>NC_138890.1:133090788-133701669 GCF_965194825.1 Balaenoptera physalus | reverse complement strand
TACTGCCAACCCTTGTGCTTGGTACTAGGGAAGCATTGGAGAACAAGAAGAGCAGGTCTTGGCCCTTCCAGACCTTACAGTGGGAATTCGTATAAGTCAGAGTTCAGTGCAGACAACAGAACCCACTCAAGGTATTTCCAACTGAAAGGGATTTAGTGTAGGGAATGGAGTGCTTACAAAACTATTGGAAGGGCTGACAAGAAAGTCAAGGGACCACCACTGGACCATTTATTTCAAGGTTATACAGTTTTAACTCTTATCTGGAAGTAGGGCAGATGCTGCTGCTACTGACACTGCTATCTGCTCACAATTGACTCACACCCACAAAGCTGGAGACTAGACATGGGATGCTGGGTTTACCCACCACAGCTGACTCTAACATCTCTACGGCCTTGCTCACCAGCAAGAGAACTTTACACACATTTTCTGAATTTTGGAAAGGGAGGAAGGAGGGGATGAGTGTGGCCATAGATTTCTGTGTTCTACACAGCATAATACAGCAGTCAGACATGTGCTGAACAAGGAAGACTGAACTGCCTTCTCTAGCCTGCAGGTGGTAGATTTTTAAGTCAAACAACAGTTTACAGTTGACATTTCTCTTTCGGACCGGATTGGTCTTCCTCCCCCATACTTTTTTTTTTAAGCTGAAAAAAAATCTCTATTCATCTTTGAAGATACACCTCAAGCATTGCCTCTTCCTTGAAGCCTTTCTTTGTCTTACTAAGATAAGAACTGGCCACTCCCTCCTTAGGTCCCCCATGGAAGCGGATGTAGATTCTCATCAAGAAGCCTGCTCTACTTCTTTGCACTCATACCACCAGTATCTCTACTTGACTGTGAGCTGTTGAAGGCAATTCTTTGGCATGTGGCAGTGACAGAATTAATGACTGCTGAATGAATGGGCAAAGCTGGAGTTCTTACCATAGACCCAAGACCCAGGTGGGGATTCCAGTGGTACCTATTACCCCATCTAATCAGAGAAGAACTAAGTAAATGAGTCTTCCTGTTTTAATCTAGGCTGAAATTTTGGACAATGTTAGTACATCTTAGCACTGGTACAGTTTGGGGCAATTGCAAGATACTGTAGCAAATAACTGAATAAGGGTAGCCTGAGCAGGTAATAGGAAGCAGAAAAAGTTAGCATCTGTTAGGACTCTTTTAGTCTCAACTAAATGAATTGAACTAACAGAACTAACTAGTTAACAGAAACTCAACTCAAGTGAGATAAAGGAATAAAAGTGAATGTTCTGACCAGCATAACTGAAAGTTCAGGGTGTGGGTTTCAGGCATAGCTGGATCTAGTCTACACCCTATGTTATCTAGGGTCTGTCACTGTGGCCCAGTTTTCCTCTGTGGCCTATATTCTCAGAGTGACCCTTCCATGTGGTAGCAAAGGTGATCACCACAGCTTCCAGCTTAGAGTCTACATAGTCAACACCTCAGTGAAAATGGGGAGTCTCTCTCCCAATACTTCCCCCAAATCTTTCTGCTCAGGATTGGCTCTAAAGTGGCCCAGTCTGGGTCCCAACTACCCCCACCCAAAGCCAGAAGGATAAAAGATGCAGGCCAGGGTGCTGTGCCCACCCTGAAACCAGGGGGCCTCGTGGTCAAGTCAATCCCATCAACACCCATGGGCTGAGAGTGGCAGGGCGTGGCCCTTAAAGGAAAATCGAGGTAGTGTTATGAAAAAGATGAGTGTGGATGGTGAGTAGGATAAACAACACGTTTCCTTCAGTACTTTGCTATCTCCAAAGCCGCACTCTTCATTTTGAAAGAGACTTTGAACTATTCTGGGGCTCAAGAGCAACAGCCAAACTGGTGCCATTCTCAAGGCGCTTCTCTGATGGGCTGCCCGAGGGGACGGGTACAGAACAGAGAAATTTGACATCATTTCTAAGTGTCAGTTGAGACTTGGGGGAGAAGGGGAAAAACCCCTCAGTGTGGGGTCTTGAATAGTAAAACAAGAGTAAGAAGGAAGAGGAAAAATGCTTGAGATGTAAATGTAATGAGCAACAGAAAATAATTGAAAAGGAAGTGGCTTCCTCTCGTGTTTCAGTCCGGCCTTGAAGAGAACAAGAGAAGTACCTTTTCTGGAGCCTCAGCTGCTCTGCTGCCTTTCCAGCCGCCTCCTTCAGAAGAATGAGGCTTTAACAACTAGCATGGTGTCAGGGCTGGCTTCCACCCAAGCCTGAACAGTGCCGCCATTGAGGGACCCCGGGGCCAGCCCTGGATGCCTCTCCCTTCTCCTGCTCCCCTCAATGGGCCATTTGTGGGGCTAACAAGGACCGGGAGACACACTGCCCATCTTCCACGAGCCCCCAGCAGCTGCAGGATTCCTCAGGAACTCCACAGGGCCCCTGCGCATCTCTGCTAAGAGACCAGCAGGAGGATTGCTGGGTTCAGAAAGGGGTCCCTAGGAGCCTCCTGGATGGGAGAGAAGAATACTCCTCAGTTCTCCTCTCCCTTCCAGGCCTTTCTCCCATACCTGGGATGGTGGCTCTTCAGCCCCCAGATATTTGGTATCCTGCCTTCTTTCAGGGCAGACACCCTCCCTATTCCATCCTCCTGGCTGGCTGGGAGAGAGAAGAGAGAGGAGGAATGAGCTGAGAATTTATGATTGAAGCCATATTCAAATACTCCATCCTTATCGCCCACTTCCAAGACGGAGATGAAGTGACCTAGAGTAAGAAGGTAGCTAAAAAATTCCCATCAAACACCACGATCACAGCTACTGTTCTTATTGGTCTTTTAATCCACAGCAATGCAAAGGAATGGTAGACAGTAATACTCTATTTCTGCACTACCCATTACGTAATGATTGCTGTCGCCCTGGGAAAACAGACCAGCATACTGTCCAGAATAGGCGGGTGAGGACGCATCGTCCCTGACTTCCTGCTTTCATAGGATATAGAGACATGATTATATATTCTCATTTAAGAGGTGCAAGTTGACCCCTGCCAAATGTCTCCCTCCAGGAGCTTATTCTTGCACGTGAAAATCTCCCATTCTTGTGACATTTCCTTTGTTTTTAGGCTAAAGCAAGTGTAGTCTACTTGAATAGAAGCATGCGTGTTTGGTGGAAATTTACTGAAGTATAAATTTCTCAAGACCTCAAGCCTTATAAGTCATTAATATTGGGGTGGGATGCAGGTGATCCTGTCGTTCCCAGAATAACAGCTGGGATAAAGGGGACACGGGACAGCTCCAGAGACAAACTGCCTTCTTGGCAATGGATGGAATCTGAAGGGGGATCTAGTATAGCTTCACACTTCAATCTCCCCACAACCTCCTTGCCAGGTGGTTGATATCTGGCCTCATTCTTCAGGACCAGGGGACTCCCCTCCTCCCATGCCAGGGCATTTCACTTTTGAACAAATCTTGTTCATCAGGGAACTGTTCTTTACATCAATCCCCAAAGGACTTCCCTGCAATCTCCAGAGATTGATCCCAGTCTTGTCCCAGTGCAAGACACTCGAATTCCAGGAAACCCTAAACCCTTCAGATAAGTAATTCCACACAGCAATCATTCAGGCCTCCTCCTGAGCTTTCCCCCTTTGGGCTAAACTGTGGCTCCTGCAATTCCTTCAACAGTCTCCTATAGGATACAGTTGCTCGATTTTTGTCTTGGACCCTTTTAAAGATACGGAATTCAGCTGAGGTTTGACCAGGGTTAAAATATAGGATTATCCTTGATAGAAGAATTCTACCTCCATGAATGCGCTCTAAGAGCTGGCGCATCATGTGACACTGGACTCCCACTGAACTTTCTAGTGATAAAACTCATGAGCCCTTTCCCATGAACTTCTGTTAGGCCAGTCATCTCCAGTCAATTGATCTTCTTTAACCTAAGATCTAATATTCATTTCTTATTAAACTTTATCCCCTTTGTCTCAGTCCATCAATCTAACATGTGGAGGTCTTTTAGGAATATTGATTCAGTTAGTAGAATTTATGCAATAGTAGTAGAATTTATTCCCAAATTTATGTAATCTACACACATCCAAATGTGTGTTCTATATTTGCATTCAAAATATTAAGAAAAAAGAAGGCAGCACCGACAGGCTCAGATGAAGAGTCCTGAACCCATTGTTAGAGACCTAACAGTGCCATGTTCAAAACCACGTCAATACAAAAAAATAGATTCTAGAATGCTGAGAGCTCACTCCTGCTTGCCAGCCCAGGGACACCTCAGAGAAAAGAATACCGTATTGTTGGACAGAAGGAAGTATTTTTATGTTTTCCTTTAGTTGATTTTGGATAGGGGTGGTCAGTACTCTTTTTCATACTATGTAAACACAAGATTCTATGGATGCAGCAGAAGCAACGGCCCTTTAACCTACCTTACGGGTTAAGTAATGGGTCTCTGATCTTTAAAGATTACTTTTTCTTAAAACAGCCTTCTTGCCAAAATCCTATATGCTTCTTTCTAAAACAGATTCCTGAACCAAAGCCTACTCAATCAATATGACAATAAAAGCTGCATCGAAACCTTACTCCTGTATTTTCCTGGAATACTCCAAACCCTTCCCAAAGAGGCACTATGTTTTCATTTCCCAGAGAAAGAGAAGACCACTCTATAAATTATTTTCAGAAACTATCATGAATTCCACATCCAAGTTCTTGCAAAGCAGATTTGAATGTTCAGTTAAGGCAGTTCTCAGGGTGGAAGCCTCCTAGTTTGAATGCAGAAACCCCTTTTGGCAAAGTCATGTGAAAAACAGTCTTAACCAGATATTTTTTCTAAACCATTCCCCAGTTTCATGTCTAACAGAGGTTGAGTGTGAGCTGAAAAATGGATTGGATAATAATATGAGAATAAATAATTCACTTATTTCAGGTTTCTAATGGAAAAAAAATTCACTGAAAAAGAAATGCACAGCCAAGTTCAGGTTTTGAACTACTCTAATCATGGGATGAACACCCAAAGGGAAACCTAAGTAATTCTGTTATTTTTGGAGGTCAAATCCATTGGAATATTAATCCCTTTCCTATAAGGTCCTATTATAAATAATAAGGTGGATCATAGCTTACCTTGCCATATTTCAGCCTTATAAAGGGAAGCTTACTTCTCTCTAGGTGGAGTTTACCTTTTTCCCTTTCCAAACCCAGTTCAATGTATCATGTACTCTTCTCAATCATTTTGTAGCAACTGTTCTGATAAAATATTACTTCCCTCATCCTGTTCTAACCCCCAGCACCTTCCCACACAATGTCACCAAATCCATCCCTCATAATATCTCCTCATCCATCCCCTCCTTTTTTTCCATTATTACTTCCTATGGGAATGACATATAACTTGAGTCCTTCAGACTTTGGGGTTGCCCTTCCTTTTGATATCCAGATATAATTCTTGGAACTGCAGACGTGCCCACCCAGTATTTCAGAAGATCAGCCACAGGTTGCTTCCCCTGGGGAACTGCCAGTCACCGCTCTCCCCAGATCCCTGGCCCAGGCTCCTCCTAATCAGCTCTGCCCCTATTGTCCACTCTTTACAGCCTTTTGTCCTTCTCATATTCTCTGTTCTTGCCTCTTCTCTCTACAAGTCACCGTCAACATAAGTCCATGTTGTGTGAGACTAACACCGAAGGTGTAGAAAATTTGGAAAGTAACTATATAGCACAACATAAAATCTAACTCAGGCATCACTGCTGTTAATGTCCATCCGTAAATAGTCCTTTCCTGGCCAAGTTACTGGGCCTGCCCTCAGAATGGAGTCCCGGGTACCGCTTCCTCTCTTCCTCACCCACCAAGGGAAAACTCAATCTTCCTTAATATTATAAAAAAGAAAACAACCAACCAAAACTCTACAATAATTCAGCCATCCCGAAGTACAGATATGTCTGTAGTCAGGTTTTTTTAGCAGCAATTTTTTAAATTTAGCAAAATTTTTTTAATGATATAAAAATGCAAAATTAATGGAGCATTTTTTTTTTTTAAATCACAGTACGTCTATATGATGTAATAGCATTCAGTTCTTTAAGGTTATTCTGCTACCTCTAAAAGGAGCAGCCTCTGATCAGATATTTGCAGCTTTTTTCAGTTGTGGGAAAATTGTTTATTATGTATTATCAAAGAAAATCAGGATCCAAGATGGTATATGGAGTGTGATTTCAACTCTGTAAAAAGTCTGGAAGAAAGCATGCCAGATTATCAACAGGGATTACAGGAATATGGGTGATTGCTATTTTACTGCTTAAGCTTTCCTGTGCTTTTCAAGCCCACTGGATAATCACTGCCTTTTAAGACCATGCAAACCATCAAGATTTGTATGCACCAACACCTGCCTGGCGGGTGCAAGACTGTTTTCAGGCTGGGGCTTAACCTAATCCCAGGGAAATATCTTATTCCACAAGATTCAGCTCAAACATCACCCATGAAGTCCTCTATGCCTACCCATCTTCCTTTCCAC
This sequence comes from Balaenoptera physalus, assembly GCF_965194825.1. Lineage (NCBI taxonomy): Eukaryota > Metazoa > Chordata > Mammalia > Artiodactyla > Balaenopteridae > Balaenoptera > Balaenoptera physalus. Next base: position 133,695,260 of record NC_138890.1, on the reverse strand, counting down.
TGGGCAGTTGGTTGCTTCCTCCACCTCCAACCTGTAACACTCTGTACAACCGTCTTCAATACCTCTCACATCTGTATTAGTCAGGGTCAAGAGCAAGAGACAACTAGAGCCCCTATACAGAAGACAGTTTATTACAGAGACTCTTTACAAAGAAGCAGCGTGTAAGGAAACCACAGAAGACAGTGCATCCCCAGGGAAATGGAGAGGGGGCTCTGTTACTACCGCTAGCCTGAAAAGGTAACAGGAGGGAGTGGTTCCCAGAACCTGGAAAAGGAATTAGAAGGATACTTGCCGGGAGCCGCAGCCATCAGCAGATCGATGCAGCCAGCCTATAGCAACCCTCAGGGAAGGAGCCAATTCACGCTCCTCCCTCCTTCCAAATATCTACTAGTGCTCGTCATTGGGCAAATCCAGCTGGAAGCCAGGGGGCAAGAGAGCCCTAGGATGTGGTCCATAGCGGGCAGCCTCCCAGGAAGGAAGCAGAGAGAAGGATGGTGAGTGGACCAGGGTGGGTGGACCTGGAGGGGTAAACCAGAGATCCAGAATAGTCACATAATTATTGATTTACGGGCACAGCCCCAGTGTCTGTTACCTGAGGTGCCCTCTCTCCCTTAATACTGCAAAACATGTAGAACTCCAAGCTGTATCCCACGCACTGCAAAGTCCAGACTCCTTCCATCTTCTCTTCAAAGGATTTCAGGGGGCGAGGTTTCTCCTGAGCTGGGCCTTGCTTCATCCTGCTTTGTTCCTCCATCTGCCCTCCTCTCACTAGACCACTTCCTACCGTGCTAGACACCACCCTTCTTCCTTCCTCTTTCTCAAAGCAGCATGAATCCGTGGGTTACTGTACGTATCAGACTTCTAAGAGAGGGGTACGGGGCAGAGGGGGTAACTGCAGCACAGTGTAAGGAACAACTTCAAACCCTTTTTTAGGCATCTCTTTCCTAAATATTTATCAACCATTCTCCACCATGAAGAATTTCTCAGTTGTGCTCACTGCCATCTTCCAGGGGGACCCCATGCCCTCAAGGGTCTTCTCCTTCTAAAGACAAACCTCTAAAACCCTAAACTCTGTTACCACTCTTGTCTAAATCTTTAGATATTTTAATCCAATGGTTTTAAAAAATCAAATCGGAATATTTTATAAAGTTTTATTGGAACCAGGACCAGAATTAGGGTGAGGAAAGTGAGGCAAGATTATACATGTGTAGGATCAGATTCTCTCTTTATTTAAAATGTGCATACTTTGTTCATCATGGATTTTTTTTATTTTTATTTTTTAAGTATTACATTATAATAGTATTTATCTTGATCACTAAGTTTTTTGGCATCCCCTTATTTCTTCGGCCAAGGCAAGTATCTCACATCACATAGTCCTGACCCTGCCACTTGGGGGTTGGGGGGTGGAAGGGGCTCATCTTTCTACATTAAATATGCCCATTAAAGTGCTTTTCCAAACCAAAAGGCAACTTCTTTTCCAAGCAGAATTTTGCATTCAAACTACTGCCAATTTCGAGAATAATTTCTTCTTGCTACCCCTCCCCATCAGACCATGAGATCCTTCAAGATAGAAAATGATGCTTGGCCTGTTTCTATATCCTGGGTGCCTAGACTTAGTAGATGAATTATAAATATTTACTGAATGTAAGTCTCTAGTGCAAAAGTTTGTGAGTAAGTAAGGTCAGTTTGTTGATTGTTCAATCTATTTAGAGCTTTTCTGTGTTGAAGTGCAAAATCTTAGGAAACTAGCAGGCAAAGTCCTAAAGAGATCATTCAATCTAATCTTTTTATCTTATACATCAGGAGACTGAGACGTTTCCATGGTGATATTTGTAAGCAATTTGCTCAGGGTTTACTAAGAATCATTAATATTTCCTACTGTCAGGGTGCCATCCCATCTGAATAATTTTGTTAGCATCCCAGTGGGAAGAAAGGAGTAAAATCTTTCAGGGGGTTCAGGAAGCCCCCTGCCCCCATTATTACAACACTATTATTTCTCCTAACGAATCTTGGGGCACAGAAAGTGGAGCTCATCCTGTGAACACACGCAAGAGATGGGAAGTGGGAACATTCCTGACACCCAACCCCCAGAACCACTTGTATCAGAGTGAGAAGCAGAAATACAAACATCTAGGAGAAACTAAACTTTTATATCAAAGCCAGAAAATGTATTTGCCCAAGGTAAAGGCATGAGTGTAAGAGTTACAGAGAGAAGGACAACGGTGATAAGGAAAGCTTGCTTCTTTACAATGAACTCATTGTGTCAGACTGATGAGGCACCCAGCAAGCTGACAACGGTCCCTTCACCGCTGCGCCCAGGACAGTTTGGCCAAAGGACATCTAGGGTGACAAGCCGCAAACAGTCAGCACTAATCTCTTATCCCGGAATAGCCCAGAGAACCCGTTGAACCTGACTGGCTGCCCTTCAGAGACGCCTTTGGAATTCTTTATTCAGTCCTGCTTGGTTTACACTGGATTGTCTCTCCTGGGACTTCTCTGGTGACCTGATCTTCGGCCATGACAACATCCCCCAAGAGATCCACCAACCCCCAGATTTGCCCAGCAGGTGACACTAATAAGATCCAATGAGAAGCGATGCATTCAAAACAGAGGAGGCACACATTCACACACAAGTCAGAGTCGCCACAAAGTCTCTTCTTCACAACATTCCCCAGGCAGAAAAGAGGTCAAACCGACCTTGAAGAAGAAACGTCCTTTTTCGATCCGTTACCATGGCAAAACCAGCCCTCTCTCCCCAGAGCACCTGCCCAAGGGGGCTCACACCTGCTGGCTGATAGCAAGAGTGGCCCAGCAGCCTTAGTTCCCTGACATTGGGCTCATTTCACCAACAAAGTTGGCAGCAGTGCCAGTTGGCTTCATGATATGGATACCTGCCCACTAAGCATTGGCCTGGAGATCGGGGACTTTCACAAAGGCCAGCCAACAGCTGGCAGGCAGGCACCGCCAGGTCATTGTCATCTGGGCTGAATTGGAGACAAAGGCTCTCTGTGTAACATGGCATCCCTCCCTCCTTCCCTTGGTGTTTTATTTTCATCTCCATGTCCCTTCCTATGGGAGGACCATGTGGCTGAAGGTGCCTTTCTTGGCCTTTTTTGTTCCTTTATCATTAACCTGCCTGTGTACGCTGGTGTAGAAAAGCTTCCCCTGTCCCGTGTCTCATTTTATTGCAAATCAGGAAGCTCACCATAAGTCACCCTGAGCCAGTGCGTTCAGACTTGGAGCTGGTAACCAGAAGCCGTGTCAGACTCCGCCCCCCCGGCTCCACACCAAGGCCTCCGAGGATTTCTTGTCACATGAGGTTAGTGGAGTTTCACATCCTCTAAAGCAAATCTCTGTCGAAACTCTCGAGTCTCACATGGCTTCAGCTCAAAACAACCACCCCACTCAGCTGCCTCTAACCATTTCAAGCATGAGGTCAGGAGACCTGGGTTCTAGTTTCAGCTTAGTCTACTTGATCCTGAGCAATCACTGGTCCCAGATCACTTCATATAGAAAATAAGGGCCAATGTAGCTGTCACTAGGGTCCCTTTCAACTCTCCTTTTTTAAAAAAAAAACAAAAACTTTATTTTCCCTTTTTACCTACTGCTTTCTAAGGACATTGCTAACCTGAGAGTTTCTGAAAATGAATAGAGATTATTTTAGTTTAAAAAAAAAATGGATATACATAACAATATGGATGAATCTCAAAAATAGAGTGAAAGAAGCCTCACACAAAGTTCTAGAATAGACGAAACTTATCTACGATAAAAGAAATAGGAAAGTGGTTGCCTCTGGGAGTGAGTTGGGAGCAGGGATTGCTCAGGAAGGGGCATGAGGAGACGTTCTGAGATGAAGGTTGTATTTTATATCTGGATAGGGGTTAGGGTCACACAGGTGAAAGCCTTTGTCAAAACTCGTAGAATGCTGCTCCTGAGACAGATTGATAGAGGGATGAAGAGATAGGTAGTAAAATAATTCTAGCAAAATGTTCACCATAGAATCTAAATGGGCGTATGGGTGTTCACTGTGCAATTCCCTCAGTTTTTCTGTGTGTTTGAAAATCTTCATAATAAAATACTGGGGGTGGGGGGAATATACTATAATAAATTACAAAATTCCTGTCCCACCCATGCCCTCCCTCTTTCTTGACTGTCATCATTTTTCCACTAAATGAGTCAGGAAATGGCAATATTTATTGACTTGAGCAGACAAGTCAACAGAGCTCTATGATGAGTAATTCCTTTATCACTGTCCATGGCTTCAAGGGAGGAGGATGCAAGTCCTGCACACCCAGCACCCATCCTTTGGCCTCACATTCCTCAGCACAATTATCAGAAACGGACTTCCTGTTAGGTTGGCCAGCCGCCCACAACAGGGGTTGGTCTCTCCTCACCCCACCTGCACCTCTGCTCTTTGATTACCAACGTCCTAACAGCCTTACAATGAACACATTCCAATTAAGACATTTAATTCCATGAAATGGGGATATACATTTTTTAACATATTTATTGGAGTATAATTGCTTTACAATGTTCTGTTAGGTTCTGCTGTGTAACAAAGTGAATCAGCTTTGTGCAAACGTACATCCTCACATCCCCTCCCTCTTGCATCTCCCTCCCACCCTCCCTATCCCACCCCTCTAGGTGGTCACAAAGCACCGAGCTGATCTCCCTGTGCTACACAGCTGCTTCCCACTAGCTATCTATTTTACATTTGGTAGTGTATATATGTACATGCCACTCTCTCACTTCGTCCCAGCTTACCTTCGCCCTCCCCATGTCCTCAAGTCCATTCTCTACATCTGTGTCTTTATTCCTGTCCTGCCCCTAGGTACATCAGAACCATTTTTTTTTTTAGTTTCCATATATATGTGTTAGCATACGGTATTCGTTTTTCTCTTTCTGACTTACTTCACTCTGTATCACAGACTCCAGGTCCATCCACCTCACTACAAATAGCTCAATTTCGTTTGTTTTTATGGCTGAGTAATATTCCATTGTATATATGTGCCAAATCTTCTTTATCATTCATCTGTCGATGGACACTTAGGTTGCTTCCATGTCCTGGCTATTGTAAATAGAGCTGCAATAAACATTGCGGTACATGACTCCTTTTGAATTATGGTTTTCACAGTATATATGACCAGAGGTGGGATTGCTGGGTAATATGGTAGTTTTATTTTTAGATTTTTAGGGAACCTCCATACTGTTCTCCACAGTGGCTGTATCAATTTACATTCCCACCAACAGTGCAAGAGGGTTCCTTTTTCTCCACACCTTCTCCAGCATTTACTGTTTGTAGATTTTTTTCATGATGCACATTCTGACCGGTGTGAGGTGATACCTCACTGTAGTTTTGATTTGCATTTCCCTAATGATTAGTGATATTGAGCATCTTTTCATGTGTTTGTTGGCAATCTGTATATCTTCTTTGGAGAAATGTCTATTTAGGTCTTCTGCCCATTTTTGGATTGGGTTTCTGTTTTTTTGATATTGAGCTTCATGAGCTGCTTGTATATTTTGGAGATTACTCCTTTGTCAGTTCCTTCATTTGCAAATATTTTCTCCCATTCTGAGGGTTGCCTTTTCGTCTTTTTCATGGTTTCCTTTGCTGTGCAAAAGCTTTTAAGTTTCATTAGGTCCCCTTTGTTTATTTTTGTTTTTATTTCCATATCTCTAGGAGGTGGGTCAAAAAGGATCTTGCTGTGATTTATGTCATAGAGTGTTCTGCCTATGTTTTCCTCTAAGAGTTTTATAGTGTCTGGCCTTACATTTAGGTCTTTACTCCATTTTGAGTTTATTTTTGTGTATGGTGTAAGGAAGTGTTCTAATTTCATTCTTTTACATGTAGCTGTCCAGTTTTCCCAGCACCACTTATTAAAGAGGCTGTCTTTTCTCCATTGTATAATCTTGCCTCCTTTATCAAAGATAAGGTGACCATATGTGCATGGGTTTATCTCTGGGCTTTCAATCCTGTTCTATGGATCTGTATTTCTGTTTTTGAGCCAGTACCATACTGTCTTGATTACTGTACCTTTGTAATATAGTCTGAAGTCAGGGAGCCTGATTCCTCCAGCTCCGTTTTTCTTTCTCAAGATTGCTTTGGCTATTCAGGGTCTTTTGTGTTTCCATACGAATTGTGAAATTTTTGTTCTAGTTCTGTGAAAAATGCCATTGGTAGTTTGATGGGGATTGCATTGAATTTGTAGATTGCTATGGGTTTTATAGTCATTTTCACAATGTTGATTCTTCCAATCCAAGAGCATGGTACATCTCTCCATCTGTTTGTGTCATCTTTAATTTCTTTCAACAGTGTCTTATAGTTTTCTGCATACAGGTCTTTTGTCTCCTTAGGTAGGTTTATTCCTAGGTATTTTATTCTTTTTGTTGAAGTGGTACATGGGAGTGTTTCCTTAATTTCTCTTTCAGATTTTTCGTCATTCATATATAGGGGTGCAAGAGATTTCTGTGAATTAATTTTGTATCCTGCTGCTCTACCAAATTCATTGATTAGCTCTAGGAGTTTTCTGATAGCATCTTTAGGATTCTGTATGTATAGTATCATATCATCTGCAAACAGTGACAGTTTTACTTCTTCTTTTCCAATTTGGATTCCTTTTATTTCTTTTTCGTCTCTGATTGCTGTGGCTAAAGCTTCCAAAACTATGTTGAATAATAGTGGTGAGAGTGGGCAACCTGGTCTTGTTTTTGATCTTAGAGGAAATGGTTTCATTTTGTCACCATTGAGAATGATGTTGGCTGTGGGTTTGTCATATATGGTCTTTATAAAGTTGAGGTAGTTTCCCTCTATGCCTACTTTCTGGAGAGTTTTTATCATAAATGGGTGTTGAATTTTGTTGAAAGCTTTTTCTGCCTCTATTGAGATTATCATACGGTTTTTCTCCTTCAGTTTGTTAATATGGTATATCACATTGATTGATTTGCGTATGCTGAAGAATCCTTGCATTCCTGGGACAAACCCCACTTGATCATGGTGTGTGATCCTGTTAATGTGCTGTTGGATTATGTTTGCTAGTATTTTGTTGAGGATTTTTGCATCTATGTTCATTAGTGATATTGGCCTGTAGTTGTTTTTTTTTTTTGTGACATCTTTGTCTGGATTTGGTATCAGGGTGATGGTGGCCTCATAGAATGAGTTTGGGAGTGTTCCTGCCTCTGCTATATTTTGGAAGAGTTTGAGAAGGATAGGTGTTAGCTCTTCTCTAAATGTTTGATAGAGTTCGCCTGTGAAGCCATCTGGTCCTGGGCTTTTCTTTGTTGGAAGATTTTAAATCACACTTTCAATTTCAGTGCTTATCATTGGTCTGTTTGTATTTTCTGTTTCTTCCTGGTTCAGTCTCGGAAGGTTGTGCTTTTCTAAGAATGTGTCCATTTCTTCCAGGTTATCCATTTTATTGGCATATAGTCACTTGCAGTAATCTTCATAATCCTTTGTATTTCTGCAGTGTCAGTTGTTACTTCTCCTTTCCATTTCTAATTCTGTTGATTTGAGTCTTCTCCCTTTTTTTTCTTGATAAGTCTGGCTAATGGTTTATCAATTTTGTTTATCTTCTCAAAGAACCAGCTTTTAGTTTTATTGATCTTTGCTATTGTTTCCTTCACTTCCTTTTCATTTATTTCTGATCTGATCTTTATGATTTCTTTACTTCTGCTAAATTTGGGGGTATTTTTGTTCTTCTTTCTCTAATTGCTTTAGGTATAAGGTTAGGTTGTTTATTTTAGATATTTCTTGTTTCTTGATGTGGGATTGTATTGCTATATACTTCCCTCTTAGAACTGCTTTTGGTGCATCCCAAAGGTTTTGGGTCATTCTGCTTTCATTGTCATTTGTTTCTAGGTATTTTTTGATTTCCTCTTTGACTTCTTCAGTGATCTCTTGGTTATTTAGTAGTGTATTGTTTAGCTTCCATGTGTTTGTATTTTTTACAGATTTTTTCCTGTAAATGATATCTAGTCTCAGGGCGTTGTAGTTGGAAAAGATACTTGATACGATTTCAATTTTCTTAAATTTACTAAGGCTTGATTTGTGATCCAAGATATGGTCTATCCTGGAGAATGTTCCATGAGCACTTGAGAAGAAAGTGTATTCTGTTGTTTTTGGATGGAATGTCCTACAAATATCAATTAAGTCCATCTTGTTTAATGTGTCATTTAAAGCTTGTGTTTCCTTATTTATTTTCATTTTGGATGATCTGTCCATCAGTGAAAGTGAGCTGTTAAAGTTCCCTACTATTATTGTGTTCCTGTCGATTTCCCCTTTTATGGCTGTTAGCATTTGCCTTATGTATTGAGGTGCTCCTATGTTGGGTGCGTAAATATTTACAATTGTTATATCTTCTTAGATTGATCCCTTGACCATTATATAGTGTCCTTCTTTATCTCTTGTAATAGCCTTTATTTTAAAGTCTATTTTGCCTGATATGAGAATTGCTACTCCAGCTTTCTTTTGATTTCCATTTGCATGGAATATCTTTTTCCATCCCCTCACTTTCAGTCTGTATGTGTCCCTAGGTCTGAAGTGGGTCTCTTGTAGACAGCATATATATGGGTCTTGTTTTTCTATCCATTCAGTCAGTCTATGGCTTTTGGTTGGAGCATTTAATCCATTTACATTTAAGGTAATTATCGATATGTATGTTCCTATTACCATTTTCTTAATTGTTTGGGGTTTGTTTTTGTAGGTCTTTTTCTTCTCCTGTGTTTCCTGCCTAGAGAAGTTCCTTTAGCATTTGTTGTAAAGCTGGTTTGGTGGTGCTGAATTCTCTTAATTTTTGCTTATCTGTAAAGGTTTTAATTTCTCCATTGAATCTGAATGAGATCCTTGCTGGGTAGAGTAATCTTGATTGTAGGTTTTTCCCTTTCATCACTTTAAATATGTCCTGCCACTCCCTTCTGGCTTACAGAGTTTCTGCTGAAAGATCAACTGTTAACCTTATGGGGATTCCCTTGTATATTATTGTTGCTTTTCCCTTGCTGCTTTTAATATTTGTTCTTTGTATTTAATTTTTGATAGTTTGATTAATATGTGTCTTGGTGTGTTTCTCCTTGGATTTATCCTGTATGGGACTCTCTGTGCTTCCTGGACTTGATTGACTATTTCCTTTCCCATGTTAGGGAAGTTTTCAACTATAATCTCTTCAAATATTTTATCAGTGGCTTTTCTTTTCTCTTCTTCTTCTGGGACCCCTATAATTCGAATGTTGGTTCATTTAGTATTGTTCCAGAAGTCTCTGAGATTGTCCTCAATTCTTTTCATTCTTTATTATGCTCCTGGCAGTTATTTCCACCATTTTATCTTCCAGGTCATTTATCCGTTCTTCTGCCTCAGTTATTCTGCTATTGATTCCTTCTAGAGTATTTTTAAGTTCAGTAATTATGTTGTTCATCACTGTTTGTTTGCTCTTTACTTCTTCTAGATCCTTGTTAAATGTTTCTTTTATTTTCTCTATTCTGTTTCCGAGATTCTGGATCATGTTTACTATCATTACTCTGAATTCTTTTTCAGGTAGGTTGTCTATTTCATCATCATTTATTTGGTCTTGTAGGTTTTTACCTTGCTCCTTCATCTGTAACATATTTTTTTGTCATTTCATTTTTTTTTTAATGTGATGATCCATTTATTTATTTATTTATTTATTTATGGCTGTGCTGGGTCTTCGTTTCTGTGCGAGGGCTTTCTTCCGCTATGGCAAGTGGGGGCCACTCTTCATTGCGGTGTGCCGGCCTCTCATCATTGCGGCCTCTCTTGTTGCGGAGCACAAGCTCCAGACGCACAGGCTCAGCAATTGTGGCTCACAGGCCCAGTTGCTCCGTGGCATGTGGGATCCTCCCAGACCAGGGCTCGAACCCGTGTCCCCTGCATTGGCAGGCAGACTCTCAACCACTGCGCCACCAGGGAAGCCCCTCATTTCATTTTTTTTTTTTTTTTCATTGGTGATGCTGTATTCCTGTTTTACTGGTTGTTTGGCCAGATACGTCCAACACTGGAGTTTGCAGGCAGTTGGATAGAGCCAGGTTTTGGTGCTGAGATGAGGACCTCCGGGAGGCCTCACTCTGATTAATATTCCCTGGGTTCTGCGGTTCTCTGTTAGTCCAGTGGTTTGGACATGAAGCTCCCACCACAGGAGCTCAGGCCCGTCCTCCAGCCTGGAAACCAAGATCCCGCAAGCCAGTCGCTGGGGATTCCTCCCATCCCCTTAGGTGTCCATGGTCCCCCACCAGTGCCTGGGAGCTGCCCTAGTTGTGTGGAGACGCGAATTCCGCATCCTCCTAGGATGCCATCTTGACTCCACCCCTGGAATATGCATTTTTAGAATCACTCTGGAGGTAAGTCAATTGCCAAGGGACAGATTACAAGTGCATCTTTTACTAGACTCTCTACTCCGCTACCCCATCATAAATAGAAATATCATAAGTATGTCCCTGAAATATTGACTTTCTTGACCACTTCCCTTTAAGACTCCCAAAACACATTGTTCTTTGTTCTTTCTAACTTGATTTCTTCTCCCTGAAAATCTTCAAGCCAGACACACACAGAAGAACTTATGTTTCTACGGTCTTTGCTGGTACCATTGGAGATGTAATTCACAGCTAGCTTCTTTTCAGGGAAAAAAATGAAAGGAAACAAATAATTACTAAGAAGGCAGTGTAAATCTGTTTCCTCAGGGTAGAATTCATGACTTTCATCCATTATTCTCATTGGCAAGTTAATCAAATCTAACAGAAACATACATTTACTGAGTGCCAGATATGTTCAAGTCCTTGAGTCACCCAAGGAATTACTTTCTTCACTCAAAACCAGTGTATAATCTACTCTAGTGAAGGAAATCAAATATATAAGCTTGTGCAAAAGTTGAACAGTAAAATATCCAGATATTGGTTCCATCAGTGGAAAAAGTGTCCAAGCTCCACAAATAATGAACTGAGGACTGGATGGTGGGAACTCTGGGGGTTTAAGAAGGGACGCAACACCTTTGATGGGAGTGGGGGACAGAGGCCTCGCAAGAGTGGGATTTCAGCTATTTCCAGAAGAATAGGTAGGATTTGGGGGATATAAGAAGGGGAGAGACTCCGTTGGGAGGGTAAAACTGGGTAGTTAAAGGGGCACTTCTGTTCTCAATACTTCGACACCAAAGCATCATTCCCAGTATAAAACACCTCTGTGACACTGAGTTCCTTGAAGGAATTGGTGTCCAAATTCTTTACCCACCATTTTAGAGGAAATTCTGAAATAAAATCAAATTTTTTGAAAATCAACCTCAGTCTACTCTAATGTCTCAAAGGAAATGAGCACAGATCACATCATCAAACTGGACCATAGAGACAACATTAGCCAGATCTCATCACTCAGGAGGGACATCTCAATGACTGGAGTACCTCCGAAGGACACACACAGGGGAACGTTAGTTCTTCTAGATGAGCACTTATCCAGCATTAGAAAGAGGCCTAAGGGTCATTGCTCATTGATCCCGGTCATGGCAGGGAAGGGTGAGGCTTAGGGCTCTTCATGGTCATGGTCAATTCTTTTACATTAATGCTTATTTCCAGATTCATCCTAAATTTCTAAAAGCCACTCCACACAAAGGAAAAATACAAAACCTTTCTAAGTAATCAGAAAGTTTCTACTCCTTTGATTTCTCACAATTTTAGTTGTGGCAGCAGATGACTTACAGTGGATAAAAAACTAAATTGGATCTGCATATGTAGAGTCAATGTATATTCAAATAAATATAATAATTTTCCAGCTTTATTGAAATACAATTGACATATAACATTGTGTAAATTTAAGGTGTAAAAGGTGATGATTTTAAAAACTGATTTTTGTGTTTTTTAAATTCACATCTGTTCCCTCACATACCCACTGTACCATATAACCATCATAATGGAGAATAAGCAAAGGAGATGGAAGGTAGAATATTGGGGTTTAAATCCCAACTTGTTCTATGTGACCTTGGGAAGATTCACAATGTTTCCAAGCCTCCATATCTTCAGACATAGGTGGAAAATATAAATAGCTATCTCAAAAGGTTGATGTGAGAATGAAATAGAGAGGTGCCTTCAAGATGGTGGAGGAATAAGACGTGGAGATCACCTTCCTCCCCACAAATACGTCAAAACTACATCTACATGTGGAACGACTCCTAGAGAACACCTATTGAACGCTGGCAGAAGACCTCAGACTTCCCAAAAGGCAAGAAACTCCCCACATACTTGGGTAGGGCAAAAGAAAAAAGAAAAAACAGAGACAAAAGAATAGGGACGAGACCTGCACCTCAGGGAGGGAGCTGTGAAAGAGCAAAAGTTTCCACACACTAGGAATCCCCTTCAGTGGCTGAGACGGGGGGTGGGTGGTGGGGGCAGAAGCTTTGGAGCCATGGAAGAGAGCGCAGCAACAGGGGTGCAGAGGGCAAAGCAAGAGATTCCCACACAGAGGATCAGTGCCAACCAGCACTCACCAGCCTGAGAGGCTTGTCTGCTCACTCGCTGGGGCACGTAGGGGCTGGGAGCTGAGGCTCGGGATTCGGAGGTCAGACCCCAGGGAGAGGACTGGGATTGGCTGCATGAACACAGCCAGAAGGGGGCTAGTGCACCACAGCTAGCTGGGAGGGAGTCCAGGAAAAAGTCTGGACCTGCCTAAGAGTCAAGAGACCACTGTTTTGGGGTGTGCTAGGAGAGGGGATTCAGAGCACTGCCTAAATGAGCTCCAGAGATGGGCGTGAGCTGCAGCTATCACCGTGGACACCAGAGACGGGCATGAACCCCTAAGACTGCTGCTGCAGCTACAAGAAGCCTGTGTGCAAGCACAGGTCACTATCCACACCTCCCCTCCTGGGAGCCTGTGCAACCCGGCACTGCCAGGGTCCCGTGATCCAGGGACCACTTCCCTGGGAGAACACACGGCGCACCTCAGCCTGTTGCAGCATCGCGCCGGCCTCTGCCACCACAGGCTTGCCCCGCATTCCATACCCCTCACTCCCACTGGCCTGAGTGAGCCAGAGCCCCCTAATCAGCTCCTACTTTAACTCTGTCTTGTCTGGGCAGGGAACACATGCAACCTACACATAGAGGCGGGTCCAAATCCAAAGCTGAACACCAGGAACTGTGCAAACAAAGAAGAGAAAGGGAAATTTCTCCCAGCAGCCTCAGGAGCAGCAGATTAAATCTCCACAATCAACTTGATGTACCCTGCATCTGTGTGATACCTGAATAGACAACGAATCATCCCAAAACTGAGACAGTGGACTTTGGGAGCAACTGTAGACTTGGGGTTTGCTTTCTGCATCTAATTTGTTTTTGGTTTTATGTATATCTTAGTTTAGTATTTAGAGCTTATTATCATCAGTAGATGTGTTTATTGATTTGGTTGCTCTCTTCCTTTTTTTATGTATATATATATATATTTTTTTCCTTTTCCTCTTTTTGTGAGTGTGTATATGTATGCTTCTTTGTGTGATTTTGTCTATATAGCTTTGCTTTTGCCATTTGTCCTAGGGTTCTCACTGTCCTTTTTTTTTTTCTTTTTACATATAATTTTTAGCACTTGTTAAGATTGGTGAATTTGATTTTTCATTTTGTTGCTCTCTTCTTTCTGTCTCTCTTTCTTTTTTTATTACTTTTTTATTTTTTATTTTTACTATTTTTTTATTTTAATAACTTTATTTTTTTATTTAACTTATTTATTTTCTTTCTTTCTTTTTTCTCCCTTTTCTTCTGAGAGATGTGGCTGACAGGGTCTTGGTGCTCTGGCCGGGTGTCAGGCCCGAGCTTCTGAGGTGGGAGAGCCAATTTCAGGACCTCCTGGCCCCACATAATATCAAAGGGCAAAAGCTCTCCCAGAGATCTCCATCTCAACACTAAGATCCAGCTCCACTCAATGAAGAGCAAGCTACAGTGCTGGACACCCTATGCCAAACAATGAGCAAGAGAGGAACACAACCCCACCCATTAGCAGAGAGGCTGCCTAAAATCATAATAACTTCACAGACACCCCAAAACACACCACCGGATATGGTCCTGCCCACCATAAAGACAAGATCTAGCCTCATCCACCAGAATACAGACACCAGTTCCCTCCACCAGGAAGTCTACACAACCCACTGAACCTACCTTACCCACTGGGAGCAGACACCAAAAACAACGGGAACTATGAACCTGCAGCCTGCAAAACAGAGACCCCAAACACAGTAAGTTAAGCAAAATGAGAAGACAGAGAAATACACAGCAGATGAAGGAGCAAGGTAAACACCCACCATACCAAACAAATGAAGAGAAAATAAGCAGTCTACCTGAAAAAGAATTCAGAGTAATGATAGTAAAGATGATCCAAAATCTTGGAAATAGAATGGAGAAAATACAAGAAACATTTAAAAAGGACCTAGAAGAACTAAAGAGCAAACAAACAAAGATGAACAACACAATAAATGAAATTAAAAATTCTCTAGAAGGAATCAGTAGCAGAATAACTGAGGCAGAAGAATAGACAAGTGAGCTGGAAGATAAAATAGTGAAAATAACTACCACAGAACAGAATAAAAAAAGAATGAAAAGAATTAAGGACAATCTCAGAGACCTCTGGGACAACATGAAATGCACCAACATTCGAATTATAGGGGTCCCAGAAGAAGAAGAGAAAAAAAAAAAGGGACTGATAAAATATTTGAAGAGATTATAGTTGAAAACTTCCTTAACATGGGAAAGGAAATAGTCAATCAAGTCCAGGAAGCACAGAGAGTCCCATACAGGATAAATCCAAGGAGAAACACACCAAGACACATATTAATCAAACTATCAAAAATTAAATACAAAGAACAAATATTAAAAGCAGCAAGGGAAAAGCAACAATAATATACAAGGGAATCCCCATAAGGTTAACAGCTGATCTTTCAGCAGAAACTCTGTAAGCCAGAAGGGAGTGGCAGGACATATTTAAAGTGATGAAAGGGAAAAACCTACAATCAAGATTACTCTACCCAGCAAGGATCTCATTCAGATTCAATGGAGAAATTAAAACCTTTACAGATAAGCAAAAATTAAGAGAATTCAGCACCACCAAACCAGCTTTACAACAAATGCTAAAGGAACTTCTCTAGGCAGGAAACACAAGAGAAGGAAAAGACCTACAAAAACAAACCCCAAACAATTAAGAAAATGGTAATGGGAACATACATACCGATAATTACCTTAAATGTAAATGGATTAAATGCTCCAACCAAAAGCCATAGACTGACTGAATGGATAGAAAAACAAGACCCATATATATGCTGTCTACAAGAGACCCACTTCAGACCTAGGGACACATACAGACTGAAAGTGAGGGGATGGAAAAAGATATTCCATGCAAATGGAAATCAAAAGAAAGCTGGAGTAGCAATTCTCATATCAGGCAAAATAGACTTTAAAATAAAGGCTATTAGAAGAGACAAAGAAGGACAGTATATAATGATCAAGGGATCAATCTAAGAAGATATAACAATTGTAAATATTTACGCACCCAACATAGGAGCACCTCAATACATAAGGCAAATGCTAACAGCCATAAAAGGGGAAATCGACAGTAACACAATAATAGTGGGGGACTTTAACAGCTCACTTTCACCGATGGACAGATCATCCAAAATGAAAATAAATAAGGAAACACAAGCTTTAAATGACACATTAAACAAGATGGACTTAATTGATATTTGTAGGACATTCCATCCAAAAACAACAGAATACACTTTCTTCTCAAGTGCTCATGGAACATTCTTCAGGATAGACCATTTCTTGGGTCACAAATCGAGCCTTGGTAAATTTAAGAAAATTGAAATCGTACCAAGTGTTTTTTCCGACCACAATGCTATGAGACTAGATATCAATTACAGGAAAAAAATCTGTAAAAAATACAAACACATGGATGCTAAACAATACGCTACTAAATAAGCAAGAGATCACTGAAGAAATCAAAAAAATACCCAGAAACAAATGACAATGAAAACACGATGACCCAAAACCTATGGGATGCAGCAAACGCAGTTCTAAGAGGGAAGTTTAGAAAAGTACAATCCCACATCAAGAAACCAGAAATATCTAAAATAAACAACCTAACCTTACACCTAAAGCAATTAGAGAAAGAAGAACAAAAAAACCCCTCAAAGTTAGCAGACGGAAAGAAATCATAAAGATCAGATCAGAAATAAATGAAAAAGAAAGGAAGAAAACGACAGCAAAGATGAATAAAATTAAAAGCTCTTTCTCTGAGAAGATAAACAAAATTAATAAAGCGTTAGCCAGACTCATCAAGAAAAATAGGGAGAAGACTCAAATCAATAGAACTAGAAATGAAAAAGGAGAAGTAACAACTGACACTGCAGAAATACAAAGGATCATGAGAGATTGCTACAAGCAACTCTATGCTAATAAAATGGACAACCTGGAAGAAATGGACACATTCTTAGAAAAGCACAACCTTCCGAGACTGAACCAGGAAGAAACAGAAAATATAAACAGACCAATGACAAGCACTGAAATTGAGGCTGTGATTAAAAATCTTCCAACAAACAAAAGCCCAGGACCAGATGGCTTCACAGGCAAACTCTATCAAACATTTAGAGAAGAGCTAACACCTATCCTTCTCAAACTCTTCCAAAATATAGCAGAGGCAGGAACACTCCCAAACTCATTCTATGAGGCCACCATCACCCTGATACCAAAACCAGACAAAGATGTCACACATAAAAAGAAAACTACAGGCCAATATCACTGATGAACATAGATGCAAAAATCCTCAACAAAATACTAGCAAACAGAATCCAACAGCACATTAACAGGATCACACACCATGACCAAGTGGGGTTTATCCCAGGAATGCAAGGATTCTTCAATATATGTAAATCAATCAATGTGATACACCATATTAACAAACTGAAGGAGAAAAACCGTATGATAATCTCAATAGATGCAGAAAAAGCTTTCAACAAAATTCAACACCCATTTATGATAAAAATCCTCCAGAAAGTAGGCATAGAGGGAACCCACCTCAACATAATAAAGACCATATATGACAAACCCACAGCCAACATCACTCTCAATGGTGAAAAACTGAAACCATTTCCACTAAGATCAGGAACAAGACCAGGTTGACCACTCTCACCACTATTATTCAACATAGTTTTGGAAGTTTTAGCCACAGCAATCAGAGAAGAAAAAGAAATAAAAGGAATCCAAATTGGAAAAGAAGAAGTAAGACTGTCACTGTTTGCAGATGACATGATACTATACATAGAGAATCCTAAAGATGTTACCAGAAAACTACTAGAGCTAATCAATGAATTTGGTAAAGTAGCAGGATACAAAATTCATGCACCGAAATCTCTTGCATTCCTATACACTAATGATGAAATATCTGGAAGACAAATTAAGGAAACACTCCCATGTACCACTTCAACAAAAAGAATAAAATACCTAGGAATAAAGCTACCTAAGGAGACAAAAGACCTATATGCAGAAAACTATAAGACACTGATGAAAGAAATTAAAGATGACACAAACAGATGGAGAGATGTACCATGCTCTTGGATTGGAAGAATCAACATTGTGAAAATGACTATACAACCTATAGCAATCTACATATTCAGTGCAATCCCTATCAAACTACCAATGGCATTTTTCACAGAACTAGAACAAAAAATTTCACAATTCGTATGGAAACACAAAAGACCCTGAATAGCCAAAGCAATCTTGAGAAAGAACAACGGAGTTGTAGGAATCAGGCTCCCTGACTTCAGACTATATTACAAAGCTACAGTAATCAAGACAGTATGGTCCTGGCTCAAAAACAGAAATATAAATCTATGGAACAGGATAGACAGCCCAGAGAAAAACCCACACACATATGGTCACCTTATCTTTGATAAAGGAGGCGAGATTATACAATGGGGAAAAGACAGCCTCTTTAATAAGTGGTGCTGAGAAAACTGGACAGCTACATGTAAAAGAATGAAATTAGAACACTTCCTTACACCATACACAAAAATAAACTCAAAATGGAGTAAAGACCTAAATGTAAGGCCAGACACTATAAAACTCTTAGGGGAAAACATAGGCAGAACACTCCATGACATAAATCACAGCAAGATCCTTTTTGACCCACTTCCAAGAGAAATGGAAATAAAAACAAAAATAAACAAATGAGACCTAATGAAACTTAAAAGCTTTTGCACAGCAAAGGAAAGCATAAACAAGATGAAAAGGCAACCCTCGGAATGGGAGAAAATATTTGGAAACGAAGCAACTGACAAAGGAGTAATCTCCAAAATATACAAGCAGCTCATGCAGCTCAATATCAAAAAAACAAAAACCCAATCCAAAAATGGGCCAAAGACCTAAACAGACATTTCTCCAAAGAAGATATACAGATAGCCAACAAATACATGAAAAGATGCTCAACATCACTAATCATTAGGGAAATGCAAATCAAAACTACAGTGAGGTATCACCTCACACCAGTCAGAATGACCATCATCAAAAAATCTACAAAACAATAAATGCTGGAGAGGGTGTGGAGAAAAGGGAACCCTCTTGCACTGTTGGCGGGAATGTAAATTGATACAGCCACTGTGGAGAACAGTATGGAGGTTCCCTAAAAACTAAAAATAGAACTACCATACGACCCAGCAATCCCACTACAGGGCATATACCCTGAGAAAACCATAATTCAAAAGGAGTCATGTACCACAATGTTCATTGCAGCCCTATTTACAATAGCCAGGACATGGAAGCAACCTAAGTGTCCATCGACAGATTAATGGGTAAGGAAGATGTGGTACATATATACAATGGAATATTACTCAGCCATAAAAAGCAATGAAATTGAGTTATTTGTAGTGATGTGGATGGACATAGCGACTGTCACACAGAGTGAAGTAAGTCAGAAAGAGAAAAACGAATACCGTATGCTAACACATATATATGGAATCTAAAAAAAAAAATGGTTCTGAAGAACCTAGGGGCAGGGGAGGAATCATGATGCAGACATAGAGAATGGACTTGAGGACACGGGGAGGGGGAAGGTTAAGCTGGGATGAAGTGAGAGAGTGGCATGGACATATATACACTACCAAATGTAAAATAGATAGCTAGTGGGAAGCAGCTGCATAGCACAGGGAGATCAGCTTGGTGCTTTGTGACCACCTAGAGGGGTGGGATAGGGAGGGTGGGAGGGAGATGCAAGAGGGAGGGCATATGGGGATATATCTATACTTATTGCTGATTCACTTTGTTATACAGCAGAAACTAACACAACGTTGTAAAGAAATTATACTCCAATAAGGATGTTAAAAAAAAAAATAAAAGAGAATGAAATAGAACAGTGGGTGTGAAAGGCCTGGGGAGAGGACGCTGGCGCATAGTAGATGCATTATATATATATGTCTGTCAAACTGAATTTAGAAGAACCAGCTTTGTGAGTGAAAATCATGTTAAATTGATCAAAAATCAGATGCAAACCCATAATTAATCAGTTATGCCATTGTTTTTTCCTTTCTGATAATTCTTCTCAAAGAGTTCTCCTATAAAGTTGTGTTAGAAAGGCTTGCAGATTTGATAGCTATCTTTCCAGGGCCCTGACCTCATGCACAATACACACATTTGTTAAAAATTAACATTGTCCCTTTTGTGAAGTCTGTTATCAGGAAATCTCAAACATAGTGCTCAAAGGACATAGCAGTTTCTATTTCCTCCATTTCTCTGTACCTGTAACTGAGGCACGAAGCTAAGTCACAGGTGTGACCAGGTCCTTTTTGTCGTTCAGCTGACTGAAGAGCTTCCCAGCCTGAATCATCCACCTAGATGCCCTAAAAGGAGGCAAAGGAATGGGAATTAAGTGAAGTGGAAACGCACAGTTTTAAAATGCTACAGTTTCTAATGTCAGTTGACCAGAATTGAGGTTAAAGACATATTTTGTCACCATTTTCTCCATGGACCATTTCCTGTCCTCTCACTGTCAAGTTTAGAGCATAAAACAAACCACACAGATCCATCTCTGCTCCACACTCTGCCAAAAAGCAGAGTTAGTGTTCACCAACAGCAGGTCTGCACACTACATCTACAAATGTGTGACATAGCCTCACATTTTGTGTGTGACCACAGCCTCAAAGAAACCAAAAAAGAAAGCAAAAAAAAAAAGTAAGAGGTTTAATTTCACCAGAGTAAGAAAAAAAAGTCCAAAAGCACAATCAAAGCAAAGAATGTTAGACTTGAGAGCAACCTTAGAGTCTGTTTTAGCCAAACTTATTCACTTTACAGAAAAAGAAACTGGACCTCAGAGAGATTTCCAATTTAAATGCAGGTTATATCTGAGTCTGAATCTGAGACCTTTCATGATACCACCCAAAGACAAGGTTGGAATTAACCTTATATATGCTGTATTCTAAGTTCCTCACTTTATTGACGTGGAAACTGAGGCCAAAAGAAATTAAATAACTACTTTGAAGTCGTATACTTACTTAAGACTAAATCCCGTATGTTTATGCTTCTCAGAGAGAGCTTTGGTACCTTCCTCCTCTGCCTCAAACCCCATCCAGCAGGCTTCACCACTCCTTCATTCTATGAGATGGGCAACTGATCTTTTTCACATGGTCTTATAACCACATCAATAAGGTTTGAAGACCCACATCTCCTTTCCAACCAGATTAGCACTCCTTTATAGAAATTCAGGAGCCACCAATTAAGCCCAGCCCAGTACAAACACAGCCAGGTAGCATCTGGGCAATTTAAAATATCTGTGTGTGTTTTATAACCGCCCCCCAAAGCTGGTAAGCTTCAAGAAGATCAACTAGAAATGTTCAGCATTTTTCCATGTTGTATTCTGTCTCTATTTACCAAAATAAATAAATTAGGATACTGAAAGACTACAGTAAACACAGATATTTTTACTCATGGTTACAGTAGCCGTACTGCTCTTCTGCCCTTAGTGGTAAATATACTGAGATAATAAGATTGCTAGAATTAATCAAATGTAGGAAGTTATATAAATTCTATGTGATTCTGTAGAGCACTATTCCAATAATAATTCAGAAAAACTCAAGCTTTAGAGCCATTTGTTTCATTCGTTTAGTAGTTTAGCAAAAATGGCTTACTATGTGCCCAGAACTTTCTAGGTGCTGGAGATACAGCAGGGAACAAAGGTCCTGCCCTGTTGGATGTTACATTCTAATAAATAAACAAGCAAAGCCATAATATGTCAGAAGTTGATAAGTGCCATGGAGAAAAAGGAAGTAGAGGAGGTGGGACGGTAGGTGCCCGACTGAAGAGGTAGGGAGGGTAGTTGCTATGGTTTATATTTAAGATGGCCTTGCTGATAAACAGGGATGAAAGAAATGAGAACGCAAGCTCTGTGTGTATCTGGAGGAAGCGCTTTCCAAGCAGAGAGCCAACAAGTGCAAAGACCTGAAGCGGGAGTGGCATGTACTTGGAACAGCATGAAGGCCAGTGTAGCTAGAGTGAAATGAGTGAGGGGGCAGTGGAAGGAGATGGTGTCTGAAAGGTGGTTGAGGCCAATTGTGTGGGGCCTTTTAGGGCAATGTAGGGGATTTGACTTGTACTCAAGGTGAGATGGAAAGGCAGTGGAAGACGTGGAACAGAGGAGTGACATGGTCTGATTTCCCTTTAAAAGAATCACATAACCTATGTGTTGAAAAACAATTGTAGCCTATTATTGGCTATGACAATAATCCAGGTGAGACACGATGGTGGCTTGGACTATGATGGTAGTGGTAGAGGTTGTAAGAAGGAGTAAGATTCTTGGAGGTACAACCCTTGGGACTTCTTGGTGAATTGGACGTGGCTTGTGAGGAAAAGAGAAGAATCCATGACTTCAAGCTTTTCCTCTTGAGAAACTCTTGGGGGGAATTGCCATTTGCTACAATGAGAAAGGCTATGGGAGGAGTGGTTTGCAGGGGAGGGGATCATGAATCAGTAGTTCAACACTAAACTTGTATGGCTGGAGATGCTTCTTACATATCCAATTAACAGATACATCCTATTTCAGACACATCCTATTAGAAATGTGTCTCAAGAATGCAGTTGAATATACAGTAGAGTTCAGAGCTAAAATCTAGACCGGATATACAAATGTTGGTATTGTTAGCATCTGAATGATACTGAAAGCCGTGAGATCAAATGAGATCATAGTGAAGGTGGATTAAAAAAGAAAAGATGGCCCTTGAGACACTCCAGTATTTGGAGGTCAGTGAGGTGAGGAGGAACCAGCAAAGAAGGTGGAGGAAGGGACCAAGAGAGATACAAAGATCAGAGACCGGTATTCTCTAGTTAGGTGAGTGACCAGCTGTACCCAAAGCTGCTGGTCCTGGATGCAAGCTCAGTTATAATGGGCAAAGTAATAAGTAGCCGCCTGTGTCTCCTGCTGCCATATCCACAACCTACTGTGAATAGTAATAATAGAAGAATAGTAACAACAACAACAAAAAAGAATAGTAACAATTAAGAACTACCACCTACTGAGTGTCTATCAAGTACCAAGGATTGTGCTTTGTCACATCTCCCATGCCAACTCTGACGGATTGATGGCGTTTACCTGGAGCGTTGTGTTGAGGAGTCTAAGGCTGCCTCTTAGCTTAAGGAAAAGGACTGAGTTGCAGTTTCTGCCATGGACACAGAATGAGAAATTCTGGCTGCATATCTGCTAGGTATTCACGATCCCTCTAATAGGACTCTACATACATTTTCAGTAGGGCTAACAACACTTCAGCGGTAGTATAATGAGCCCCATTTTACAAATGCAGAAACTTAGTTCAGGAACGTTTACTGATCGCCCTGAGGTGGCACAGCCAGATGTGGCAAAGGGGAGACTTGCCCCAGGTCAGCTGGCCTTTGTCCCATACTGCACAGTTTCCCTCTCTATCCCATCAGAAAAGTGCACAGAATTTCGGGTCCCCAGGGTACACCTCTTCTAACTGAAACCTAGGACACAGAAAGCATATAGTCAAAGGTATAAACTTCAAGAGTAACGGTTCCTTTATGCTCAAAGAAAATATGGTACGGCTGGATCCATGAACTGATTTAGAGAGATATGTTTGCAAACTTAAGTACAGGAGAAAAAGAAGCAAAACATGACACAAGAGTAGTCAAAGTGATTCAAGCAGAAGTTTTTTGTTGTTTTTTTTTAGCTGCATCGGGTCTTTGTTGCTGTGCTGGGTCTTCGTTGCTGAGCGCGACCTTTCTCTAGTTACGGTGAGCAGGGCTACTCTTTGTGGCAGTGTGTGGGCTTCTCATTGCGGTGGCTTCTCTTGTTGCAGAGCACTGGCTCTAGGTGCACAGGCTTCAGTAGTTGCGGCACACGGGCTCAGTAGTTGTGGTGCACAGGTTTAGTTGCTCTGTGGCATGTGGGATCTTCCCGGACCAGGGATCGAACCCATGTCCCCTGCATTGGCAGGTGGATTCTTAACCACTGCGCCACCAGGGCACTCCCAAGCAGAAGTTTTTTCAACCTAGGGCAGTTGAAGATGACACAGTAAGAGCAATCATTAAAAATATGACTATTATTTTGTCTTTGTCATTCCCATAGCAACCTAGTAGTATTGTCTGCCAAAAAATAACTCAGTAGGCACCAAGAATTCTCAGCTTCTCTTTTAGCAGCAAGCCCTTCCCACAGTCATTTGTATTAACATTTGCAAAAGATTTATTTCCCTTTGATTCAAATAATTCCACATTCCCAAGAATATCTGGACTGGAGCATGGCCAGCTGCCTGCAGGGGCCTGCAGCCGTCTCCCTGGTCCTGGGTAGCTCCCTGGGTGCCCATGAATGGCTCATTGTTAAAGACAAACCCACTGCAGAAAACAGAGAAAACCCAGAAGAGGAATCAGTGTCCTGTTCTGAGGACTGGTCTGGATTGTGAGCAATGAAACTGCGTGGGAGTAGCAAGCACCTAAGGCTGTTGTGAGTCAGTGATTGATGACTCTCGCCAGGCATATGGCTCCGCTGAGATGCTGCCCCAGGTCACCATCAACAGTCAACTCATTCCAGGAGATTCTGAACCCAGATCCTTCCATGTGGCCAAGCAGAAGTCTAGAGCAGGCCCCAAATGAAAATCATCTTCATCAGCCCCATGAATCTGTTAAGCACCAACTGTATGCAGGAATAAACACTATTGGAGAAAAGTGGAGGTCACCTTCCAACAGTGTGTAAAAATCCAAGAAAAGTATGACCTTTAGACTCTTACATAATGGAGACTGGGAACCCATATTTTGCTCTGATTTTTGCTACTGGTTTTCTGCATATATTCTGTTTTCTCTATGCCAGCTAATAGGGCACTTTGGAGAAAGGTCCAGCTGCCCACTTCAAAGTCCCTTGAAATCAAAGACAAAAAGTACTATAATTTTAGCATTTCTTGGAATTAATCAACCTTTCACTAAATATAATTGCAGAGTGGATTAAATGTTTTCCTGATGTATACTTTCCACATTTAGACCATGTTTATTATTTCAGAGATGTACTGATAAACCCCACACTTAATGCTAGATGAGTATAATATAGCAGCCACAAGCCTATAATTTAGATATGGCTATTTTCAAAAAGTTACACCTTCTGATACTTATTCAGATCTTTCATTGTCCTTATTTGAGCTTTTTCTTTTCAATATTCAGAAAACTACCATATTTCAAGATAAAATTCTCATGCTGCATTACTTCTCCCAGTTCTCAAAAACCCACCAAAACAGGGAAAATCAATGAAGTGATCCAGAAACAATAGACTAATTCAGTTACGGTCATAATTAATCTATCTGCCAAAACAATAGCTATATCTGCTCAAGTGAAAATATATGACTTTATGCCATGGAGAAAAATAAACCTAACTTGCTAAAACATGCCTCTATGTTTCAACTGCCCTACTTAACATTCTGCAAATAAGGCAAAAAAGCTATATGGAGTCTGAACTTCTATCCCTGTGGACACGTCTCCGTCTTCACTGAGGCCATTAATACATTAAAAACACTGATGAAGGGCTAGTTGTTGGGTAAAGTCATTTTTCCCTTGACATTTATTATCAGTAGAAAAGTTTTTCTGTTTTAATACCCACATTCTGGCATATAATTACTGTAATAAAGTCTATTTCACTCTGGGTGACTGCTGCCAGTATTATGAAATCATGGCAATGGTTGTAAAAATAAGGGAGGTCACAACCTTTCCACACACACACACACCCACTCTGCAGCTGATATTAAATAGCTTTGGTGGGAAAACGCAGACCTTTAAACTTTCTCTACCAAACTCAATGCATTCTGTATTTAATTTCTTCTTTTAAAAAGTTTGTGTTTTAAGAATTCAAAAACTGCATATGGCCATGGGGAAAAAAAAGAAGAAGAAGAAGGAGCTTATATTTAATTAGTTGCTAAGTCCAACTTGGACAAAGCACAATAACAACCATTTCTTTGTGCTAACTATTTTTAATGATATGCATTACATGCATTGGCCTGTCTACTGTTCCAGCCTCAATCCTGCTTTACTATTACGGTTTTGGCAAAGGACAGCATTGAGAAAAGTCTCCATTTCGATGTTTTGCCATTTTGATAGGGATAATAACTCCTAACAACATGAATTCCCTCTAAACCTTAAACCACCACCATGGCTTCCTGACCATGAGAGAGTCAACGTCCAAGTACATCAGATGCTGTACAGATATCCTCCTTACACCCCCAGAAGTACTCCACATTTTGATATATCCTCTCTGGGCTTAACCTGCTCAAATATTTTAATCCAATTGCTTTCAGCTATTCTCTTACATAACTGTTGGATATAATTTTTCTACTTCCAGCCAAGACCCAAGTCAAGCTAATTCAGGATCATAATAAGGACAGATAGGCCCAGGAGGAGTATCTTATGCATTTTTTAAAATTTTCTTTATGGGATAGGAATTTCTTTAGGGAGGGTCTAAGGAAATACCTATTTTAAAAGTAGAATCTTGGGATTCCAAAGTAAAATAATCCTTAGTAGAAATGCTGTTTGGGGGTTCAGAAGGTCAGAATCTCTCCTTGCCCTTGGAATGGGAAATCACTGGAATCCATTGTCTTTTAAAGCAACAGAGAGAATATAGAAGCAAATAGAATGTTGGAGAACAAGGTGTGTTAGACCCACAAGAAAGCACCAACAAGAGCACCATACAGAGAAAGCCAACCCTGGGACTGCTCCCTGCTTTGATCAGAGCTCTGCTGTCATCTACTTTATTTCCTGACCTTATGCATCAAGTTTTGTTTAGGGAGGAAAAGAGCTACTATAAGCACATTGGAAAACAGTTTGAGGCATGCATACCCTATGACCAGCAATTCTGCTCCTAGATATGTATCCTGGAGAAATGTGTACCTGTGTGCCCCAGACTGCATGTATATGAATGTTCACAGCTCTCTTGTCCATAATGGCTCCAAATCAGAAGCAATTCAAATGTCCATCCTTAGTACAATGGATTGATACATTGTGGTGAATTCATACAATGGGAGACTCTACAGCAGTAGAAATTAATAAGCCAGAGATTTGTGCCACAACATGGATGAACTTGCAAACACAATGCTGGATGAAAAAGGCAAGACAAAAAAGAAAACATAGAATTATTCCATTTATATAAAATTTTTAAACCAGCAAAATGAATCTATATTGTTTAGAGGTATACATATAGGCAATAAAACTTCGGAAGAAGCAAATAAATGATTATCACAAAAGTCTGAAGAATATTTCCTTTGTGGGGTGAGAGAAGGTTGTAATCAGGACTCAGGGTGGGAACTATGGGAAACTTCTGGGATGCTGGTAATGTTTTGTTTCTCATCCTTCAAAATTTTTCTATATGGATATTTTATCTTTTACTTCAAAATGGCAAAAAACAAAAAGCATCACTCTTAAAAAAGAAAAGTTTGAAAATTCACTGCTTCAATCCAACTTCTTCGTGGGAAAGATAAGGAACTGGAGGCCAGGGAGATTAAGTCAATTGCCCATTTCTCCTGTCACCTAATAGGCAGCTCAGTCACGGAGCCTCTTCTCCAGTGCTTTGGAGGCAGGGGTGGGGGGGGTGGGAGGGAGGGTGGGGGATCTACATTCTGGAGGCTCAGAGGGCCTGTCATTGTCCCATTTGGCTCTTCAGTCCAGCTTGAAAGCTGGCCCACTCCTTTCCCGCCCTCATCTCAACGCCCCTCCCCTTCATGGCCAGCCCCCAGCATCTCTCCTTGTGGGTCCACAGCCAAGGTCCACCTCTGAGCCCACTGGACAGATGCGTTCGCAGATAGATATATATGCCCACTTGTACCTTGTACCCTCTTTTGGGTCTACCAGACTTGCCAGCCCTATATAGAAAATATGTCATATTTAATCTATACCCTAAACCCTACCATACTTTGCATGTTACAGATATCTAAAACCAAAATAAAGTTTGTTAACTACAAATATTAAATCCAATGCTTCTATAGATACTTTTCAAGCACCCCCTCCAATAACCAGTGGAAGGGACCGTGCGAGTTGTAGACTTGCCACTGGAGGGGTCGCTTCCTGAACTATTACTCCTGAGCTGCACAGGATATGTTGCTTTTATAATGGAGCTTTAAAAGTCTTTATTACCCCCTTTGTTTTTTTAAAAAAATTCAGTTGCTGAGAAAACATTTAGCCAGAACTTTTTTAGAAAGTAAAATTGTGAGTTAAGAAATTCTAGGGAAGGCATTGCATACAGATATGAATAACATGATTTTCGAAGCTTATACGGGAGTCTATTTACTAAATTTCTCCAAGTCAGTGGTATTCTTGGATGTTCTTTCATATTTAAAGACTTATTTTCTTGCAGCAGCAGGAGCAGTTTTAGACTCACAGCAAAACTGAGAGAAAGATGCAGAGATTTCCCCATATACTTCCTGTCACTACAGATGCATATCTTCCCCCATTATCTACATCCCCCACCAGAGTGGTACATTTGTTACAACTGATAAACCTCCACTGACACATCATTATCACCCAAAGCCCATAGTTTACATTAGGGTTCACTCTTGGTGTTGTACACTCTATGGGTTTGGACAAATGTGTAATGACATGTATCCATCATTATAGTATCATACAGCATCTTTTTAGTGCCCTAAAAATCCTTTGTGCACCACCCATTTATCGCTCCCCTTTCCTTCATCCCCTAGCAACCACTGATCTTTTTACTGTCTCCATATTTTTGCCTTCTCTGGAACAGTATATAGTTGGAATCATACAGTATGTAACCTCTTTCAGATTGGCTTCTTTCACTTAAGTTATATGCATTTCAATTTCTTCCATGTTTTTTCATGGCTTGATAACTCATTTCTTTTCAGCACTGAATAATATTCTATTGCCTGGATGTACTTCAGTTTACTTATTCATTCACTTACTGAAGGACATCTCGGTTGCCGCTAAGTTTTGGCAGTTATGAATAAAGCTGCTATAAACACCCATATGCAGATTTTTGTGTGGATATATGTTTTCAAATTATGGAGTAAATGCCAAAGAGCACAACTGCTGAATTGTATGGGAAGAGTATGCTTAGTTTTGAAAGAAGCCACCAAACTGCCTTCCAAGGTGACTGTACCATTTTGCATTGGACCAGAAACTTCAGATTTGACAAGGTAAAGGTAGAAAAGTGAAGCTATATCTCATACATGAGGAATTCTAAGATAATTCTCCTAAAATGGAACTACAGAAGAAGCCAAAAATCCAAGATAGGCAATCCCACCAAGCAGAGCAAAAGTACAGAAGGGAAGAACAAGTAAAAACATAGGCAACAAAAGAAAAACATTACATAAGAAAATCCAAATAAAGGGATAGAGTTCTTAGCCCATGAACAACTTCCCTCCAAATAAAATTGCTATCATTATCAAAGAAGCCCTATGCAAGGAGTAGTTTTCCAGCCATGGATAAACAAGAAAGAAGTGTCATTTCAAGAAGAGCTGGCCATGGGGAAAAAATGCTTTTGTCAGAAGAAAGGCAGTATTTCCAATCTCCCACATTATCAGTAGAAGGCCAATGTAACCAAAAGCACCTGAAGAAGTCAAAATCTTCTATGTGTCATGCTGATATTATACCAGTAGCAGATAAAGCAAAACAAGAGGGGTGATTGTTTTTTTCTTTGAAACGACCCCACGCACAAAGATTTGGTTTTCTCCCGGAGTGCACCTTCAGTGGGATGAACTCATTTAGTTAAAATTCCAGACCATATCACTTCTTGAAAAATAATTCCCAGAGAATTTGCTCTCTGGTCCTCCTGTCTGTGCCTAACGGTACTCTACCCATCCTTCCCCGTGCTGCCCACAGTGAGAACCTCCTGGCTTTGAATTCCTAGGGCACATTACTCATTTGGACTCAGTTCCACAGAGCCCTGCGTAGGGGCTTAACGACTCCCCAGCCATGCATGGTTTATTTTTCCACCCAGATTTACAGGTCATGGAAGACAGACCACTTGTGCTTTCTTGTGCATCCCCTACCACAGTGCTGAGCTCATAGTAGGTGCTCAAACCTTCCCCAGTGGTTCATTTGTTCCATGCGGCCTTCCCTTCTATAGCTCAAGATCACTACCAGAAGTAAATTCCCTTACAGCACTACGCATCATGGCAGCCATGGTCTTCCCCGACCTCTGTTACTTCAGTGCCTTCTCTTTCTCTGTTTTGCTTTAAAAGCAGATGGTGGACAGAAATTAAAATCACTTCCAGGTCAGTGAGTGTACATTTTATGGAGATGGTTCTCAACATTAGAATACAGATCAAGTCACCACTAAACTTTAACATACCTTGATAGTAACACAGTTCATAAATGGTAATAAACATGGGCAGGATCACTGTGAACAACAAACCAAAACAAGGAACAGATCGACGCTTTCACAGTAATTTGGAATTAGACTCTCAGAGCTTTCAACACTACTGTTTGTTCCGCTATAATGGGATATGTAGATTCCTAAAAATAACCTGGTTTGCCAAAAATTGTGATATTAAAAGACTTGTTTTTGTGGAAGGGGAAGGTATTAAGGTTAGGATTAAAGTTGCAGTCACAATAACCAACAACAAGAGGAATTCCCATAGTTATAAGTAAATGTTATTATCATAATCTAAAATGTATATATCCATTGATCAAAGATGACAACACACACCCAAATGTTGCATTCCACATACTCGGGAATTTCAAAGTCTTCTCCATGCCCTTTGTCTTGTATTTTGCGATTCTGTTTGCTGAGCCCCTAATCTTAAGCCAAAGGACAAAGGAGTATACACCAGACAGCAGAACAGCTCACGAGGGTGACACACAGTGGCATCTTCCCAGGCTTTGCAGGCCCACAACTCTCCTCCCTCTTCTTGGGCTCCTAGTCCCTCAGTCACCTACATGACCAAAGGCAGTTACATAATACAAAAATGCTCCTCAATTGATAAAACACCTCATGTCTAATTTCCATTATAAAAACTCCCAATGTACGAAAAACGGTTGAACACCAGGCTCAAAATTAAATTTGGGCTTTTCACGTCAGTCACTGGCTTCCTGCGGCCACATCTGTGATGTTTCTGCACGGGGTCTATGGCCATCAAGACATTAGCCTTGCCCATTCTTAACCAGCCTCTCCAGATTCACTTTCCCCTAGCAATGGAGGAAAATGGTTATTGCACAATAAACAAAACCCATAAATCTAGTAGAAAAGGCCGGGTGTGTTTCCTTAAGGTATAGGCACCTCTCCACAGCGAGAATGATTTCGGAGGTGAGACTGAATGGGCCTGCGGCCATATCTCCAGGACAGCTCTTCATGTCCTATGGCTCACTGGGATACGGTTCCTTAAAGGAATGTCATCAACCGTGAAAACTAGCAGATTCCTGAGGAAGGTAGGAATAAAGATCTATATTAAAAAAAAGTCATCTTGTTCGGCTTCTATGGAATCCACCAAATCCATCCTAGATGAGTGGGTGAAAACTCTTACTTCCATGTTATCTAATTAAGACCATTAATCCCTTCCAGTACTAACATATCAGTCTGAGCTTATTTGGGATTTTGACTAAAGAGCTTATACAAGTTTTTTGATTAACTTATTCTAAGTTATTGTGAGGCCCTGGGAGAGTCAAACCTGGCTGCTAAGTGCTCTACCTGGATAATATAATCCATCCCCACAATATTTCAAGGAAGATTTCAATAGCCCCATTTCACAGATGAAGAAACCAAGGCTTAGGGAGGTTAAGTACCTTGCTCAAGAACATGTGCCTGGTAAACTTAGTGGAATCAGGATTCAAACCCAGACGCTCTGCTATAGCCACACAAGGTTAACCACTACACCACACTGCCTTTCCTGTGTAAATCACAAGGTCAAAGGGTAGAAAAGATGACTGGTGATTTCTCGGCACCCATATCACATCCCCTCAGCCCACTTCTGATTTCAGCCACATTTTGGCAGAAAGTTCCATGAATCTCAGGCCAATTTTCTGCCTTCCTGCCTCATGATTTCCTCTGAAAGTGCAGGAGCCCACTCAGCCCATGTTCAAGTTGGCTTGGAAGTCCTCAACCAATGGGCCATGGGGACCTGGAGAAATGCTTTCCAAAGGACAATCCTGGAGACACGCCATATGCTTCTCAGAACCCCAGTGTCATCAGGGCCCTTTGCCCACCGCAGCAGCCATGATACCCTCTGCCTTCCTGCCACTCTCTCCCTATTCTCTCATTCATTTCCCAAATAAACAACTTGCACCTGAGATCTTCTCACCAGCTTGCTTTTGGGGAATTAAGACATCCCGCCTTTGTGGTGTAATTAACTAGACAGTTTCTTATGGCTCCCTCCCAATCTTTTATTCAGTGACTTTTTAAATCACACACAAAATTTCAACAGTCTTCCAGTCAATTAAGCCTGAATTCATTAGCCCTGAATGAAGTCCATTAAGGCATACATTCTAGAAGCTGCTGCTGTTGTAGGAACGTGGAGACACAACCGTGGGACACGTCCCCCACGTTACAATTTACTGGGGTGTGAACAGCTGAATCTGCATTTCCACCTAGATTTTCAGAGAAATGGCTGTTTACCTGGGAAGGCTCATTGTACTCACTCATCTATACAGAAGGCATGGCATAATTTTGTATTAAATTATCCAAAAAGACAGTTCTGGTCCTCACATTATCATTTGCTGTCCTTTTATCCAATCCAGACAAGTCTTGAAGCACAATTGACAAGTTCTCTTCATCCAAGTAAAAGTTGCTAAGGCCAATCCATTTCTAATTATGTGACCTTAGGGGCATACCTAGGACCCTATGGGGGACAGTCCCCCCAGATCTCTGAGGGTATGTCTACAGAAGGAGTAGGGACAGGATAAGAGACACAATGTTCACCTAGTCCAACGGTATGTCTTCACAGATGAGAAAAGTGAATTGTTCAGAGAGTTACCGGACTGTGCACCATGGCCCCCAGCCATTAAGAACTGGGAGAACAGCCCAGGTCCCCACACTGCACTGCCTTCTCCACAGAAAGCCAACTGGTGACAAAACCCAGCCTGAAAAATCTTTCACAGTCCCTGTCTCCAGTTTCTCTAGAATCAATATGGGATACTGCCTTGTGCAAATATTATAAAGACTCGCATCCTGCCTATATGAACAGTAACGAAAAAGCCATAGTCCCTGAGAAACATACCATGCAGTCAGTGGTATAATCGTTGTATAATAATCACAGGTTTGCAGTTTTAGAGCTGAAAGAGGTCTGGTGGATGGTTGTTCACTGCTAGGTGTCATTAAATTAGAAAAACTATGTATTTCTCATAATAACTAGCAAATTGGGGGTTTTTTGCATTTCTCCAAATATTTTATTTTTTAAGAGAGCAATAGCAATAATAATAATTAAGATTTATTGTGTGATTACCATGCTAACTGCCTTAAATATATCATATATTCCCTATGTTGTAGGTACAATTCTCATCCCCTTTAACACCCATAGCTGCACCATAAACTCAGAGTAATAAGTTAACATTCAAGAAAAATAACAGAATCTATATTTGCAATTCCTGACATAATAAGGCGTCGTTAAATATTGTTTAGAGTTCTGTGACAGTAATGTTATTTTGGTTTAAGACCTGTTTTCAGCACACTGATAGTTATAGGGGAATGTTACTTCTTTGTTTGTTGTGGTAAAATACACATAACATAAAATTTACCATCTTAACAAATTTTAAATGTACAGTTCAGGGTTTCCCTGGTGGCGCAGTGGTTGAGAATCTGCCTGCCAATGCAGGGAACACGGGTTCGAGCCCTGGTCTGGGAAGATCCCACATGCCGCGGAGCAACTGGGCCCGTGAGCCACAACTACTGAGCCTGCGCGTCTGGAGCCTGTGCTCCGCAACAAGAGAGGCCGCGATAGTGAGAGGCCCGCGCACCGCGATGAAGAGTGGCCCCCGCTTGCCGCAACTAGAGAAAGCCCTCGCACAGAAACGAAGACCCAACACAGCCATAAAATAAAATAAATAAATAAATTAAAAATTTTAAAAAAAATGTACAGTTCAGTAAACTATAGTCATACTGTGGTGCAACCCATTCCAGAACTGTTTCATCTTGCCAAACTGAAACTCTGTACCCACTAAACAATTCCCCATTTCCCCCTCCCCCAGCCCCTGACAACCACCATTCTACTTTCCGTTTCTATGACTCTGACCACTTTAGATACCTCAGATAAGTGGAATCGTGCAGTATTTGTCTTTTTGTGACTGGCTTGTTTCATGTACCGTCACGTCCTCAAGGTTTATCCATGTTGTAGCATGTCAGGATTTCCTTCCTTTTTATGGCTGACATTCCATTGTAAGTATATACGACGCTTTGTTTATCCATTCACTGGTCACAGACACTTGGGTTGCTTCTACCTCTTGGCTACTGTGAATAATGCTGCTATGAATATGAGTGTACTAGCAAATTGCTCTTAAGTAAAATAAATTGGTTACATTCTGCAGTGTTCATTTCAGCTCACAGTCTTGCATTCAGGTTCTCAAGAAAAACGAATCTCAGTCCCTCTGATCCAGTTATTTACACTTGGAATAATCTTAGCCTGTTGGCCAGTCATGACCAGGTGTAGCCATTCATCTCACAGCCCGGATGAAGAGGCAATCTGCCTAGGAGGAAACAGGTTCACAGAGGGCTGGCCTTGCAAAACTCATTTTACGAAGTGGTGATAAAGTTCTTTAGGGAGGGGCTTCCCTGGTGGCGCGGTGGTTGAGAATCTGCCTGCCAATGCAGGGGACACGGGTTCGAGCCCTGGTCTGGGAAGATCCCACATGCCGCGGAGCAACTGGGCCCGTGAGCCACAACTACTGGGCCTGCGCGTCTGGAGCCTGTGCTCTGCAACAAGAGAGGCCGCGACAGTGAGAGGCCCGCGACCGCGATGAAGAGTGGCCCGCGCTCGCCACAACCAAAGAAAGCCCTCGCACAGAAACGAAGACCCAACACAGCCGAAAATAAATAAATAAATAAATAAATAAATTTAAAAAAAAAAAAAAAAAAAGTTCTTTAGGGAGATAATATAAGCATAGTGATTATAAACATGGGTCTGGCCTCAGAATCCCAGCTCTAGCACTTACCAGCTGTGTGACCTTCAAAAAGTTACTTAATCTCTCTAAGCCTCTGTTCCTAATCTCTAAAACAGAAGCAGTGATAATAATAGTACTTACATCCTAGGGTTATGGTAAGAAATAACCCATGTAAAGAATTTAGCGTAGCGTCTGACGCACAGTAGCTCAAGAGTTGTCAGCCTTTATTCCCTGGTTATAGGTCACCAATTCCAGCCCCCTCATTAAAGATGGGGTCCAACAAGACAAAGCAGCGCACACTCCTGCCTTGATAGCCACAGAGCTCTGGATGGGCAGAGACCCCTTGTCTGACATGAAAGTGATCAGAGATTTACCATCTTTTTAATCACAGAAGTTTGTTTTATTTCAAAACTTTGATTAAAAAAAAAATACACCACTTAACCTAAGGTTGACCATTTTAAGTCCACAGGCTTAAAAATAAAAGCTAAGAAACAGGAACTGAAAATGTTAAAAAATAAAATCTGAGCAAAACCAAGTAAACATCACAGACATCTTTCTGCTAAGAAAGCCCTTGACCTTGTAAGTGTGTCTTAAATCTTGTTTAAAACGTATTTGGTTTTCTTTTGCTTTTGTATCAAATGTGGATCATCACAGCCATCGTGCAAAGACCACCACATTTTAAATAATGACCTATGCTTTTACTTGGCCTCTTCTCAGGCTGTACCTCAGCATTTCTGCCTTTGCAATTCTGACGGACTTAAGAGTTTAACACATTTGGGCAGTTCGTTGGACAGCAGTCCAAGGCTTCAGGGCAACTAGGGGCCACTTTAGGATAGAATCAAAAACTTCTCCCTCAATCACCCTGCAGCTGAGCAGCTCCCAGTCCCAGAGAGGAGCCTTCTAGCTCCAGCATCCTCTCTAAATCCCTGGACCACAGCACTTTTCAAGCACGTGATGTGCTTCCTCTAGCAGTCCCAGACAACTTAAGGAACCTACATGGCCCTTCTTTGATCAGATTTACATTCCACAATATTCAGGGTTCATGGTGATAAGCAACACTAAAGACTTCTTTCTTTCCCAGGCTACGCTGCTTTGCTCCTGTTCACTGGTGTTACCCTCAGGCCGAGAATCACCCAGCACATAAGTTGTTAGCAGCCCTTGCTGTGAATTAGAATCCCCTGCAGCGCTTTTTTGTAAAACCGTGGATGCCTGGAGATCACCGCTAGGTCATCTGAAACTGAACTTCTGAGGACAGAGTAGAGGGCTCGGCAGTTCTCAGGAGCTCTGCAGGTGGCTGTGATGGGTAGTGAGGTTGAGAACCTCTGCCCTAACCAAAAGAGGAAGTCAGAGTGTAGCATCAGGCACCGTGCTCCAAGGTAGGCCACCCTCAAGCTGAAGGGCAGAATCTTTCAAGCCACACCACAGATTCCATTAAGTGACCCCAATTCACCACTAAAGGGGAAGAGGTCCTTCCCCAGCTCATCTAGACATCAAACCAGCACAGCTCATTTCTAGCTGGGGCTACTGAAGCCCTGATCCACACTCCAGGCAACTTCACACCCTGAGTGCTCATCTCATCCAGCCAAACTCTGCTTCCAGTCTGTCTGCAGTGACTACACCTGCGCGACTAGACTTTACTGAAGAGTAAGCAAAGTCAGAGAGAATCGTATTCAGTCATGGTTCATAGGAAATCTCAAGGGCCACCAGCAGCGTTCTTTATAAGCAGCAGGACCAGTAAACATGAAATGGTCAAGACCCAGAAAGTAGGCAGACCACTGAGCTGGGTATCACTAAAGAAAGATGAAGGAGGCAGACATGCTGAAGGTGTTCAGCAGCAAAACTGAAAGGAGAAGAACATACAGGAGGCCCATCCCAGTACAATCAGAGTGGCAGACAAAGAACCAAGGCAGAGACTGAATATAGAAGCAGGGTGGCATAGTGGGTACACAATTGGGCTCTGGTTGTAAATTGCCTGAATCGAACCCTGTCTCTGATCCATGACTGGGGGCAAGCAAAAGAACAACAACAACAAAAATAAAATAAAACACTCTAAGCCTCAGTTTTCTCATCTGCAAAATAGGAATAATATTACCTTTCTCATAGGGTTATTAAATACGATAGTATGAGGACCAGCACAATAGCTGGTACTTAATCAAATGTTAGCAATATCATTATAAGAAGAAGAGGCAGATCCTAGGACCCAAGACAGAGGCTTAGACAAAAGGAAATAAGACAAAAGGCCAGTTACAAATCAGAGCAGACCCTGCAGTAAAAAGAGAAGCCATGTCACCATGATGGCAATAGACTAGAGCTCTCAGTTCTAGTTTCTTTGTAAAAACAGGGTTGGCTCCAGAGCCTTGGGCCAACCAGACAGCTGTGACCTTAGCTGCAAAGGTTAGAGGCCTGGAGGCGAGGGAGCCAAGCTGACCATTGTACCCATTGGCTCGCCACAGGTTCAAAGCTGAGGCCACTCCCTGGGACTCCTAGACCCCACTTCCCTTTGAATCCATAGGTCCTTCCCAGTGTGGCCCTTACCTTCAGGAATTACTTTAAAAAACAAAAAACAAAACAAAAAACAAACAAACAAAAACTCCTAGTATTTTCTACCTCCGGCTGCAGGTTCCCATTCTTGCCCTGGCCAGGGGCCTCCCTCCTGTGCTACAGTCATTTTAGTTTCTCTAGCACCTCCCCTGCTTTGCTCAGTCTCCCCTCCAGCCTTCATTCTAGGCCCTTTAAACAGGCCCACGGAGTCCCCAGAGTCCAAAAGAAGGCTTTCTTCCCTACCCTTTCTCCCCACTCCCACCCGGTCCCACACCCTGCCCACCCCCAACCAGCCAGAGTCTTATTAGCTTCCAACTCCACCCTATAAAGCCTTCATTTAGGAATTCTCGTACATATTTCCATGTTAATAACACCCACCATCTTCCCTGGAAAGTTCCCATTAGCTTTTCCTTAAGCACTCACAATACAGTAAGACTTCACATTCATGTCTTAACACAGAAACCTCTGTCCTGCTGGCTCTTCAGTTCACTGTCATTAGGGGGAAGGGAAGCATTTGACAATACTCTGAAAACAAACCAAATCAGGAAGTGGATAAATGGGGACATTTTTCTAAACATGTTTACTTCTGACCTTCTCCTCTCCATCCCCCAAACCTGACATACCCAGTGGATTGGACCAGCACTCAGCTTCTCACTGCAGCACAGAGAGATTTGGGGTCTGTCCCCAGCACAGACCAATAGACCTGTTCTCTTCCAGGGCAAAGCTTGAAGCTTTAACCCTGTCCAGCCGTTTCACAAATTCACTGTAGAGCAGTTACAGATCTGTGATAAGGGGAACCAAGCAAGAGCGCCCACCCGGGGCCGTCCGAGAGCATCAGTGTGGCTCAAGATCAACAGGCCCCCATGGTAGAAGGCCAAGAGGCAATTATCCTCCCAGCAGAAAGTACTCCTATCTGTGCCTGAAGGGTTCTATTTTCTGCTTATTTCCTGCACTCATGCATAGGAACCAAGGGAAAAAAATCAGTAATGATATTGTGGTCAGCTGTACTCTAGGGTTAGAGAGTATTGGAAGAACATTCCCATTTTATAAAACTACCAAGTCTTAGAATATTTTCAGAGCTGAAGGAACCTCAGGAGTAATCTCTCCCACCGCTTCATTTTAGAGAGGAAGAAACTGAGACCTTGAGAAGTAAATGGACCCACAAGGGTCACCAGAGCAGAAGAGGAAGCAGCTTCTCTCTTCCTGTACTCTAGCCATTGCACCACACCATCCCACAGACAGCTTCATCTAGGCTATTTACAAAATGCATTTTTTAATGTAAATATATGACAGGGACCGAAAGACAACATGAGTGGATTTTTTTTCCTTGAAAAGTATTTATAATACCACAATGTTTTTTACAAGAAATATATGTACCTGAATTGTTCTTAGAGAATGAGAAAGCACTAAGGATCAAAGAAGTCATTTGGTTGCAGAGAAGAAAAGGGGAAGAAAGTCATGGGGGTGTGTGTGGAAAAAACCAAGATGAGAGGTTTAAATAGTATTGAGATTGAATGCAGCATGAAGAAGGGAAGAATGGGGCTGAAAAAGAACATCCACGGAAGAAGGATATAGGAGATCAAGAGAGAAGAAAGATTCCAGAGAATCCTGAGGAAGTACTTTGAACTGTAAAGTGTGAGAATTCTTAATGTTACAGCTTTAAAATACTGTGAGTAATGGAAAAGGACAATGGGGAAATGACCTCTGTTAAGCAGGTGATTTACATATTTTCTCATTCAGTCCTCACAAAATACCATTATATCTATTTTACAGATAAGAAACTATGTCTCAGAGAAGTTAACTTACCTATGGTTACAAAACTAAACGTAGTAAAGCCAAGATTTTATTCAGGATTGACACCAAAATCCATCTAACAATCCAGGTCATGGCTTCCTTTCCACTGGAAACTGTAACACAAGTTATAGTGCAGAGGTAAAATCTCATAGCTACATTTGAAAAGCAGCAACCACGTGTCATATTAATACTCTAACATCACAACCTGGAAATGCTCTATTCTACTAACTTTTACTTTTGGCCATAAGAATTATCTCCAAGCATTATAGGAAGTTGAAGTTGGGTTTTGGGCCAATCAAAGAATGATCAATGTGAGAGGTCCTTTTATTACCCAAGTGATAAAAAAAAAAAAAAAAATTGTGTCAAGGGTTCATGTCCCCATTTCGAAGTAAAACAATGTGAGTCCTCACCTAGCAACCAAAATTTATGTTCCTACCTCATTTCAATTCAGATTAGGTTTCAGAAATCCTAGTACGTATTCAGTTTCCATTTCTTCTTTTTAATTAAAGTGTGATCATATTTTCGACATAATTTAGCTCCAAAAATTTTAATAGTTCCTCTATTAAGAATATACCACTAGATAACCACATACTGCGAAAATGCCAAAGAACTGATTAAAAGTTCAGATTCCCTTGTTAATTTATGTTATTTCAAGGGAAATGATTGCATATATGATAACAATTTCTCTGGGAGGTATGTTTTGCTTTCTCTTATGATTACTACACAACTGGAAATTAATTTAATTTTCATGATCTCTTGTGCAGTTTCTTTTGTTCTACAGATCTTCCTCATCTCCCCCTCCCCAAAATATTTTAATATCAAAATAACTGAAAAGTTAAAAAAAAGTTAAAGTCCTAATATAGAAGACTTTTAACAGTTACAAGAAGTTGATTTTAATAGACATTGTTGAGTTCAGCAGATTAATTATAATTTCAAATGACAGTGAAAAGTTGGGAAAGGGACTGAAGAGAACAAGAAGAATGTGAGAAGAAAGGAGTTTCCTCAGTAAGACAATTTTTTGTTAATTTTTAACCCAAAATTGAATCCACTTTTTATTCATTTCCACATTAAATTATAAACACATTTTGAGGTGTTGTTTTTAGATGTTTTTAATTTGTCTAGTCTAACACACAACTTAAAAATTTTCCTTTAGGGCGTGACAATGCTTAAAAACAAAATGAAAACAAACCCTTTTTCCTGTTCTGTTTAAGGTGGGTGGATCAAAGAATGTCTAGGCAGATAAGAGAGCTTCAGACTTTAGGCAACCCCAGTTACTGAGGAGAATAAAAAGGACGGTTCTTACAATCATGTCTATAAACAGTTTCTTGCTCAAAAAGGCAAGAGAATTCTCCAAACACTTGTTGGTAAATGTTCAATTCAGTTTGCTACATTTCACATCTTCACAAGTCTTCAAAGGCTACAAATTTGAAACGTTATTGGGTAGGAAGGTTTTGAAACTCAAGTTCCATTTATTCTTGGCCAAGTTCAATAGTCTGGTTCCTGGGATGGGGACCAGGGAGGGACAAACAGAAATAGTTTCTGATGATTTCCTCATCACTCAAGCTCCCCAGAGAAAGAGTCAAAAATGTTTGTTGTTGTTTTTTTTGTTTTAAGTATGAGTCTAAAATACAACTGAGAAAAGTGTTTTACTTTGTTTTGTGTTTCAGCAGCCAAGACCCAAGGTGCTCTGATTCTGTAGATTGAGTTCCACTTTTCTTCTTGGGTAACTTCTGTTTGGTTGGTTGGTTGGTTGGTTGGTTTTTATTCTGGGCACACTGATGCTTTGAAAGAAATTTGAGACTTGTTAGAAAGGAGAAAAGAAAGAAGAGATTTTGAGTAGGTGAATTAGTTATCTATTGCTATATAACAAATTACCCCTCCCCAGAACTACCAGCTTAAAGTAACAAACATGTATTATCTCAAATAGTTTCTGAGGTAGAAGAATGGAGAAGCAGCTTACCTGGGGGTTCTGGCTCAGAGTCGCTCATGAAATTACAGTCAAGCTGTCAGCCAGGGCTGTAGTCACTGAAGGCTCAGGATCCACTTCAAGGACACACACACGGCTGTTGACAGGCCTCGGTTCCTTGTTGGCTGTGGGCTGGAAACTTCATTTCCTAACCGTGTGGACCTCTCCATAAGGCTGCTCACAAGGCTTGCTCCCCCCAGAGTAAGTGATCTAAGAGGTAGAAAGAGAGAGACTGACGACAAACAGATGCAACATGCCCAAGATGGAAGTCACAGCCTCTTAGAACCTAATCTCAGAAGTGACATTCCTTCACTTCTGCTGTACCTTACTGCTCACACAGAACACCCTGGCACGTGGTAGCAGGGGCTTGCATGAAGCCACAAATACCAGGAGATGGGGATTGTTGGGGGCCATCTTGGAGGCTGACTATCATAGAAGGCAACTAGCAATATCTGCCAAACTTTGACCCCTTTTTTTTTTTGCCACACAGCCTGGCTTGTGGGATCTTAGTTCCCCGGCCAGGGATCAAACCCGGGCCCTCAGCAGTGAGAGTGCAGAGCCCTAACCACTGGACCGCCAGGGAATTCCCAAGCCCTTAATTTATATTTCATATACCATTATTGAGACTTCACACAGCCACAGAACCTGGGACACTCAACAAATATTTATTGAATGAGTGAGTTGAGAAATGTACAGTTCAAGCTACTGTGCCATGCTGCTACCTTCCGGCCAGCAACTGTCAACATAACCATTTTATTAGGACTTCAGCATTTCTTTCTGCAAATATTTCACGGGAGTGATTTTCAAATGATGCTCCAAGGGGTCCCAGGTGGAGCCCCTGGAAGGTACCCCCTCGACCCTTCTTGGTTCAGTCAGAGCAACTCCCCTGACATCTATTTTTACATGTTGGATTTCCTTTGAAAAACAATTCTTCAGCTAAAAAAAAAAGGATGGGGGTTGAAACTAAACCCTTCTTATGCATTTTACCTATGTTATTTTAAATAAAAATATTAGAAAATGGATACATGAAAATGTGGATAGTGCTGAAAAGTATTGTACTCTAAATTTAGAAATCCTCAGGGAAGCCAAAAGCAGTAAATCCTTAATGTCAATTCAGACATTAGGCTTAAGCTGGTTGACTTTGGATTCAATTATATAAAATATACACATGCAGGTGCACACACACAAAAGACAGGGAAAAATATATGCAAAAATCTAGAAGTATGCAATTGAAGATTGTGTCTTAAAAGTAAGGTAAAATTAAATTTTTTATATTTTTTCCAGCTCTTGAGGAGTGAGGACATTCTCAGAATATATGAGCCTATCTTTTGACTTTTGTGTCAGACTTTCCTATTAGTTTTGGGGGACAAAGTACATGGAGAGGTAGAATCTTGTCTGTGTGCTCCTAAATTTTTCTGGATTTATCATCCCATATTTAAAATTCCCCATATTTCCACGGCTAGCCAGACTCTAATCAAATACTAAAAGTGTTTCGAGGGGTCCTTTAAAGCCCCTGGGCCTTGACCTCACCTTAAGCCAAACAGAATATTTGGATTTCTATCAAAGTAGCCTTTCTTCACCCAAGTTCTCAAAAATCACAAGCCTCTCAAGTATCTTCTAAATGAGCTCTGTTTTGTGTGTTCTACTTCGCATAAGGCAAAGGTCATTTGCTTTACCGTTAGCTCCATGTCTCAGTTGATTGTAAAGTCATCAAATAACTACACATTGACTATAAAATGTCATTAAGGTATATCCTATCCTCTTAACTATTCCCATAGAAAGGAACAAGGAAAAAATTAATGAATTAGCCTCCACTTATACGGAAAACAAAGAACTTAACTATTGAATTACACTACCTAAAAGTGAATGTTATGGATTGAATTGGGTCCCCAAAAAGATATGTTGAAGTCCTAACCCACACTATCTCAGGATGTGACCTTATTTGGAAATAGGGTCATTGCAGATGTAAAGATGAGGTCATAACAGAGTAGGGTGGGCACCTAATCCAATGTGACTGGTGTCCTTAGAAGAAAAGAACCATGTGAAGACTGGGAGAATACCATGTGAAGACGGACGTTTAGAGTTTGCATCTACAAGCCAAGGAATGCCTGGGGCTACTAGAATCTAAGAGAGCAATGAACAGATTCTCCCTCAGAGCCCTCAGAAGAAACCAGGCCTGCCCACACCTTGATTTTAAGCTTCTAGCCTCCAGAACTGTGAGAAAAATCAGTTCTGTTGATTAAGTTACTCGGGTTATAGTACTTTGTTTGCAACCCTAGCAAACCAATGCAGTGAATTTATGTCTTACAGCTCTACTCCAGTTCCCACAATGCCTGTAGGAAAATTAACTCCTAGACGGCTCTGGGCAGACCACTGAAAGCTTCTATGCCTCTCCATTGTCCTCAGCAGGGCTCACAGGCTGCTGCCTGCCTTGCAGACAGGTTTTATTTTTGCCTATTTATTTTTAAAAAAATTTATTTTGGCTCCAATGATAAAGTTGAAAGATGTCCCATTAAAATCTGGATTCCAACTTCTCTTGAAAAATCAGAAAATCTGGCAGCAAACTCAAACTCAATAGGATTCTAGTCCTTTCTGCATCTTATCTGCCTGGAGGTAGAGTTATTTTTATACCTGCTTTACCCTCTTCCAAACTTAGTCTCACCTATCTATTCATCCCCTACCACTGTGGTTGTCAAACTTCAGCAGGCATCAGAATCACCTGGAAGGCTTGTTAAAACCCAGCTCGCTGGGCCCTACCCCAGAATTTCTGATGCAGCAGGTTTGGGGGTGAGGCCCATGATTTACATTTCTAGGATCTCCCAGGTGACACTGCAGCTGCTGGTCCGAGGACCACACTTTGAGAACCACTGCCCTATAACACGATGTAGGGTCTTGCACATAAAATGGGCTCAATAAATTGCTGAATTATTATAGCTGTTGCATAGTGATTAAGACCACACAAATACCATTTGCAACTTCCAATTTCATCACTCACTATGACTTTGCACAAGTTACTTGATTTCTTTGTACCTCTAGATCCTTGCTTGTTTAATTAGAAAAATAAGAGCATCTGTGTACTTCAAAGGGCTGTTATCAATATTAAATGAGATGATACAGGTAAAATACTGCAGCTGATCATCAGTGCTCAGTAAATGTTAGCTGTTATTATTATTTATTAATTCTCTCCTTTCCTAGTCTATAAGTTTGAAGCCAGTCTCCCTCTCATTTTCCTTTATA
Source organism: Balaenoptera physalus (assembly GCF_965194825.1). Lineage (NCBI taxonomy): Eukaryota > Metazoa > Chordata > Mammalia > Artiodactyla > Balaenopteridae > Balaenoptera > Balaenoptera physalus. Next base: position 133,651,198 of record NC_138890.1, on the reverse strand, counting down.
TAACCACCCCCTGGACCCACACCGATATCTAAAGCTGTGCCTCACCCATAACAGGCACTGAATAAACATTTCCTGAATGAATAAATGAAGAAACTTAACATACACTCAAATTCCGTGGGCCAAACATGTCGACAACCATGGACAACTTAGGACAACCAAGCTGAGCCGACACTCTTCTAGAGCCCTTATAATTGCAACACAAAGCTGAATTAAAATGGGTATTCCTAAATTAAAGTGTAAACTCAGAGATGATTGGCAAATGTAATAATTCCCCAAAGGGGCATTAACAGCTAGCTTTTTTACACACAACCTTGGTGCCAGGCACTATTCTCTGTCCTCTGTGCTTACTCACCCCTCGAGTCAGGCCTTGTTAATGTTAAACCTCAGGTTGATACATCAGTTAGCAATTGCATTTGGCTACTTGTGACAGAGACACAAAAATAATGACCCAAACACACAAAGGAAGTTTCTCTCAAGGAAAAACCAGAGGAGGCAGGTCAGGGCTGGTGTGACAACTCAGCAAAGTCTTCAGGGACCGAGGCACCTTCTCTCTTCCTGCTCCACACCTCAACCCTCAGCTCTGTCTTCAAGGTCACCTGGTAGTCCAGCATCGCTAATTGGGGCGCCAGCCTCATATCAGCTTTCCAGTCAGCAGGGAGACAGGAAGGGCAAAAGCGTCCGCCCTCCTTTTGCAGAAGGCTTCCTGGAAGTCCCGCAGAATACTCTGCGCATGTCCAGTCAGCCAAAACCTGGTTACACGGCCACACCTACCTCAGGGGAAACTCAGTTTTTGAGCTGAACACGTTGCCGCCCTGGGAAAGTCAGCTTCTGTTAGTAAGGAGAGAGGGAGAGCCCATCTAGAGCATTCACCATGTCTGCAACAGCTAATACAGGTACACACACATAAACACACACATACAGACATGCAGTCTTCATCCTGGGCTCCCAGTGAACAGCAAATCACACGTTTGAAACACGTTTCAAATTTGTTAAGTAAGCTACTGTGAGTGTAGGTTTCACTCACACATTTTTGCTATCACCTTTTTGGGGAGGCAAGACAAGAACCTTGACCATATCTCAGCCTTGGGGAAAGCAGCTGGCCCCACAGCAGTGCCACGGGCTGTGTGTATGAGGAGTGTGAATTTGGATCACACACACTGTGATGATGCTGGCAGTGGGGATAAAAATAAATACCTCCCAACACCCTCTGCATTGTGATTACAGTATCCAAACCTTGAGCCCGAGGGTGCTGAAAGCAAACAGCGGGAGAATGAACACACTGTAATGCCTCCTTCAAGGAAAGCTGATAGGATCTGAAAAAACAGGAGACATCATTTAGTAGGAAACTCTCCCTTTCCCTCTCTCTCTCTCCCTTTTTCCCCCCTCCCCCTTCCCACTATCTAAAATGTATCAGGGTTGTAGTGTTAATTAACTTTGTGACTTAAAGTGTAAAGCACCTGTATGCAAACCACCAAAGAGCACCTCCTCCACTGAAACCCTCCAAGCCATCAGCTAACCTGGATTTGCAATTTCTCCGTGATTGAGCCTCGCGAGGCAGACAAAAGCTCCTTTATAAAAAAGCTCGGAAAGAAGTGAACTCTGAAACGATAGGGTCTCTGTGTTCTTTGTGTAGGTAGGCAATTTCCCAGCAAGGTTTCGGGTTTTGCAGTTACCTTTTGTAATTACAATAAAAGAGAGATAGTAACCTTTACAGTGAGTGGCAGTAGCACCCTCACACTAGGCTGCGTGAAAACAGATCACATTACCTAGAGCCTCACATTGCAGCGGGGGGCTATTGTAAAAAAGTGGGTTCTGCTGTAAGCATCCAGGTAGCCTTTCTTCATCGAGGCAGGCCACTGCACCTGTGTGAAGCGGAGTTTTTTTTTTTTTTCTTTTTTTCAGTAAGGGAAAAACTCTCCTCCCAGCAATTCAATTGATATTGAAAGTCACTTGCTAAGTGGATTTGTCAGGGAGTTGTGTGGGGGGATGGGCAGAGAGGAGGAAATCTTGCAGGTGGGAGGGGAAGCATCCACAAGCTAAGTAAACTACTAGGTGAACCACCTCAGGCGTGAGACTGTTCTGGGATTCCTTTGGTTGCTGGATGTGACGTGCTAGAAGAGGTGGCTTAGGAGTCTGGCTACCCTGACTGATGGAGTTTGGAAGCTGCTGGTCATCAATTTTGCTTTCCTGTGATGAGAATGAATGCTATTAAATTAAGAACTGGGGCTTCCCTGGTGGCGCAGTGGTTAAGAATCCGCCTGCCAATGCAGGGGACACGGGTTCGAGCCCTGGTCTGGGAGGATCCCACATGCCGCGGAGCAACTAGGCCCATTAGCCACAACTACTGAGCCTGCGCGTCTGGAGCCTGTGCTCCGCAACAAGAGAGGCCACGATAGTGAGAGGCCCCGCGCACTGCGATGAAGAGTGGCCCCCGCTTGCCACAACTAGAGAAAGCCCTCGCACAGAAACGAAGACCCAACACACCCAAAAATAAATAAATAAATAATTTTTTTAAAAAAATTAAGAACTGTTTTCATTTTTGAAGACTTTCTTTTAACTTAGTTCATGGAACACGAGCGTTGCATAAAATTATATCCTACCTAATAAATACCAACATTAAAAATCACATTTTCACATAGAAAATTGTCCTTCGTGCTGAGCTTCTGCTAGTAGAAGAATTTAAAGAGAGTGGTTCTTATCTATCGATGTTAATTGGCCTTCACATCACCATGGACGGATTGGAGCTGTGTGCAAGAAGGCATGGATAGTGGAAATTCAGTGCCAGTAGAGGCTGCTCAATTGACAGAAGATGTGTACTGAGGAAAGCAGTCATGCAGTCAGTAAATATTTATTGAGTTAGGAGCTTTAACGGGATATTGTCAGAGCTCAAAAGAGTGTGTATGCATGTGAAATGGTCTAAGACTAATACATTTACAAGAGCAAAACCAAACTGGAACAAATCGGGAAGTGCTGAGGAGTTGCAGAAGGGAGTGTGGTAAGGTGGGGCAACCCAGGAAGGTGGCTTGGGACTCGGCTAACTTTGAATCGGAAGTTTAGGGCTCGCAGCCCCAGGTCCCTGCATAGCATGTAAATTCCTGCTGGACCCAGCCAGCCATTCACTGAGGGCAAGAACCCATCAAGGACATTTTAAGCATGTATATGTGTCCTGTTCTATCTTGCGGGCTTCCTAGAGAAGGAAAGGTATGTACCTCAGAGGTCAAAAGTGACCCAAAGTAGTATTGTGTTTGGCCTGCAAATTTTTTTTTCTGAGCCAGCATTTAAAAAATCAATGGAGAGGGCTTCCCTGGTGGCGCAGTGGTTCAGAATCCGCCTGCCAATGCAGGGGACGCGGGTTCGAGCCCTGGTCCGGGAAGATCCCACATGCCGCGGAGCAACTAAGCCCATGAGCCACAACTACTGAGCCTGTGCTCTAGAGCCCATGAGCCACAACTACTGAGCCCGCATGCCACAACTACTGAAGCCCACGCGCCTAGCACCTGTGCTCCGCAACGAGAGGCCACCGCAATGAGAAGCCAGCGCACCACAACAAAGAGTAGCCCACACTCGCCGCAACTAGAGAAAACCCGCGTGCAGCAACAAACACCCAACGCAGCCAAAAATAAATAAATAAATACATGTAAAAAACAAAACAAAATACCTGTGGCACACACACACACACACACACACACACAAAAAGCCCCCCACAAAAAAAAAATCAATGGAGATTTCTGTCTTCTTTAAAAGAAATTAGGAGATATGGCAACACTGGACTTGCACCACTGAAATATGAGTCCAGAGGTGGTAAATTTCAGACAGCCACCTCACCGTCCGGGGGAGGTGGGCCTTGCCTCCCCACACAGTCCCCGCCACTTCCCGCAGCCTCCTCTTCCCTTCTGCTCTGAAGTCTCCTGTCAGCTGCCATTTCCCATAAGAGTTACAAGGTTGGTATTTTATAGGAAAGAAATATCTTCTTCCAATGTCACTATCAAATACGGGGACATGACGGACCTGAAGGACTATGTAGCAAGGGGAAAAAAATCATTCTTTGCTTCATTCTACAACTATTTATTGAAGACCTACTATGAGCCAGGTACTGATTTAAACACTAAGGATATAAGGGCAGGGTCGGGGGCAATGGACATGTTCCTCCCCCTGTCAAGCCATTTCTTATTTGTAAGAGAGAGATGATAAACAAAAAATACAATAGCACTGCAGAGAGTGGTATGTAATATGAGAAGAAAAAAAAAGCAGGGGTAGGGTAAGGGTGGAGGGTCGGGATGGGGTGAAGGGGCAGATATGTTGGTCACAGAAGGCCGCTCTAATGAAGTGGCATTTGAACAGAAATCAGAATGAGCTGGAGGCGTGAGCTTTGAGAAAGTGTATTTCTTTGTGGAAGGGAAAAACATCTTTCAATGTATTTAATATGCAAAGGGCCTTTGTGTCAAAAGAACTCAGGCACTATTATGAAATAAACCAAGGTAAAAATTATGGAAGAGCACACAGAAAAATTGAGGCCCAGTCTTCAAGAAGCCTGCTTTTTAAATGATTTTTAAATGAAATGATCTTTAAAAGAAAGATCTATATTTTGAATTTTTATACTCATTTCACTAAAGACCAAAATTCAGTTTGATATTAGCAATCTAATTACATTTCCATCTTAGTTACCTTATGGGATAGGGAAGAACATCTACATTCTACAGATAGAAAAGCAAGGCTCAGAACCGTTAAAAGTCACTGCGTATGGCAGCACCGTTACTACGTAGACAAGACAAGGCTATCCTGATTCCAGTCCCAGCGTCTTTCCAAGGCTAGTGCTTTAATATGTTCCTCCTCAGAAGCACCTGTAACAAGAGCAGAGCGAAAGCAAACCTGGGTGAGGAAGTGAGGGGGTGCAGAGTTTTAGAGGGCCAGAAAGTGTTTCTGAGCAACCAGCTCTAGATACAAGATTTCTTTATGATCTCAGGTTATTTCTGAAATACAAACACATTTTACATTTGTTCCATAATGTATCTGTATTCTTTCAATTTTGATCAAATAAACACACTACAAGAAGATGTGCTGTTTTTACTGCTTAACTTTGCCTACCATCCCCCCCAAATGCACTGCGTACCCCAGTTTAGAAAACAGGGCCAGAAGGTCTACAGAATTAACAAGCAGAACCAGAGCCAACAGGGACTTGAAGACCCACCAGGGCTACAGACCATGATATTCTACATCAAATGTACAATTATTAAGATACATAAAGATAATTAAAATACTCTCTACACTGCAAACATAAGCAAGCATGTATTACAAAATGGTATTCAAGATCAAACATTCAGTTTACTTACTTTAGTGTAATTTTCAAGATGTTGTGCACATCTGGAGTTAAAATAACAATAACAATCTAAGACAATAACAATCTAAGAAAACTGGGGATGGTAAGATCCAAGAATAAAGTTATTGTCTTTGCACACAAATCAGTGGATAGCTGAGACAAGTTTTCCTTTACTGCACAGTTATTATTTCATTAAGGGTAAAATACAACGTTACTGTTCCGGAATGTATCACATAGATGTTTCCAAGGGTTGGTGTCTCTGCACTCTTCTAATCATAAACTGTTACAGATGGGGTTCTGGGGTTCTGTGGATCACATGATAAAAATAACTCTCCCTTGCCCTGTCTTTCAATCTTTGTGTAATTGCAGGGGGTACTTATCAGTTTTTGGCTCATCTGTAATGGAGGACCCTCTTCCCTGACTTTTCCCTAAAGGACTCTATATTGCACCTGATACTTACCCAGTCTCCAAGTAGAAGGATGAACTTGGCAAGAGTCTTTCTTCAACCCATTCATCACAGCCATTGCAAATGGCTGGCATGAATCCAGGTTATTTCCCTCACATTCCAACGCATGTTGTTCCAAGACATCTTTCCACGTACCATGTAGGAAATAGCTCCACGCACCAAGAAACAAAACGCAGCCAAGGAATCTGATATTCTGTCCAAAGACCTTTGAAGAAGATGCTGATGTTGGTTCACTTGAACTAAAGGCTTCTAGAAATAAATCTGGGTATGAGTTAGTAGTGGATTTAAAAGAAGGATGCAGAACTGTCCTTCTAGGGCCCATTTCAAGGGAGGGGGGGAAAAAAAGACTTGTTTCATCTGCAAACCATTTGAGGAAGCAACTGACAGGGAAGTTCTCTTCACATGCTTTGCTGTGGCCTCTAACCTTCCGCTGCTTCCCTCCCTTCCCTTCCTCCACCTCCTTATTCCTGTTCTTTAAAAGTACTGATGATGCAAATCACCGTAGCCCCCGCTTGCTCCATTGCCCTAGGTCAGGCTGTCCTTATCTGTCTTCCCCATTGCTGGAACCGCCTGTCTCTAGCATCTCCTCTCTCAGGTCTACCCTTCCCACTGCTGCCAGAGCATACTTAGCAAAGCACAGATCTCATCCAGTCCCTCTCCTGATCAAAAGTCTCAGAAGCTCCCCATACCTGCAGGGGAAGGTCCTTCTCATAGGACCCGGATTACCTTTCTCTCCCATCTCCGACAGTTCCCTGCCCCATGTACTCTGGGCTCTGCTCTCCCTCCAACACACCCGTGCACCTGCTGGTCTCTCCAGGTGGGAAACCTGTCCTTCTCTCTGCCTGTTTGGCTTCTGTTTGAATTCCTTCACAATTCAGCTCTCCTCTCTCAAACATCCCCACTCCACCCCAGCTCCACTCAGAGCACCTCAAATAGAGCTCTAACTTAGCAAGTATATTTTAACTTCATTTGTCTTACCACCTCTACCCAGGCCTCACCATCCCTCAGAGGATAAAGACTGGGTCTTCATTTCATATCCCCTCCCACCCAGGGGCATTAACTCCCCCACGCATCCAATCTACCCTGCCTTAAAGAAACCCCAAGGCTGGAAGCAGAGAGATGCTGCAGCAGGTGCTTGAGATGGGCTCCCAGGAGCAACACTGGGACCTGCCCAGCACAGCTGCAGCAGAAATGAGGTGGGCGGAGGGCATGTGGCTGAGAGCATAAAATGTGTCTGCTGCAGGCACACAGGTTTGAGTAACCATGGAAACTCAGAGCAGGAGAGCACCTCAGAGGCCCCCTGGCTCAGCCTCTCATGCAGTGCAGGGATACTTTTGCAGATCGCTGACAGACGGGCAGCTTCTCCTCCTCTCCTCCCTTGGCATAGCCAAATGTTATCACCAGACATCTCACTGCTTGGCATTTCTACCAAACATAAATCGATCTGATTTTAATAATATTTAAAAATTGAAAAATAATAACATTATTGAATGTTATATGCCAAGTACTGTACTAAGAGCTTGGCATGTACCATTTAATCTTCGCAAGTACCTTCTCTGGTAAATACGATCATCATCTCCATTTTCTAGGTAAAGACTCTAGCAGATGCTGCCTGTGCCCTGACCATCCCCTCTCAGACCCATCGTTTTAGTGCATGCTGGCAAGACTCCCCCATGACACCCCTGCATCTCTGGGCCGGAGCCCACTTTCCTGTAGCATATTTGACCAGAAGTGCCAGAGAATTAACACCCCCTTAGAAGCATCCCTCAACCAATGATCAAGAGGACTGCTCCTCAGGTGGGTTGGCTCTGCAGTGTGTGGTCTACACTGGCTCTCAGAGTTCCCCAGTAGGGTGAAGCTCTGGTCCCACAACTGTAACACGCTTGATAACTCAGCTTTTATTGGCCACTTTCCCTTCATCTGCTTACTTCCCCACTCCCCTACCAATGTTTTCTCAGATCACCTCCCAATATTTGCACTTGAAGCTGATCACTGGGTCTACTTCTGGAAAACCTAACAAAGACAAGGAGGCAAAGGCACAGAGATCCAGGGACACACTCAGGATGATGTCTCACTCCAGGGCCCTCACTTGTCTCCACTACCCTGTAATGCTTCCTCATCCAGGCTTCCCACTGGAGAAGCAAATGCCATCTTCTCCTTCCACTATAACCAAATACATGAAGACAGCCCAAGCAGCTCCTATGCCTTCTGCCGTGACTGTTACAAATGTGGTTTCTATGCCCATCACCCCCTTGCGAGGCACCCTATCTAGCGTCAAACTTTCCACTTACAATTAAACATATGAAATTTTTTCTGCTTTAAACCTTTCATAAGTCCATGCATATGTTTCTTAATCCTGTGTCATTGTAGAAGCAGAGAATTCAGAATATAGTCTAGTAAGCCAGTCAACTTTAACCCTATTTTAATAGGAAAAAAATGCCTGGGACTATTTCTATGTTCAGGATAGCATCCATGCACACAAAATGTTGAATTGATTACAGTGAATCTTATTAAATATGGCAATACAAGTAATAATTATGTTCTTATCGATTTAGCAAGATATAAATACTGAACATCTACTATTTATTCATTAACAAAATAACAATAAACACTCTAATAGACTCCTACTGTGTATCTTAGTCAATTGCTCCCTCATCCAGAGGTCCTGGATTTACCTCTGATATACTTTCTTCTCTAGCATCTACTAAGTTGGCTATAAATAAAAATTCAGATAGATTTTTAACCCTAGATTAACTCTACAGAAAGTACTCCCAGAAGTAAGCCACTCCACAGTGGGCTGTGTAAAACATTTTTGCTGAGTTTAAAGTTCTTGAACTGCTACAAGGAATCAATCTAGGTACAACATACTCAATGTACAATAATTGATAACTTCAGGAATTATGTCACAGATTACGAAATGACGATTTATAGAATATTAGGGTAAGAGGAACCTTAGAGAACATCTATTTTAATTTCATATTTTGCAGAAGTAAGACCTTACAAACAGGTAGTGACATAATCAGAATTAGAACTTAGGTTTCTAAACTCTCAATTCAGTGCTTAGTCCATTTACCATAATCTGTCACATATTCTGAATAATTTTCACTTTCCATCCAAGTACAATAGACTATTCCCTACATATGGAGTCACTAATTCATCTCCATGATAACCAGCACCTGGTTTGATAAGTGAAACTAATCAAACTTGTGTCTCAGGAATTTAAAGTTAGGACAATGAGAGACTGAGTCAGTGGAGAGAACTTGAACTGAGAGATTGTGCTAAATAGTATAGAATTAACACTGGGTGCCATGTTGGGTCTATACAGTAAGATCAGTGTAAGTTGTCGCAGAGTCCCAAAGAGATAGAGAGTAGCCTGAGTCTCACTTTCCCAGAGTTCTTCTGAGGTCTGGTGACATTTGGACTTCATGAAGGTTATTTTTATTTTAATGTAGTATCCCTCAACCAATTTACTGGAACCAGCTTGAGTAGGTTTCTCTTCCATATAACCAAAAGTCCCTGGGTAGAAGGCTGTTCCCTCTTCTTGCTTCTAAACTAAGCAACTATAAAGATGGGTGTTGAATAATGGGAGAGTAAGAATGGCCTTTGGAATCAGCACGAAGAACTGGAATAAAGCAGGAGACTAAGATTAGCCAAATGCCAACTGTGGTTAGAGAATGTCATTGTGTGGGAAAAAGAGGTTGAGATCCCTAACTTCTTAAGCCAGTTTAGGGGCAGTCCCTTGATATGACAAATGTATGGGTTTTGAGTGGTAAGTTTTCTGCCCCCCTCCTCCTCTAGACTTACCCTTGTACAATAGGGCCTCTTCAATTTCATACTGGTATTATTGGTTTCCTATAGACCTCAGACAATCAATATACCTAAATATAATAAAGCATTTTAAAAGATCTTCTCCCCAATTACATTAAACACAGTTGTACTGGCACTATTTGTTCTCAACCAGCAGCCATTCTCCTACTTCTTTGCTCATAGAATTGTTCTGTCAACAAGGTGACCCTATGCCTATCTCACTAGCTCAAAAAAAACCACAAAAAATCCAGCCGAATTTAAGATAATCATGAAAGTGCCATTCCCTTTGTCAGTGATTGGTACAGACATGGACTTGTGACATAAACCTAACTGATGAGATAATGGTAGCTAATATTTATTGAATGCTAGCTATGTGCTCTGTTCCAAGGGTTTTACAGGAACTCATTCTTTTTTCTTTCATTACACTTCTAGAACATAAGGTCTATATTTGTCCCTACATTATATCTTCTTAAAAAGTGAGATAATTCATTTTCTGCATGGTTTAAGTCATTTTGATTTGGATTTTCTATTGCTTGTCACTACAAACATTTGAACCAATACTCCAATTAATTTGTCCTCTTCTCTTTAGGATCCCATTTAAGCATGTGTACAAAGATAGCAAATTGCAATTCTTTCCTTTCCAGTTCTTGTAAGAGTTTTTTCTTATCATTTACTATGAGTGAAGAAGAAGAGGCAGAGGAGGAAAAGTCTCATTTTCATCTATTAGGTTTATTATTAGGATACCTTATTACTGGTTTTATTCATGAAAAAATCACCTTGTAAATAAATGAATGAAAATATTTTCAGTACAAACCCTATCAAAAAGACAGACAAATAGCTCTTTCTAAGCTTGTGTTATTTCATTTAGGAGTATCACTTGCTGAAGCAATGACAGATCCTTCCATTGCTCCTCCCAGGACTCTAACTGCCTGGTTATTGCGTGAAATCCAGTCTTCTATTCTATTATAATTTACATTTTTATGGGACTTCCCTGATGGTGCAGTGGTTAAGAATCCGCCTGCCAATGCAGGGGACATGGGTTCGAGCCCTGGTCTGTGAAGATCCCACATGCCTTGGAGCAACTAAGCCCACGCACCACAACTACTGAGCCTGCGCTCCAGAGCCCGCGAGCCACAACTACTGAGCCCACATGTTGAAACTACTGAAGCCTGTGTGCTCTAGGGCCCATGCTCCGCAACAAGAGAAGCCACTGCAGTGAGAAGCCAGCGCACCACAACGAAGAGTAGCCCCCGCTCGCCACAACTAGAGAAAGCCCACACGCAGCAACGAAGACCCAATGCAGCCAAAAATAAATAAAACAATTTTTTTTAATTTACATTTTTATGATTTTAATTTTTGGACCATTTCAAATCATTGTTAACTAGTAAACCATTCCCCCATAAAATAACATTTTTGTTACATGTTTCCTGGTACTTTGGTTACATTTGTACATATTTTTGAAATACAGGAAAAATTATGTTTAATTTCTTTAGTAGATATATGAAATAGCCATTATATAGGCTCTTGGCTATTATATTCCTGATATTATATTAATAAATTAGGATTCAGGTGTTTTCTTGTTGCTCTCTGGCCAACATAAGGCAATTCAATCTGACAATTTTTATGTTATTATAAATATTTCAGCTGTACTGAAGTAGCTTATATAGTAATAGAAACAGATAACTAGATGTAAATGCTAACTCTGTAATTTACTATGTTTGTAACACTGGGCAAGTTAATATTTTTGTGCCTCAGTTTCCTCAGATGTAAAATAGGAATAATAATAACAACAACTACTTTTTAGGGTTGTTGTGAGGATTAAAGACACAAACATATACGAAGCACTTAGAAAGTTCCCAGCACATAGTAAGGACTCTAAATGTTATCATTATTATTATTATTACCAGGGTTAACCTGTAATAAACAGAAAACTTGATTAACAGTGGCTTAAACCATAAGAACACATATTATTTACTTAATAAGAAGTGTGTTGCCCCTGGGTTTGGTTTACAGCTCAAAGATATCATGAAGGACTCAGGCTTCTCCCATCCTTCCTCTTTGCATTTCTCATTGTATTGGCAAAATTTCCCCTCATCACAAGATGGCTGCTTCAATTACAAGTTCTTTAGGCAATAGGGTCCTAAACAGGAGGTCATAGGATGAGAGCAAAACTAAAAAAAAAAAAGGGGGGGGGGTGATTTCTCCTGATGAATATTTATCTTTTCAGAAGAAAAATATTTCCCAGAAATAGTCAGCAGATGTCTTATTGGCCATAACTGTGTTATATGACCACTTCTAGACCAATCACTGGGTAAGAAGAATAGAATTGCTATGATTGATTTAGACCAACCATGAGTCATTTTTCTGGGGCTGGACCTTTTGTTGCCTGATCAAAACCAGGTTTCTATCACCAAGAGGAAAAAGAGAACAGCCACTGGGTGCACAACCAACAGTGTGTATCATCAACAAGCATTCATTTGTTGCCTATTATGTGCTCAACTTGTGCTCTAATAAAACCGTAGAAACTACCAGAAGAACAAATGATATTTTCTTTGCCCTTGAGGTCCTATTTACTTGACATCCTTAGACTGAAAGCTACTTCTGCTAGGTCCTGCTAAGCAACTAAACCAGAGCCTTTAAGGCCTCCTTCCTGATCCACTCTCTCTGAGTGGCTTCACTTACTCCCCCCAAATATGTTCGCACTTCCTTTTCTTGGTCACATCCTTGCATTGCACGTTGAAGTGCTTCTCCACTTTCAAGTAGTGATAATTGACGGATTGCACAAAGAGTTAATGATCCAAAATTGCATGTTTAGAAGCTCTGAGCAACCCCAGATACCCACGGGCAGATTCCATTTGTCTTTTTTTCTTTTTCTTTTTTTTCTTTTCCTTTTTTCTCTATTGAGGGCCTACTGTGAGCCAGGCATTTTCATAAAATTCTTTCCATTAATTCTCATCCAAAAACTCCATTAAATATGATTCAGATAAAGGAAAGAGAGATTAAGACAGATTAAGTGACTTGTGCAAAACCATAAGCTAGAAATAGGAAAAATAATTACCCCTTATTGGGCATTGCTACATATGAGCCAAATACTGTCCTAAATGCCACATGTGAATTCATGCTTTTAATTCTCTTAACCACTCAGTGAAGTAAGCAGTCACTCACCACAGATACTTTCCAAACACCCTCTATCTGCCATTACATAGATAAGAAATCTGCAGCTTCAAAAGCTAAGTAATTCAAGTTTACCCAGCTAGAAAGTAACAGGTATTGTATAAAGCTGGGTCTGTCTAATTCCAAACACTTTATGTTAAAGTCCCACCCACCCCTACACCGCAGGAATTTGAACCCAGGCCTCTTAACTCCTGGGCTCACTCCAAAATCCCTAAGTCAGGATAGAACACTCTGCTGTTTTATTCTATCAGCTTGCTCTGTGAGGTGTTCTCCAAGTAGTTCATAATTGGTCCACTTGTCTAAAACGAAGTTGGGAATTTATCCAAAAGTATTTAGCAAATTAGCAACTCCATCCTTCCTTTTAGCGAGCAGAGAGGCAAAGCTAGCTGATCCCTACTGAGTTTAAAGAGAGAGACTTCTGGGGAGGCAGATTATGAACATTTATCACATTTCTGCTCTGCCCTCAAGCCCCAAATTAGAGGTTAACACTTGAATTAAGCAAAATCGTGCAGTTGTGCATTTTACCTAGTCTAAGTTTTGTTAGTGGCTCTGTGTTTTAGAAATAATATGACTAAGGGCTCTGCTATAAACCATTAAGACCTTTAATTCCCTGTCAGCCCCAGATTAAAGCTTGCCAGGAAAGAGATTTAACAATTGCTAACTGCTTCAACTTCACCCCTGAAGGAAGCTTTCTATCCCTGCATATCTGTGTTGTGTGGCCTTGCTCTGGTAGCCTCCTACTCAAAAATCAACTGGGACATTATCCATAGAGATACAGAGTTCAAAGGATCATTCCTTGCCTGTTTCCAGCCCTGCTAGAGACTTGGAAGAAGTGGGAGGTGTAGAGAGGCATTTCTTTCTTTGTTCCTTTTTCTTTTAGTTTTGTTTGTTGTTGTTTTGCTTTGGGTACCTAGGTTTTAAATATGCCACACGTCAAAATATTACCAAATCCTGTCCCAAAATGCATTTATTTTCATGACAGCGTGAGGTTTCAGAAAGCAAAACCTGATATCTGACACTAACTCCATACAGCTCTACACGTCTGGTCCCCAGTAGCTGGGAAATCATGGGTTAGGGAAGCACATGTGTGCTGATCAATCCAGCTATATAAACAATCCACCATGTTAAAAAAAGGTGGTATGAGAATCCCAGTGATCAAGATATTTCAGAAGATCCAAAGGCCCGTGTAAAATAAATGATTAAAGAAAACAATGTTATAGTTACATTTATAGTTTTCTTTCATTCACATACCAAAACACATATATACACCCCCCAGAATATCATTTACAAAGTTCATGTGGGTGGGACAGAAAGCATGATGTAGAGTTTTAAGGTCTTTCACACAAATGAAGGAAGACATTGAAGCCTCCCTAATTCTGAGCCCCAATTTTTTCTTTCTGAAACAAGTCTTTGATAGACCTAAGAATTATCTTTAAAGTTTCTTTTAGGTCCAAAAACTTGCTTCTTCATCTCATTTCCCCTGTTCTTTATAGGTCCATCTATTATGGCACCAACTACATTCCATTGTTCTGTAATTAGCAGGGACATTTTTTCTGTCTCCTACCATTAGACATGAAGGCAAAGCCAGATATTAACCCAGGACAGGGTTTCCGGTGGAAATGTAGCAAGTGTTCATTAAAGTGAGATGGGGTCTATGAACCTGTTCATTTCTATTTATATTTTGAATGCTATAAGAAAGTTTTCAAAATCATCATGATTCTAGAAATGTCCAGGAAGCAAACAGTTAACTACTACTAAAAACAATGTTTCAATAATATTTGGGATAGGACTCTTGAACATTTATCTAACATTTGTAGAATATAATTGTAAGATGTGTACAATCTTGCTTTAGTCAGATGAGCGGATTAATTTAAATGATTTTTCTGTGAGGTTATGGCAGTCCATCCCAATCATTTCCTGATTATTCTTCATATATTTCTTCCCTGTCAAAACTACCTAAATCCCAAGCACCACTAAATCATTGTTTCTCATAGTACATTCCATGGACCCCTGTATCTGGACCAGCTAGAGTGTGCATCATAAATACAGCTTCCAGGGCCCTCTGGCAGCCCTGCTGAACTAGATTCTCCAGAGGTAGAACCCTAGAAGCTTCATGTTTAATAAACTACAGGTGATTCTTGTTTAATAAACCACAGGTTCTGATGCACACTCATGTGTGAGAACTACTGCTCAGGACCCATGAATTAAAATTGAAGAGCAAACAGAACTGGAATGTGGGGATCTGCTGACACAATTAATTAAGTGGGTTGAAGGTCCCTTAGGTTACAAGATTACTTTGAATCCAGCATCTAAGAGAAGCACCTTGATTTCTGAAACCACTAACCTGCGATTTGACTCAGAAGTCTATCACCATTTATAATCATATGATCTTCTGGTTTCTCTCTGCTTGCTTTCCCTGTGAAGTGAATCATCTCCTTCTATGTCCATGGCAGTTAATATACATTTTATATTTAGAAACAACATCCTCTCACCTCCTTTCAACATTCCCCCCTACTTTTTTAAAAAAATTTTATTGGAGTATAGTTGATTTACAATGTTGTGTTAGTTTCAGGTGTACAGCAAAGTGAATCTGTTATACATCTACATATATCTACTCTTTTTTAGATTCTTTTCCCATATAGGTCATTACAGAGTATTGAGTAGAGTTCCCTATGCTATAGAGTAGGTTATCTCTTTTATATGTAGTAGTGTGTATATGTCAATCCCAATCTTCCACTTTATTCCTCCCCTGCCCTTACCCCCTGGTAACCATAAGTTTATTTTCTACATCTGTAACTCTATTTCTGTTTTGTAGATAAGTTCATTTATACCCTTTTTTAAAAGACTCCACATATAAATGATATCACATGCTACTTGTCCTTCTCTGACTTACTTCACTTAGTATGACAATCTCTAGGTCCATCCATGTTGCTGCAAATGGCATTATTTTGTTCTTTTTATGGCTGAGTAATATTCCATTGTATATATGTACCCCCCATTTTTATCAAACCTCGCATCTCTGCCTTTCCTATAAGGAAGGGACACCTAAAATGTTGCCTCCTTTACAGCCGTTTCACCCAGGGTTCCGCTCAATGGTTGGGTACTCTCCTCTGAACCAGAAATAACAAAACCATCATATTTAATAGACAGTAGAAACTTCATGTTAAGGAGAACATGTTGTTACTGAAAAGATAGGTGTTTTTAAAGATTTTAAAGTGACGACACAAATACTCGGAATTATTGGCAAACATAAGCTTTTTGGCGAAATCAAAAATATTTTGACAATCATAATAATGGTACCACTCAGGCAAATTCTCACCCCGGCAAGTACCCATTCCAATGAGAGAGAACATAGGAGTTCACAGAGAATCTGATGGGAAAACCTTCCCAAAAGAAACCATCCACTGTGGAATGTTCACTGGTCTCCTGTATATGCCTTTTCCAGCAATGAGGGGGCATATTCTGAGATACAGAACTAAAGGAGTTTGAAGGAGATAGAATATTTTTGTTCTATATTATTAGAAATAAGGTGCTATCACAGAGTGGATACTCAAAAAAAAGGCAATGAATGAAAAGTGTGTCCCTTCAAAGGAAAAGGCAAAACAAAAAATGTACAGAAGGAAAGAGGAAAGGAGGAATGAAACCCCTAATTCTCTTAGTTTGACACCAGTGTAAGAGGAAGTGAGGAAAAGGGACAGATTTCAAGAGCAAACATGATATAATGGGAGAGCGCTAAGAGGAAAGTCTATTCATTTCTCCACTTCTAATGGGATACAAGAGCTCCCCGCTCCACCCAACAGATTCCTCATGCCCTGGAGGAGAGGCTCGAAGATGCAACTTTGCCAAGGACGTATGGTTCTTTGAATTTTGCTTTTCAACTGCTAGATAACAGCCATATTAATGAAGGAATTTACCAAACTTAATCATGTTAATTCCCACCCCCACCCTAATCCAGAATGGAATGAGTGTCTTCTTTCCAAGAGAGACAGGCGTCCTCCAGTCTTCCCAGTGCTCAGATCCTGCCTGCAGTGGATTGCCTCCAAGTCTCCAGAGGAAAAAAACTTGAGTAAATAACCTACTGAGTAGGAAAGAGGGCTGTTGTTCAGACAATGCCCATCTCACCAGGTTATTGGCCACATCCCTCTGGCCATCCAGAAGGGATCTGAATCAGGAAAAATTTTCTCCAGGTGGTTGTATGATTGAGTCATTCATTCGATGGAGTCAAAAACAAAAACAAAACACACACAAAAATGGAAAGGAGGGCAGAAAAAGTAGGATGTGACATATTATGTGTCACTGTCCTCCTTTCCCCATTCTTCCAAGAGAAAATGTTTTTTACAAAAACAACCCCCAATTAACAAAATGGCAATAAGAACATACATATCAATAATTACTTTAAATGTAAATTGATTAAATGCTCCAATCAAAAGACACCAAGTGGCTGAATGGATACAAAAACAAGACCTACATATAAGCTGTCTATAAGAGATTCACTTTATTAAGTCCCATTTGTTTATTTTTGTTTTTACTTCCATTACTCCAGGAGGTGGGTCAAAAAAGACCTTGCTGTGGTCTATGTCAAAGAGTGTTTTTCCTATGTTTTCCTCTAAGAGTTTTATAGTGTCTGGTCTTACATTTAAGTCTTTAATCCATTTGGAATTTATGTTTGTGTATGGTGTTAGGGAGTGTTCTAATTTCATTCTTTTACAGGTAGCTGTCCAGTTTTCCCAGCACCACTTATTGAAGAGGCTGTCTTTTCTCCATTGTATGTTCTTGCCTCCTTTGTCGTAAATTAGGTTACCATATGTGCGTGGGTTTATCTCTGGGCATTCTATCCTGTACCATTGATCTATATTTCTGTTTTTGAGCCAGTACCATACTGTCTTGATTACTGTAGCTTTGTGGTATAGTTTGAAGTCGGGGAGCCTGATTCCTTCAACTCCTTTTTCTTTCTCAAGATTGCTTTGGCTATTCGGGGTCTTTTGTGTTTCCATACGAATTGTGAAATTTTTTGTTCTAATTCTGTGAAGAATGCCATTGGTAGTTTGACAGGGATTGCATCGAATCTGTAGATTGCTTTGGGTAGTATAGTCATTTTCACAATATTGATTCTTCCAATCCAAGAACGTGGTATATTTCTCCATCTGTTAATGTCATCTTTGATTTCTTTCATCAGTGTTTTATAGTTTTCTGAGTACAAGTCTTTCACCTCCTTAGGCAGGTTTATTCCTAGGTATTTTATTCTTTTTGTTGCAATGGTAAATGGAAGTGTTTCCTTAATTTCGTTTTCTGATTTTTTGTTGTTGGTGTATAGGAATGCCAGAGATTTCTGTGCATTAATTTTGTATCCTGCAACCTTACCAGATTCATTGATTAGTTCTAATAGTTTTCTGGTGGCATCTTTAGGATTTTCTATGTATAGTATCATGTCATGGGCAAACAGTGACAGTTTTACTTCTTCTTTTCCAATTTGTATTCCTTGTATTTCTTTTTCTTCTCTGATTGCCATGGCTAGGACTTCCAAAACTATGTTGAATAAGAGTGGCAAGAGTGGACAACCTTGTCTTGTTCCTGATCTTAGTGGAAATGCTTTCAGTTTTTCACCATTGAGTATGATGCTTGCTGTGGGTTTGTCATATATGACCTTTATTATGTTGAGGTAGTTTCCCTCTATGCCCATTTTCTGGAGAGTTTTTATCATATATGGGTGTTGAATTTTGTCAAAAGCTTTTTCTGCATCTATTGAGATGATCATTTGGTTTTTATTCTTCAATTTGTTAATGTGGTATATATCACATTCACTTTGTCTAAAGTGTATAGACATTCACTTTGTCTAAAGACAAACACAGACGGAAAGTGAGGGGATGGAAAAAGGTATACCAGGCAACTGGAAATAAAAAGAAAGCCGGGGTAAAAATACTTATATCAAACACAGTAGACTTTTTTTTTTAATAAATTTATTTATTTTATTTTTGGCTGCATTTGGTCTTCATTGCTGCACGCGGGCTTTCTCTAGTTGCAGCAAGTGGGGGCTACTCTCGTTGCTGCGTGTGGACTTTTCTCATTGCAATGGCTTCTCTTGTTGTGGAGCATGGGCTCTAGGTGCATGGGCTTCAGTAGATGTGGCACACGGGCTCAGTAGTTGTGGCACACAGGCTTAGTTGCTCTGCGGCATGTGGGATCTTCCCGGACCAGGGCTCAAACCCGTGTCCCCTGCGTTGGCAGGCAGATTCCTAACCACTGTGCCACCAGGGAAGTCCCCACAATAGACTTTAAAACTAAGACTATTACAAGAGACAAAGAAGATATTATATAACCATGAAGGGATCAACGCAAGAAGAAGATATAACAAACGTAGATATATACGCACCCAACATAGGAGCTCCTAAATATATAAGCAAATATTAACAGACATAAAGGAAGAAATTGACAGTAACCCAAGAGGAAATATTTTCTGTAAGGAACTTAAAATGTGAATAACATAAATACCTTAGAGTTGAGACAGATTTCTATTCTAGAAGCAAAAGCACCACTGCCAAAATTAAAATTGTTCTGTGACAAAGAGGAACCACGGCCCATTGCTTGCAACATACAGCCCTAGTGCTTCAGCTAACCACAAGGAGTTAACAGTTATTGAATGCTTACTCTACGGACTAA
The DNA here is from genome assembly GCF_965194825.1 of Balaenoptera physalus. Lineage (NCBI taxonomy): Eukaryota > Metazoa > Chordata > Mammalia > Artiodactyla > Balaenopteridae > Balaenoptera > Balaenoptera physalus. The sequence continues at coordinate 133,631,777 of NC_138890.1, read as the reverse complement.
GTACCTACATGCATTACCTCTTTTGAAAATCATATTTGGAACAAAGATTTAACTTCATGCCTATAGCACAGAATCTATGCTAGAGATTATTATGTTTAGAGAAATTATTTCACCAAAGTAATTATAGCCACTTTATCAGCTACTTTGCAAACCCTGATTTAAAAAAAATATATATATATCTTGGCTCAGAAACAAGCCAAAAGAGCATAACACAGTCCTCTAAGCGCAACCTTGAAGTTGTCCTTGTCTCAATCTCATGCTCTCGTTTGAAAACCCAGCCTTTACATAAAAGTCCGACTTCACTGGGTGTGGCTGGCAGGCCCAGACAGGAGAAGTGCACATTTCTTTTTGGGGATCAGCATTTGGGGCAATCTCAGAGCAATGTCACCATGTGGCTAGCGTCCAGATCTCAGGGTGAAAGCTGAGGATCTGAATAAGCTGAATAAGAGAATATCTGGGAACAAAAAAAAGGAGACCCGACCACAAGTTAATGTGGAACAATTGTCAAGTCTGGAGGCCAGTTCAGGCGGAAGGGAGACAGGAGGCTCACAGTGTGACAGCCATGGATCCTGACGGAATCAGACTCAAGTTTTCCAATGTGCCTGTTGGTGCACTGAGGAAACCAGGAAAGCCTATGGCAACGCCACACAAAACCAGATCAGGATAGCGGCCCAAAAAGTAGCCCATGGAGCACCTGTACAGTCAGCAACCCTGAAATGAACACTGCTCACAAATGCAATGCCAGTTGGGCCGCTTCGTCAGGAGCAAAAGTGACCTTTCTTTTGATTAGTTCAGAAACTTGCCTTCCAGAGATCAAAGGAAATTAGCTCTGGAGAGGTCGGATGCAGCTGTGGAAAGAAAAATGCTCAAGCTTTAAGGAGAAAGTTGTATATATTCCTGACCCATTGACTATCTTCCTTACTCTTTTTTTCCCTGCCTGTTCAGGAGTTTCTTTCCTTACTTGAAAGTATTTTTTTTTCCTTTGCAATGGAAATTTCCTTTCATATTAGGGTTAGATTACATTCATTTTAATTTTCTTTTCTCCTATAATGTTTTTTTCTTAAAAAAAAATCTATAAAAATAAAAGCTGCCCATTATAGAATATACAGAAAAAAACACAAAGAAAAAAATTAAAATCATACCTAATCCCACCACATGGATTACCACTGTTAATCTTTGTCTTTATTGATTTCAAGTCTTTTAATTTTTCTTTGTGTTTGTATGTATATATGCATATACATATATTGTACATATGTTTGTACATATAATCAGTTATTTTACAATATTGGGATCATTCCAAAATATAGTTTTGTGATCTTTTTTCCACTCAATATAATGACAGCATATTCTCAAGCCATGAAATATTCTCTGAAAACACATTTTTAAAATGACTATAATTACTATTCTTATTCAGGCTTTAACATTGAGTACAGTAGATTAAATGGAATAATATATGGATTTTTCCCCTTTTTAATGTAACTTTGAGCCATTTGTATTTGATTGCACTCATCTTAATGCACTTTCCTATTGTTTTTCAAGATCAGACAATTTAAGTGCAGCCAATTAAATTGAAAACACTAAAACTGAGAACATCAGGAAAGATTTATTGCTGGTATAAACTACCGAGGAAACTTAAGCCAGCTGTATTTCTCAAAACAGCCATATGTATAATCAGATAAAGTTCACCTCCTTTAAATAAGAGATAGCTTGTTTTTTGTGATTTTAGGTGTTACAGTAGGCTGGCTTAGTTGTGTCATGACCTGGGATGGCACTATGTCCTTAGCTATCGGATATTTACTTGCAAACATCTGAAACCTTTTATCCCATTAGATGGCAGAGCATCACACCATATGGTTATCTAGAAAAATCTGGGTAATTGACTGCATTATCAGTTGGACTTAACTTTTGAACAGCTTTTATTCCCAATGTTTGGTTCCCAATGTTTGGCTTCAACCTGGTTGTTTGGAGCTCTCAGAAAACATTCTCCCAAAGAAACAAGCTCTAAGTGGTAGCTACCTGACAATGAACCAGAGGCATAATATGCCATGCTAGGGGTACCATACAATAGTATAATAATCATACTGGGAGAACATGAATTCAGAGTACTTTGGTGGGATCAGTGACTTTTTTTCTTATCTTTCACCCCAACTACCCAGCAGCAGGAGTAAGGATTCCAGAGAGCAATCTCGGGACACTCAAAGAAGAAAAGTCCTGAAAAGAAGGCTCAAGGGCTCCAGGGAAATGTGTCTCCTTCTCAGAGCCTTCCCAATGTGGGCCACCTTCCAGATACTTTGCTCTGAGCACCTCAGGGTGGGTCTACCTGCTTCAACGTTCTGGCATCACCATCTATTGACACCCCTCAAGCTTGGCTCCCTACCTTTGCCCACTTCCCAAATTCTTTTAAGCCTTCCTTTTCCTATAACAAGCTTAAAATCTTTTTTAAGGTTGTCTAGGAGTTTGTGTTGCTAAGAATACTAAGAAAGAGGGCTTCCCTGGTGGTCCAGTGGTTAAGACTCTACACTTCCACTGCAGGGGGCACGGGTTTGATCCCTGGTCCTGTAACTAAGATTCCACAAGCTGCGCAGCAAGGCCAAAAAAAAAAAAAAAAAAAAGATTACTAAGAAAGAGAAAGTGAAATCTCCCCCCAAAGTCCAACCATAATTTTAATATTCTATAGAAAGATGAGGGTGGCAGTAGTAGTAAGGGCATAAAGTGAGATTAGAGATCACAGGGGTCTAGAGGAAACAAAACAAGCATCTACATTTCAGAGGAACATTCCATTCCAATGACTCCCCTGAACATTAGGGCCCCTGGAGAGTAAGAAAGGAGAGTGAAAGGGTAAGGTACAGAAGAGGCTTCTTCCACGAGGGACCTCAGGAATATTAAAGGAGAAAACCTATTGGAGAATTAGCTTCCTGTCTCATTTTCCTCCATTTTGCTATTATCATATCACCACTTAAGTGGATAGAAAATAGGGTATATTAAGAAGGGGATCAATGTTATCTAAGTTTTTACCATGGTCCAGGACCTAGGCTTTGACAAATGAGGAAACTGAGCCTCAAGGAGGTTAAGTGAGAAACAAGGACAAAGGGAAGCAGGAAGAGGGTGCAGTTCTTAGCAGGAGCAAAGCCAGGAAAAGCAAGTTGGAGGACCGAAGGAAGCCTCAGCGAGTGTCAACTGGGAAGCAGAAATAGCTCCCTGTTCCCTGACTGTCATTCCCTGATCCTTGCTTAGAATGGGGCTGCCATTCCAAAGACAGTTCCTACATACGGAATGAAAGTAAAGCATGCATCTGTAGATGGGGCTGTATTCTGATTTGGCGTCATGTATACACCACCATGGCATGTTTCGGTTTCTACCGAAAGAGGTTCAGAAGAAATTATTAACAGTTAAATGTTTCCAGCAAGGCAGCCATTCCTCCCTCTCTCCCCATCCTGCACTGTCAAGCTCTGAATTTGGTTCCAAGATCCCACATGAGTCTACAGTCTTTAATGCTGGAAACATGTCGTGATTGAAACAAATTCAATTATTTTCAAAATGGATGGTGCATGTCTTACTTTCCGTTGTTCTTACATGAACTTAACAGGCTCTTTTTTTCTTCTGGGGGATAACCCAATTCTAAACTTCATTTCTTTTCCCTTTAGCTGGTTACATCAGTTTCACATTTTAAGCTTATTTGTTCTAAGCCGTCCAACAAGTCTAAGCCGTCCAATAAGTCTAAGTTGCAGAGTCTCTCCCTACGATCTCTAGAAAAGTTATCTTTCCTACGATAATTTAGCTTTCTCATCTTACTTTAATAAATAACTTAGCATTATTCTCATCGATAGATAATATTAACAATAACAACAACAAAAAACCATTCCTAAGCAAAGGAGATGACTAGAAATTTCAGACAAGAATTGATATCCTAATAAATATTCTGTCATATTTAGCAAATTTCATATTTCTGCTCAGCTCAGAACTTGGCATCACGAATGTTGTAGAAACAAAAATATGAGCATTCCTGGGAGAGTCTTACTTTTAAAGAGGAGGAAAACACTTGACAGTTGTGCAGAAAAGGTCTAGACCTTTCAGCAGTGAATCAGGAGGGGGGTGAAGTTCTTACCAGCAGCAACATCAACAAAAAGGGACATTTCAGAAAAGTCTCTGAACTGTCTGTTACAAAGTAGAAATTCTTTGGGTTTCTTGCTGTGCCCACTGTCCCCTCAGCGTGGAAAATAAGCAACAGCTTCATTAGCAGTACACTCAGTAAGGACTTCTTCGCAGTCTAAGCGTATCGGACAACTTTACTGCTGAAGAAAAGCAGGATCTAGCTCCTCAGGCTACAGCCATGCCAAGTCCCAGAGGCAAAACAAGATTGTCTTTATTGTTATGATGGGACGCAAGATGTTTCTAAGGTCTAGAGTTCAACTTTTACAAGCACTTCCCTTTGTCTCCAGAATTACTTTATACTTACAAGGTATGGTCCCTTAATTCCCGCAAGGAAATGTATTCCCTAAAAAAGGAGTCCAAACTCAAAGAAGAATAAAGGCTGAAAAGACTTAAAGTCCAGAGATTTCTGAAGACTTTGGATTTGATTTATATTTTGCGCCTTGGGGTTATTATTTGTGCGGATTAAGATATTGTGGATAAGGAGAACTTGTTCTTTCTTTATAAAAAATTGGTATTAAAATTAGATGAATGTAAAATCATGACAAGTCAATGCATTTATAGCGTATTAGTATGCCCTAACATGCATCATTGCTTTATTTTCACTATTCAGTCACTAATAATTATATCTTAAAATAATAAGCCCTATCTTTCATCATGAGTATCTAAAGAGTTATGTGATATCTTTCAAATGAGCCTGCTCTTTTTAATATTCTGTTCCATTATTATGATTTCCCCTTATTTTAGACATACTTATTTTATAGTATCCTAATTTTCATATTGCCTTAGTAAGTTCCTGGGGTATAAATTTTCCTAATTTTTATTCTATTTCATTTTGTGGCATGTGGACTGTGTATGTATGTGTGTGTGAATTCTGTATGCTGGGAATTGTAGAAATGTGTTTAGAGAATGATTTTTATTTTTTTCTGTAAAGGAAGCCCAGGGGTTTCATTAGTCTACAGTAAGTTCCTATATTAATTTTTCAGCTTGGGATTCCCCAAGAAGCAAGTAGGGTAAATTTGGATTCCACACCGTGCATAGCACACTCATAGAGTTTCAATTTGTCGTGGGAAATATTTTTTCCACCAGGACCCTGGGTACTCATGAGCTTCCCTGGAGATTCCCTGGGCCTTTGGGGAGTTTTTAAAGTTTACCTTTTATTAAAAGTGCAGGCATCCCTGGCCCTGGCGGCTTCAGGCTAGTATCTCAGCAGCCTGGAGTAGGCCAGGGACAGATCTTTGGGCATTGAAACCCTACCATCTCCCTAGGCATCTGGTGCATATATCAAAGTCTAATTCTCTTCTGGGCCATGATAACAGCTGCTTATGAGCTTATCATTCTGGTTTTGAGTTCCCTCTTTTTTTCAGATACCTGGAGATTGCCCTTTCTTCCTTTTGGGTACAACTTTCTATTTTTAACATTTTATGTGTTTTTTTTTTTAATTTTTATTTTATACTGGAGTATAGTTGATTAACAATGCTGTGTTTCAGGTGTACAGCAAAGTGATTCAGTTATACATATACATGTATCTATTCTTTTTCAAATTCTTTTCCCATTTAGGTTATTACAGAATACTGAGCAGAGTTCCCTGTGCTATACAGTAGGTCCTTTGTTGGTTATCTGTTTTAAATATAGCAGTGTGTACATGTCAATCCCAAACTCTGAATCTATCCCTCCCCCCAACCTTTCCCCCGGTAATCATAAATTCTTTCTCTATGTCTGTGAGTCTGTTTCTGTTTTGTAAATAAGTTCATTTGTATCATTTTTTTTAAAATTCCGCGTATAAGTGATGTCATATGATATTTAATTTCTCTGTCTGACTTACTTCACTTAGTATGATAATTTCCAGGTCCACCAGTGTTGCTGCGAGTGGCATTATTTCATTCTTTTTTTAAAAAAATTAATTATTGTTATGTGTTTGTGTGTGTGTGTGTGTACAGAACTTCCAGGATAGTCTGTCATGTTGCTGGGACCAACAATCTAAAGAACTTTCATGTAATTTTTTCATTTACTTATTAGGACAGGGAAGTAAACATATTTTCCCAATTTTAGAGATGAGGGAATTGAAATACAGACATCTTAAGTCACAGAGCTAATGCATGATGAAGCAAAGCTGGTGACATCTAGACCTATATTCTTTCCATTCTGGAACTGCACCTCAGGTCCACTCTGCTAGAGGTTCCTAGTCAGGGTGTTCTTCAACCTTTTGGCACTAGGAATTGTCTTCAGGCTCAATAAGCAATGCCTTAACACATATATTCTATTATGTTTCAAATATATCTATTTGATTTTGTGATTAATGAACTGTAACTTCATTTAAAAGTAAAACTCCCAGCAAGTCTACTTCTTGGTGTCTAATTCAGAGATACTGGCCACATAGTCCTAAGGAGATTACATATACATACACACATATGGATACACACACACACACCCCCCAAATGATGATTGTGCGACACATTTCATAGTACCAAAATGTGAGGGAAAATATAAATGACCAACAAAAGGGCAACGAATAAACTATGATATTACACAGGGGTTAAAAAAAGTGGGGCTCTCTATGAACTGACATGAAGCAACTTTCAAGACACTGTGGTGAGCTGCAGCATAATACCGTAGGATGTAGTTTGTTAAAAATGCATATACCACACATAAAAAGTAGTATCAACTATTTTTATAGATGCACATCTGTATATGAGAGCAGAGAAAAGTTATGGATGGATACAAGCTATGGTACTAATAGCAGTTCCTTCCAGGGAGGGGCCTGGAATTGGAGCTCAGGTCATGAGATGGGAAGGAGGCTCCAGCTTTACAGGTTGTATAACTGAAATTAATAAACAGTTGTATTTAAGTACATTTAAAAAGAGGCCATGTAACTGAATTCACAATAGCATCATCTTTTTTTTTTTTTTTTACATTGTGTTATTTCTCAGTCAACAGATACTGAAAAGACGTATGTTAATCCATGAAAAATTTTGAAGTACAGTGGGCCTCCTAATCACATTACTGGTGACCTCTGTCCTTAGCCACATGCCTCTTTGTGTAATTAATGGCTATGCTGGTGAGGCTAGAAAAGCAATCTGGCATTATTGTGAATCTATAAATCCTGGATACGCAAAGTCCATGACTAAGGCTAGTAGATCACACCAAGGTGTATGTTAAGAAGGAAAGTGTCATGGAAAACAGAATGTAATTTCTTCAAAAAACTAAAAATAGTGTTGTCATATGATCCAGCAATCTCACTCCTGGGCATATGTCTGAACAAAACTCTAATTCAAAAGGACACATGCACCCCAATGTTCACAGTAGCACTATTCACAATAGCCAAGACATGGAAGCAACCTAAATGCCCATCGACAGATGAATGGATAAAGATGATTTGGTACATATATATGATGGAATCCTACTCAGCCATAAAAAAGAATGAAATAATGCCATTTGCAGCAACATGGACAGACCTCGAGATTATCATATTAAGTGAAGTAAGTCAGGAAAAGAAAGACAAATACCATATGGTATCACTTATATGTGGAATCTTATAAAAAAGGGGTACAAATGAACTTATTTACAAAACAGAAACAGACTCATAGACATAGAGAACAGACTTGTGGTTGCTGGGGTGAGGAAGGGGGGTGGATTAGGAGTTCGGGATTAGCAGATGCAAACTGTTGTATATAGGATGGATGAACAACAAAGTCCTACTGTATAGCACAGGGAACTGTATTCAATATCCTGAGATAAACCATAATGGAAAAGAATACGAAAAAGAATATATATGTGTATAAGTGAATCACTTTGCTGTACAGCAGAAATTAACACATTATAAACCAACTATACTTCAGTAAAATAAATTTAAAAGAAAAAACAAGAAGGAAAGTGTCATATGAACCCACTGCTGCCACAAAAGTTAATATAAGAAAGATAATATATCACAGGCTCTCACTGTGCAAGCTGCCTTTATACAAAGATCAAACAACCAAAAAATTCATATTTTCTTGCGTCTTTGTCACATATCATTTCCTGTTTTTGGAGATACTTGCTACTTGGTATGGGAGAGGCACACTAGGTGTTTCTATTACCACTGAAAAAACAGCACTTATTTTGTTTTCCCCTTTTGTTTAAAAAAAAAAAAAATGTAGCCCAAACATATTGAGACCTCCTTCTGCTACGAATTTCTACAAATACAGACTGAAGGACCTTTAGAGTCAAATCGTTTTTAAAGACCCTGTGGTGTTCCAGGAGGACTCATGGAGAAGAGGCCAAGGAAAAGATGGTTGGGGTAAGTGCGGCCTCAAACAATCAGACACTGACCATGAGTTAGCCATGCCTGAGCCTAGACATAAGCACTGCTGATAAGTGGGGTCAGCCCCCTTCAGTCCAGTAAATTCTTCCAGATCAGCAGAATGCATCTTTGCCAGAAGTGAAAAAAGGAACACCAGCTAACGTGTACCTTTAAAATACTTTAAAATGGGTAGGTCAAATTCTTCCGTAAATACAAATCAACTTATAAATATGCAGTTAGCGAGAGGAAGGAGTTCTGCAACGCACAGCCGTAGTAACCAGGTCCAACTTTAATCTTAGATTGATCTGCAAGCTCCTCTCCAGAGTATCTCAAGAAATATGTATATAGAACTGAATCACTTTGCTGTATACCTGAAACTAACACAGTTTTTAAATTAACTATACTTTAATAATAAAAAAAAAAAGATCTAGCATAACATCCATGAAGAAGTCAAAACACTCATGGATATCAGTGCCTCTCAGTGACGTTTAAACCCATGTTGCTGACCGAAGTCCTAACACAGGATTTAGAGAAGGCAGTCCTTATTCAAAAGAAAGAAAGAAACATGTTCAAAAGTCATGGGAGGGGGCTTCCCTGGTGGCGCAGTGGTTGAGAATCTGCCTGCCAATGCAGGGGACACGGGTTCGAGCCCTGGTCTGGGAAGATCCCACATGCCACGGAGCAACTGGGCCCGTGAGCCACAATTACTGAGCCTGCGCGTCTGGAGCCTGTGCTCTGCAACAAGAGAGGCCGCGATAGTGAGAGGCCCGCGCACCGCGATGAAGAGTGGTTCCCGCTTGCCGCAACTGGAGAAAGCCCTCGCACAGAAACGAAGACCCAACACAGCAATCAATCAATCAATCAATAAAATAAATAAATAAATAAGAACGTGAATTTCTTTAAAAAAAAAAAAAAAACAACATTCTCAAATTTCACAGCCAAGAAATAACCAAAATTTAAAAAAAAAAAAAAAAAAAAAGTCATGGGAGGAATCCTCCAGATGCTTGCTTTAGAAGACAATTTCCCATCGCTCTTTAAAAAACACATTTCCTGATAAAAGACATTTTCATACAGATTTAAGCACTTTATTCAACTTTTAAACGCAACAAAATCATTCCTCAGATGTTGGTTGAAAAACGTGAAGGCTCCAGAACCTTGTGGAAGCGCTGGTTTTTAACTTAAGATGCATTAACTTTAGAAATGCCAACCAGGTAAAGCCCTTAGTTTTGGGGTTTTTTTTTTCCAGTTTCTTCATAATAAGCACAATTGTACACTTTGCTCAAAATTTAATGAGTTTTAATGTTATCCTTTCAAGCAAGGTGCATCTTGTATCCACAGAAACATCCCTATAAATCTGAACAGAAGTATATCTTAATTTCCTCCACTAGATAGAATCTTGGTTTAAAGGTTGCAGTGAAAAGTTGCATTGCATAGGAATTGAACGTTGAGTTCTCATCCTTTGTATATGGCTTAGTTGTTCTCAGCTGTGCATAAAGATCTCCACCTGATGTCAAATAGGTTGGCAGTTTTGGCAGATATGCTAAGTATAAACAGGGAGAGAGAATTAGATCCAAAATTCCATCAAGAGCATGTGTCATCGCACAAGTCAAAGACCAAGCATCACAGGAGTATTATTGCCACAAAGGTCTTTACAAATCTACTTAATTTTTCCATTTGACAGAGGAGGAAACAAATTATAATAACTCTGGCTACCATCAATAAAGCACTTTGCTTTAATGCATCCTCTAATTCTCAATGCTACCTTAAGAGGAAGGTACTATCATTATCCCATTTAGGAGGAGAAAACTGAGGCTGAGAAAGACTGAGACTTCCTTTAGATCTCCCCTCAAATGTTACCTTATCTGTGAAGTGTTCCCTTCATAAAATAGCAACCCCTCCCTGGCACTCCCTTCTCCCCATTATCTTGCTTTATTTTTCTCCCTGCCATGTATTGCCAACCTGACACATCCTACATTTACATTTTTTGCTGTCTATCTTACCCTTCTAGCTTATAAGCCTCATGGGAAAGGGGCTTTGCTTTGTCCACTGCTATATCCCCAGCACAGAGAGTACTAGGCACGTACTTGGTGCTTAATAAATATCTGTTCAATAATGAAATTATTGAAGAAATCTGTCTAAGGCCACTGAGCTAGTATTTGGTGGACCCAGTATTTGGATCCAAGACTATACCTCTTGAACACACGTTTTTAAACATTTTGCTATTACTTAAGGTCACTTCATCTTCTCTAATGTATCGGCTTATTTCACATCTAGATATTTTGCAGGAATTCCAGGCCGTCCTTTATTTTCTCTGGTTACCTCCCTTGCTGTGACTACACTAAGAGGATACTTATTTGAAGGACTCCCAAACGGGCCGGGAGTCCTAGATGAGATTCTGCGCTCAGCTAACTGGACATCAAATCTCTCTACATCTCATTTCATCAACAAGGAGCCTTCTTTCTGTTCCAGCTCCAACACTATTATTCTAAATTCTCAGAACAGAAATTTACAATGTGCCGAAGACCCCCCAGTGACTCCAAATGTTGGTGGAAGCCTCCAAACCAAATTCATTTTAATTGAATTAAATTAAAAACTGTGTTTCCCACATTCCACCTTCCCAACGCCTGCTCCCCCCAAAACAAAAACAAAAACAAAAAAGCACCTCTTGATAGAAAAGTCTGCAAGAAAATACACAAAAATATTAACAGAGGAGGTCTGTAAGACCAGGGATAATTTTTTTTTAATTTTTTACTCTGTATTTACCATATTACTTTTGTAATGAAAAAAATACACTTTAATTTAAAAATAAATCTAAAAATAAAGATACAGCCAACAGAACTCTTAAGGAAAATAGAGTTTTATCAAGAAAGCAACAATTCATTTGTTCTATTATTTTTTAAGTGCCATTATGTGTTAGGCACTATATTATTCCTCCAAAAATAGACGATCAGTCTTTATAAAGTTTAAAAACAGCAAGAGTCCAGGATAAAAAGTTTTGCTAGATCTGATTTCATTTTAAGAATGGGTTAGATTTAATGATAAGATAGGAAGAAGAGAGACTACTCTGACCCTTTAACATTTATCTTTTCCATAGACACCGTACAACTGCCAGGTTTCATTCTAATTCAGGTATGTGTTAACAGTCAACTTAAGATTGACTCGAGTCTTGATCAGAGTAGGGACACTTTGCTAACGAACATAGGGTGGAATTCTCAGTTTAGAATTCTCCCCCTTTCCTTTCTCCCATTATGGTGGTCCGCTTGACTCTCTTGCTCTCCTGGTCCCTGGAGTCTCCACCCACCTTGATATTTTCTTTATCAACCAGTGCTCTCAGTCATATTGACAGCCAGCTTCCTGGTGCCCATCCCCTCAGATTTGCCATAGCAGAACCACACACCTAACAAGATGGGGCAAGAGGAAAGCAGCCAGGCTCGCCTGCAGCCCCAGTTTATTGCCTCATTAATAGCCTTGTTGTTACCTAGTCTTCCAAAAGCAATAGGGCAGTAATTAGCTTGGCTTGGCCAGTCAGCCAGCCCACAATAAAAGGCAATAAAATCGGAATAGATGGAAAGATAAAAAATGAAATCAGTTTATAAGCAGCATACCTTTAAACATTTTATTATCTTTTAAAATGAGAAGGCTTTGACTTTTAATTCCATAATGAATAGCCCACGAAGTTACTTGTCTGGACAGAAGGCATACCAGCTTCAAGCACCAGAACAAGAGTGCCTGGGAGCACAGCAAGTTGCAAATTATAAATTCTTTTATAGACAGCAACAATGTCTCCAATCCTCTGATCTTCCTCATAAAGCTGCTTCCAGAGAGTGGTAAGTGTTCTGCTGTCCCTGAAGGAGCCTAGGACCGGCAGCCTAGGAACCTCACAGGGCAATCAGCAAGCAGTTCTTTACCTTTAGTGGAAGCAACAATGTTTATTTCTGGACTTGGTGCCCACTTCACAAACACCCCAGTATGTTTTCAGTGTATATACATGTATGTATGTATGTATGTGTGTGTGTATATATATATATATATTTCAGTATATATGTATTTTTATAAATATATTTATATATATACACACACAAATATATATATATAAAATGAACCAAGCACAAAGCCAAACAGAAATGTCACTTCAGTTTACATCAATGCTGGATTTCAATTTAGTTATTCAAATTGTTTCCATGGTCATTTTGACTTGCAACGTTATGATGGAGAAGCCTCAGACGTTTCAAACTGGAAATGAGAAAGTTGGGATCTTACCACCACTGTCTGGTTCATCTCCAAATCTGTTTCCTCATCAGCGAAAAAAAAGTTACCAGTGTTACTGAGAACGATGGTCTTGGTGGCATTGTCCCCACGGTCTCACTTGAGCAGGTGCTGCTACTGTGGTGTCTTGAGTGGGGCAGGAGCAGTGAGCTGTGCTGAGACCCTAATGCCCAGAGAAAACCAAGAGAGGAAGGAGCCGAAGCTAAGGAAATGTGGCCAGCAGGAAGTGAGCCCCTAAGGGTAGCAGCCAGAACTATAGGGTATAAAGGAGCAAGGTGACCTCAGGCTCGGCACAGACCAGTATGCATGACGCTCTGAGTTGCTAAGTGGACACAGCACCTGGAGACCCCAGACAGACAAGTACCAGCACACTAATTCTAGGATGTCCTGGTTCAAAGCAGGATCTAGCCCAGAAAAAAATATCTCTAGAAAGGATTAAGGAGTACACATATAGACTCCGACTAAGCAGGCTACACTTCAAACCTAGCTCCCAGAGGACAAAATGTAAGGCATGAGGAGGAAGGCCGAAGCTCCTACTGCAATGCTCAGACCCACAACCATCCCAGGGATGACAGCCAGGCGTAAGGCAGGAAGAAGAGCAGAGTTGCTAACACCCTCCAAGCTTTGACCAAGACTGGCTCCAGATTGGACTCTATTGGTGGAAGATCCCTGATATGACAGCAGAGCCGGATTTGGGGAGTAAACTAAGGGGAATCAGAGACCACCTTGAGATTCAGTGAAATTCACCAGTGAAGGGTCTCAGCACCCTGGCATTAAGTAACTGAAAGGCCCCAATGGGAAAGAAAATGTACTGAGATAACTACAATAATTATTAACATTTGATATCTACCTTAGCCTGCGGGTTGGTGGAAAACTGCTTTCAAATCTTTGTGTTTCCTGAAAGTGAGCATTTGCGTGAAAAATCAATACTTTGAATTCCTCAGTGTGTGTCTGCTGTCATTAGACAGGGGACATGGCTCCCCTGGACACAGGCCTGGGAACCATCTCCTTAGATACCAAGATCACCGTCAGGGTCAACAATCTTCCAGGTTCTACATGGAGCCACCCTCCAAAGCCAGAAGAGAATACGCGAGACTAGGAATTTTAACAAGCTACTGTCTTGACACTTTCAAGTGACTCCAGTGGTTACTTCTGCGCTTGGCCAGGAGTTTCCTAACCAGCTTCTGGGTAAATGCTTAGTTAGCATTATTTTCACTCCGTCTGGGTCTGTGACTAAAAGGTTAGCAGTGTTTTGTTTTACAACATGAGGGGAATTTGGTGCCTTGGAAACAGAGTGGCTAACTCAGACCAGTGGTTTTCAGGCTGCTCATGGAATCATTTAGAAACTTAAAAAAAAAAAAAAAAATCAGCCTCAGGGCTCTACCCCTAGAGATTCTGACGTAATCTGTCTTGGGTAGGCAGTATGCCAGGGAATGTTTTAAAAGCTCCTCAGGTGATCCTTAGCACTTCTCAAACTCTAATGTGCAGCTGAATCCCTCAGGATCTTGCAGAACTCACAGATCCCAATCCAGTAGGTCTAGGGAAGAGCTTTGGATTCTGTATTTTTAACTAACTCCCAGGTGATGCCCAAGCTGTCTGACTAGAGGCCATAGGTTGAGACGTCAGAAAATGGGGGGGAAAGTGTCAGGAAAGAGGATTCCACATTCATTTCCTCCCAGGGCTCGGGGGGTGGGGCAGTGAGTAGGTGAGCCCTCCCTGACCAGGGCAGACTCCACACACACACACCCCCCACCCCAGATCCATGGCTCTTTCTTCAACCATCTGCCAAGTTGAGCAGATGCTCCCAGATCTCAAAGATGACCTTCTGAGTTAGCTATGAAAATAAGCAATTATCCAAATGTCCAGTAAGGCCTCAAATCAATCAGGGCGACACTAATGGGAATCCAAGAGTCAAGCAGTGAACTTAAAAAAAAAAAAAAATGAATCTGCCTTTGTTTCGCTTTGGCTCTGGGCTTGTGGGGAAACTCCGTGAGCAGAAGCTTATGCAGCCCTTGCCAGTCAGATGGCGAGCAGGGGCTGAAGGAGGAAGGGGGCTCTGTGTATGCACAGCGGCTTGGTAGGGCTCTCCACACAGCCCACAAACCTCTGCAGACTAAGTCTTGGCCACCTTGAGATTGGACCCAGTGAGGTCCTCCTGCAGTGGGTACCACTCTCTCCTCTGCCTTCACCTTCCGGACATTCTGCTTTCCTCACCTCCCTCCCCGATCAGACATGTCTAGCAAGTTGAACTGCAAACTCTCTGTGGCCTCTAGTTCTATGGGATCCTCAGCCTTACTTCCCAGGACATTCTTTTTTCTCCTCCCAAGCTCAGGAGCCGTCTCCTCAGCCAGGTCTCACAGCATGGATTCCCCTACTTGGAAAGTCTCCCTTTCACATTTCCAGTGACTGAAATACTCCTACTTCCCAAGGCCCCGCTTCAGTCCTATCTTTCTTGTCAATCCTTCCCACACCCACCAGGTCCCACACCTCCCTGGACACTTCTAGGACCTTCCCTTGTCATCCACGGCTTTTACATGTCCTGCTTCTCCCGAGTTACTATCTTTTCACAAGAATATGGCATATCTCCTTAAGCACATCATGAACTTCTGTCTGGCAGTACTGTGCCTATACTTCCTTGTACCTCTGTCCCTGGTACAGTCCTTTGTAAATAGACGCTCAGTAAGATTTCTCACCTGTTTACCAGAGAGCTCACCACAGTTGATGAAACTGAGATTCCCAGAAGCAAGATTCTCAGGAGCGTCCGCTCACAGACAAGACTTCCTACCACTAACAAAAGTATCAGTTGCCTCAGTGCCTCAGATCCCTCTCTAATCCAGGGATGTTTGCCATTATGCAGCACCAAACAGCCCCTCTTCTGGATTCCCTGAAAGCCCCATGCTTTATTATCCTACAGGCCTCCTGTCCAGGCCAACCCTCGTGTTGGGATATGCGTCCAGTTCAATAACTGAATCTCAGGCCTGTGCAATTTTCACTCCTTGTAAGGAAGTCAAACATCTTTGCAGGATCAGGCCCTCGGTCTGTTCCTCTGAAGAGAAAAACAACAGGGTGTGGTTGGGAGAAAAGTAGAGACCCAGCCAAACACATGTCTCCTGGAAAAACCACTCTTGCAGCTAGAACAAACAGGTATGACCACTCCACTAGCCCGAGCAGAACCCTGCGCCAGTGCAGGCCGCAGATGTATACACAGCAGCACCATCCAATGCCGTCTGTCCAGGAACCACCACCAAACTTTTCGATGGGGGGAAAATTTTCCAAAAAAACAAAAACGCTGGAAATTACCGTGTGATTATTGGAATGCACCATGGGAATACTTGGAAAGCAGAACCTTCCTGAGGGGGTCTCAGGAATGTCCTAGTGTACTGGCAGCCCTTGACTAACAGCAAAAGAGAAATGAGAGGGCTCAGTGCTCAAAGGCCCTGCTCCTTTCTCCCCCAGGACACAAGGCCAAAGATGCTGCCGTAAGATGCACATGTGACTTGCCTTGGCCAGGTTCTGTGTTGGCCTTGGGCACTAAAGGCTGCTCTGAGTCCTTCCCCGCTGCCCTCAGGCTCCTCTTTTGTTTCAGTCAGACTTCTCCCAGGACCCACTCCTCAGGCATTACAGAGAGGGAAGAGAGTTAGATTCAGTCAAGGTGGAGGCGGGGAGAAGACTTTGCAATTAAATTGCTAATTAAGGAAATGCCAACCTGAAGAAGCTAATTTGCACTGACCTATTTAAAATATCTAGCAGCAGATCAGGCATGCATTGAGGTACGGCCCTTTTATGCGCCAGCCAACTGGCTTTCTTTCAGAGCAGCGGCTATCAATAATTCCATGCTGAGGACCATCTGATAGGAAATCAACCGCTGGCCCCTGGAATGCCAGCATTCCCCACCGCTCTGTTTTCCCAGTTGTCAGCTCTGTTTATAAATTGTCCATTTATAGCAAACCCAGCACCTGCTATGAGCACCTCATCCTGCCAAGTGTTGGAGTGCATCTCAGAAAGAGCCACTATAGACTTTTTCAGTTCCTTTTAACCTTTTCCCAGTCCTTGAGTTTGAATATTTGCATAGGAATTCTGTACAGAAAAAAAAGGCTAGATAGTCTATTAAAAGTTAGCATTTTGCTCCACTAAAAGAAAGAGAGAGCAAGAGAGCAAATCATCATTCTCTTGGGAGACACAATGCTCTTTCTGAACAAGTCTGACATTGGGACACATTTAAAATAACCCTAAAAAATTCCACAGGGTAAAAATGCTCTGGAGAAAACTTAAGGAAGGCTTTCTTTTGAACTCTATTATGTAGCTTTTTAGCTCACTGTCTCTACAGCCACTTAGCAGATAATGCTGTCTGCTGCTCAAACACATTATGTAAAATATATTTAAAAACACCTTCTTCAGTGCTGGAAACCCACTATGTGACCTAGATTTGGGGTGGTTTGTTTTTTTTTTTCCTTGTCAGTTATCCATTTGCAAAGTACTTAAAGTTAATTCTCAAAATTCCACCCCCTCCCCCCAATCCCAATATGCTTCTGTTCGTTTTGCTCTATGCAAAACAAAATAAAACCAATGGCACACGTAGAATATTGGTGGAGTGTGAGTTCATGGTTTCTAGAGGGTTGTGAAGGTCAAACCAGATGCGTGTGGATAACCTTGGGGTGGGGGGGCAACAGGCTTGATGCTTCGGTTTACAACTTGCCACAATAATCCTCCTCAAGCATAAGATGGTCACCCTTTGAAAGCCCTGAGGGAGACCCTGATTAAGACCACGTGAGCAGAGGCAGCTGGGCTGAGGGGGGCAGCATTCCTGAGCCCCAGCTCTGCCTTCATCCAACTGGGCAGCCCTGTATTTTTATGAGAGGACTCGAGGGCTCGATGCTTCTTTTTTCTTAAAAAAAAAGTTGAGTTATCTGGATATAAAAGACAACCCAGGCAAGGTTATTATTATTATTATTATTATTATTATTATTATTATTCGCGGTCCAGCAAAGTTAGGTGGTCGTGAAACCAGGAAAAACTGAAGTGATTCAAGAAATAGAATCAGAGGACATGGAATTAAATACCCGTGAAAGTGGAAATGTTGCTCTGACACAGTGTGTTTTCCTTTGCACAGGTCAGGGTTGTCCACATTCCAGAACATTCCAAAAACTTGTAGTTTTTGTTGCAATCCATATAGATTAAGCTAATCTTAGATTACATAGGCATCAATTATTTCTTTCCAAAGTGGGATTGTGCTTAATCAGTTACACGTTACTCCAATGCAAATCATCCTTGCTTACTTTTTGGTCATTCGATGGCCATCTGTTTTACCAACCTGGATTCTCTCACTCATCACGGAAATCAAGCCCCCGTTAACGGAGATGATCTCTGAGATGCCCCTGCTGGAGAAAGGAATGTGCAAATTAGGAGACCACAAATCAGTTTGAAAACTCAATGATTCCTTCCCATAAATCTGTGTCTTTAATATTAAAAATCATTTAGAGGTGCTGAAAAGAAAGAGAACTGATCGCTAACAGAAAACAGCAGCCCTACTCTCTTCAGGGCACGGATTAGTAGTCGAGAGGGGTAATGCAGATCTAAATCCATATTCTGCTACCAAAAATAGAAGAGAGGAAACCTTTGAAGCCAAAGAAGGCCTAAGAATAACTGTCAGCAAAGAGCTAGAGGGGCATGGGCAGGAAGCAATGCTCAAATGGCAGTTTTGTGCTGCCTTTTTTTTTCCCTTCCCAGTGGCTTTCACATTCGTCCTGTTAAAAAGATAGCTTTCAAAGACTTCCCATCCTCACAAACACGGAGGCCTTCACAGCCTGCCTTTCCGCAGCGGCTCAGGGGCCTGGCGCTCCACATCGCTTCCATGCAGCCCTTGGATTTGGTGCTACTTCCCCACATGGATCACTTCAATCTGTTTAAGGTTGAACAGTGAGCCCTTCATAGACCACGTTCCACAGAGAGCCCTCAGTAGGAAATGGTTGGCTGAGCAAACATTCGTTTCCTGTTTTGCTTTTGATAATTTTACACTTCAGCTCAACCTAGCTTTCCTCTTTTAAATTGTTTTTGTAGTCATGAAAATGAACACACCAAACCAGTGAAGTTTGTTTGATCTCATGTGCTTTGAATGATGCTATTAAAAATACACTTGAATATATCTTATAAGAGGTAGTGGAATTAGAAGAGGTTCTTTGGAAACAAGAGGGTGAGGGAGCTTTGGAATGGCCTTGGGATGCCTGGAGAGGCACAGAGGGTAAGAGGGTTACTAGAAGGAGATCAGCTTGATGGGTGGTGATGAGGCAGCTTAAAGGCTTGAGAATGGAAAATAGGGTATGGGGGAGAAGGTAGGTAAGACAGACATTAAGACAGCATAGCCTCTGCTAGCCGTACAACTTTATGCAAATTAGAAGGACACACCCCTTTTTCTGAGCACACACAAACATGTGAGGGCACAGGGCTAGATTACAGCCCTCGCTCTTCCCTTTGGCCAGGTGCCCTTCTGCAAGGCAGAGCCTGCACATATAATACGTGGGGCTCGGGAAGAATGTGTGCAAGAGATTGAAAGGCCCAAATGGGGAAATTTAGAATTGGCAAAAAAAAAAAAAAAAAAAAAAGGGTCACGACGAATGCTTCTGGTAGCGTACAGGAAATCCTGTTTTGAATCATAGATCTGTGCTGGCGTGTATGGGTGGGAGGATGGTTGGCAAAATTGATTTCTCCACACCAGCTGTATCAAAACATCTCCGTGGAATGTTTGATCCTGTGTCATGTTTCATATGATACATGTATTGTTCATTTCACAAGAGCTTTGTGTTCCTCACATCTAATGAATAACATCCAGGATTAATACAATTTAATGTGTCAGGATCATAAGCCATGCCTAGGCACAAATTATCGTGACTAGTTATAATGTAAGCAGCCCTCAGCCAAGACCTGAGAACATTTAGACTTCACAGGATGAACAGTTGGGGACGCTTAACTGCCTTTATCTCAAGACTCTTGAATGTCTTATCGAAACAACTGGTTAAACTTCAGCCAAACAAAAAAATATAACAACCTCCACTCCTCAGACAGATTGTTTTTCCAAAGTCACGGCCCCAATTTGTAATATAATCCCTTATCAATCTGTCTGGGTTAGGTCCATGAATTGCATCATGGTTAGCACAACTGAAGTGGGCAAAAATCAAAATCTCATAGAAAATAGAGAAACAAGAAAAAAAACAGAACATGACATTTCATACCAATAACATAATCAATATGTAGCAAATGCACTACTCTCGCTCAGGACCTGGGCATTCAGTGACTACTAGGGAGCCATTAATGTTTATGTGACAATTTACAGATTTTACAGTTCCTCAACAACTGTTCCATGCACCATATTGTCAAATCCTCAGAACAGTCCTTTGAGGTAAGCATGGTTTTGTCATCACCTTTCGATAGATGAGAAAATTGAGAATTCAGACAAGCTGAGAGACTTGCCCAAGACCGTCCAAATAGTAAATGACAGAACCAGGCTTCAATCCCAGGCCTTCTGGCTCAAATCAAACGAGCAATCTTGCTATTATACCGATTCTCTAGTTCAAACGGAAGCATCTCCTAATGGCTTTCTGCATCACAGACAGGGTCTACCTACTTCTGGGATGAAAAATAGCCTGATATGGGATGGGATTAGCAATGATGTATTCTGGCAACTTCAATGACTTAGCTTTTGAACATCTATTTTACTTTCTAAAGATTTTAGTCCGATTTTTATATATAAAACGATATTCTCTGTTGCAATTGACCCAGGCAGGTAGCAATCAAAAGATTCAATAAAATCTATGGAACTATAAAAGCCAATAGCAATATTATTAAAAATCATAATTTAAATAGGATAGGTCTTTTTGGTTTTTTTAAATTTTTAAAAATTTGTTATTTTTAACAAATAAAATTATATATAAGGTATACAAAGTAATGTTTTTATATATGTTTACATTGTGAAATGATTACCACAAACTAATTAACATATCCATCACCTCCCATAGTTACGTTTTCTTGGTGTGTGTGTGCTGAGAACACTTGAGATCTTTTGAAAATTGCTAACTATAGTCAGTGTGCTATACATTCATCTTTTAACTGTAAGTTTATACCCTTTGATCAGTATCTCCTTTTTCCCCTACTCCCCAGCCTCTGGTAACTACCATTTTACTCTCCACACAAACCAGGTTTTGTTTGGTTTTGTTTTGATTGTCTTTGGCTGGTTTGGAATGTTGGGGAGTGTGATGTTTATTTTAACATGAAAGCATTTAATGAAGTTTAAAGTAGGTCTTGCAAAGAACTCTCGGCTGAGGCCGATTCTCAATGTTGGTATGTAGTCGATCAGTCCTCATTGCTTGATGACCAGCCATCCAGGTGAAAGGACAGTCTTGTGTGCCGTCTCAGCATCCAGATCAGTAGCTTCACATCAAAGGCTAAGAATAAGTTCCTTTATGCAGTCCCTCTGCCAAACACATTTTTGGAGAAGTAAGAGGTTAACTGATTTCAGTTAACAACTGCCTCTGAGTTATCTGCTTCTATAATAACCTCTCTATCTTAATTCAGATTCCTGATTAAAAAACTGCTTTTCAAAATTGAGGATACTTTTGTATTTACCATTTCAGGAGTCTGAAACCAATTTGACTGGATTTAGAATATCATTATCTCAAGTTGTCTAACAAGTGACAAAATACTTTGGGAAGTTGTAAGGCCAAGGCTGGCAGAGATCCATTGGAAGGCCTGCTTTCTAGAAGATTCAGCCATGTAATCAAATGATGACAACAGATGGTCAAACTCATCCATCATCACATCTTTACAAAAAAACAGCAACCCTTAGAATAAATCTAGTAGAAATGACACATGATCTAATCAAGTAGCTAGTGATAGTTCCAATAAGTAGTCCCTTACTGTTTACATCCACTTCAGTCCTGCATGTCCAGGTTACATTGTTAAGTTATCATT
This sequence comes from Balaenoptera physalus, assembly GCF_965194825.1. NCBI lineage: Eukaryota > Metazoa > Chordata > Mammalia > Artiodactyla > Balaenopteridae > Balaenoptera > Balaenoptera physalus. Next base: position 133,610,122 of record NC_138890.1, on the reverse strand, counting down.
TCCCCACCTGCTCTATGATACCAATTCCACTTCTAGCTTTCTAACCTAGAAAAATTCTTGTTTGCGTGAGATGTGTGCAAAAATGTTTGTGGCAGTGCTGTTATTTTTTTCTTTTTAACTTTTTTAAAGTTTTTAAACAACCTAACTGGCCCTCATGGAAGAAATGGACTTGAATGTTTTGACTCAATGTGAATACAGCAGAATGATAAACAATGAATACAATGAATGAATTGATGCACACATTTCAGGATGGATAAATCTCAAAATATTGTTGAATGAAGAAAAGCAAACTGAAAAAGGCTGTGTTTAGTGTGCTAGTTGTCGTAATTCATTCAGGCTGTTACAACAAAATACCACAGGCTGGGTGGCTTATAAACAGCCAAAATGTATTTCTCACAGTTCGAGAGGCTGGAAAGTCCAAGATCATGGTGTTCACATGATCAGGTTCTGGTAAAGACGCTCTTCCAGGTTGCAGATTGCCAACTTCTCATGGTGATCTCACATGGAAGGAGCAAGGGACCTCTCTGGAGCCTCTTTAATCCTATTTGTGAGGGCTCTGCCCTCAGGACCGAATCACTTCCTAAAGGCTCCACTTGCTAATACCATCATCCTGGAGGGTTAAGATTTCCACCTGTGGATTTAAGGGAGGTGGCACACAAATACTCAGGCCATAGCACTAGTATCTAAGTAAAAAACTTAAAACGTACAAAATAAGTTATAAATGGGTACATACAAACATGTATCCTTCTGGGGAAGGATAGAAGAGATGAAGAGAGCTTTGCTCTACCTGTAATTCTTTTCGTCTTTAGCTAGATTTAAAACTTTTTTCACAGTAATCAAAACATTATGCTAGGGGCTTCCCTGGTGGCGCAGTGATTAAGAATCTGCCTGCCAATGCAGGGGACATGGGTTCGAGCCCTGGTCTGGGAAGATCCCACATGCTGCGGAGCAACTAAGCCCGTGCGCCACAACTACTGAGCCTGCGCTCTAGAGTCTGCGAGCCACAACTACTGAGCCCACGTGCCACAACTACTGAAGCCTGTGCGCCTAGAGCCCGTGCTCCGCAACAAGAGAAGCCACCGCAATGAGAAGCCCGCGCACCACAACAACGAGTAGCCCCCGCTCTCTGCAACTAGAGAAAAACCCGTGCCCAGCAACGAAGACCCAACGCAGCCAAAAAAATTAATTAAATAAAAATTGTTTAAAAAGGGGGGGGGGGGAAGGAACATTAATTCATTCATGTGTTTAGGGAAAGGGGCTAAAAATGTTAAAACAAAAACAAAAACAAAAAACAACAGTATGCTACTGGCATAAGGACAGGCATATAGACCAGTAGAATAGAATAGGGAGCCCAGAAATAAACACCCCTGCGTATTTGGTCAAATAATTTTTGACAGGGGTGCCAAAACCATTCAATGGGGGAAAGGATAGTCTTTTCATCAAAATAAAAGGGAAAACTGAATATCCATGTGCAAAAGAATGATGTTGGACTCATACTTTGCACTATATATAAAACTAACTATATAAAATTAACCCCAAATGGATTAAAGACCTAAACATAAAAATGAAAACTATAAAACTCTCAGAAGAAAGGATGGGGGAAAAGCTTCATGGCATCAAATTTGGCAATGACTCCTTGAATATGACACCAAAAGTGTAGGCAACAGAAGAAAAACTAAATTAGACTTCATCAAAATTTAAAATTTTGTGTTATCAAATGAGATTATCAACAGAATGAAAAGGCAGCCCACAGAATGGGAGAAAATATTTGAAACTCATATACGTGATAAGAGATTAATATCCAGAATATATAAAGAACTCTTATAAGCCAACAACAAATACAATTTTAAAATGGGCAAAAACTTAAATAGATAGTTCTCCAAAGAAGATATACTAATGGGCAATGAGCACATAAAAAGATGTTCAACATCACTAATCATTAGGGAAATGCAAATCAAAAACAAGAGATCCCACTTCAAATCCATCAGGATGTTTATTTTTAAAAACAAAACAAAATATTAAGTGTTGGGGAAGATGTAGAGAAATTGGAACCCTGATGCATTGCTGGTAGGAATGTAAAATGGTGTAGCCATGGTGAAAGACCACATGTTGGTTCCTCAAAAAATTAAACATAGAATTATCACATGATCCAGCAATTCCACTTCTAAGTATATATTCCCCCCCCAAAAAAAACGTGAAAGCAAGGATTGAACAGTTATTTGTACACCAACATTCATAACAGCATTATTCACAATAGCCAAGAGGTGGCAACAACCCAAATGTCAAGTGACAGATACATGGATAAACAAAATGTGATACATACACGTAATGGAATATTATTCGGCCTTAAAACGGAATGAAATTCCGATGCATGCTACAACATGGATAACTCTTGAAAACATTATGCTAAGTGAAATAAGCCAGTCACCAAAGGACAAATACTGTATGATCCCAATTATATGTTACCTAGAAAAGCCATATCATAAAGTAGAATAGTGGTTACCAAAGGCTGGGAGAGTTACTGTTTAATGGGTACAGAATTTTAGTTTGGGATGATGAAAAAATTCTGGAGATGGAAAGTGGTGTTACACAATGGTGGGAATGTACTTAACGTCACTAATGTACACTCAGACGGGTTAAAATTGTCATTTTTGTGTTATGTATATTTTATCACAATAATTTTTTTCTAGTGGGAGAAAGATGAATCAAATACGGCAATATGCTAAAATTAAAATCTTTTAAAACTCAGTAGTAGGTTTACAGATAGTCTATTACATTAGTTTCTGTACTTTTCTGTGTATTCGAAATGTCTCAGCTTAATTTTGGTTAATTTGTTATAAATTTCAAAAGAACGGGGTTCTCTTAAAATTATTCTGACCCTCACTGTCAGGTAGAAAGATGAGAATATAGAATAAGGTACTAAAGGCTGAAGGCCAGCTCTCTAATTATTTGATTAGTTTCCTGTGATCTGAAACAGTGCTTCTCAAATTTAGTGTGCATTCAAATTACCTAGAGATCTTATTAAAATGCAAATTCTGATTCAGTTGGTCTGGGGTGAGTCTCCATTTCTAAAAAGCTCCCAGGTGATGCCAATGCTGTTGCTCCACAGATACTTTGAGTAGCAAGGATCAAAAGAATGATAGCATTCTACATATATTATCTTTCATTTGAGAGTTTTCTTAATTATGTTCTTCTCAATAAAGGGCTGAAGCCAGCCTTGATTATTCTTAACCGAAAAATTCATCATCTTACAATTTGTTTGATAGACTACTGTAAAGCAAAATTAAACAAACCCAAATCATTACTGAAAATATTTCACAAAGACTACAACTACTTTAAAAATCCTAAACTGGAACCTTTGACTCAGCTGCCAAAGTCCATAATAAATGCATAGTTTAGGATATACTAATCCCTCTTCCCCAAACGAGCTGTGAAATAGGAATTGCTGTAGCACAAATTTCCACTGATGGCAAGTTACTTCACTTAATTATATAGCCCTTAAACGATCTCTGTACTTTGTAAATTCCAGGATAATCCTAGGTTGGGAACTAAATCTCACCTACCATAAGATGATGGATTAATTGCCTAAAATTGGAAAAAAGAAAAGAAAAGAAAAAAAAAAAAACCAGGAAAAGCTTTCTTGCCAGAATTGTTTAGGATCTGTTCTGTCTGGTGGGCCGCAAAGCGCCAATCTAGTTAACTGAATTGAAGCTTCGGGAGATATAATACTCCCAGAATGGGCACAAATGTGACCCACCCCACTGCCAAAAAGACAGAGATCCTCTATATCCTCCAGTTAACCACCAGCCCACTGAGCTCCTCTTCAGAATCAAATGGTAAGGTTCTCTGCATGAGTATAGTTGATTGTGAGTAAACTAATCCCAGGCAGAATTACACCACTGCGGAGCTTGTTTTTTTCAAATCCAGGAAAGTTTTAAATAATGTAAGGCTATGTGTAGCATTCACTAATTTTTCATCAACCTATGATTTCGGAGGCATGAGTTGTCTTTAGTCCAAACTGAAAATTTTGACAAATACCCTAGGTCAATTGTTCCTTGGAGCCTGTACCCTGCTCTTGCAAACAGGATAATTATAATAATACATACATGCAGCTTTTATGGCGCCCTAACTCTGTGCCAAGCCCCATTCTGCATCTTTCACGTGGGTTCTCTCATTAAATCCTTACAACAACCCTATGAGGCAGGTGTTACTATCATCCGCTCATAGTTAAGAAAACAGACTCAAATCACTGTTGTACACCTATAACTTATATAATATTGTACCTCAACTATACCTCAATAAAAAAAAACAAAACACAGACTCAGAAAATAAAATATGTCCAAAGCCACAAAGTAAGTAGCAGTTTCTGACTCCAGAATCCTGTTCACCATGATGTTCAATTGCCAGTTTTAACTGTAATTGCTAATCCCAGTCATAAATGGTGTCAAACAGGGCTGCTCCAAAGTACTTGAGGGAACTACAGTAAGTTGGAAGCATGCCCCTTTCTTACAGCAATCATTCTCCTCCTGTCTTTATTCATGCTCATTTGGAGCAGTCATTAGAAACATATGGGCCTGCTACTAATTGCTGTTAAGAAAAAAAAAATTTGATATTTGGCAAAGAGTCTGCAATATTTAAGTGAAAGTTCACTAATGCCTCTATTGAATTACTCAGTTCAGTTTAGCCACCCTGGAGGGCTAAAATTTAGGGGTGTGCTGAAGTTTCTTTTTGAAGAATAGCTGGCTGTAATGCAGGCCTGAAAATAAAAAGCTGGGACTTGGATAGTATCAGCACATTTTCGTTTCTAAGGCAATTGAATTCCCTTCCAAATGACTTACTTCTCTCCACAAAAACTAGGTTCTTCCTTCCTGGGCTTGGTACTTCATCGGCAAGTAGAAGGGCTCTATATACATACAAAATATTAATAGCTCAAAAGGAGGTCACACTGAATCAAGAATCATCTCTCCACTTGCTGTGCAAATGTCAGAGAGCTCATACTCTGGGTGAGTCAAAGGAGGGAAGGGCTAAAAAATATTGATAGTATCAAGTCAGAAAACAGAAAGCCCAATGTATTTCAACCCCATTTGCAGTCTTAAATTACAGCTCTTACTGCTGGAGTCACTATTTCAAGAAGACAGTCCTCAATAAAATGTAATTCAGAGGCAATTTGCTTACCAGAGGCCAATGGCTTATTCTTTTGGATTCACATAGCACATATTTCTCAGGATCTAAAGGCACTAAAGATTTATTTTTCTTAAGATGGGGGACCAAGAGTCTTCCTAACAATACAGAAAAATGAATGACAATTCTTTTAAAATTAGTAATGACAAATAAAACACTACCAAAAAATCAAACAGAAGAAAAGCAATTACATCATTAATCAATGAGATTATTTATAAGAGCCTGAAGTATACTTCCCTTAATTTCCTCTATCTTCACAAATATAGAGAGCAAATGGCAAAGATAAAGGTTGCATCCTGAGTAGGGTCAGAACTACAGGATGGCCATTAAGTATTGAAGAGAAGTACATTTTTAAATTTATTTATTTATTTACAGATTGAGCCCACTTGATCACTTCTTTTAAGTTAGGCTAAAGGCACAGGTTCATTTAGTGAAAAGCTGAGTCAGAAATCCTCTAAGGCCACTCATCACGGATGCATGTGCAGAGATTGATGGAAATGTTGGGTTAATGCACAGTCTCATTGTAATTTTGCACAGAGCACTGGACAATGCTTTACTGATGAGGGACAACACAGGAAACACAGGTATTGTAATACAAAGATCATTCATTATTATACTTGCCATATTTCCAGACTTCACAGTTACCTTGTAGAATTCAACCAATTATTCTAATAGACTAGGGCTTGTTAAGTATTTTGGTCTTGGGATCTTTTCACACTCTTAAATTATTGAAGACCCCAAAGAGCTTATTTTTATGCAAGTTATATCTATCGATGTTTACTGTGTTAAAAATTAAAACAGAAAAATTTAAAATATTTACTCATTAAAAAATAAACCCATTACATGTTAATATAAATAACATTACAATAAAAGGTAACTATATTTTCCAAACCAAAAAAAAAAAAATTAGTGAGAAGAGTGGCATTGTTTTACATTTTTGTCAGTCTTTTTAATCTCTGGCTTAATAGAATACAGCTGAGTCCAGAACAGAACTGTTCTGACATGTTTTGAAGTAATGAAAAAGCTCCACCCTCATGCATGTATACAGTTGGAAAAGAGGAGCATTTTAATAACTTTTGCCGATAATTGTGGATATTCCTTTTTGATATTATACCAAAACTCAATAAACAGTTTTCTGAAGATTAGTTGCAATGTACAATTTAAAACTGTGTCAATAAACTTTTCATATTGTTACATTAAAATTCATTGATCTCATGCACTTTTATGAATCTTTTACCCATCTTATAATGTAACACTACACATTGTCATTTAGGAAGTGTTAGTTCACTGAAGTTATGGAAATCTTCCAAATTGTTAGTACATTTCTTTATGCAATAACAAAAGTTTACACTTAATAAACAGTAAAAATGCTAGCATGTGATATTAATAGTAATATTAATAAACACTGATCTCATAAAATCATTAGATATTGGGAAGCTATCAAGCTCACAGTGATGGACACGGTATTAGAATTTTAATTTTTGCTTGAAATTTCAGATTTTGACATTAGCAAAATACCACCAGTTGTTTTCTTAAAAGTGGCATTTTCCCTTTGTTTACTTTGGAAAAAAATGTCAGCCAAATACCCAAATTTGAATATCCATGGTTTGTCCGTCAGTCATTCCTTCAAGGAAAAATGGTGTTCCAAAAATAAAGTTCTAATTCAAACAATTGCAAAAGTTCTTTTTTCCAAGACAACATGCTTTCATTGATGACAGAGGTGCTTCATGAATCAGACTTCCCATATCATCACACAGAATATTAAAAAATCGTACCAACTACATGGTGGTGAAGAATAAATACAACTAGTACAATTTAGTGCTACTGCCTTGATTTGTATTAAGGCACTAGCACTTTTACCCACCACTGCTTTTGTGTCGTCAGTGCAAATGTCAATGCAGTTGAAAAGGTTAAGTTCTTAATATATTATAAACATTGCTCTGACCTTGCAGGCTCTGTGCAGAGTTCTCAGGGACCCCCCAGGGGTTCCAGGGTCACACTTTGAGAACCACCGGAGTGGACTACAGCCCACGTAAAAACTTGTCATACTTAAATGTGTGTTCTTTAGAGATAATGGCTCTGCAATTCTATAGCATGTGGTTACTTAGCAGGTGGCCCACCAGGAGGAAGACTCTTGACAAATGTTGTGTTGTGGTGCCACTTTCATTTGAAAAATTGTCACTCTCTTTATATGTCATTGTATAACAGACAGATGATAGTAACCATGTGTGGTCGGGAGAGGGCAATTACAGCAGGGGGTCAGGGAGATGAAATTGGAAGGACCCAGGAAGCTCAATGACAGACCTGACCTAGCTGATTCGGAGCCAGTGCCCAATCCCCACATCTAGCAGGCAGTGGAAATGCCAGGAGCCACTGGGAGGGAAGAGAGGCCTGGCATCTGGCATTCCAGAGAGCCTCAGGCAAGAGGGAGCTTGCACAGAGATGGCTGGATCTGTGAGTTGGGCATTTCCAAAGAGGACATTGTTATGCCAGAGGCCCCTGGGGGCCCCTTCCCTGTCCTTGTGGCTTAGTTGGCAGGACTTGTTTGTTCAGCATCCTTCTAGATCCCTTTCAACACACACCTCCATGCCCCAGTCTCATATTTACAATGAAGTTCCAAGAGAGGAACTAAGTAGCTCCACGCCTCCTCACACCCCAAAATTAGGCTCCCATTATGTGAACAAACATCTCAAGGTTTGGATCCAAGAATTCATGTTTATAGTGTAACCTTGCACTTTTTATTTTTGGTGTGAATCCCTTCCTTTGTAAGGTATTTTTAAAACTCTTGTTATTATTCGGAAGTGACATCTCTCCCTCCATGGATTCTGACGAGATTTTTGTTGTTTGGGTAACAAGAAGGAACAGCTGAGGTAAGGGGTATAGACAATGTCTTTTGTGTACAGAAAATACTTAAGAGGCACTGTGAAAACTTCTCCCACATATGCTACATAATTCTATCTGTAAGCAATTCTTCTGATTCTTGTAACATCTGTAAGTAATTTATTTTTTAATTTTTATTTTTTTGATAAATTTATTTATTTATTTATTTTGGGCTGTGTTGGGTCTTCATTGCTGCTCGCAGGCTTTCCCTAGTTGCGACGAGTGGGGGCTACCCTTCGCTGAGGTGTGTGGGCTTCTCATTGAGGTGGCTTCTCTTTGCTGCGGAGCATGGGCTCTAGGCACACGGGCTCAGTAGTTATGGCTCGTGGGCTCTAGAGCGCAGGCTCAGTAGTTGTGGCACACAGGTTTTGTTGCTCCGCGGCATGTGGGATCTTCCCAGACCAGGGCTCAAACCCGTGTCCCCCTGCATTGGCAGACAGATTCTTAACCACTGCGCCACCAGGGAAGTCCCTGTAAGTAATTTATACTTTATAGATGGAGAAATTGAGGCACCCAGGTGTTCGGTGACTTGGTTAAATCGGTGGATAAATATTAGATGTGAATACTCTCAGCCCAGTGTGTTTTCTCCTAGGTCAGTGGTTATATACCCACCCCCCAAAAAAATTCAGTCCAGTTTTTATCCATATTGTTGATACTATCTGAGATATTAATTAGGAGACTAATAATGACAGTGAACACTGAGTAAGTATCTGTCAGCAACAAGAAAGGAGGTAAAAGTTTACTAGTAAAGTTTTTCCATGGTGGCTTTTTTAGTTACAAAAGTGTGTCCTAAACATACACTTTAAAAAAAATATTGAGTATTAATTCACTAGCCCATTCTACCTTACCCAGCAGTCTGCAGATACTACCTTGAATTAATGCCGGGAAGCAGAACTCTTAACTTCTTTCAATTTGATTGTTGGGTTTATATTTGTACTAGAGCAAGCGCTCTATAATTTAATACTTAGTTTTAAAACATGCTACTTTGAATTGATCTGTGAACCCAGTTGCCTTGTTTCCCCTATCTTTTTTCTGTAAGAAGAGCTTCTGTTGGATTTTGATTTATAGTACTAAATATACTCTGACAGAACCAAGCCCAAGCCCCAGTGTTCTAAGGTGTCATTCAGTTAAAGGTAGAAATGAAATTAGGCTTCCTGCAGTGTAGATAACCTTCATACAGGATGAAACGTTTTATTGGAACAGTGATGGTTTCTACTGCTGTGCGTTTCTACCTTTGTCATTGGACCTCCATCTCTCACCCAGGCATTTAGCTCATTATGGATACCTGAATTATCAATAGTAACTAATTAGCCCTTGATTAGGGCATTGTGATGATGAGGCCACAAGTGCAGCTGTGTGTCTGTTGATGGTGGTTTCTCTCCATTTGCCCCAGCCTGCCATCTTGCATCCTACCTTTCACAGGTTCACAACGGGCTAGTCAACAAGCAATCAGTTGACTCAATAAAAACATAAAATAAAAAACACTGCTGTCAAACAACTTCCAAAATGCTTAATTTATTGATAGGGAATCAAAAGCATGCCCTCCAAAGAGTATATAATTCTTATTATGTCTTGAATTTGTACAGGGCATTTCTAACAGAAAAATCAAAGCACTGCTGAAGGTATCTTAAATTATCTTAATATTTATCCAGTGCCTATGGTGTTCATGACATTATTCTAGCCACTGTGGGAGATACAAGACCTGGTCCCTGCCTTATCGAAGCCTAAAATAGATGCAGGAAGATAATAATTATAACTTGTATGCCAAGTCTTATCTTGAAGATACTGTTCTAAGTGCTGTATGTACATTATTGTATTTTCTTCCCAACTATTTGAGTAGGTATTATTATCCCCATTTTACCAGCAAAGAAACAGAGGTTCAGGAAGAATAAATGATTTACCAAGAAAATTAAGTGCTTGGGCTATGACTCAAACTCGTGCCTCTTTGATTCCAAAATTAACTATAATGCTACAAAGTATAAAGACTTAAAATAGTAAAACACCCCCCTCCAAAATTAAAATGAACATATCTCAAATGTTCCTGCACTTTCCCAGCCCATAGATACAAACAGAAGTCACAGAAATACCAATAATGCACAAATCTTGTTTGTGTTGCACTGTACCCAAAGAGTATCAGGCTGCCCTTTCTGAAACATACACCCCTCCCGGTTATTTTGGGAATCTGCAAAAAAGAGATGCAGTCTCACACCTGCTCACAAACCACCCTATCAACTGCAGTCATCAGGAGATATCTAACTGAGGCCTTATGGAACTTGAAGAGTTAGAAATAGACTTTGAAGAACAGGGAGCCTTCCCCTTGGTAGAATGGAAGAAATAGACCCTCAGCTGGCTACATCAATGGTGTTGAGAGGACACACAAATAATTCCATTCATTTGTATTTAGTTTTGGGGTGGCCTCAGAGATGGTCACTTACATACACACAGGTTGAACCTGGTCCCCCAAATCTCTCAGTGATTACTAAGGGCATTCATGTCTTTGGAACTTGAATCATAAACAAGAGAAGCATATGCAAGTATGACATTGGGGAAGATGTTATTTTTTAGGAAAATGGGGAATTTTTGAGTTTGGTTTCTGTGACAAAGAAAATATCATATGCTCACTATACTGATTTCTTTCTAAGCACACAGGAAGAACGCATCGTCTGGCTCCTTTTGCAGACAAGTTGGGAACTGACGGCATATGGACGAAAGTAATTAAGTCATTTGTTTTTCTGGTCATTAAAAACATCTCCTTCAGGCTTTCCTGGTGGCTCAGTGGTTAAGAATCCGCCTGCCAATGCAGGGGACACGGGTTTGAGCCCTGGTCTGGGAAGATCCCACATGCCGTGGAGCAACTAAGCCTGTGCGCCACAACTACTGAGCCCACATGCCACAACTACTGAGCCCACGTGCCACAACTACCGAAGCCCACAAGCCTAGAGTCCATGCTCCGCAACAAGAGAAGCCACCACAATGAGAAGCCTGCACACCGCAACAAGGAGTAGCCCCCAATTGCCGCAACTAGAGAAAGCCCGCGCGCAGCAACAAAGACCCAACGCAAAAAATAAATAAATACATAAATAAATAAATTTATTTTTAAAAAAAGAATTATACTACAGAGAGCTACAGGGGTTAATCCCTGGCTCAGCATCTGCTGCCAGGGAACCCAACCTATGGCTGGGGTAAATGGGATACTTCCAATATTGCCACATGGTTAGGATGCACTATATTGACAGAAGGAGAAATTAGGCAAAAACACAGACTTTATAGGAAGCATATATTAGGTATATTTGTATGATGTTTCTATATTTAAAGAAGAAAAATTACTCCCATAAACAGACAACTCATTACTTCCCCCATGAAAAATGTTCCAAAGAGTATTGCCAAGATTCTCTCCATGTACCTTTTCATAGGAGGCCATGTACCTTTCATAGGAGGCCATTGTTCTATTATCTTTCCAAAGTCACACAAGACCCAACACTCAAGCAACAGCGCCAAAGCCTGATCCCTGTATTCACTGATGAAAAATGTCAAAGAACCAAACAATCACAGAATATTGGGAAAGGAAAAGATTTTGCAGGTCTTTTCTCCATCTTCCTTTGTAACCATGGCTTGAGACCTAAGAAGAAATCTGCTGGGGTCTTCTAGGAAATAATTCCTCCCTAATAAAAAGACTCACAAGGAAGTAACCTTGACTTCTCCTCTTGGATCTGAGGGACTCTTAGACCTGGAATCTTGGCAGCCACCTACAGCTATCAGGAGAAACATCATGGTGAAGATGACAGTGCAGTAAGACAAAGCTGGTGTCTTTGAATATCTCATTGAGCTGTTGAACCAATCCATGAAATTACCCTAAGTCCAGAATTTTGATTTGACAGATTATGTTCCTTATTTTTAAAGTCATTTTTATTCTTGGATAGTCTGGTTCATAGCCAAAGCACCCTGATTATGGATTGTCTAATCTAATAGTTTGGTTTCAGATAAAGAAACTGAGACTATGAGTAAATAACTCACTCAATACCCACAGTGATTAAGTGACAGGACTACAACCCAAACGCTGGAGTCCTGATTCTTGGACTAAAGCACTTTGCACCAAACCTTAGAGAACATTCTAGCTGGAATCGAAAGAAAATGAGAAGACCGGAGAGAGGCCTGGTAGGCTCTGGAGGGAAGCAATCTCAGGTACCCAGGGAGAGAGGGCTTCTGCTAGTGAGTGAGGATCCCTTCAGGACAGGATTCCAGCCAACTGTGAGCAATTCTCCTCCCCTGTTCCCGACCTCTTAGACCACCCTTGTGTCCCCAGAAAGCCAATTAAAAATAAGCATTGACCATGTCACTGTCCTAGATACGTAAAAATAACATTACTGTACATGACCAAAAGTGAACCAGATTCTCTGAATTTTTTTCCAGCTTCCAAAAATAGTTAGGACTTTCTGCCAAAGAGAATGGGGCTTGAATTCCCATGAAAAAACATCAGTCCATGGCATTTGCTCCAGTGTAGAAATAATTAAGTACACTCTGAAGAATGGAATTCTCAGCCCTCTCTCACCCCACCAGCCTGTTTTTTGAAAGTAAAGGGAGGGGGGAGTGGAATGTGGCAACCACGATGTAGTAAAGAAAGCACTAGACTTGGAATCAGGAAAACTGGGTTCTAGCCTGAAGGAAACTTTTGCCATTCTTTTTAGTCACCCAGTATCTGACCCTTTCTTTACAGGATTGCAGAATATCTCATTGTGTAAGTTTGAAAGGCCAGATACTTATTTTCCCAGCCTCCTTTGCAGCTAGAATTTTGGCATGTGACCTAAGTTCCACTGTGATGGTTAATTTGATGTTTCAATGTACTGGACCACGGGGTGCCCAGATATTTGGTTAAAAGATACTCTGGGTATGTCTGTGAGTGTGTGTCTGGGAGGGTGTTTCTGGATGAGATTAACATTTGAATCAGTAGACTGAGTAAAGCAGATTGCCTTCCCCAATTTGGGTGCACCTTGTCCCATCCACGGAGAGCCTGAAGAGAACAAGAAGGCAAGAGAACTCGCTCTTCCTGCCTGAGCTTACTCAACCTGGGACACTGGTCTCCTGCTTTCAAACTCAGACTGGAACTTACACCATTGGCTTTCCTGCTTCTTAGGACTTTGAACTCATACTGAAACTATACCATCAGCTTTCCTGGATCTCCAGGCTTGCCAACTGCAGCTCCTGGGACTTCTCAGCCTCCATGACCAGTGAGTCAACCCCTTATAACAAACTATATATGTATAGGAGGTATATATATATATATATATATATCTACACACATATATATAAAATATAACAATATTTATTTCCTGTTTCTCTGGCATATCCATATTAATACATCCACCAGTCAAAAGCACCATCCCCAAATTTTGAACAGGAAGACAGTGTGGCAAATGAGGACCTGGAAAGAGGGGTTAGTGAAGAGAAGGGGAGGGGGAAGAAAGTTGATTAGACACCACCCCGCCCCCTGAGTTGAGGTTTGACCTGGAATCACAGGAAAGAATCCTGGATCTTCACAAAAAGGTGTGGGGCTTTTGTTTCCTCTCTCGATGTTGAGGCACTGTACATTACTGATTCACAAGTCAGTCTTTGACTCTCAGCTGGACTGGAGTCTCCAAAAGGAGAGAATCTTCACTGACCTGCTCACCACGATATCCTCAGCACCCACCTCAGTGCCTGGAGCCCAGTATCTGCTCAGAAATGTTTGTGAAATGAAGTCTATTTTGTATAAGACACATCAGCCATTTCTGGCAAATAGGATCATTTTCTTTTGAGCCTTTTATACTGACCAAATCAAACCTTGCACAATCTAGAGACTTTTAGGGAACCTCAGGGTAACAGAAGCATAATAATAACCAAAGAGGTTTGGATTTGGACTTAACTTCAGGTCTGACTTTGATTGGAAGAAGTCACAACGTGGCACGTTTCTCTAAGATGAAGGGTCTAGTGACTGGTACCTTGGCTGGAAGGGTGATATTGTCCAGCCATGCACATTCTCATACCTTGTGCCTAGATGCGTGGGATATGGGGTGACAGGACCTGCCTGGACCACCTCCAACCAGACAAGTTCCACGGTCTTGCTTGTTACATTTTGCTGGTGCAATTAAAGAGTGAAAGGAGGATCAAGGGAGCCAGCGGATTCCCCCTTTACAACTTAGCATGTAATCAATCTTGACGTTTTTAATTACTCCTTGATATGTTTATTATACTCCAATAGAGTTGTAGTTCAAAAGGTAGCAGAAACCTAAAGTTAGATTTGTACAAAAACTGAAAAGGTAGCTTCTTTTGTCAGAATTGTACTTCCTCTGGCCAGAGTGTGGGTGTGGCAGTAAAAAAGGGCACACACAGACCCTCGATAGTGGTGAAGTGGAACAGAAACTTCTGGGCTGATCCCACATGTCCTAAAAAGCTTTAAGGCATAACCAACATGAGCTAAGGCCTCATGAGCACGTATTACATCCCAGTCACCTTCTAAGCACTTTACATGTATTAACTCAGGTAATCCTCGCAAATCTCGATGAGTGTGTTACCATCATCATCCCCATTTTACAGATGAGGCAAGGCAGGCACAGAGGAGTAAGTAACTTGCTCAAGTTCACACAGCAAGGAAGGGAGGAACCAAGATTTGGACTCACGTCTGGCTCCAGAATCTATGCCCTTAGCTACTGCCCAAGTGAACACTAACCGGAAAACTCAGCGCCTCCCACCACAGATAACGTGGCGCTTACTTCCAAAAAGACGAACCAGGGCTAAGAATCAGTGAGTAGAGAAGGAGGAGGAACAGAGTTTTTGTGTTTGGTTTTAAGCCACCAAAAAACCCCACCCTTGGTGTTGTTTACTTCTGACTAAAAAATAAGATGCTCATAGAAAACATGGAAAATAATAAAGTATAAAAAAGAAAATGTATCTCACGTAAACTTGAGTCCTCTCAACCCATCCACAGGTCTCACTCATTCATTGGCCCATCTACCCAGTTATTCAGTATACTTTTGCCTTGTGCTGCACTTGGCTCTGTGGAACAAGTAAAATTGTGCAAGTCACATAAACCAGTTCAGTTTTAGTTGGCTCAGAAGAGGAAACAAAGCATATCTAAGAAATGCCTTATAATATGTACAGTTTGAGACAAGCTGCAATTAAAAGTGATACAAATGGAGCACACAGGATTTCAAGGCAGTGAAACTAAGCTGTATGATACTATGTTACACATCTGGTGAAACCCACAGATTGTACAACATCAAGCTTGAACCCTAATGTAAACTATGGACTCTGGGCGATTATGATGAATCACTTATAGGTTCATCGATTGTAACAACTGTACCACATGCAGGTGGGAGATGTTGACAGTGAGGGAGGGAGGCTGTGCATATTTGGGGGCAGGGGATATAAAAGAAATCTCTGGGGACTTCCCTGGCGGTCCAGTGGTTAAGACTCCGCACTTCCACTGCAGGGGCCGCGGGTTCAATCCTTGGTCGGGGAACTAAGATACTGCATGCCTCATGGCGTGGCCAAAAAAATAACAATAAAGGATTGTTTAAAATAAATAAATAATAAAAGAAATCTCTGTACCTTCTGCTCAGTTTTGCTGTGAACATAAAACTGCTCTAAAAAACAAAATTTAAAGCTCAATTAAAAATTAAGAATTTGAAGAAAAGTGATACAGAGGTAAAATAACTCATGCTTTGTGTTTACTGTGTGCAGCACACAGTTCTAAGAAACTACATGAGTTAGCTCATTCAATCCTCCCTACAACCAAATGAGATGAAACTATCTTTAAATACCCATTTTACAGATGAGAAAGCCCAGGTGCAGAGAAGCTGCACAAGTTACCAAAAGTCACAGCTAGTGAGTGGAGCCAGCCTATGAACCTGAGCACAGGCTCCAGAAGCCACGCTCCTAATTTCTATTGTCTGCTGCCTGCCTCCGTGGAGGTTTGGGACAGCTGAGGATGGGGGGGATTACTTCCTGTGATGGGCGGGGGTGGATGGGGAGGAGGGAAGCCCAGGAGTGGTATGAGAGGGGCAGAGGAGCCACTGAGGCAGGTGAAGGATGAGTCTTCATTTTTCCCGTCCCTGAGGTATTTCAGAGACTGACAACAACATGTGGTGGAGTTTCCACCAGGGTGGAATGCTAGATTTCTGGTCGTTGGGTGGAGGGTTCACACCAGGCGACATGACAACCCTTCCCAGAAAGACAATACTGGCTGATGTGCCCAGCACTGACAAGCACTGTGGATCCACTGTATCTTTAGGCCAGAGTAGAAGCTCTCTCTCTCTGTTAGTCATGTTGTCTTGGGCCTCCCTCTTCCTTCCCCTCACAGCCCTCTCTATCTCAAATCCCTTCCCAGCGAGGGCTCACCCGTGTGCCACAGGACACGGCCCTGCCCCACCTCTCTCCTGGCACCTCTGCCCAGGTTGGGCCCTGGAGGCCTGGACAGCCTGAGCTGGACCCCGGAGAATGGGAAAGTTCAGTGTTTGCCTGAGGCATGGCAAGTCATTCAACCGTAACACTCACTCGTTCGTTCTCCATCCCAGCAGTGTCCTCACGGTACCTCGAGGCCTGCTGAGGAGGGCCGGTCTTAAGAGGCCAGCTGCCCTCACTCATCCTCCTTCAAGGGTCATTAGCAAGACTTCTTTTCGATAGAAATTTCTTTCAGCCACTTCGCAAGTTTAAAACCGGACCAAACTAAACTTGAGAACGTTTTCAAAAGTGATCGGTGGTAACTTGATTCCTGAGATGGCTGCCATCGATGTCAAACCCCCACCCCCCCAACCGTAGGCACGTGCCACTCTTCCCCTGGGAGGTGGAATGTAGTCCTCCACACCCCAGAATCTGGGCTGGCCTGTGACTGCTCTAAACAGTAGAGTATGGTAGGAGTGACATTGTGCCAGCACCGGGCCCTGGCCTTGAAGGGACTGACAGCTTCCCTTCCTGTCTCTTGGAGCCCTGAGTGTCATGGAACGAATCCAGGCCACTTCACTGGAGAGAGGCCACATGGCGGAGGAGCACCAAGACATCAGACACGCGCGTGAGGAAGCCCTGCTGAATGTCCAGCCCGGTGAAGCCTCCTCCTGACTCCGGCCCCAGCCTGCATTTGACTGTATGAAATCCCAAACAGGAACCGCCAAGTTCAGACCATTCAACCCACAGAATCATGAATGATAATAAATTAAGTTGCTCATTTTGGGATCAGTGTGTTACATAGCAACAGATAACCAAATTATGATCATTCACTTTAACCCAGCAATTCTGGGAATCTAGAAAATATTCTGGAATGTACACCAAGACTCACAAACAAAAATATTTAATACCAAAAAAAAAAAAAATTTAATACCTCCTTGATGATCGCTACAAAAAAGTAGAAAAATAGGACAATAGTTAAATAAATTGTATAGGTGATGTATTATGTGGCCATTGAAATAATGCCTGAGTATATTAGTAAGTATATGGTTACCATATAAATGTAACCATAAAATGTTTACCATAAAATAAAATGTAACCATTTTATTTTATGGTAAATGTAAACATAAAATGTAACCATTAAATGTTTACCATATACTAACCAAAAAAAGAGAAAGAAAAGAAACTGAGTCACCCAAATTATAAATATTGTATGATCACATAAGATACATATGTATAGAGATGACTGGAAGCAAATTTGCGAAAATGTTAGCATTTTTAACTGAGTGCTAGGAATGGGACGATTGTTAGTTTCTTTATACTTCCCTGGATTTTTTCAAGTTTTCTACAGTGGACATGTATTTTTATTTTGCTGATTATAAAAGTCATGCATGCCCATCATAAGAAAAAATTCAGACAAGACTAAAGGTCATAAAGGTAAAGTCATAATCAACCCAAATTCGCCTTAGAGAGATAACCACTGTCAACATTTTAGTGTTAACATTTAGGATTTACTTTCCTCTGTAGATTTCCATATGTAAATGTACATTATGAAATATGCTAGGATATTATACATGCTGTTATTTTCATTTTTGTACCTGTTTTATAATAGGAACATAAATCTTCAAAAATAAAGTTGATATAATTTTTCTGAGAAATCTCATTGCCTTTTAACCCTCTTTTTACATACAAGTTTGGAGAGATATGCAGATACACACAAATAATGTAAACACAGAAAAAAATCATACCAGGCCCCAAAATAACAGTGTAAAAACTGTGCCACTAAACAGCAATCCACACATGAGGAAAGCTGCTATTTAGCAACCTGGAGGAGAAGGCTTCTTGGTACTCCCTTTTCTCTTATGGTAGCAGGTCTGCCTTAGAGGACTTTGAACCTGACACTCACCCACAACAAGTGAGGCCTGTTAAGCATAGAGCTATGCCCAGCCAGCCTGCCTGAGTTAGATTTCTTCCTCTTCTACCCCATGCTGGTTCTCTGACCTTGGACAAATGACTTAATTTCTGTAAACTTCCATTTTCTTATCGAAAAAACAGAGGCAATTCTCTTAACGACCTCAAAGAGATACTATGTTGAATTGGGCAGTCCTTGTGATGTGCTTAGCACATTCAGTTAATATCTAGGTGGTGGTGATGTCATTATTATTCTCTAGAAAATGTTGTCACATTTGATTTGACTTGAATCCCACCCAGACAACAGGTATTTAGTCCCTGCACATATTCTGTTCACATTATGATGAAAGATTTTAATATAGGAAAATGAAAAAACTCAACAGGCAGGGGCATTATACATTATACAGCATGTATGTTATAATAATGTTCCACAGTCTGTTAGTATCCCATGTTGAGCATTAACAAAAAGTTTGGAAATGGGAAGAAAGGTTAACCTTTAGGTATTTACACATTTCGTTCGGCATAAGACATAACAACAGGAAGAGGAGGAAGAGAGGGAAAAAAGGGCAGCTACAGTTTTTGCATGCTTTCCATAGGCCAAGCAGCATGCTTAGGACAGCTACAGAACCAAATCCTCCATACACATATTATTACCCCCATTTTATAAGTGGGGAAACTGAGGCTTAAGGAAATTAAGCAACTTACCAAAGGACATACACCTGGTAAATGGGTAACCCAGGATTTGAACCCAGTGCTTTTGATTCCAAACCTCTGAACTCAACCACAAGGATAACCTTCCCAGCAAACTCCATGAAGTAGGCATTACCTGCAGTGTTACCCAAGGTTACCACCTAAGAGGGTGTCCATGCTGGAATTCACAAGATCTCTTCTGGAATAGTCACTCCCTCATGGCCCACATGTATTACATGCCTGTTCAGAAGCTGACTTCATGGCTGCACATTAAAATTACCTAAAGAGGATTTTAAACAGTCTTCCATTTTCCACGGTTTCCCCCGGTCAACCATGGTCTGAAAATATTAAATGGAAAATTCCAGAAATAAACAATCCATAAGTTTAAAATTTCACACCATTCTGAGCAGCGTGATAAAATCTCGCGCTGTCCCGCTGGGGATGTGAATCAGGCCTTGTTCAGAGTATCCCACCTGTCCGTCACTTAGTAGCCATGTTGGTTATCAGATCAACTCTTGCGGGACTGCAGCGCTTGTGTTCAAGTAACCCTTTACTAATAATGGTCCCAACGCACAAGAATAGTGATGCTGGCGGCTCAGATATTCTCTTACTGTGCCTAATTTATAAATTAAACTTTACCATAGCTATGTATGTATAGGAAAAGAACATAGTATGTATAGGGTTCAGTACTATCCATGGCTTCAGGCATCCACTGGGGGGTCTTAGAACACATTCCCCATGGATAAGGCAGGACTACTGTAGACAGTCCTCTCTATGGAGATTCTAACATACTACGTCCTAGTGGCCCCAGGCCCATCTTGGCCCAACTGAGCCAGCACAGAGAAGCACTGCCCTCAAGGGTGCCAGGGACACCCTCTGCTTCCAAAGGGACGCTCAAGTAGTTTCCCCACCCCCTCAGCTCCCCAGAGATTTTCACTACATTCAGCAGCGCTTACAGCTTTTGTCCTAGGTTTGCTCTGCTCTCTCTCCTTGCTTCTCTGCTCTGCCACCAGTGACCTTAAGTCGCTTTCCTAAATAATCCGCCGCCCCCCTATGCCGCCACCCTTTCAAAGTTTCCTAGAAAGCTTTGGTGAAAGCGTGTTCTATTTCTTTGTTTCAGTGTACTTGGGAAGCCACTCTCTCTTTTATTGTTGTGGTTTCGACAATAAAAAGGAAAAAAAAATAAACAGAAAAAAGGGATGCTCAAAATCACCATTCATTGTTCCTAAGAACCTACCCTATCAGTGATTTTTTTTTTAATATTTTTTAAAATTTATTTTATTTATTCATTTTTTTTGGCTTTGTTGGGTCTTCATTGCTGCACGCAGGCTTTCTCTAGTTGAGGTGAGCAGGGGCTACTCTTCATTGCGGTGTGCGGGCTTCTCACTGCGGTGGCTTCTTTTGCTGCAGAGCACGGCCTCTAGGTGCGCAGGCTTCAGTAGCTGCAGCACACGGGCTCAGTAGTTGTGGCGCACGGGATTAGTTGCTCCATGGCCTGTGGGATCTTCCCGGACCAGGGCTCGAACCCGTGTCTCCTGCATTGGCAAGTGGATTCTTAACCACTGCACCATGAGGGAAGCCTTCAGTGATTTTTAAGAAGAAAGGAAGACTTGTCAAACCCCTCTTGCCCCCAGAAGTAGCTGGAAGGGATTTTGCTGGCTTTTTAGAAGTGTGTTCTTCTGGATAGGGGGGCTATCTTGGGGGCTGGCTGACCCTGAGGAGTTATAACTTCTGTCTTCTAAAAGTTACCCTTACATAGTCTGTAGAAGACTCTAATTACATAGATCTTGTCCCTCAAAGAGTGTTCAGTTCTTAAAAATCTCAGACCTTTTAAGTGCTAGAAGGGGAAAACCACACTGATTTTTTCCCCCAGTAAAACCATATTAAACTATGGCTCCAAACTAATAAATCTAGTTTTCTCTGCTTTAAATGATGTGCCACTATTGTTTCTATTGACTACTCCCTCCAGCATGTTCTATATTCACATACGGAATACAATTCTGAAAATACTTCTTTTGACCTACCTAAGTCTTTATCCTCCCATTTTAGTTGTTTATCTCCACCTCAGATAACTCACAGAGGGATCAGTCAATGTAAAACTTTTACTACTTTTCACTGATAAACCCACAGAAAGGGGCTTTTATTTGAGATGAATTAACTGTTCTCTCTCCCCTTCTCTGACAGTTTAACGTCTATGTGGCCACAAGAAAAGCTTTCAATAGTTCAACCTTCAGCTCTTCCTCTGGTGGGAACTGAGAATAAGAATGATGATCTTGTCTGAACAACCTGAAACTGATTCCAGCCTCTACAGAAGGTTTTGCAGTTTTACATCCCAGAAGAGTCCAAGACTTTAAGCAGAATGTGAGAACTGAAAGCCCGATATAGCTGCTGTACAGGCTTCTCTTGAAAGGGCTTTGGCCTGATTCATCTGCACCTCATTATTAATTTACCTTTTGCTGCAGCAGAGACCAAAAGAAAAATGCCCAAGGACCAAAATCTCAAAGAGGCCTCACTGAGCAGAATGAACAGGCTTTATCCTGCTGTTTCTGGAAAGCAGTCCCAAATTAGTACAGAAATAAGAACAAGTTGTTCCAGCAACACAAGTCTGCTTCTTTTCCAAACTAGTCTTTAAAAAAAAAGTACATAGAAAAATAAGAGTTAAACAATGCTTCAAAAAGTTACTAAATCCAGTGAAAGCGTTGGAACTTGGGTAAGGAGTCACTTAGGGATAACACTGATTGGAAGAGCAAAGTGACTGAGAATTTTTGAAATCCTAGTTTACAGATTTAAGTTCTTAACTATTAAAAGTCACTCAAATCATATTTATTGTGAAATCAGCATCTTCTGGAGAAGGCACAATAAAATGCAGTGGATGTGCTCAGTTTTATAGATGAGGTGAAATAAATTGAAATCAGAATCAGACAACCAAAACGTGGACCAGGTTGTTGCAGTATTTAAATACACTTGTTTAAAACTGCTCTAAGGACACAGATATAGATGTGTATGAAGATACATTTTTTTCTGGACTGATAATCACGAGCGTTGGCTATTTTTAGTTTTCATTTCATGTTCAGTGTAAAGCTACTCAGCTGAGCTTTCTAACCACATACTAGTGACAGTTTCTTTCTAATATAAAAGGTTTTGTCTGATCAGTGAGGCTAGAGTCCATTTTAATTTTTCTATATGCTTTCTTATATTAAAAACCAAATACATTCTATTTTAAAGTTAAATATCATTACTTATTCTATTATTCAAAAAAATTGGGGAAGCGGGAAGCCATCCCATTAAAGTTAGAACTAGTAGAAACACATTACGCAAGACATTCTCTAGGAATCCAATGCAAGACATTCTCTAGGAATCCAAACATTTTTTCCTGGTAGCATATTTATTTCACTGCCCATTCATGACCAGTAGATTTCAGTTGTGTTATGTTCTGGTTGTTAAACTTGCTGAAATTTAAAAAAAGCACCTCAAGACCCACCAGAATAGAGTTTTTTGAATACTAACAAGTTATTATGTGGTCATATTTTGAGTAGAGCCATAGGAGAGAAAAAAAAGATCTACAGTTTCATGAACTCTACTGCAGATTTTTGAGTAGAGTATGCTATTCCTCAGAGCTATGGGTACTTTTGTACTTCTTTACTTCTTTGTTCCTTACAAAGTATTATTGTTTTATGTTTTCCATTGTCCAGACCCCAAGAACCTTGACTGAAGAACTAGCAGTCTGTGCCGGGTTTGAATTCACCATTAGCACCCAGGGTAACCTCAGTCCACAGAATGTAAGAAGACAAGCGAGGCAATGTTTGTGGAGTCCAGCGGCTG
This sequence comes from Balaenoptera physalus, assembly GCF_965194825.1. Lineage (NCBI taxonomy): Eukaryota > Metazoa > Chordata > Mammalia > Artiodactyla > Balaenopteridae > Balaenoptera > Balaenoptera physalus. The sequence goes on along the minus strand of NC_138890.1, from coordinate 133,587,223 downwards.
AACCAGCTCCACTCCAGAAGAAATACCCCAATTGTCCTTCCTAAGCAAAAATTGCCACGATTCCCCATAAACAAGCAGTTGTCCGTTGACTGTTATAAATAGACTTTAATACACAACCAGCTGTCTGAGAGAGTTTATAACTGTTGACCAAAGACACAGTGGGGAAGGGAAATGGGAGATTTCCACATAGCAGGAGAATGGCTCGTCTGCAGTGAGTGAGCTTGTGCACAGATTCCCCATTAAAAATATGTCAGCATGCCTGGATTCGAGCTAAAATTAGGGAAAGGCACAATGGGCTTCATGTTGGAGTCTTCTCAGCAGATACTGCATTCTTGTCTCATGGGCACCCTCGAATTCAGGATTGTGAAATAAGTGGCAGTTACCAGCAGATAGCCTGTAAAGTGCTGGTCAAAGGAGATATTTTAGATGATACAGAGCAAGATGCACCAGTTTGGCTGTGATAAGAGCTAACCTTTCCCCCTGGTTCTTCCCCCATTTCCGGTACTGTTTTCCTTTATCTTTAAGATGACTCTCCTTTTCCTTCTTTCCCAACCTCCCCAGATAACCATTCGCTAGGGGTGTTCTCAACAGTTTACTTTAACCAGGCCCAATCCCTGGGGCAAGATGGTGTCTCAAAAATCTGATGGGGTGTAATAGAATGGGGCCCAGAGCAGCCCGCCAGGAGCACACGCTTCCCTGTTCTGCCGCAGGATCCCACCCACGGCTGCTCTGAGTTCTGACCAGCCAGCCGGAGATCACCGGCTGTGGCTATGGCTGAAGGTGCAATGGCTGTTGTTGCAAAGTTGAATGAAACTAAGCGTGGAAGGACAAACAGGCCTTAGAGGAACGAATATGGACACAAAGGGGCAGACCCAGAAGACAGACACAGGAGTAGAACCCAGAAGGGAAGACTTGCATTTCTTTCCCCTGTAAACTAAGTAGGGACAGAGAATGAAGGCCATATTTGAAGAGAAAATAGTACGTTGTGTGTAGTTTTCAGATATACCACTTCCCAAAGGTCTGTGAAATATGCTTTGAAACACTGAAATTTCTCTTCAAATTCCCAGTTTGATCCCCACCCGCTAAAACTTTTAAGAGGTATTGTAAACTTTTTACATTGAAGTATAATTGACATAATTATATTAGGCTCAGGTGTACAACATAGTGATTTGATATTTTTGTATATTACAAAATGATCACCATGATAGACCTCATTACCATCTATTACCGTACAAAGACAGTGCCTTGTTTTTTACTATTTTCGCCCACACTTCACGTTTCATACCCATGACTCATTTATTTTACAACTGGAAGTTTGTATCTCTTCATCTCCCTCACCTATTTTACTCATTCACCCACCACCACGGCCTCCCCTCTGGCAGTCACCAGTTTGTTCTCTGTACCTACGCCTCCGTTTCTGTTTTGTTATGTTTGTTCATTTGTTTTTTAGATTCTATATATGAGTGATATTGTATGATATTTCTATTTCTCTGTATGACTAATTTCACTTAGCATAATACCCCTTAGATCTCTCCATGGTGTCACAAATGGAAAGATATCATTTCTTATGGCTAATATCCCATCGTGTGTGTATACACGCACACACACTGCGCGTGCACGCGTGTATACACACATTGTGTGCACGTGCACGTATATATGTACACACACATTGTGTGTGCGTGTGCGTATATATGTACACACACATTATGTGTGCGTATATATACACATTGTGTGTGTGTGTATATATATATATATATATATATCCCACATCTTTAGCCACTTGTCTGTTAAACACTTATGTTCCTTCCATATTAGAGAGTATGATAAATTCTCTGTGGAGAAAAAGGCTCTCATGACTGGTTTTGAACTATCCAGAGCTAGCACCCATCCTATAATTCCAGCTTACCCTGAAATTAACATGAATGAGAAAGTTTATGGTTAAACAAGAATTTTTTTTCCTTCTGGTTGAGAAACATTTAATTTAACACCAGGTCCTATTTTTTAGGAATTAGAAGTTCTATTCTATAGACTGAAAAACTTTAAACTGAGTAAGCAAGGAGGTGTACCTCTAGAGATGTATACCCTGAAGATCTGAGATATTGGATATCTCCTACTACACACCTACATACAACTACTCTTTCCTCAATAAACCTGTTTGTTCATTTCCTCTTTTAGAAAGTAGCGCCTAACTCAGTATTATAAGAGGGTTAAATGAGTTAGAAGAGTGCCTTGCACCTGGCGCTCAATAGTGTAACCTATTACAAATTCATTCGTTTAAAAACTTCCTGAGTCTTTTTCTTCCAGGATAACTTTGTACCAAAGCATAACGTTCAGACAGAAGTGCATGTAAGATACCTCTTGGTAAATCTTCACAAACTGAGGATACCCAGGAGACCCCTGCCTGGATTAAGAACATTCCCAGCACCTTAAGACCTCCCCTCTAGCCATTGCTGCCTTACCTGCCAGCTAACAATAACCATTATCCTGACAATATTAGTTTTGCTTTTTAAAAATATACTTTTATATTTATAATTGATATGCTTTATATATAAGTATATATTTACATTTATAATTATGATATAATTATAAAATACAACATAAAATTTACCATCTTAACCATTTAAGTGTATAGTTTTGTGGTATTAGCTATGTTCACAGTGTTGTGCTACCATCATCGGCACTCATTTCTAGAGCTCTTTAGCCTTAAACTGCAACTCTGTACCCATTAAACAATCTGTCTATTCCCATCCCCAGGTCTTGCCAACTACCTTATATTTTCAGTCTCTGAATCTGACTATTCTAGGTACCTCATATAAGTGGAATCGCACAGTATTGGTGCTAGTTTTGGCTGTTTTTGTTTTCTCTAAAAATGGAATCATCCAAGTGTGTATTCTTCTGTGTCTGGCTTTCCCCACCTCAACATCATGTCTATGGGATTCATCACTCCTGTTGCAGACAGTTATACTTTATTTATTCTCACCATTACATAGTATTCCTCTGTGTGACCCTACCATAATTTATTCTGCTGGTGATAGGCATTTGGGTAGCTTCCAGTTTGAGGTTTTTTATATATAGTACTGCTATATCTTAGGAGTAACATTGCTAAGCCATAGGTGCATGTGTTCAGCTTTAGCAGATAGCCCCATGAAGTTTTTTTACTACAAGTCACTATAGAGAAGTGATCTCTTGTATCATGTGACTTAGATAATCTTCCAAGAAGAGCAATTACATGTTTGAATACATATGATGCCACAGGCTCTGCCCAGAACAGTTCTTCTCTTCCCAGGGTTTATCTGCCCACCCACTTCCCTCAACTTCCCCTACTTCAAATCCATGTTCCAGCTCCTCTGAGCTTTCTGCACTTACTCAAATGCAGGTCTTACTCTCCCTTCTTTTCTAGGCCATTGTGGGTGCTGCTTTATTCAGCTGGAAAATCTCACTATCCCACCCCAATAGTGTTTCAAATCAGTTGGGGAAAGTGTGAATAGACAATAAATAGGGTCAGGACAGTTGGCTATTTATTTATGTACTGTTTCAGTTGGCTATTTAAAAAAAAAAAAAGATTCTCATCAGGTAAGAATGCATTTAACTGCAAGTAACCAAAAAAACTAACAGTGGCCTAAACAACTAGGGCTACATTTTCTCATGTAAGTCAGGAGAGATAGTTGCTAGCAGTGGCCCACCTGCTCAATGATACCATTGGGCAGAGGTTGGCCAAACTATGGCCCATGAGCCAATCACTACCGGTTTTTGTACAGCTCACAGACTAAGGATGGTATTTTTAAACGATAAAAAAGAAAGCAAAAAAATGTTTTGTGGCAAGTGAAAAGTCTATGAAATTCAAGTTTTGGTGCCTATGAATAAAGTCGTTGGAATACAGCTATGCTCATTTGTTGACATTTCCTCTGTGGCTGCTTCCACAGTGCAACAGCAGGGTTGAGTAGTTGCGGCCGACTGTATGGCCCACAAAGCCTAAGATAGTAACTATCTGGTCCCTTACAGAAAAAGCTTGCTGATCTCTGCCCTACAGAACCCAAGGTCATTTCAGTATTCTCCTTTGCCATCTTTGCTACATGACCCCCAGTAATTTGCTAGGCCCCAAGCTTCAAAGCCGAGCTTTCCTGGAAACCTTGCAGACTTCTACTTCCGCCTCATAGACCAGAATATCACAGGACCCTAGATGCAGGAGGGTGTGGGAGATATCCTTGTCTCCTCACTCAGAAACCAACTTCAGAGGGAAGAAACATGTAGGTAAAACTATCAATACGAAACACAAAAACTAGGAAGTGCAGAATGTGTATGATCTTTTCACATGGAAAACTAAGCAAACATGAAACCAAGAGTCAATAAAGGCAGTGATTGACTTGTCTATATAAAACCTCCATGTAGAAAAGATAAACTTTATATATTTGCCACATGCTAAGAGTTTCTACAAGAAAATAGAAAAATGATAGAGAAATTCAAAGAATTCACATGTCCTACAAGATATTCAACTCCTCATTTTTAAAGATGCAACTTAAAACAATGAAATAATCAGATTAACAAAAATTAACTTGCCCAGTGTGTGGGGGGGCCAGGGAGAGAATGGACACTCACAGTGGATGAGAATATAAGTTGATACAGTCCTTTGTAGGAGGAAGCTCAGTATTGCAGCAAGACCAAGTCACATCTCTGACTAGCTGTTCTATGTCTAGCACTTTCCCCTAGAGAAATTCTCCTGGAGCATGAAGAAATGTACTCAAAAATTATCATAGCACTCTAACAGCATGTAACTTTAAATATTCTCTGAGTACCCGCCAGGAATGCAATCCGTTAACTGGAACTATGTTCATATGCAAAGCAAGCAACCTGGCAGGGCACACGTCAGGCCTAATGGTAATGACTTCAGGATAGGATCAGTGGTGGAAGGTGGGCCTTTCATTTGTATACTTTGCTATTCTTTACATTTAAAGCACAGACTACTTCCATAAATGTGTTAGAACTTCAGTTGCACAAACTTCCATAAATGTGTTGAACTTCAGTTGCAGGAGTACTAAAAATCTAGCAAATAAGTTAGTGCATCCATTTTACAAAATACCATAAAACTGAGACAGAGCTTGGAACAGACAGGAGCCAGGGACCATTATGTCTTCTAACTCAGTCCCCATCCCGACCACTATTCTTCCATATTGTCAACTTCATAAATTATGCTGCAAGGACAGGCTAACATGGAGAACTATGAACACTGTTGAGAACATTGAATGCAGCGATCTTAAGGTTATTTCCAAACGTCACTGATGTATTCCTCCCCTTTCCTAGGATTTTAGGACCCATCATACAACATTAAGGTATTGAGTAAATGCGGAGTGTCATCTTGAACTTTTCAGTTTCTCTTCTGCACCAACATCTAACAAGTAATTTTTGCATGAATAGCCACGTTGGAGTACTTCCTTATATTTCTGTAGCTAGGTTTTAGAACTTAAAACCAAAAGTCATGAATAAACACTATGAAGGACAAACATTTCAAAGAGCATTTGAACTACTTCTCTTTTCTGTGATCCTAGACAATAAGACTTGTGACCCAATACATTTACTCATTCTGATTCAGACTCTCAAGGATATCAAAAGATAGCATGAGATCCACAAAACTAGTACCGATTGTAAAGAATATTAAAGATAGTAAAAGAGCTAATACAACTGAGTTAAACCATCTTTAGGCAGAAAGTCTCTTGAGTGATCATGAGAGACTTAACCTGTCAGCGAAGTCCAAGTTCTCTGCCACCCGGGGTCAGCCCCCAGCGATGCCATCCATACCCAGCGGTTCCCGGGCTCTCAGCTGACGCTCTCTAGTGGCTAAGGCTGCTGTCCTGCACCACGACTGGCCCATACAGAATGCTCCCTTGGACAGAGTCCTCACCCACTCCAAAGAGGCCAGGAATGTTAGGTGGGGAGGAGTTGACAGTCTGAGACTTAAGCCAGCTTTGGGCCAGCTGCAGGCCTATGGTACAGAGACGGACAAGAGGAGGGAAATAGCTTGAAAAGGTCCAAAGCAGAGAGCCCTGATTAACACCAGTAACAGTTCTACCCCTACCCCAAGGGCAGACACACACCCATTCCAACTCGTCCTTCCCCTCCTAAGTGACCCCCAAGGTGACACAGAGCCTGGCCAACTCACCCATCTAGGACAGAGCAGTATCCAGACATTGTGACACACAGTGGGCCCAGCTCCCCCAGTGATGGGGTGATGAGAACAGCACTGGAGGGGCAGACGCTGCCCACAAAGACAAGCATCCAAGGAGGAGCTACTCTCATAGCTCCATCCTTCCTACTGTGCTTTGACAAATAGAAACCAAAGAGCTTCAAAGACCTCTCATCGCTATGAGGACTAACCCCAGGCCCTCACTAGAGTCCCGAGATTGCAGTGGCTGTGAGGCTGGTGGGAGGCTCCAGGGTGTCTCAAAAGCAGCCTCACTTTTCTATCAGGGATGTGATCATGCAATACACACTCACTGTGTTCATCATCCCGGACCGTCAAGGAGAAAAGCCTGGCCTTGATGGGACCACAGACCTGGAAGTACCACGCGTGTCTCCTGACATTAAGGGGAGTTGGAAGCTGGGTGCAGCAATACTCTCTGCAGGCATCTCTGAAGTTTCACCTTGTGATCCTGCAGATGACAGAACTTTTCTGCTGGAGACTTAGCCTGGCCAGGCCCTATCTACCGGCGACACTGGCCTGGGAACCCCAGGACCAGCTGCTCCACATCAGGGATAAAGGGCTCCTGCAGGTAAGGCAGGAGAAACAGAGGGGGCTGTGCAAGGAGCCGGGACATAACCAGCATCCCTGTATCCTGCCTGCCATTGGTGTAGACACACTCATTCAGGCCGGTGTCAGTAACATCAGTGATGGAAACTTTTCCTCTGCCTTGAGGGTGGGTACCAGCTCCACCCAATACCTTAGTGAGCAGTAGATCTCCAATAATGATCCTCTGTCTGACAGACAGGATGGAAAGATAATGGGGAAAGAACCCAGGAGGAATCTTTTGGTGCCCCTTCAATGATCCTCAAACTCTAGAAGTAGCTCAGCTGTGTGTGGGGCAGTAGGTACTCAGGCCCACAGCTGTATCAAGGAAATCCCCAAGAAGGAAGCTGTTTCAAAATGGAGAAGCCAGTAACTGTATAGGATCTGGGAGCCTGGAAGGAAGAACAGAGGCTGCTCAAGGAGGCTTCTATCACAGAACGTCCCACAGAGGAAGCTCCTTCCTCCCCATGCACCCTGCCTCACAGGATAGGGCCAAGACTAAGCAGCCCCAGCACGTGCACACCCACCCACCAAGCCAGCTCTCGACTCCACAGCAGCCAGGCATGGACGGAGATTCCTCTAATCCCGTCACCTACCACTTGTATTAAGGCCAAGAAAGACAGCTCCGGGGCTGACAATCATCCCGGTCACCATGACCTAGGATAAGCCCCTTGCCCCATCATGTCTCCTAAACACACTGTAGTTGCCCAGGTTACCAGATGTACACCTCATGCTTTAGCGCATCCTTGCACACAGAATATCAAGGACATCAGCCACAAAACTTAAGAACACCTTACCATCAGAGCTGCAGAGCCAAGACCAGGAAACAGACTCCTTTCCTGCTAGACCAGCTCAGGAGTATTTCCTGCCCCTAACTCCTCGCTCTACCCCCAAGAGGCCCAAACATTTGTGGTCTCTTACACCCCACTCCCACACTGGCCCCGCAAAATGCTACCAGGCAGCTTCTGGAACATTCCTTCCCTGGCAGGGACCAGAGCTCCAGTTACTTACTTTTGGACGTGAGGGGGAAGCCACATTGCCTGGCAGAAAAGGTCTCATTCATCTGGGAAGGCAGAATCCGGCCGGGACAGTCCTATGGCTCTGGGTAAACCGCATGAACCAAAAACCCAGAGCCGAAAGCACAGGGACAAACCAAAGCAGCCCCTCCTACCGATACCATCCCCATTGTGCCTACTCTCAGATGCTGGACTGCCCTCTCCATGGCCTTTAAATATCCTTCTGCACAGGTGTAGGCCCTTGTCTAACCCCGGCAACCTGGGGCCGATCCTGAATCCAAGAAGAACTGAATTCAGGTGAGAGAACCTCCCTCTCCCAGCACAACTTCAACACCTACCCCTGCTTATAGAGTGGAGGTGCAAGAAGAGATAATACAGAGTATTTCTTAACCTAAACCCGAAAGCACAGTACGCAGTTAGTAGGTAGATGCGCTTAGGAGGAAGGTGTCAGCCTATGTCAGCCCAAATGCTGGCAATAAGACAGAGATGGCAGTTTACAAGTTACATAACTTTACCCCACCTTTGACTCCTCCAGAGGAGCGCTCTTTAGACTTTAGCAAACAAACAGCAGAATCACCAGGAGGGTTTTTTAAAACATACATTGCTGGGCCCCATTCCCAGGGTCCCTGATTCAGAGGTCTTGATCCGAGAATTTCTCTAACAAGTTCCCAGGTGATGCTGGTCCTGGGCTACAGTTTCAGAACAGCTGATCCAATCATCTACACCAGGACTAGTAGACAGAAGTTGCTCACTACGTGTATGTTGATTCATTGATAACAAGCCATGCCTGGTGTGTTTTGCAGCTCTAGAATTCTTTAAAAAAAAAAAAAAAAACACCTTTGGACTTCCCTGGTGGTAGGATGGGTAGGACTCCGTGTTCCCAGTGCGGGGCGGTGGGGGGTGGGGGGTGGGGGGGTGGAGGGGGGGGGTTCGATCCCCGATCTGGGAACTGGATCCCGCGCACATGCCGCAACTAAGAGCTCGCATCGCATAACTAAGAGTCTTCACGCGGCAACTAAGATCCCACGTGCCGCAACTAAGACCCGGCGCAGCCAAAATAAATAAATAAAAATAAATCTTTAAAAAAAAAAGCCCTTCAGGTTAAAAAGAGAAAATTCACTAAATCTGGAAATTATTGGAGGAAGTATCCGTGTAAGCAAAGTAACTGGTGTTTGGAATTCATGTTCCCAACATTCTTTTATCTTGTTTGAGGAAATAGCTGGATCTCCAAAAATTTTAAATAATGAAGACTTAAGAAGCCAATGCAGTCCTCCTCATGCTTCTTAACACTTACAGGTTATTATGAATATCATAGGAATAGTCTGTCAAGTAAACATGCAAGGGAGGCATACTTCATCCACAAATTAACTCGCAGTTCACAATATTTGCTTTTCTTAGAAGACTAAATCACATTGACACACACACACTCAAAAGAAGAGAAATTCGAAGTTTATTTATTCTCACTAAAAAATTTGGAGTGTGTGTCCCAAATTATACAAATGTATCGAAAGGAGCCATAATCAGGACATTCCATCTTTAGAAATGCTTCACCAACATTAGCTAATAGTCTCACACAGCAAGCTGGTAGGCGTGATTATCCTTGTTTTGCAGATGGAGAAACTGAGCAAGGAGGTAATGACTTGCCCCAGGCAGGCATGAGTCAGCACCAAATGCAGAGTAGACTCTTTGTTAAGACAATTGCTTTGGATTTTCGTCTTTTAAAAATCAAGAAATACAAAACAGAAACAAAGGAGAAAATAACTCAATTTAGAAAAATGCCCTTGGTGTGAGGAATAGGCTTTTTTTTTAAAAGCTAAGAACAGAATTTCACAAGCTAATAATTTGTATGCCCCCCAAGGTTCCTGCTAATTACCACCTCCTCCTCTGTGTTGTCTTTCTAGTCAATGAGAGGTTGATGATAACTCTTTCTACCTGATATGCTTTGCTTTTTAATGAGTAGTTTTTTATGAAACCCCAATTAAATATGTAGTGAGCTTATGAAATTTCTAGCAAACATGGCTTTCCTTTTTGTTTACATAAATTAATCTTCAAATTCTCAGCAAAGAATAAAGGGGTTGTTCCCATGTAATCCCCAGACCTTCCCTAAATGGCTTCAAAAGCTGTATCAAGTATGAATGTGTTAATTAAAATCCTTCATGACTTTGTAAATTGCTCTGAATAAAGCCTTTCAATAGTAATCTTGAACGAGAAGCTTGTTTTAGTAATTTATAGCTAAGCAGCTGTTGTTTTGGTAGCATCTTCAGTTTCTTTTAAACAAGAAAATCTGAAAAGGAGTCGTGTAGACAGGAAGACCAGATTGCTTTCCATGGTAAATGTTTTTGTATGCTTATTTCACAGAACTCTTAAAGTTTCAGAGAAGTAAACACTAGAAAAGATCATTCGTTAACCATCACACTGGAGAAAATGTTGGCCAATAATATGTTCGATTCATATTCCAATGGATTTTCTATTTCATGTGTCATTGCCATGTAATAGCTGAGTGTGTGTGATTAGCACATGGGCTAGCAAAATACAAGTCAATTTCTCTGAGGCCCTGCAAAGCCTAGCAAATGCCTCTTCAAGGGTGTAAGGTAGGATTGACTGCTCAAGTTATTTCCTCTGGTATACCTGTCTGCACCACTCAGTTCGGTCCACTTGGACTTGGCAAGAATCAGGAGCTGATGAAAAGTACATAGTTACTAATATGCTCAGGATCTTCTTGGCACTTGAGGTAATCTATGTAAAGCATATATTATAAACTGTAAATTACAATTCTCTTCCGTATACAAGAATGTCATATACTTCAGTGGTGCAATTATTTCTAAGCTTTTGATTGAGTACCAGCAAAAAGAAATTAACATTTACCCCCAAATCTATATGTGTGTTTAGTCATTAATTAATAACTATACATGTATATTCTCTAATAATATATAAGACACAAAAAATAGAAGTTGAAAATGGATAAGAAAATAAATAGGAATAGTTGTTCTAGTATTTTCTTCCTTCTTTCAATGGATAATCTTTGGAGACTACTGCTCTAATGGAATGTTAAATCTATCTTGAAAATAAGGGGTGATAACTATAATTAGCATTTAACATAGTGTAAGTAAATACTGCTAAAGGTCATTAATTCTCATGCTTTATGTATATTAACTTGTTTTATCTTGGTATCAGCCTTATGCAAGAGGTATAATTATTACCTTCACTTCCCAAATGATGAAACTGAGCACAGACTTGTCACCTAACTTGCCTGTGGCCAAATAATTACAAAGTAAGAGGATGCGATTTAAACCCAGGCAGTCTAGAGCTAGATTCTAGCTGAAACTGAAGACCTGGCAAGTTATTATCGTTCTAACCAGTGAGTGATAGAGGCCCCAATGCATTAGTTTCCATAATACCTGCATAATGGCATGTATCCTACCATATTAAAATTGTTCTTTTGAGTGTTTCTCTCTCCCACTAGAATAGAAACTTCTTGAGTCTGGTGACTGAAGCATTTTTATATTTGTATCACAGCACTGAGCACAGTGCCTGATATCTAGAAAGCACTTGGTATAGACACTTGTTGAATGGATGGCTGGATGAAAGAAGAAAGGATTTTAAAAATGGATGGATCAAGGGGTAGATTTACCCAAAGCTATTGGATATCCACTGAAATTTGAATGTCCTTGAAATAGGGACAGGAAGCTATCCTGCTAACAAAGATATTCTCAGACTTTCTTCTTATGGGATATTGCTCCATTGCTAAACCAACACATAGGGAAAAAATATCTGCTGATGTTATCCAAACCCCTTCAGATAGGAGTATTGTCCCACCCATGAGCTTTCCAATTCTTGACCCTAGAGAAACTGAAAAGATGAAAGAAGAAAAGATGGGAATGTTGTTTATGGAAATAATATGTCTCTCAGGAGCCTTATTCACAGTTTCTCTCATGAAAAGAACAAAACAACAAGCGAATCTGCCCTCATGCTCTGGAGTCAACAGGAAACTATTTCATTACAAACTTAGCCTGGATACCACTGGTGAGGGGGGAGGGGCATGTTGGGGGATGCATGGGTGAATGAATGAATGATGGGCTTGCTTTCTAAGAAATGGAATCCACGTATCTAGGTCTCAATCCAGTCTCAGTCCAGCATATGTGGTTACACTTCCTTTAGCAATATGCTTTGTCATGACATGAGCTACCCAAGCTGCAAACTGACATTTATCCTCAAACCATGGGAGTTAGTGTATTTCCTTCCCTTCATTCTGAGTGACACAAATCAGCACCAGACTGTGTCAGCCAAACCTTGGGAAGTTCCTTCTTATATTTGAAGCTGGAAAAACTTCAAGGCACTTTGATCCAAATGCACTTTCTAGTAAAATGTGTGTTTCTTTCACACCAGTTACTCTGTACATAGCTTAAAGCACAAAGGCCTCTGAATCAAAACAATGACTATGGAACTGCTTCAACAAAGCAAACAATGTACATAATGTAATGCGATGGGTTCTATCTAAGTACTATATAATTTTGTCTGTTTTCCATTGCTTTATATTCTTTCAAAGGAAAGACAGTTTTATGGCAGTTGAATTCTGGACTTTCTTCGTTCCAATTATATACATTGTATATATTAATTATTGAATATATAACATATTTTCTATATAATATATATTTTATTTAGGCTCATTAGTGTTGCTCTTTGGACCTTTCTTTTGTTTGAAGCAATCAGATACAACTATCACTGTCCTAAAACACTGCCAGTCAAACTCATCATTTCACTCTGAGAGCTGTGCCTACCCGTCTTTATTCTTCCCTCCTCAGGACAATGTCCAGCACACTGTTGATACATTTTTACTGAACTGAGTAACTGTTGAACTACTTGGCAAAGGTAGCATTTTTCAAAGATGTTCATTTTTTTTTTTTAATTTTATTTATTTATTTATTTATTTATGGCTGTGTTGGGTCTTCATTTCTGTGCGAGGGCTTTCTCCAGTTGCGGTGAGCGGGGGCCACTCTTCATCGCGGTGCACGGGCCTCTCACTATCGCGGCCTCTCTTGTTGCGGAGCACAGGCTCCAGACGCGCAGGCTCAGCAATTGTGGTTCACGGGCCTAGTTGTTCCGCGGCATGTGGGATCTTCCCAGACCAGGGCTCGAACCCGTGTCCCCTGCATTGGCAGGCGGATTCTCAACCACTGCACCACCAGGGAAGCCCCAAAGATGTTCATTTTAATGAGTAGGGAGGGAGGAGAGTCCTGCTAAAGTGTGGTTAAGAGGACCAGCAAAGCAGCATCAGTGTCGCCTAAGAGCTTCTTAGAAATGCAGAATCTCAAAAACTCTCTTTCATGTGCATTTGAACCAACTGGGGATTGTGGTAAAAAGCAGGCTCTGACCCCTAAAGTTGGGGTGGGGCCCAAGATCCCGCAGTTCAGTGAGTTCCCAGGTGATGCCTATACAGCTAGTCCTCAGACCACACTGAATGGGAGGTGCAGGTAAGAAGCCCAGGAAGACACTGCACCCACCAGGTCTTCTGACCAAAACAAAAAGATTTAATGGGACAAGTAAGTAGTTGATAAATAAGGATTCACTTAGTATTGATATATAGTCTGTGACTAGACCTTTTATGACTGAGTTGCTATTTGACTTTGGTTAGACCATAAGATTTCTCTGCTTATCATCTCTATGTATTTAATGAAAATAGGGCTTCAATTTGTTTTCTGATAGTGTTTACATTTGTCCTTTGGATTCACCTTATGCATGCTATTCGTTGATATTACCAAGACCAGCTAATTTTTATTTATAGAAGAAATAATATAAAGATATAATTTTCAAGTAAAAAAGAGGACTGGTCTGTTAAAAATCTTTTCAATCTTGTTATGATTTAATCTTAATTAAATGTTGTGGCAACAAAAAACAAGAAATCTCAGGGTTCTCCAGGTCTAGTTTGTTAGTACAAACCTCAGAAAATCACCTGATTTCCGCACTAGATTCCTCATCTATAAAATAGGTTTAAAGTTAAGCTTTCTCAAAGCATTAACACTAAAAGATGCTAAGAAAATATATTGATTCCTCTACATAAGTGGGTCTCAGAGAGTGGTCCCAGGTGATGCCTACACAGCTAGTATGACTCCAAGGTCAGCGACCCCAGCATCACCTGAGAACTTATTTGAGAAACAAATTCTCAGAACCCACCCAAGACCTCCTGAATCAAAAACTCTGGGGACGGGGCCTGGGAATCTATGATTTTAACAAGCCCTTGGGTGAATCTGATATATGCTAAAATTTTTAGAACCCCTGCTCTCTCTATAAAGTGTAACAATGATCATTCTTAGTCAGATTTTCCCAATTTTTAAAGGACTATTATATTTAGTTACATAACTTCGTAGGGTTGCATGGTACAAAGATTTTTTTTTCTTTTTTTAATTAATTAATTTATTTTTGGCTGCATTGGGTCTTCGTTGCTGCACACGGGCTTTCTCTAGCGTTGCGGCGAGCGGGGGCTACTCTTCGTTGTGGTGCGCAGGCTTCTCATTACGGTGGCTTCTCTTGTTGCAGAGCATGGGCTCTAGGCGCGTGGGCTTCAGTAGTTGTAGCTCGCGGGCTTAGCTGCTCCGTGGCATGTGGGATCTTCCCAGACCAGGGCTCGAACCCGTGTCCCCTGCATTGGCAGGCGGATTCTTAACCACTGCATCACCAGGGAAGTCCCCAGAGTTTTTGTTTTAACGGTATAAAAGCAATGTAAACTGGTTCCAAGAACATGGAAGACTGGGGTACTGGAGAATCTCTCATATCACAGCATATAGAAATGTATAATACAAAACTAAGCTCCAAATAAATAATAGGAAATCTCAAGATGCAAAAAGTGATGTGGGAACCCACAGGCAGAACAGTAAGCAAGGACGACAGAGTGTCCCAGGGGGTGGGGTTTATTACCCACAAGGGAACAGAGATATGGCCTGGGCCCAATGAAGTCAGGGACCTAAAATTAAGACTCCTTCAGAAAGCTGAGATCCCCCGCCCCCTCCCATAGTGAAAGGAGGATTAGAAAAACTGCTCTCTGCCCAAGGAAGCTGGTCTTTTCCGCAGGCTCTGAGGAGAAAAAAGAAAGATTATGTGGGAGATTTCAATCCCCAATGGGCCATGTGTGAATGTGGAGACTGATTTAACACTGCAGGATGTGGAAATCCCAAAGTGAAATACCTGAAATTCCCGAGACCAGCGGAAGCAAAAATGAAACCTCCTTGCAAGAATGTTTCCACAGCCCAGGATAGCAGACTGTCCCGAGAAGACAGAGAGAGAAAAGGTAAGTGTAAAAAAAAAAGACATTTTCAAACAAGGAAAATCTACCATCCAAAAGACCTTGGCCAAAGGAGCCACTAAAGATTGTACTTCAGTGCAAAGAAAAATGAACCCAGAAAGAATTTCTTACAATTCCACAATAAAAAGACAACCCAGTTTAAAAATGAGTAAAGAATTGAAATAGACATTTCTTCAAAGAAGATAAATGAGTGACCAATAAGCATAAGAAAAGATGCTCAACATCATTAGCCATTAGAGAAATGCAAACCAAAATCACAATGAAATACCAATTCATGCTCACTAGGACAGCTATAATTTTAAAAACTGATAGCAGTAAATGTTGGCAAAGGTGTGGAAAATTAGACCCCTTGTACATTTCAAGTGTGAATGTAAAATAATGCAACCATTTTGGAAAATAGTTTGGCAGTTCCTCAAAATGCTAAATGTATAGTTGTCATGTGACCTCACAACTCCATTCCCAGGTATCTACCTATGAGAACTGAAACAAGTTCACATAAAAACTTGTACATGAATAGTCATAACAACACTATTCATAATAGCTAAAGGTGGAACAACTCAAATGTTCATCAACTGGGGAATGGATAAAGTGTGATGCATCTATACAATGAAATATTATTTAATAATAAAAAAGGAATGAAGTACTGCTACATGCTACAACATGGATGAACCTTGAAAACATTACAGTAAGTGAAAGAAGGCCATCCCAAAACTTGGGAAAATGTCTAAAATCTTTATGGAGGAAATTATAAACATTTATTGCAGACAAAAATGAAGACTTAAATATTTGGTGGAACTCTCCCACCATACTTTCCTGTAGTAACTTTCCCTGTAGGAACACTTTAGGCCTTTCTTCCCACTCTTTAAGTGAGTTTTTAGTAGAGAGTTTGTCTGACCTCCATGGGTCCCATTTTCTCTACTGGATGAAACTAATCTATTAAATTGCTCCAAGCAGTGCAGATTCTCCCTCTCTGTTGTCCCTCTTCACTCTATCTGACCTTAAGTAACAAAGCTGGTTGGAGTGTCTACTTTGCAAGCCCAAACTTTCCCTAAATCCCAAGGTCTCCGAGACTGACTGGGGAAGAGTAGAGGAAACCACGTCTTCACAGATCTAAAGCACATTCCCTAACCACTTTTATCAACAATAAAAGCGATACTTTGATCACCATTTATCCATCTCTGCTAGAGCAATTTGGGAGGGAAAGGGGGGAATTATTTAATGATCTCCTAAAACCCCAACACGACATCATCACATTGAAGGCTTACTATGTGCTGTACCCGATTCTAAGTGTGCTTTGTGAATTAGCATTTTTAAGCCCCACCAAACTCTGAAGTAAACACTATTGTTAGTCTTCATTTTGCATATGAGGAGAGTGGGACACACTGAGTAAATAAAAGGATGTATCACCTCATGAATGGAAAGATCCAATCAAATAAAGAGGTCAGTTCTCTCCCAAATGATCCTATAAATTCAGTGCAAACTGCAATCAAAATTGCAACAGGTATTTTCACTGAACTTGAAAGTGGATCCTCAGATACACATAGAAGAGGAGAAACAAGAATAAAAAGCAAGAATATTCAAGATTTTGAAGAGGAGTGGGAAGAGGGAGGTTAATCCTTCCAGATATTAAACTTAGATAAATCAGTGTGGTTGGTAGATAAATAGATCAATCAATGGAGATTAACAAGTCCAGAAACAGAGGCAGCGTCCACGAGAACTTGGCGTGTGACAGAAGAAGCTTCACAAATCAGTGGAGAAAAAGGTGTGCTCGTCTAATTAGATGTCCATATAGAGCAATAAATTAGGCCTCACCTCACAAGAACATAGATTTAAATCAACACTTATTAAAGGTATATGTATGAAAAATAAAACATTTAAAACTTTTTAAAAAAATTTATTACATTAAAATTAAGTGTCTAGGCAACAAGAGACACAACATACAAAATTAAGACAAATTACATACTAAGAGAAGATACATACAATGTGAAGTTCTTAAAATCCAATAGGCCTAGTATAAGTTTCTTAGAACTTTACAAATCAACTTGAAAAAGACTATCCATTTTTTTTTCAAATGGGCAAAAGATAACAGCTAGTTCACATAAGAATGATTAATAAATATGTGAAAAGATTCTCATCAGCAATCAAGGAAACACAAAGGAAAACAATATGGAATGCTATTTCTTACACAAAGGATTGACAGAAGATCAAAAGTCTAATAATATAAACATTGAGGAGTTGGCAGAAAATCAAAGGTCTAATAATATAAACATTGAGGAGTATGTGGGGAAGCAAGCAACCTAAGTGTAAATTATAAAATTTGGCAATATCTAGTAAAACTGAAAATGTACATATCCTACAAACTAGCAATTCTACTTCTAGGAACTGACCTAGAGGCTCTCCCTCACATTTGCACTGGAAAGCTATACAAGGATATTCCAGGTAGCATTCTTTATCTTAGGGAAAAATTGGAAGTAATCTAAATGTTCAATGATAGGCCAATAGATTAAAATAAAATTGAAGAATATTTACACAGTGGAACACTATAGAGTCTTAAAATACATAAGATAGTTCTACATGCATGAAGGTGATTAAATCTCAAAAACAACATTTCAAGATAGATTCATATAAATTTTTACAAACCATGAAACAATATTATATTTTGTTTATGGATACAAACACACATAGTAAGAGCATGAAAATATGGAACAACTTCAGGATGGTGATTACTTTTGGGGTTCAGGGAAGGGAATAGGAAAAGGAAGATTTCACCCTTATCTGTCATACTGTTTTATTTCTGCAAAACAATATTTGAAGCAAGAGCAGTGACATATCCGCACATATTAAAACTGGTTAGTGAGTATCTAACTCTTTACTATTGCCATCAATTTTTGTAATTTTATATGGTTTAGTAGTTTAAGAAACAAAATATAAGCTTCATTTATTTCTGTGTTCCTCAAATTTTTTCTGTCATCAGCTACCTTTACATCTCCTTAACTACATATGAGAAACATATGCTTTAAAAACTAATAAATAAAGTAACAAACTTCATTTTTATCAACTGTCACTATGATATCAAATATCTATAAAATTGTGAAGAAAACAAAAATATATATACAAATAAAACTGTTTTAGTTGGTTTTGGAGTAGGGAAAATGCCAAAGTAGAGAATTTTCTGCATCTTTATGTGGTGTAGAAATGGACTTGAAAGCTATAAGGAAAAAAAGAAGACCATAATTTATTCCCATGAGTCCATCTAGAATGCACTGCTTGAATGAAGGAAGAAGTAGCTGTTTACCAATCCAAAAATGGGCAGAAGACCTAAATAGACATTTCTCCAAAGAAGATATACAGATTGCCAACAAACACATGAAAGGATGCTCAACATCACTAATCATTAGAGAAATGCAAATCAAAACTACAATGACGTATCACCTCACACCAGTCAGAATGACCATCATCAAAAAATCTACAAACAATAAATGCTGGAGAGGGTGTGGAGAAAAGGGAACCCTCTTGCACTGTTGGTGGGAATGTAAATTGATACAGCCACTATGGAGAACACTATGGAGAAGAGGTTCCTTAAAAAACTAAAAATAGAACTACCATACGACCCAGAAATCCCACTACTGGGCATATACCCTGAGAAAACCATAATTCAAAAAGAGTCATGTACCACAATGTTCATTGCAGCTCTATTTACAATAGCCAGGACATGGAAGCAACCTAAGTGTCCATCAACAGATGAATGGATAAAGAAGATGTGGCACATATATACAATGGAATATTACTCAGCCATAAAAGGAAACGAAATTGAGTTATTTGTAGTGAGGTGGATGGACCTAGAGTCTGTCATACAGAGTGAAGTAAGTCAGAAAGAGAAAAACAAATACCGTATGCTAAAACACATATATGGAATCTAAAAAAAAAAAAAAAAAAAACGCTCTGAAGAACCTAGGGGCAGGACAGGAATAAAGACGCAGACGCAGAGAATGGACTTGAGGACACGGGGAGGGGGAAGGATAAGCTGGGGTGAAGTGAGAGAGTGGCATGGACATATATACACTACCAAATGTAAAATAGATAGCTAGTGGGAAGCAGCCGCATAGCACAGGGAGATCAGCTCGGTGCTCTGTGACCACCTAGAGGGGTGGGATAGGGAGGGTAGGAGGGAGACGCAAGAGGGAGGAGATATGGGGATATATGTATATGTATAGCTGATCCACTTTGTTATAAAGCAGAAGCTAACACACCATTGTAAAGCAATTATACTCCAATAAAGGTGTTAAAAAAAAAAAAGTGGCTGTTTAGTGCTTGGGAGCTTTTTTAGAGGACTTAAGGGACTTATTAGATGCTTAGATATTTGAAACAGGATAACCAGCTTTCAGGCACACGTGGGCCTTAATTCCAGTTGGTTTCCTTCTGGTAGGACAAAGTTTCCATATGCCCAGCTTCTAAAATGTTGTCTCAATTTCACCTGCAAAAATTAGATTATCCAATTTATGTGTGGGGAGTTAGAGAACTGTCACTTGACTTTGCACGTATAGGGTGTGGCTTCTCACAGCCAGGGCCCTTTGGAGACCACAAACACTGAAAAGATTATGGAGTCCTCTCACCCAACTGGTAATTCAAATTTCTATTTTGACACAAGACTTTCATGCATGCTGAAATTAAAAGAATCCCTCTCTACATTTTTGAGTGTGAAATTCTAGAAAACTATGTCAAAGTTAACTTGTTTATTTGTAGAGGAAGGATGCCCTTGCTTTTCTGGTGCTCTGAACACATCATAATCTATGGGGTAGTCCTGCACTGCCTCAGCTATCTGTAAAGCTAAAGGGCTCTTTAAGGCAACCCATTATTTTAAAACTTAGAAGTGACTAGAAAAAGCTACTAGAAGCTCTAAGTTTTCTCACTGGTTTCAGGACTCAGATTCTAGTCTGAAAAAGCGAACACTGAAGTAGTTGAATGAGTAAGTACCACAGGGCTGAAGTCTAATGTTGAGATGTTCATTTACACTCTCCCGCCCTCTGCCACAAAACGAGAATGTAAGACATCAGTGGAATTTGGACCTATGACCTCATGAATATGCTGCATGAACGCTTTTTGAAAAAGGTATACACTTTAGCTTCAGGACTTCTTTTGTTATGTTTGATAGAGTGCAATTACTGGAATAAGACTGCCAAAATGCCTTTCCCAACCAACGCTACAGACTTCTGCAAATAAAGGTCATGTAGACATATGCTCTTTTAGGTTTCAAAAATAAGGTTAATTGTAACAGTAGGTATGACTTTAAACCAATTAATTTTAAGCCCATGCAATCTTACCAAAGAGCTTTATATTTTTATAAACTTGTTTCAGTGAACTTATTGAGAGCAAGGACTATCTATCTGTGACATTCTGCTCAGTACCCAGTGAGGCGATGGGTAAAATGTCTAGTTGTTACATTACAAATCATAAGTCACCTGTTTTCAAGTTATGTAAAGACATTAAAAAGTATATGAGTTAGGGACTTCTCTGGTGGCACAGTGGATAAGACTCCACACTCCCAATGCTGGGGGCCCGGGTTCGATCCCCAGTCAGGGTACTAGATCCCACGTGCGTGCTGCAACTAACAGTTCACATGTCACAGCTAAGGAGCTGGAGAGCTGCAACTAAGGGGCCCGCCTGCCACAACTAAGACCCAGCACAACCAAATAAATAAATAATCTTTTTAAAATAAATAAATAAAATTTAAATTTTTTAAAAAAGTACATGAGTTAAAATTCACATTAATCTAAAAATTTGATTTTTTTAAAACACATTCGTGGAACTATAGTAGGAAATACCACCTGAGACCTTTTTGTAAAAAGTCCTTTTTTTGTGTGAGTCTCCAAATCAGTTTAGCAAATCCAAGAACACCACCAATCAATCTGTCAATTAATCAGTGTTCTTGAGTCCTTGTTATATGAAAAGAATCATAACAGTTGCTGTGTGGAATTTTTTTTTAAAGTATAAAGGTTTTGCCCTTAAGAGATTCATAATTTGGTCAGGAAGAAAAGGCTTAAGTACATTAAAACATAAATTGCCACGTAAGAAAACAACACAAAAGCAGACAAAGGCAATGTAAGATCTGTTGTCCGATCTAAATAAATGTGATTCTTTTATAAAAGGAAGAAATCATTGTGGAACAAAATTTGGTATGTGAAAATTTCACTATTTAACCAAGAAACGCTGAAGGACAGGCCGGTCACAGACCAATTGAACAAGAGGGCTCCCTTGCTCCAATGTTAAGACCAAACTAGGTCAAAACTATTTGGGTATTTACATGTCTTTAAGGTTGTGAACTGAGATTGTAGACAGGGGAAAGATTAGCAGAGCAAGCTGAGGTTGGAGAACCAAAATGCTGAGAGCTCCTTGCACACCTCCTGGGAACGCTTCTGGTCAGCAATTCTGACACGTTTGACATGCTTAACGTGGATGGTTACATTTGCATGTGTTCTCACAAAACAGATAGTATTGTTTTAACTGCAGTTAACTGTATCTCAACCTTAATGAGATATAGTTCACATACCATACAGTTCACTCATTTAAAGTGGACAATTCATTGGTTTTTAGTACATTCACAAAGTTGTGCAACCATCACCACAATAAATTTTACTATATTATCTTCCCACAAAGAAACTCTGTACCCACTGATGAGTCACTCCCCATCTTCCCTCTGACCAGCCCTTGGCAACCATGAATCTGCTTTCTGTCCCTATGGATTTGCCTCTTCAGGATATCTTGCATACGTGGAATCATACAATATATGGCCTTTTGTGTCTCACTTCTTCCACTTAGCATAACAAGGTTTATCCATGTTGCAGCACAAATCAGTACATACTTCATTCCTTTTTATGGCTATATAATATTTCACTCTATGACTTTACCATACTTTGTTTTATCCACTCATCAGTTGAATGGATAACATTTGGGCTATTATGAATAATGCTGCTATGAACATTCATGCACAAGTTTTTGTGTGAACATATGTTTTCAATTCTCTTGGGTATAAACCCAAGAATGGAATTGCTACATCATATGGTATGTCTATCTGTAGCATTTTGAGGAGCCACCAAACTTTTTCCAAGTAGCTGCACGATTTTACATTCCCATAAGCAATTTCTCCACAATCTCACCAACACTTGTTATTATTTGTCTTTTTTTATTATAACCATCATAGTGGGTGTAAAGTGGTATTTCAGTGTGCTTCTGATTTGCATTTCCCTGATAGTTAATGATGTTAGGCATCTTTTCATGTGCTCATTGACCACTTGTATATCCTCCTTGGAGAAATGTCTATTTCAATCTTTTTCCCCCTTTTTTTAAAAATTAATTAATTAATTAATTTTTATTTTTGGCTGCATTGGGTGTTCGTTGCTGCACATGCGCTTTCTCTAGTTGTGGTGAGCGGGGGCTACTCTTCATTGCAGTGTGCAGGCTTCTCATTAAGGTGGCTTTTCTTGTTGCAGATCATGGGCTGTAGGCGCACAGGCTTCAGCAGTTGTGGCACGCGGGCTCTAGAGCACAGGCTCAGTAGTTGTGGTGCACGGGCTTAGTTGCTTCACAGCATGTGAGATCTTCCCAGACCAGGGTTCAAAACTGTGTCCCCTGCATTGGCAGGCAGATTCTTAACTACTGAGTCACCAGGGAAGTCCTGCCCCTTTTTAAATCAGGTTATCTGTCTTTTTATTATTGAGTTGGAATAATTCTTCATATGTATTCTAGATACAAGTGTTTTATCAGGGTTGTGTTTTCAATTTCTTAATAGTGTCCTACGAAACACAAAAGTTTTTCATTTTGATGAAGTCCACTTTGTCTATTTTTCTTTTGTCTCTTGTGCTTTTGGTGTCACATCTAAGAAATGATTATGAAACACAGGTCACAAAGATTTACCTCTATGTTTTCTTCCAAGAGTTTTATAAGTTTAGCTCTTACATTTAGCCCTTTGATCCAATTTGAGTTAATTTTTGTATATGCTGTGAGGTAGGTAGTGACATTCTTTTGCATATGGTTATCTCATCCCAGAATCATTTGTTGAAAATACTATTCTTTCCCCATTTAATTTTCTTAGCACTCTTGTCAAAAATCAACTGACTCTAAATGTGAGGGTTTATTTCTGGATTCTCAATTCATTCTATTGATCTAGATGCCTGTCCTTTTGCTAGTACCTCAATGTTTTGCTTACTGTTGCTTTTTAAACTGTTTTGAAATGTTTGACTCTTCCAATTTTGTTATTTTTTCAAGACTGCATATATTTTTTTATTTATAACATATTTCATTTTTTAACCACATATCCCTTTTATAGTTGATTTTGAAACAAAGTCCTAGTGATAATTTTACATAAAATCTGTCTTTTCCTCTTTGTGGAGGTGTCCTGTCATTCTCTTCTTTGGGTTGATGTTAAACATCAAGGCTCCTCTTGCTGGAACTGACTGAGGCAAAGCTCCCGAACAAAAGCCTTCTGTGAAGGTGGCAGTTCTTCCTTCTTCCTCAAAGTTCCTTCTTAAACCAGATCTTGTCTCTTTGCATTGTTTCTTTAAACTCTTGAGACCTTCAGGACAATTGTTCTATCTCTGATAATTCCAGTTGAACTGCCCAAACTGAAACTGAGTGAGTGAATGCCTTAATAATAGGCTTTTTAACTACACTATAAACTTCTTTGCTTTATACCTCTTTCAAATGCCCTCTTGGTTCCACATAGCTAGGGATATAATAGATTCTCTATAAACAATCCAAATAATCCATGGTTAATTGATGACGTTAGGCGAAAAAAAGCCAGCTTTAAGTGTTGATAGCAGTTAGTGAAAAGAAATCCAAATCTATAATTTCTAAAGTTACTTTACCTGTAAGTACTTCATATATGTTGTTTTATATAAAAGTATAATAACTAACACTTATGTAGTACTCTCTGTGTTCCAGGCACTATTTAAGTGCTTTTCCTATTTTAACTCATTCACTCCTCTCACTGACACCACAAGTTTGGTACTACTATTAGTCCCATTTTACAGATGAGGGAAACAATGCACATGGAGATTAAGTAATTTGTTCAAGGTTACATGACTATTAAGTTGCAGAGTCAAGTTCAAACCTGGACAGTCTTGCTCCAAAGTTTGTGTGTGTGTGTGTGTGTGTGTGTGTGTGTCAGTCGCCTATTTATATCAACATGGTATGATACCATTATGTGGTAGAGGTAATTAGAGAATAGCATGCCATACCATAATATACAGTGTGGTTCAGAGAGAGAATGTAAAGGGGTTCAGAGAAGAGAGAGGTCCTTATGAATAGAAATGACTGGAAAAGAATTTCCTAAGTAGAGAAGATATGAGCAGGCCTTAGGTCCGTTTGATCTAAGTCAATTTACCAAATGATCAATTTGCCAAATGACAAATTAGCTAAAATTTGTCAGAAAATTCATTGCAGCTATGTTACTACAAGAGCCATGCACATGGCCAAGAGCAGAAAGGGACAGAGCTATCTAAGTTGCAAGATTGATAGCCAAAATTGATAGTCGTTTGACAAGTCTAACAAGTCTCTAGCTACAGAATTATAGCAAAGCTTTAAGGAAACTGAAATGTGGGAAAAGTCCCCATTAAGGCAATGAATTGATGATTCAGCACATTAATCATTTGTGGAACTGATTTTTGGTGAACTGGTTTGTGGCAAATTCACTGTCAATGAGTTGATTTTTGCTGCATGTGCCTGATTCAACATCTAGAACTGGAATGTATAAACATTGGTTTGATCCTACAATCCCCAACCCAATGACCTTGAATACTTTTTTACTGTAACCTACAGTGAGGAATACACTTTTCACTTTACAGTGTGACCACACACACACACACGAGATTCACATTGCCCTTACCTCAGGCAATGCACTCTGGTATTTTCTATTCTATTCTATTTCTTTTTTTTTCCAATACTGATTACAACCCAATAACACGATTTCATCATCACTCAATTGGTTATGACCTGCAGTTTAGAAAACCTCCTAACAGAAAACCTGTTGTAACTTTGAATATACAGTACAAGGCTAATAGTCCTATAGCACCAAACTAACATGTGTAATACTATTTTGGAGATAATAATGGATATAATTCCAACTCAGTGTTTCAGGATACAGTTCTCCACTTACAATGACACCGGGAACATTCTGTCTACTCTAAATCCTGCTGTGGGGCTGTAGGGAGATCTTGCAGATCCAAATTGCTTGTATGGCTGCCATGGCCTGGTGGGTAGATGTAGAGCTAGTTAAGGGCCTGGGGTGGGGGGGAATATGCCTTGACCACCAGATGCCTCACTAGTGGGGCCATTTTTTTCCCTCTACCAAACGTGCAAGTTTCACTTTCCACTGCTAGAACTTGCTATCTGGTGCCCATATAAATTGCTCTTTCCCTTGTTCCACTAATAAACCAAAGAGCATCTTTCAAGTCTTGGAATCAAGTCATCAATCCTTCGAGATTTTCTAGGGGGATAGAGTGCTGGTGATAAGAAAGTGTAGATGGGATGGAAGTTTTCTGCTGTGTTTGCCTCATCCTTTTCTTTTTCCCTTGGGCCATGTAGGAACGACAGAATTGCACATAGATTCTTGTGGTGGGTTGTCAAGTACAGTAACATTGATTCGTCATCATTTCAAGAAAAACCAGACTTGGGCGGGTCTGACTGGGCTTTCAGGTCGTCTGGCTAAAATCACTATTTTATGATATTATTTCTAATTCAGTGACATATATTAGAGGGAACAATAATTTTAATAAGTATGCCATGTGCTATTATATAATGTCCCTTCATTTAGCCATGCATTTAAACAAGTTAGATGCTGATTATACTTCAAGTGTAAAATGCTGAAGGCCTATTCTGCTCTTTTGAGTCCAATTAAAATTTTAATTACTTGGTAAAGTGAAGCACTTCAGGAAGGAGAGGTGACATTTCACCCAAAGATTTTTCTAAAGTTAAGGGTTGAAAAACAATATTTTTATGTGCTATTGTTCACTGATGACCAACCAGTGCTTTTTTAATGAGCTCATTTTGTTCAATTTTAACTATCTCCATTTGTTCATCTCCAATGGATTTGTATCAAGCTACTGAATGCTAATAGAAAAGATTCGAGTCAAAGACAAAGAATCAGGAAAATATCTGGGATTTGCAAATCTCTGGGATTATATCCTTTGCAGCTGGAACTTTCCATATTGGCATCAACCCAAACTTAATTTAGAGAGAAAGTTTGATTAGCATTCCTTCAGTTATGAGGACTTTATAAAGCAAAATGTTTTCTTGCCACCTTTGTTAGATTTTTTTCCTTCCTCATCCATGTGAGTATCTTTAGAAGAAGAAGGAGAAAAAAGAGCTGCCCTTTGAAACAGACTTCACTTAAGAAGATGAACGTGGGGACCCCCTGGTGGTCCAGTGGATAAGACTCCATGCTCCCAATGCAGGGGGCCTGGGTTTGATCCCTGGTCGGGAAACTAGATCCCACACGCATGCCGCAACTAAGACTTTGCATGCCGCAACTAAGAGTCCACATGTCGCAACTAAGAGTCCACATGCCCCAACTAAGAAGCCCGCACGCTGCAACTAAAAAAAAAGATCCCACATGCCGCAAGAAAGACCCGGCACAGCCAAAATAAATAAATAAATAATATAAATAAATAAGGTGAATGTGAAGTACTCAATTTGCAAAACTGAGAAAATACAAAACTGAGAGTATTACATCGGCCTTTGAGTATCTTGAATGCCTATTGTGCGTGTTGGATGATCC
Source organism: Balaenoptera physalus (assembly GCF_965194825.1). Taxonomy (NCBI): domain Eukaryota; kingdom Metazoa; phylum Chordata; class Mammalia; order Artiodactyla; family Balaenopteridae; genus Balaenoptera; species Balaenoptera physalus. Next base: position 133,560,362 of record NC_138890.1, on the reverse strand, counting down.
TAGTGAATGCATATGAATCTGTTGTGCAACTCCGGTCCCACGTTCTCTGGTGTGGCCCTGCTACCTCTGTGAATTAAAGTATAATGCTAATGAGGTGACATGGCAGGCATGGTCCCTGTTTGAGTTACTCAGCATCATTCAGAGAAATTTTATTACTTTTACCACCAGCTAAACTTCTAACTCCGGTGAACTGCTGGGACATTTTGTGCTACCGCTCACAATAGCACTGGCCGAGGACTGTGAGTGATAACATTATCGATACTCAAGAAATCTTCAAGCGCCTGGTACCTCACAGGCGCTCGATAAATATTTGTTGACTGATTACGTGGTGCCTGATTGTTATATGAAGAATACATTTATTCTTCCTGGAAGCAGTGACGTAGAGTGGGAAGAATACCAAATTTAGGGTTAGCAGCCTATCCTGCCAATTTGCCAGCTAAGTGATTTGGGGCAGCATAAAAAAAATATCTCCCTGAAGCTCCATTTCCAAGTCTGTAAAAACAGTCTCGAAAAACAGTTGTGGGAGAATTAAATGGGGTGACAGAATGCAAAAACACCTGACACACAGGGGGGGACCTCAGTAAATGCTGGTTGAACCAAATCCAAAATTACTCGTTCTCATGAATGAGTTTGTCCCTAATTTTAGTCTTTCCACCAATAATTTTCATCTATATATTTATTTTGTTCTCTGCATTATTTAGTATTCCTCCTCCCTTAAAAATAATCAACTCATTTTTGGCAAAGTACAGATGAAGGCAAAAATAATAAGAATATTAAATATTACAAGTCAATAAAAATGGATTAAGACCTTCTTTGAGATATTAGTAAGTTCACAGGGCAGGCTCCTAAGTGTACATTAGTAAGGGAAGCAATGAATCCAATGGTAAATTCCCTGGGTAAAAACAACTGTGCTCTTCAAGGAGAACCCAACTGATTGTAATTTTATGCCATCCTCTCATCAAGGATGGCCTCTTGGCAGTTACCTAAGCTGGCATTATTATTAGGCTAATATGAAAAGTTATGACAGATGCTGAGATACTTCCCTTCAAATAAAATGAAAATAGCATCCAAGGAAGAAGAAAGAGATACAAGTGAAGGGGCCAAAAATCAGCTGAGTTAGAAAGGGGCCACTCTGAAGATATGCTCGGCCTAATAGGAGACTGACAGCTCCAGTCTGTGACAGGCCAGACTGTTTGGGAGCTGCCTCTTCTCTTCCAGGCCAGACCAGATGATAATCAGTAACTGTCACATGAATAGGCAGAGCTGGGCCTGGGCCTGAAACTGCAGTGAGGAACACCAGTTCCAGCCAACAAGCCTGCAAAGCAGTTGGGAAATAGGAAAATGCAAATGTCCTGGGTCTCCTCAGCCTTCAACGCAGAATCTAAGTACCACCCAACATACAGGCGGCTGTTTCAGGAACATAAAGAATTACTTTTACGGACTTCCCTGGTGGCACAGTGGTTAAGAATCCGCCTGCCAATGCAGGGGACACGGGTTCGAGCCCTGGTGCAGGAAGATCCCACATGCCATGAAGCAACTAAGTGTGTGCGCACAACTACTGAGCCTGCGCTCTAGAGCCTGTGAGCCACAACTACTGAGCCCGTGTGCCTAGAGCTCATGTTCCGCGACGAGAAAAGCCACCGCAGTGAGAAGCCCACGCACCACAACGAGGAGTAGCCCCAGCTCGCCTCAACTAGAGAAAGCCTGCGCACAGCAATGAAGACCCAACACAGCCAAAAATAAATAAATAAATAAATTTATTTTAAAAAAAGAAAAGAAAGAATTACTTTCAGGAAAAGATGGCAATTTAAAATAGGCTTTGAAATGTCCTTAATTTCAGAAGCTTTTGATTTCCAACAATATTCCCATATAATTTTCATCCCTGCAAATTTTAGTGTTTGAAAAATTAAAAAACCTAAATCTTCTTGGAATTAGTTCAATTTACTTTGTCAGTATCTATTTCTAAAGAAGGAGATGACTCTTTTAAAATAAAATTTTGAGACCTTCTGAGATATCAAGTGATTTGAATAAGAGGAAGTGTTTATTTACATGGTCTCATTCTGCCTAGTCCACTGTTTTCTTATCTTAAAAGGAGTTGGCATTCCAATGTTTTCATATGTACTAATGAGCTATAACAACAATGTCCACCCACTTAAATGAATGTATTTAGTAATAAAGAAGATAGTCTTGTGGTTTCCCCACCATTAGGAGCACTTCCCAAAGAAAAGCCGTTCTTAGTTTACCTTTACCTCCTCTCTCAGACTGGGATAGGATACAACTTGCTTTGTAGACTACAAAGTTGAGGAGAGTAAATGCTCCTTTTTAAGCTTCCACATCTTGCCATGTTCTCCTACAACCGGTCCTGCAGGCTCTCTGCCCACTAAATCATCTGAAGCAACAGATGCATTCTGCAATTGCCAGTAAATACGTGTGAGGGGAGGGCTCTCTGCAGGCTTTTCCTGTGGTTTAGAGCCATTACTACATTGACACTTTTACTTTTTCATCTTTTAGAAATTATTTTTCTTTATAATTTAATTAGAGATGGAAGTCAATGATAGGTGTCCTCTTAGGAAATGCAGAGCGGTACTAAACCAAGTCCCCAGATCAAGACTGTTTCCCCCACCTCATGAGTTGTTTTTCTTTTTTACTTTGGTTTTTTTTTTTTAACTTGGCAAAACCACTTTAATTACTTAATGTACTGAAAAGCATACTGTGTCCACAGCGTACACTGAATATATAGCAAGGATCAGTCCCTCCGTGCTGTAATTTCAGACTGAAATGCAAAGTCTTCATAACCAATTCAAATGTTCACCACTAAAGTTTGGAGAAAGTAAGTAAATAAAATCAGTTATAAAGTTTTATACTTCCAGAAGAGAACCTGGCATTCTAGCATTTATTTATTTATTTATTTATTTTTCTATTTATTTATTTATTTGGCTGTGTTGGGTCTTCGTTGCTGCATGCGGGCTTTCTCTAGTTGAGGTGAGCGGGGCTACTCTTCATTGCGGTGCGTGGGCTTCTCATTGCGGTGGCTTCTCTTGTTGTGGAGCACGGGTTATAGGCGCGCGGGCTTCAGTACTTGCAGCACGCAGGCTCAGTAGTTGTGGCTCGCAGGCTCTATAGTGCAGGCTCAGTAGTTGTGGCGCACGGGCTTAGTTGCTGCGTGGCATGTGGGATCTTCCTGGACCAGGGCTCGAAACCGTGTCCTCTGCATTGGCAGGTGGATTCTTAACCACTGTGCCACCAGGGAAGTCCCAAGACCCCATTTACTTTGAAATAAGAAAAAAAATGTTATTCATAATTTCACCATAAAGACACCACAAAGGACTATTTTTAAAGAAAAAAATCCAGAGAGGTTATATCTTTGTAAGCAACTTGGTAACAGTGACCTCCTGAAAGAGCTTTCTGGTAGCTCCAAAAATTGTGATTTATTACTAGGATACTGGGATCCTGGCATACATCACTGTTCCAAGTTGACATAAAAATACGAGGTCAACACAAATATCTAAAATAAAAACCAAAATAAAATGAAGCTGACAATTGCTAAGGAAACATCAAGATCAGTAAGAGGTCAGAGGCCTTAAATTTATTAGAAGCCTATAGCTACCAGCAATGTAAAGGGAAACTGGAGATCTGTATCTCACAAGACTAGATTCCAGAGTTAACTTTGTCTCTTTGGATATATTAGAGATTTACCTTGAATTTTCATATGTGTAGTTTTTATTTATTATGATAAAACTCAATTTAAAATAATGAAAGTTTTAAAAAGTCATTGGAAGTGATTCATGTATTTGGGCAATTGAGTTTTTAATGCATACTCTCAATTTCTATTATGTTAACTAACCTATAATAACTCTGCTGAGTTTGCTTTAGCCATATAGTATTTCAGCACAAGGAAGAGCTAATATTTGCGGTGCACCTACTAAGTGCTACGTACTTTGCATGATTTCAACTTCATTACTAGCCCCTGTCCTAGTTTGAGTTCCCATAAAAGCAGACCTTGAGACAGGATTCTAATGCAAATAGTTGTTTGGGAGGTGAAGGCAGAGTAGTGAAGAAGTGATACAGGGAAGGCAGCTAATAAAGGTTTATTTCCAAGCTGGCTACTACTATGGGTAACTGGAGCTTAGTCTTGCTGGGAAAATATCTAGAAATCATTGTAGAACACACTCCTGTGTTATCCCACATCGAGGGTAAGAAAGCTGGTATGTCAGTCAATGTTTAACAAACAGCTCTGGGAGAGTGTGGGAGAGTTTTGATTTGTAGTATTTGTTTATTCCAGTGGTGTAAATACTCCCATCATGGTCAATTTTAAGCTGTCAATGTGACATCACTGAACTTGGAGTTGGGAAGAGATGTGCATTCCAGGTTCTCATAAGTTGGTGCAAACCACCTGTAGTATACCACTGCAACTACCAACATTGGTTAAGGACCGCTCAGGATCGATAATTGGGGCCCACTTCCAGCTGGCCACATGGTCAGCAAAGTGAGTTTCAGAGGCCAGAGAGATGCAGTTGCCAGCATGGAAATCTGGCTGATGTGTACCAAAGTAGTGGTAAGGGTGAGAGGAAAAGGGCGAGGTTCCAACAGTATAGCCCCATATTAATGATGACTAAAGTGTGTACAGCTTGCCAAAGGTCACACAGCTAATAATGGAAGAGCTGAGATTCAAACAGAGACCTGGCTAATACCAGAGCCCTCTTGTCTCTATGTCATGCTGCTTCTCCTATAGAAAGCTGTAAGTATTACAATGTATTAGTGAACAATGAAAATTATACTGTGTTACTTAGGGTAGATTAAACTGCTATAACAAATAGATCTAAACAAGTAATGGTACAAGACACTAGAATTCTATTCCTTGGTCAGCAAAATAGATTTTTTTTCCTGACGAGGAATTCAGGAGGTTGTCTAATGGGGCTGTCCTCTACCTAATCATTTGGGGACCCTTTTACTCTGTTGCTCTGCCATCCCATGGGGCATTATAGTCATCTGTATCCAGATAGTGCCATGGCGCATATCCTATTGGTGAGAACCAGTTGCATGGCCATACCTAGCTGCAAGGCAGGCTGGGAAACATAGTCCCTGGCTGGGCAGCTGCTTCCCAACTACAACTATACGCTAATGGATGGAGAGAGGGAATTTGGTGGGCAGCTAACTGTCTCTAACACATCTTTCCAGAGAATATTTAGGCTAGATATTAATTTCCATTTCTTTGTATAATAAATTTAAAGATCTATAGTAATTCAAAGGTAATTTTTATGTTTGATAGACAATGATTTTTTTTCAAATATAAGATTTGAAACAGCTTGGAACTTTGGGTTAAAAAATAATAGAGAGTATAATATCCTTTTTCCCATTCAAAGGGATGTGTTAGTAAAGATCCCCATGGTAAAATTTTCACTTGAGATGCTTAAATTATTGGGGAATAAAATTTCCCCATTCTCATTGAGGCAAGAACTCTGCAAGATCTCATGAATATTTTTATGGTCACTAAGAGAATGATATCTAACCAGTGAAAATCAACAAATATATTTAATAGGTTATATTAGTATATATATCCAATATCTATAATGGATATATATTGCATTTTTAAGATTTGAAGAACAGGCTGTGCAGCCAGAGCATGTAAGTTCAAACCCCACCTCCACCACTTCCTGGCTGAGTAACCTTGGTTAAGTTACTTAACCTCTCCGTGCTTCAGTTTCATCTGTAAAATGGAAATGATGATAGTGCCTACTTCATAGGGTTATTGTGTAGATTAAATAAGTTAACATATTTGAAGCACTTATCACCATACTGGCATATAATAAATGCTCAATAAATCATTTATAACTATAAACTTTCTAGGATCCTGTTACTACAAACTTTCAGATTTGTTTCATGTGTTACAGATATGGCTCCTTTTCTGCCATTCTCTTCTTCTGCATTTTAGATTCCCACTCCTCAGTTCTCTCTCATTTTCTCTCTGTTTCTCCCTTCTCTCCTTATGTCCCTCCTTCTCTCTCTCCCTCCCTCCCTCTCAATTATCCCCAATAAGAGACAATTAGAATGCATTTAGAAATAAATTCTCACCCTCTTCTAAAGAAAGTGCAAAATTATATTTGCAGATGCATCCGTATCCCTTTAAGAAAAGAGAACTTCTCCCCCATTAGGGATGGAATATTGTGATTGAAGCTCAAATCCTAAGGAGTCTTGGACAGTTGGTGTTTTGTAACAACTGGAGTCAACTCCTTTTAATTGAGCATCTACTACATGAAAGGCACTGCGCTAGGGGCTCTGGGGAGACAAGGATGATGAAGAGGAGATGGTTCCTCTCTCCAGGGTCTCATGAGCTGGTGGAAAATGCAGACATGGACAAAAGTGGCTCTCCCACAAGGGCAGGCTCTGGAAGTTCTCTGAGGGAAAGGGCATCGTCTCACTTTCTCTACTCCCAGCACCTGGAACAGGGCCTGCTCATTAGCAGGTGCTTAGCAGTACCTCCCTCAGACCTGGGCAGGAGGATACAGTGCACCATGCATCACAAATCTGGAAAAACAAATTTATTAAAGAACACACAGCTGCCCTGGTCACTCAGGTCTGGTGTGCAGTGCTGACTTAGCATGACCCATAACCCTAAACATCTGCTCTAGAGACCAGTGCCTTTCAGGCCCCAGGGAAACACTGCTTCACATGTCTTGTCCCATGACCTTGACATGTCAAGAAGGTCTGTGGCTGTGCTCCTGCCGATGTTGGACATCAACATTAATTTGCAGTCGGGGAGAATTTCACTAGTTGAAGTGTTCAGTAAGAGAAGAGATAAATAAGCTAACTTGTCAAATCTGCCCCTCTGATAACAGGAATGCAATGGATTCCTGAATAACAACGTGTCATGTCCTCTTTGTGTGTTTATGTTCTTTCTTCTCTTTTTGACCTATTTCATAGGTCCTGAGCTACTCGCCCATTAGGCCAGTATTCACAACAGTTGCTCACAAACGCTGAGAAAAATTTTGCAGTATTAAGCAATATGTATGACTTAGATTTGTATTTATGGAGGTATAAACAAAACGTGTGAAATATGTTGCTATTCCTTACATTGGCAACTGTATGGATGTTGAATGCTAGGATTGCAAACAGTTTTATCCTAATAAAATATTTGATGACATTTAATTCAATTTTCAAAGAGTTAAAGATTCAGCTTTATTTGAATAATTTTTATTTAAAATTTTGATATTAATCAAATTTGTAGTTTAAAATAGAATTTTGCCTTTCAATAATAACAGATAATTGGATTGTCTCAAGTGATCAAATGCCAATTATGTGAAAATCCCAGTTATAACAACATAATTAGTAATTTTCTTGAAATAAAAGTAGGAAGTTAATGTATGTCTTTATTTCAGTCCTCATCCAAACACTCTCGGCCCATCAATGGAACACCAGATATAAATACAATTGTCTTTAATATTTTGTTGCCAGTCATATAAAAATCACAACTTTACATGTAACATTCAAATTTGTCTTTATATATATCCAGGTGGAAGCCTAGAACATATTTTATTTGCTGTTGGTTTACAATTTGACTTTTAACTAATTTAAAATGTTGTATGGGGCCTTCATGTGTACTCACCCTGGCCCTCCAAATGTTAGGAATGGGCCAGGCCCAGGGGTAGTGGCGTCCAGACTTTGGGGGTGGGGTGGATTTAAGGAAGTGTTTTCAGAAGAAGAGGGCTCATGGGTGAAAGCATGGAGGAAAGAGAGCATGATCTGTTCCCAATCTGTGGCTGGAGCCCAGGCGCAGGACATGGTGAGCTGTGTTGAGAACTGAACAGTCAGTGGTGGAGGCAGAGGGACATGGTAGACTGGGAGTGTGATGAGGGCAGATGGTAGGTCTACTCTGATCTCTGTGACATCCCTTGGCCTTGCATGGTGCCCAGCACATAGGAGCTAATGCGTTTAATACTCACTGAACGAATGAAAGAAGGAACTTGGACCCTATACTCTATGTAATGTAGAACCACTAAAGAGTTTGAGGAGATGGGACAGAATCAGAACCGTAGTTTAGAAAGATAGCCAACAATGGTGCCTGAAATTTGTTTGAAAGTTTAGCTGCTGGAAGTAGAAAGACTAATATACTTAGTTATATGTTACCAATTTATATCTATTGTGATTCTTTATTTCCTGAACATACTAATGTGGATGTTTAAAATTATACGCTAATCTGGCCTAACCAGACATTTAATGGTCCATAAAACTCCTAAGTCTTGGGTACAACGGCTCTTGGGCTGTGCTGTCTGATAACACTGGTCACTATCTACGTGTGCCCTTTTGAGCACCTGAAATGTGGCTCAAATGATGTTCAAGATGTTCTGAAGAGTAAAAAACACACCAGATTTCAAAGATCTAGTACAAAAAGAAATGGTAAAAGATATCATTAGTAATATTTTACAATGTTGATTACATATTGAAATAGTAATATTTTAGATATATTGTGTAAAATAAAATATATTATTGAAATTAATTTCACTTGTTTCTTTTTAGTTTTTTTTAATGTGGTTACTAGAAAATTTTAAATTACACATGCGCCTTGCATTTGTAGCTTGCGTTATATTTTATCAGGCGGCACTGCTCTAGTGGATGCCAATTTTGTATACATCTTCAGCAGTTTGGACCCCAAAACAATGCAAGTCGATTGCAAAGTGAAGGCGCAAATGTTGCAAAGGATGCAGAAGTTGACTAAGCCACTGGAAGTGGTACTAAACTTCCCAGATTACATGTAAAGTCTTGTCAGCGTAGGATTTAGCAGAGTTGGATCAGTGGACCACAAAGGAAAAGAAAACCAACAAGGACACTGATTCAAAGAAAGAAATTGAATATTACAGGAGGACCTTGGGGAAACACAGGAAGTCTTCAAATATTTTTTTGCAAAAATGATAGTCATGATTAAGCCACAAAAGTTAAATGGAAAAAGAATATCTCATCATACATCAAAAAAAAAGCAAGCAACAGGGCTCATGCAAAGAATCAAAGAATCAGTGCAGAGCTGTAAAGGTAAGCAGAATTTTGCTAACTGTGAGATAAATCAAATTTCATTAGTTGTAGTTGTATTTTAAATATAAAAATCCCAATTCAACTGGCTTTCATTATTTACCGTATAATTAGTTTCTGATTTTAAATACATGTAAATACATGCAAAATGTTTAGATGGCTGGTTAATAAAAAGGAATCTCATATATATGCATATATGTATATATAATAATAAAATATTTTCTTTTAGCTTAAAACATAAATAACAGGGTTTTGTTTTGTATAGTTGGGGGGTTTTAACCAGTATTTGGCTGTAGGGCCTAGGTCTTTCTAGTGTGGGTCCACTATTCAGAGCCTTGTGTATCTTTCTCCCATATCTCATTGTCGACAATTTTCACTTTTTATCTCTTTCAAGCAAAGTGAAAACTGATAGATACGTGCAAAGTTCTTACAGACTTGAATGCTTTTTTCCCCAATCTTTCACAATCATCATACCCACAACTAATCTGACAGAGATTCTTCTGTATCTCACCTTCATTCATTGTTTCAAAGCATTTAACTTAGTTTTCATTGGAACAACTTTCATTTTGCACTTACATACTCATGTTTAATAGTATTTAATTAAATTCCATAAGGATAGTTATAACAGGTATAGTCAGATTTGGGAACAAATATGATGGATTCTCTTGGGGTCCATAACTCACCTGGTGGGAGCAAAAATGTGCAGGTGTCATGAGCATTCATTGTGCTGTGGCATCCCTCTGCCTGCTGCACACCACACCAGGAATGACAGGTATCTGTTACTGGATGAGTCAGCCAAGTGGAGGCTTGTTAAGAAACTTTTTACTATAATGTCTCCTACAGTGTACTTGTAGATGGCCAACTATCCCATAAATGACAAGATTTCCTGACTTAGGACATCTGGAAATACCTGGAAATTATGGTGTCTGGAAAGAGCACAGAGAAACCAAGTTCCAGCCCCAATTCTCCTGCAAGTATTCCATAATAATATTGATAACTCTGATAGGACACCAGCTTTTACTCTATTCTCAAGGTTATCTTCTTACTCTCTATGTCTACCTAAGACATAGATCTCACAGAGGAGTGAAACCACACACATTGATGGATCTGAAATTCTATCAGAGTCAGCCTGATAAATACCCACCAATAAAAATATTTGCAGACGGGAATGTTTTATTTATTTACTTTTATAAATATGAAAAACAACCAACAATATCCCCAGAGAAGAAGAAAACTTCTTGCATGTGCATAGTGGGTGTTTAATAAACACATGATGAATGATACATGGGCTGAAATATTTCTGCCAGTGCATATTAACTCCGTTCATTCTAGTATCAGTGATGTTTATGCACCATGAGGAAATGCACCAATATTAAACTGGATCCTCCAAATGAATGTGATGTAGGAACTGAAGTGTGACTTAGGGATCCCCAGAAGCACCATGTGGAAGCAGTGATCTGTAAAGCACTGGCGTAAAGGTTACCATAGTTATCATGGCATAAATGAAATCACTGCAACATGTGTACCTGAGTGAGGATAGAAATAAAGAGCTTGGACATAGGAACTGGAATTTTCAGTGTACGAGCAACCTTGGAAGAGACACAAGTCTCCATTATGTCATTAAAGAAATCAAATTAAGGCAATTTGACATATGCTTTTATGCAGTAATATAAAGCAGGCTCCTACAGCACCAAACTAGAACTAGAATCTTAACCATGCTTAAGCTGCAAAAACTATGGTAGCAATTCCATGGGTTAAAATCTCTTCAAAAAGACTTTGTATCAACATATGGCAGAGGAAGAACACCCTTTTCAGTCAAGCATGTCCTTTGATTATTTTTCTATCTTAAAAAAATGTTTGTCCGTGTATAGATGCATGATGACAACATGAATATTTACCTAAAAGATTAAGGGGAAGGGCTTCCCTGGTGGCCCAGTGGTTAAGAACCTGCCTGCCAATGCAAGGGACACGGGCTCCAGCCCTGGTCGGGGAAGATCCCACATGCCGCGGAGCAACTAAGCCCGGGCGCCGCAACTACTGAGCCTGCGCTCTAGAGCCCGCGAGCCACAGCTACTGAAGCCCTCGCGCCTAGAGCCCGTGCTCCGCAACTAGGAGAAGCTGCCGCAATGAGAAACCCATGCACCACATTGAAGAGTAGACCCCGCTCGCCACAGCTAGGGAAAGCCCGCTCGCAGCAAGGAAGACCCAACGCAGCCAGAAATAAATGAATAAATAAAATAATTAATTACAAAAAAAGATAAAGGGGAAAATGACTCAAAGTACCAAAAACTAGGTGAAAGACCAGCACTTAAGGTTTCTCCATGGTGGTGTGATGGATGGAGGTCAGAGAACTGTGGGGTCGTTGATAGTGTTGTATTTGGTGCTCCTCTCACTTGGTTCCATTTTCATCACTGTACAAATGAAGAGGCAAAAGTAAATGTTTTGCTGGAATCCCATTCCACTTTTCTACCCTGGCCAAACTTCAAAACTGGAACAATTTTGAAAAGCTGAAGGCGTCTACTTACTTTTCTCATTTACAGTTACCTAAGTATGTGTGTGTAAATTTAAAGGTTTTCTGATCTAAATAGGAAAGAAAAAAGTTTATCCTTTCCAATGTAGGATTTGGTGGGTGTGGCAATCCGGGAAGACCTGGGAAATAACTACTGTTTTCTTTGGATGATACACTTGGCTACCGTTAACACAGTGTATAATTATAGCCTAAATGTAGACTTAAACTTTTAACAGATTTATCTAAAGTTTCAAAATTTGTACCGTTGGATGTAATTATCTAAAACTATCTTATGGCAGATGTTGCAGTACTCAAAACACTGAGCTAATATGAAATCTGAACCCGCTTTAAAAATCCCTCGGATATCACCATCCTCCTCAGTTACCATTTATAGCCAAGAAGGAGGTTTTCATTTTATCTATTTCCAAAAAAAATCAAAGGAATTATTTTGTAGACAGTTTAGACTCCTGTCGAAATATATGAATACTGACAGGATAGCGCTCTCCTTTCTGTTCCTGAGGAGCCCTCTGCCTCCCCGTCCCCGCCCAGCCCCCGCCTTAATTCCTGTTTCACAAAATAAATCTAGGGACTCTGCTCCCTGGTTGTGGGAGATTTCTCATCACAGACAAACCGGCTGGAGGAAGAGAAGGGAGGGGAGAAATAAACGTGACATGGAAGCCTGAAGAAAGGTCGAAAATCATTAACATGTAAATGGTGCTTTTTCCATTCCAAAGCACCTTATCGCCAGACGCCCCCAGGGACTGAAAGGGTTCGGAACTCCGCGTTAGGCAGCTCGGGCACTGCAGGGGCGGGGGCGGAGGGAACCCGGACGGTGGCCCGACCCTGCTGGGAAGAGGGACGTGCAGCTAGAGGCATAGGATTCGGGGAGGGCCAGAACCTGGCCGAGGATGACAATATCAAGCACTTCCTGGTTCCTTCCCCAAACGTGCTCTCTGTGGTCCTGTATATCGCTGCCTTCTCCAAACACAGCGGAGGAAAAAATAGAAACCTATAGAGATACCCCGGACCCCGCCGCCCGCTCCTGTCTCCCTCTAGCCGGGGGCGAGATAGAGGGTGAGAAGAGTGTCCCAAATCGGTGACTTCAGGTTTTGAACAAGATATTCCAGGAAACTTTTATTTGTAGCATGATTTTTGGGGGTGGGGGGGGTGGGCAAAAGATGAGGAAAGCTTTTATAAAACTTGATTTTTTTGGTGCGCGGCACCACGGCCGCTGAACGTTGGTTTTCTTTCGCTTTGCAGCAGGCGACAGCCCTGGGCGCCACCTGCGCGCCCCGTGCGGCGTGGAGGCGGGGTCGGAGGGTGGGTTGGTCCGCGCCCGGGTTCCCCGATGCCCACTGCAACGGGCAATGCGAATGACAGACTGCAGACCCTCTCGCCTGCGTCCCCTTCAACGCCCCATACATCGAAGTTCGAACTGCAGCTCCCGTGAGGCGAGCCCCGGCCGAGCCGGGTCGAGATTGCGGCGGAGAGGAAGCGGCGCTCCTCCGCCGAAGCTCCTCCTCTCGCCGGTGTAGACCGGGACTACCTGGCGGCGCGGCGGGTGAGGCGCGCAAACCACAGAGCGCCCCCGCGGCGGCCACCTCGGAGCCCACCTTGCCGGCCGGCGCGCGGGACGGAGCGCACAGCCAGCTCTCCACCAACCTGCAGCCGGCTGTCCTCCCTCTACCGAACCCCGCGCGCCCGCGCGTCAGTCCCTGCCGGGAGCCCAGAGGGCCGCGCTCACGCAGTTGGCGCAGGCGGCCTTACGCTAGAGGCGCAGTGCCCGCCCGTCCGCCCGCCCCCTGCACTCTCCCCGCCCTCTCCCTCCCTCGCAGGGGCCGAGCGAATGTAGCCCGCGAGAGAAAATGGCGGCGGCGGCGGGGAATCGCGCCTCGTCCTCGGGATTCCCGGGCGCCGGGGCGGCGAGCCCCGAAGCGGGCGGCGGCGGAGGGGCCCTCAAGGCGAGCAGCACGCCCGCGGCAGCCGCGGGGCTGCTGCGGGAGGCGGGCAGTGGGGGCCGCGAGCGGGCGGACTGGCGGCGGCGGCAGCTGCGCAAAGTGCGGAGTGTGGAGCTGGACCAGCTGCCCGAGCCGCCGCTTTTCCTCACCGCCTCGCCGCCGTCCTCCTCCACTTCCCCGTCGCCGGAGCCCGCGGACGCGGCCGCTGGCGGGAGCGGTTTCCAGCCTGTGGCTGTGCCGCCGCCCCACGGAGCCGCGAGCCGCAGCGGCGTCCACCCTGCAGAACCGGCGGCCGCACCGGACAGCGGCGCCCCGAGCCCCGCGGGGGCCGAGCCCGGGGAGAAGCGGACGCCCGCCGCCGAGCCGCCTCTTGCGGCGGCCCCAGCCGGGTGAGCAGCGCGGCCGGGGGCGCGGCGGGGACTTGGGGGGCGGGCGGGCGAGGGCAATGAATGAACCCCGGGCACCGCGCAGGGCGTCCCGGGGCTCCGCGCAGCGAGGCTGCACGCCGCTCCCCGGGAGCCCTCGGGCACCCCCTTTGACCCTTCCGGCGTCGGGCGGCGCCCCGGACCTGGCCTGGGGTACGGGACGGGACGGGGGCCCGGGGCGGGGACATGCGGGAGAGTTTGTTATTGTTTGCAGACATGTGACAGGCGTGCGAGCCGCGCTGCGGGGACCGGTTGAGATAAGGTGTGGGGGCCCGGGCTGGCTTTTGGGGGCTCCCGGAATCGGAGCTCTCCGAGGAGCCCCGGAGCGGGATCCTGGTGTTGCCCTCCGGGCCGGGCTGGGAGGCGGGCAGCAGTGCAGCGGCGGCGACCCCGGACGAGAGTCCCCGGGGGCGCCGGGGTGAGGCCCGAGCCTGCGGGCGGGCGGTGTAGGTGGGCGGGGTAGGTGGGGAGCCCTGCCCGAGGCCGGGGTGGGGGGGCCGGAGCGCGGCGGAGAAAGCGGTGGGGTCCCCGCGGCTGTGACAGGCAGAGTCTCTCGGCAGGTACCGGGGGCCGGGCCGGGACGAAGGCGGCGCGCCCGGAGCGCGGCCGCAGGGGGCTCCGGGTGGACGGCTCCGTAACGCCTGTCAAAGCGGTGTGGGCTGACCGGCTGCAAATGCACGGGGGCTTGCGGTCTTTTAGGACGTGGGGTTTTCTGATTGCGTCCCCCAGTGTCCTTGGGAATGAAGACTGCACCACTAGGACTTGAGTGACTTCTGTTTGGAGTTTGAATTTGGCCTTTGAGGTTTGCATTTGGCGGAGTGGTGTAAGAGCCAGGACCGGATGTGTCAGCCATTCAGTTTCAAAGCGGTGGTGACTGCTCCCCGCAGCCTCTCCGGCGTGGTTGGGGACCGCGGCGCGGGTGCGGTACTTCCTGCTCCGTGCAGCTGCGCGGGCCGCCGCCGACTGCCGGCTTCCAGGGGACGCAGTGCTGTGGCTCCGGCTCCGATAGAACCGTATTGCTTGTGCGCTACGGTGTGTGTAAGGTAACTCAGACCAACCGTTCTTGGCCTGACGCTTTTTGGCAACTGGAAATTTTTATGTTTAAGGAAATTCTTTTGAGTGTGACAGCCATCATCCTTGTTTTTAAAAGAATCTGACTAGTGTATGCAAAGCACAGGCTTGAGAGGTATTTTGAGTTGCTGGAAATGTTTTTGTGATAGTCACCCGTTTCCCTATAGGGTTTCCTGACCTTTATTCTAAAGACTGCCTTAGGTTTGTTTCCCTTGTAAAACGAATTTGACAGTAGGACTCATTGGCTTTGGTTAATTATCTAAAGTGATTTTGGGGGGAACTTGGTTGTTTGTTTAAAACCACAGTTCGTTGATTCCTTGAAAGTTGCCCCTTTCCCTCTCCCCGCCTCAAATCCCCCCCCCAAAAAAAACAACTAAAAATATGGTCAGCACTGTGCCATGGCAATATTGAGAGGAAAGATTTGTGACTGTGGTAGCTTTCTGTGTGCTCTTGTCCATGTAATTTAGTCTTACAGGGTTATGTTCTCCTACACTACTGCTCCTGGGCAGATTGGATTAAAACTTGACTAGCATAATTCGTTGTAGGCAATTGTTAACTACAAGTGAGCTCCAGATAAAAATATTAAACCCTAAATTTGAGAGATTAATTTTGTCTGTTCTCATGAGACCGAATTTTTGGATACAGTAAATAGTTTAGCAAGTGTCAGCATTCTAGTCATCTTAACGAGCTATTGAATATAGCAGAAGAGGAACTACTGTAGAATTAACATATAGATGTTGTTTAGTGTTGTCTCCACACAAAATAAGAGGACGAAGGTGTAAGCAGATGGAATTCAGGGGCTGAGTAATCCATGCTTAATTTTTGCGTTTTGTAACCTAGGTTTCCCCCCCTCTTTGTTTAAGGGGTGGATAATAATTGCACAGTATATGAAATAAGGGGCTAATCAGCATAATCATTTTTTAAAATGAATTTCACTAGCCAGAATGCTGTTTGTTTATCCCAAATCTTATACCTAAACATTTCATTTATAGTAAAATGTTGAGTCCCTCTCCTTTTGAAATAGTGATTTTTTTTTTTTTTTTTTTACAATTTCCTTGTTAATGGGGTTGAAATTCATTTGATTCTATTGGTATAAACACTTTGTAAGCAGTTAGTAAAATCTCAATTGAACTTTACTTTTTTGACAGTAGTTACATTCATACTTTCAGGAGGAAAATCTAACATTGAGATTTTGAAATATTTTTGTTTCAGTGGTACTATAGGTCTGGAGACTTTCTGTTTACAGACTTATTGTATTCTTTTAAAGAGAATTCTGTGAGTTTTTTAATTTCATAATTTCCTCCAGTTTTTGATCCTTGGATGTAGAAATTTAAATTGTAGAAAATATACTTTTGTAGTATAAATTATATAAAGAATACACATATTAAAACAGAAGATTTTAAGTCCATCTCTCTTTTTCAGGTTAGTAACTGAAATCAGTGGAAGTTTTTTGCCTGTAAGTGGCGCTCAAGGGTTTGGGATTTTTCCTTATATTACAGAATTAGGGGCTTTTTCTTCCTATCTACTGTCTTTGAAGAGAAATTACAGTGTTACTCTCCATTGAACAGGCTATTGTGAGTTTGATAGATATAATTACTCCATTCTATTTTTGTAACTTAAAAAAACCCAACTATCAATTTGCTGGCCCCATGAAAGAACAAGATATGCTGTACTTGTTAATGTTAGTTTTTGTTTAAAACTAAAGCTATTTCATAGGCTGCTTTTATATCCTCATAGAGCCCTCAGCTTTCAGTTCCTTTTAGAAGCTGCTAGACTATAAATATAATCTAGTGAATTTTTACTAGAGGAGGTATAGGAACATTATTACCCAAAAATAAGTTTAAAAAAAAATTAAGTTGGTGATTTTATAAAACAATAGAGGTAGTTACATAAGTTAGTCTTACATGAATTTGTAAGTTTTGTAGTTATGAATTGTCTCCAAGTTCTGTTTTAAATTAAGTAAGAAAATTAATGCATTCTTCAAAGACTAACCTTATTAAATATAATTCTGAAAAAGAAATATCAGAACTAGAATTGTTGCCAGCTTTTGTTGTCTTTTCATATCTGATTTTGGCAAGGGTGACTGGTTAACCAACATTCCTTAATATATTATCCCCAATACACTATAATAACTCCATTTTGTTAGATACAAAAAACAGGAAGTAGCTCTGTTCATTTATATTCTTTCACATCTCCTATAGCACCTCAAGCATATGTTGCATGTTTTAGAAATGGTCGCTGACTTATTGACATAAAGATTCCAAAATATGGAATGAAGGGAGTGTTCTTTGCTTTCAACAAGAACAGAAGAACCAGCTACAGCTTGCCTTGGCTGTCTGCTGATCAGCCCTTGACAGTTGCTGTGAGCATTCCAGAAGAAAAAATGATGGGGTGGCAAGGCAGTTAATGGGGAGTGGATTCCCCTGAGGAAAAATGTAGGGCATTCAGAAGTGCTCTGAGTTAGAAGGCACAACTTTTGCATTTTGTACCCAATTTTCTTGGGTTGAGAGTTATTTCTGTATGAAGAAGGCAATAGAAGAACGTGGCATGGAAAAGTAATAGTCTCCAGAGGCTACTTAAGAGCTGCAGTATATTGCACTTCTAACCTTGAAATGCCTTGCTATATCAGATATACCAAGTATATTCCTTAGACTTGGTTGTTTTCCTCAGTCTTGGCCTCTTTTTATATCCTAAGTCAAAAATTAGAGCTACTTTAAAATGTAAACGGGTAAAAGATTAATGTGAGGAAATGTGCAGTATTAGGAATCAACCCAAGTTGTTTTTAAGAAATAAATTAAGAACATTTTTAAACGCGAAAGAAATAATCAGGAAGAGAATTAAATGTTCATTTACAAATGCTCATTGCAAAGCAGTGAGATGAGTCGGGGGTTCTTTTTTCTTTTTCTTTTTAAAGATTTATTTATTGATTGATTGATTGCTATGTTGGGTCTTCGTTTCTGTGCTAGGGCTTTCTCTAGTTGTGGCAAGCGGGGGCCACTCTTCATCGCGGTGCGCGGGCCTCTCACTATCGTGGCCTCTCTTGTTGTGGAGCATAGGCTCCAGACGCGCAGGCTCAGTAGTTGTGGCTCACGGGCCCAGTTGCTCCGCGGCATGTGGGATCGTCCCAAACCAGGGCTCGAACCCATGTCCCCTGCATTAGCAGGCAGATTCTCAACCACTGCGCCACCAGGGAAGCCCGAGTCAGGTGTTCTTATTGCAAGAATATAAGAGGTTTTTTGCTGTGGCTAAACACGTTCATTGAGCATAGAGATGTGTTTAGATACCTTTTATATAGTCACTTTTCTTGCCTTCTGTGTGTCAGGCAAGTTATATATATTATCTCATTTCATCATCGCTGCAGCCTTGCAGTGCATTGTAATTTCTGTTTTCAAGAGGTGGAAACTCATGTGCAATGCTAAAGCCCCATTATCACACAACTAGAAGACAGGCTAGGATTCAAACCCAAGTTAGTCCCACTCCACAGTCCATTTCTTTTCACCACTCTCTGCTGTCTCCATTTTCTTTTTAAAGTTAATAATCAGATTAACTAATGATTTTGAAGGAGAAAGTTGTTCTTCAAGAGTCAATAAGCGATTGATAGGTTTCTACCCAGTGCCATTGCCAATGCATTTGTCTCCTGATGTGTATATAATGCATAGCTTTCTGTAACCTGACCTCATCCATGTAATACAAGTAAGCTGTGCTTAGATCACCTTATCATGTTAGGGAGAATAATTGATTAGTGTTGAGTGTTTTTTAGGTTTCTTGATTTGTGCTGTTTACATCGTAAGTGGAAGGAAATAAAGAAGCTGAAATAGTATCACATATTTATTTTTAATCATCACACATGGAGAGAAACTGTTCCAGTATAGCTAGACCCTATCCCTTTGTACTTGTTTTAGATTTCATGCATCCAACATTTATGAACCTCTGCAAGGTGATGTTCTGGGTGGTAGAGAAAAATATCATCAATGCACAGCCTGTGTTTCTGTTGGCAGATTGTAGTATGAACATGTTTCACACTTCCATGTTAAGCGTTGGTAAGAGAGATAGGAATAGAGGGGCATCCAGATTAAAGAGTAGTGCTATGAATCTCACCCACGACATTCCACACTATTCCTGCAGTGAATACAGTAGTACGTGACTAACTTTCTGAGGAATTAATTGATGTTCTAGGTTTGTAGTTAAGGGTGGTAGCTTTGTTCTGATTTCTGCTTGTACATTAGGTCTGCTAGTTTTTTTTTTTTAATTAATTAATTAATTAATTAATTAATTTATTTTTATTTATGGCTGTGTTGGGTCTTTGTTTCTGTGCGAGGGCTTTCTCTAGTTGTGGCAAGTGGGGGCCACTCTTCATCGCGGTGCGTGGGCCTCTCACTATCGCGGCCTCTCTTGTTGCGGAGCACAGGCTCCAGACACGCAGACGCAGGCTCAGTAATTGTGGCTCACGGGCCCAGTTGCTCCGCGGCATGTGGGATCCTCCCAGACCAGGGCTCGAACCCGTGTCCCCTGATTGGCAGGCGGATTCTTAACCACTGCGCCACCAGGGAAGCCCTAGGTCTGCTAGTTTTTGCTCTTTCCCTTTGGTCTCTTTCCCTTTTCTTAGGATAGATATATGCTGTAGCTTTTCCATTTCCACAGTAATGACAAAAGAAATTTAGATACAGATTAGTTTCAAACTATTTCTGCCTACTCTTAAGAGGTATATGTATGGAACTGCAAGTTCAGACATGATTTTTTTTCTTTCTTGAAAGAGAAAATTAAAATGGGGGGTATAGGAGCAAGAAACCGAGTATCTACCAATGCTGGCTTTAAAATTCAGACTTTATTATTAGTAATGGCGACTCTGCTAGTTAAGAAAACAACATTGGGAAATGTAAAATATGCTCTAGGATGTAAGATAATCAAGAAGATATCCTTGTCTTCATTTACTCTATGACATGTCATGGTTGGTTTAGGTATGTTTGGTATGGAGAGGAGCTCTGTACTGTTAGTGATTGAATCCTTTGAAATACTAGTCTGGTTAGTTTTGGTTTAATAGATTGAGATGTTGTAGAGTGCCAAGAACTGTTCAAGTTCTTAAGACCCACCAAGCATGTATTTCTATAAGTACAGTCTGTCACCTGGGAATTATTAATGAGACAGTCAGACTTCTTGAAGACTGGAGGAAGTGCCTGGCGCTCACACAGTGCTGTAGTTAGTGTGTTTACTAAGTTTATCACATGTAAGCATGACGGTGATGAGTATATGTGGAGTAAGGAGAGGGTGGATACTGGACGGTGGGTGGAGGTTGTACTCTTGACAGATAAGATGTGATCATTACCTTTCTTCATTGCTAAATAGCCATTCGACTGATGTAGCATCAAATAATCTTCAAACTGGTCTTTACAGCATTCTGAATACTAAATATCAACTGCTAACAGACAAGGAACTCTGTCTTATTCTTTGTCATTGCTCAGCACCTAGGCTAATGTCTGGCACCCATGAATATTGGATGCACATGAGTGTTAGGATGAATTCATTTTCCCAAAGTGGTTATTTTTAAATAAGTGTATAAGAAGATACACTAACTCATGACTTACTGTGATGTGATTTTAATCATAATCTAGCTTGAGGCAAGTTTTGAAGGCAGGAACTATTTCTTATGAGTTTTTGTGCATTGCTTGGTATTTTGTAGCAGTAGTTGGTATTTAGCAAGCAGTAGTTAATAATAATGACCAATTTTATAGAATGTAAACCAAACAATAATTAGTTTAATAACTAAGTGTAGTTATAAAATAATTGGAGCCATGTATAAACTGTCACATATTGAGAAAATTGAGTTTCTGGTATTTGAGTGTCTAGTTATTTGGGCTGATAGGTAAGCCCTCCTGATTTTCTTCTTAGCCCTGTGGCAACCCTTCCTGAATGGCTCCTCCTCATCTTTTTGAACATTAATATTAGAACATACTCAGGCCCAGGCCTTCTGTCATTCGCACTCTTCCACCCCCACCCCAGGCTCATTAATGCATTTAGATCCATTTTTGGCCATTCATGA
The DNA here is from genome assembly GCF_965194825.1 of Balaenoptera physalus. Classification (NCBI taxonomy): domain Eukaryota; kingdom Metazoa; phylum Chordata; class Mammalia; order Artiodactyla; family Balaenopteridae; genus Balaenoptera; species Balaenoptera physalus. The sequence continues at coordinate 133,539,341 of NC_138890.1, read as the reverse complement.
ATGATTGCAGAGTTTATTTTCCTAGCCATGATCTCTCTTAAATGCCACACTTGTCTACGTGACACGTCCGTACTCAGATATCTAAAACCAAATTTAGGATTTTCCCTGTACCTTGCCCTACTAATACATTCCCTGCTCATGAAATGGCAGAACCAGAACCTAGGAGTTATCCTTGACAACTCCTAGTCTTCAGGTGATTTCATCTGTTATCACATCCCTAGTCCAAGCTTCCGTGATCTCTCATTTGGACTAATGTAATAGTAAGTAGCCTTCTAACTTGCTCACTCTCTCCTCCTTTCTCCCTTCCAGTTGGTTCTCCATATTATGTGGCCAGAGTGATCATTTTACAATGTAAATCTTATTATAACAATTTTCCTCTAGAAAAGTAAATTAAATTGAATTTTAAAACTTTCAGATGCTTTCCATTTGGATAAAGACCACAGAATCCTTAACATGCCCCACAGAGTCCCTGCCTGGCTTAGCCCCTGCCTGCCTCTCCAGGCCCGTCTCTGATCACGCTCGCCCTTGTTCTCTGCAGGATGGCCTTCACTTCCTCAGACTCAGCACACCACCTCCTGCCGTAGGGCCTTTGCACGCACCGCACACGCCCTCTGCCAGGAGCACTTTCCCCAGTCCCGAGTCAGCTCCTGAGTGTTCAGATCGTAGCTCACTGATGCTTCCTCAGGGAAGCCTTCCTTCCCTGATCTCCCAGACTGGCTTTGTAGCTCAGTGTCCCTACTGTCAACGTTGTGATTTTATATTTTTTATGTCATTTGGTGAAAGGCTGCCTTCCCTGGAATACTGTAAAAGCTGAGTGGGCAGAGCCTTTGGCTGGGTAGCAACCCAGCACCTAGCAAAATGCCTGGCACAGAAGACCGTCGATAAATATTTGTTGAATAAATGGATGAGGGTAATAATGACATGGCAAGTTCAACCTAGTGGATTATCTGTTCTTCCCCTTTGTCAGATGTAGTCTGGGACCTAGCTAAGACGGGGTTAAATGGCAAAAGCCTTGTCGGTTTGTGATAGATTCATTAGGCCGTATCTGGACTATTAAACACACCAAGTGCCTCAGGTGGAGTAGGACAGCTTAGTGTGGTACAGAGGAAATAGCTATATGGCATGATTATATGCCGTAGGAAGAAGTGTTTGCTATGTGTATTTAGTTCTCCTGCTCTTACCAGGGAGTAGAGAGAGAGTATGTGTGTGGGCTTATGTGTGTGTGCATATATATGAATAAATATACACCTGAAGGTGTTATGCATTAATATAATGATTCCTTTTTCCGAGTTCTCAGTGTTACTTAAACTTAGGATACCACTTTTGGGATTTTTGTCACAATAACCCTGCTTCATCCAAAATTTAATTTGTTATTGATAATAATTCAACTTGGGATAAGTAGTTCACATTTGCATTAAAGAGGAGGTTTGCTAGACAAGTACTATATGAGATTTCAGGAGCCAAGAACCCACGTAACAGAAAACCATTTACCGGTGGTAACTAAACCTGGCAGCCTCCCTTATCTAGAACATGGTTTAGCACTAAGAAGTAAGTAAAAAAGGCTCGGAGCTGCCAAAGGGCCTGTAACAAAATCTGCGCTTTGAAGTTCTTTGATTTTACACTTAGAAGAGTTCCAAGGGCATTCACTCAGAATTCGCTGACATTTATTTAAGTTATTATTCTTGCAGTCTTGTCCATTTGGCGTCCCTAACATGCAGCAATTAAAAGCAGCCAATTAGAAGGCAAGTCGTGTGAGCAAGAGACAGGTTCCCTGAAGGCAGCATATAAGCAAAGACCTGACAGGTGAGGAGGAGAGAGAAGGGAGGAGAAAGGGAGAGATAAGAGGACATTAAAACATTGCAGTTGGGGCCACCTGGTGTTCGAACGTTAGGTTCCACATACCTGGATTGCCTCTAAGATTTTAAATTTATTAAATCACAGCACTTTGCAACATTACTTTTTGGGCATCAGCTTCCTTATTTGTAAAATGAGAGCGATCAAGGTTATATGATTGGTTTTGTTTTTTGTAATGATGATTACTGTGGCTCATTATTGCAAGGTTGTTGTGTTTATAGTTGTAGAGAGTATTTTGATCCTGAGTGGTAAACATCTAAATTATCTGTAAGGGGTGGTCCTGTAGCCTTGATGATGCTGAATAAATACAGTGCTGTTTGGAATTACATAAAATTGGATGCTGCTCATTACAAATGTCTTGTGGATTGGCTTTGTGGGAAAATCGTTTTGCTTTATTTGTTGGCCTGAGTCATTTTATATCCTGCAATTTTTAAAAAATGCTTGATAGTTAATCACCACCACCAGTATGTACTGCCCTTTCTCCTAGCTAGACTTTGAGAAGTCAGGCAGTAAGCGCCAGCTTTGCAATGTTGACCAAGTTATTTAATTACTGCAAGGACTTTGGTTTAATAAGATGGCTACTTGTGAAAGGATTCTTGATGTTCACGTGCTCTTAAGATGCTTAGTGTTTTGAAAAAGACATTTCACAATTCTTTTTTTCTCTTTCAAAATAATTAATTGGCTCTACCTGTTATTTATTGTCTGGATTTTATTGGTATTCTTAAATTCTTCTTGGGTAATAAATCAAATTATTTTCACTGAACCTTAGATTTTAAAAAAGATGTGACATATTAATGTAGATATTAATATTCCTGGAGAAGGTTTAGTGTCTTAATATAAATTTATTTTGAATTTTGAAAATATATTTCAATTATTCTGGTACACTGGCACCTCCACACTGTTATACAAGGTCCTTATGATTTCTCTGGGATTCAGAATTTATAGAATTAAACTTCATTAATAAAATGATTAGACAGTCCTTTTGAAAGCAGCAGAAAAATTTATTTTTTTAATTTATTTATCTTTTAACAAAAGAACAGTACTATGTAGACCGCTATACAGTTTGCTTTTTTCTTAATAGTATTTTGTTCGTTATCTTAATGATGAACGTAGAGCTGTCATTTTCCATGACTGCATAGCATTCTATCATTTGGCTGTCTCATTAACCAGTTTCCTAATTTTAGACATTTATATTGTTTTGTTGTTATATCAAGCTGTAGTGACTACCATTGTGCCTACATTTTCATATGTTTGTGCATTTGGTTTTGTAAAATAAATATTCAGAAGTGAAATTGCTGAGTCAAAGGACATGTATATTTAAAAATTTTATCATATAGCCAAATTGCCCTGTAAAACACTGTGCCAGTTTACATTTTTCTCATGGTGAGAGTGCGCATTGCCCCACATTCTTGCCAGTGTTGGATATTATCAGTCTTTCATTTTTGCCAATGTGGTGGATGAAAGATTTTTTTAATTTTAATTTGCATTTCTTAGCTTTTTAGCATCATAGTACAACTTGTGTTATTAACAATTTCCTACGTCTTTTGTGTATTTCCTTTCACACATGGGAGATAATGGTTTGTTTTTTCTTATTGATTTTTAAGCATCCTTTGTATATTAGAATTGTTAGCTCTGACATTTATTGGAATTGTTTTCTTCTACTTTTGTGTTACGAATTTCAATTATAGCATTTTTCCATAAAGAAGCTTTAAATATTCCTTCAAATTTCAATCCCTTCCTTCCTTCCTCCCTCCCCCCTCCTCTCCTCCCTCCCCCCTCCTCTCCTCCCTCCCCCCTCCTCTCCTCCCTCCCCCCTCCTCTCCTCCCTCCCCCCTCCTCTCCTCCCTCCCCCTCCTCTCCTCCCTCCCCCCTCCTCTCCTCCCTCCCCCCTCCTCTCCTCCCTCCGCCCTCCCTTCCTTCCTCTCTCCCTCCCTCCCTTCCTTGCCTTCTAGAGAGGGTAAGCTGTGTAGTGGTTCAGAGTACAGATGCCTGAGTTCTAGTCAGAGTTTCACCACTATCAAGTAGTGTACCTGGGAAGTTACTTAACTTCTTTGCACTTAAGTTTCCTTAACTATAAAATGAAGATACTACTTCAGAGTTGTTGTGAGGACAAAGTGTTTCTGTAGTTCTTAAAACAGTGCTTGGTGCATGGCAAACACTGTATAGGTAATAGCTATTATTATTCCCTACTGCAAGATTTTAAGAATTCACCAGTCTTTTCTAATACTATTTTTCTAGGTTTTTTTTAAAAAAAATCTCTGATCTGTATGAAGTTTAAGGGGTGACACAGGGCCCTAACTTTATTTTCTCCAAATGATTGGCTGGGTGTCCCAGCACTGCTTATTGATTAAAAGTTTCCCCTTTATCATATATTAAATTTTCAAATATTTTGAAGTTCCCAAATACATTTCTTTAGTTTAAGATCTTATTCTTGCACCAAGGGCCTAAATTCCTATATAACCACATTTCAAGTTTTGTACAAAGATTCTAAAAGAATGTCATTGACTAGAGAGAAGAAGATCTATCAGAAGACTATTAGCTGTGTATCTTTGCTGAATCATTCTTATTAATATTTTGGTGCCTAAAATATCTTGGCTTCAATGACAGAGCCTCTGGGATAGCTTCCCCAGGAGGTACAGCTCTGCCAGGCACTGCAGCCAGCGCAGTGTCCGAATTGAATCCCTGTCTTCCGCAGCCTGTCTGTCTTCCCCTTCGGATCTCCTGGTCCTTTGGGGTGCCGTTGGTGATGCCTGTCACCGTCTCCCTCATCGCCGGGCTCTTACTCCTCTGGCTTTCTCACCCTCAGCTTCCGGCCAGCGTCCAGTTCTGTTGTTGCCAGCTGTCTGCTAGCCCTGGAATCCACCCGCGCAGCTGCTAACCCAGGGTCAGGCCTCTGTCACCTCGTCCCAGTTCTTGCAAACCTTCTTCCTAACCAGCCTCTGGCTTTTGGACATGTTCTCCTCAGTCGTTTCTCTACACTGCAGTTAGAGTGAGGCTTCTATGATGCAAGTCTGATCATGACACTTCAGTAGACAAAAATCTAATCTAGTCTTCTCATTTTAAAAATGAGGAAACTGAAACACAGGCTTAAACAGTTCAGATAGCTAATCAGTGGTAAAGCTGGGAAATCCCAAGTCTGTCAAAAATAATTGGCACTTTTTCTGGCATTCAAAAATAATTTCTATTCAAATATATGCATAATAGATTTTGCACCTTGTGAGTGGTGGATAATTTATGTGATTTGAATTGCTGGTGTTCAGCATGCCTTCTACACACAAACTGAGGCCAGGAGAATGATGAAATGCTGTAGAATGAACTCCTGCTTACAGTATACTATACAGTTCAAAAGATGCTTTTGTATTTGCTGCCATCTAATTGAAATATATAGTTTATTATAATCTTTCAACCTGAAAATCAAGCAGTATCACTCAACTTAGATACTGTTAGTTACTTGTGTCATTAGTGTCTTAATAAATCTTAAAATCTACAGTTGTTTCTCTTAAGATACTTATTCATGTAACAATTCAATTTAATTCCCCAGCTTTATTCTGTGTTGATATTGTGTTCCACACTTTCGAATGGCTGTGTTCTATCTTTAGATAAATGAATTCAGAGGAAAAAAAAAAAAAAGCAACTTTTCTTCGTCCTGAGAATAAAGTCCAGACTCCTTAATGTAGTTCAGAAGCTCTGGTAATTGGCTCTGCTCCCCTCTCAGCTCCCCCTTCCAGAACACCCTGCTCCAGTCATTCAGTGCTATGTTCACATTTTTGTTTCCCCGGCTAACTCTTCTTTTCTCTCAATGTGCTAAATGTTGTTTCTTCTGTCTGGATCACTCATTTTGTCTCTGCTGTGAGATACTTTTTAATATGTTTTTATTCCCTCTGCAATCAAGAATTATTGGTATCCTACTAAATATAAATGTGTCTATTTACAGAAGTCAGTACTGTATTGTGAATTTTGCTGAACTCTTTGATTTAAAGTTCCTTGGTATCTGAGTTAGATTTGCCACTTTTAAAACTTTTTAGTGTTTCCTCTGTCATTGCATACATCGTCATGTCTGACTGAACAAGTGTTTACGAAAAGTTCTTTTTAAATTATACATTATTGTAAAGTGAATCAGGTTTTTCTGTTGATTTGTGTTAAAATTTCAGAGGTACAGTCTCAGGAAAATATTTTGGTGCCAAGCAGTGTACAGTCAGCCCTCCATATCTGAGGTTGCAGAACTCGCAGGTACCGAGAGCCGACTGTACTAAACAGTTTTATAGTATAAGGGCTTGAGCATCTGTGGATTTTGGTATCCGCAGGGGGTCCTGGAACCAGTGTTCCGTGGCTACGAGGGGACGACTGTATTGCTGTCATCCAGAATAGTCCAAGACCATCTCAAGTCAGAGAACAAATGTGCTCAAATGCTTCAAGCACGGAGCTTGACTGTGGCCTAGGCACGTCCATCACAAGGTTTATACCAGCTGCCCAGCCTCCATGGGCAAGGTGCCGGGGAGCTGATAGGTTATAGGAAAACACGCACATCAGATGTAGGGTCATTCCAAATCCTTTCGTCTGGCCTGTGGGTGCTCTTTCTAGAAAAACGAAAGGGCAGAGTAGTAAACATGCCAGGATGAACGCCCATGGTCAGTGCTGCCATCGCCCCTGACACGGGCAGGGTCATGCCTTCATGAACACTCGTGGAGTGGCTGCTGTGAGCCAGGCACCAAGGCGCTGGGGACCCAGCAGTGGGGAAGCCCATGAAGGAGTTTAACAAGGTAGCAGACTGCCTGGTGACAAGGGTGGGTGCTGACCTCAGTCAGCTGGGAATGAGGAGGGTACAGGGAGGGTTTTCTGGGAAATGGGAGGTCCACCAAGTCGTGAAGAATGCCGAGGAGTTAAACAAGTGAAAGGGACTTGGAGGGAGACCGTGGCCTGCGGGTGGGGTTGTGTGGAGAACACACACAGGCCCGGAAGTCCATGGTAGGCTTGTGCGCTGATATGGAGAACTGTGAGTATCGTTCAGGTAGCCCTGCCTGCGTGGGAGCAGGGTGCAGACAAGGCTCAGCAGCCAAGCCTGCGACAAGATTCCTGGCTCTGGCCAGAGAACCGTGCAGAGCTCTCTGCCTCCTTATTGCTGCCACTGGGCAATCCTTAGATCGCCATGCTTGGGACAAAATAAAAAGCCTTTGTAGTTTGGTAAGTAACTACAGTGCCCTAGGAAGTCGGTCAGGAGGCCCAAAGGGGGAGTTACATCAAAGCTGGTGCAAGACAGTCTGAGTCTGAGATCACAGTCTGGGAGCTGTGTGGCTCTTGCATTTCCAATAGCTCCCCGTAGTTTCAGAGGTTCACAGATTGGGAAATGTACTCAGGCAAATGAATTCCATCCACGTTGGTCATGAATGTGGTTTTGGAACTGCACGATTATGTTTCAGGGGCAGCACAGGGTAGTGATGAGGAGGCTGGACCCGAGAAGTCAGATCCTCTTAGTCACAATCGCTGGACTCCAAAGAAGTCACTTAACTTCTCTGAACCTCAAATTTCTCATCTTGAAAATGGGGTGAGTGGGGGTGATTAGACAGGATAATGAAGTGCGGTTCTTAACCCAGAAATGCACTCAGTAAAAATTGACTGTCTATAATATAACTGCAAGTAACTATGAAGACTCCCTGCTTAAACCTTGACTGTACAGATGAGGATGAGGTAAAGAGACTCACGGTTCCCTTACTAGTTACCATTAATTTAACAAAGGCAGTTTGTATAGATTATGCATCATCTTGGGAGCAGTGTATTTTCCTTATTTTGAAATTATTAACAAGAATAATGGAAAATGCAACTTTCAATATTATGTGATGTGGGATAAAGCATGTCATCGGTAGGACGTAATGAGGGTTCTCGTCACTTTGTGAGGACCTAAGGCTGGTCCCCTGGGTCTCTTTCTCATCTGTGAAAAGAAGAGGTTGGCTTACATAATTTTTTTATTTCCTTCAAGCTCTAACAAATTATATTACAAAATTTTAATTTGAAAATTATTTCTTGTGGCTAAATTTAGTTCTAATTATTGAAACAAGTAGATTTTTGAACTTATAAACTCTTGAAATTTTAAAGCTGGGTACCAACTATAAAAAGAAATGCAAATGAAAAGCAGATAGAAAAGAGATAATCATATTTATTACCTGACATTATATGATGAGAAGTATTTATTTTTTTAAAAGCATATAACTGTTGGGAGAACAGTATTTTGCAAAATGGAGAAAATAAATTAGGGCAAGGTCGTTTGCATGTTTGTGTTTAGCAAATATGCTTAGAGAGTAGTAGTTTTGAAAATAACTTTTTACACCTAATTTTTAGTAACTTTACTGCTGTTAAAAGCTATCTTTTTTTCCTCAACTTTAATTATATAAGGAAGGGACATTCCCTAGGGATAACCTGTAATAAGCAAAACAATCCTTTGACTTTTTCCTATGTTTATAAAGACCTTTTTGTAAACATGCATATGTATACATACTCTTTTGTTTAACTAAAACTTTTAAAAGACAGTTGTATTGTTTCCTAATTGTGAAAATTCAGATTTCATTCTGTTTCAGGAGTTCTTTTCACATGATTTGTATAGAGTTGGCAGTTGCTGGAAAGTATGAATTTCACTATGATTTTTTTTTTCGTTTTAATCTAGTAATTTGGGGCTCAAGTGGTAGAAAATCTTGAGTTTCAAATAGTTTTTGAATTGAACTTTTTAACTGATTTAATCATTGTGGTTACACCGATTTGAAGCATATTCACACAAAACTCTCTTGCCCGTCACTGTTCTTCATATATAGAACTGAAGCTGCTTGTAATTCATTGCAGAGCACCCGGACATCCAACAGTAATTACTGTTTGTCGTAGATTCCTGGTAGTGAAGCACACTTGACCCTTCCTCCTTCCATTAAAACCCACACAGCTCTCTAATTCTGATTGTTGTGATCAGTTATTCAGATATTTGGGAGCACTTACCGTATGCTACCAGCACATGATTTCCAGACAAGGCTGTGATAAGAAATAGAGCAAAGTCCTTTTGAGCCTTGCTTGCCTTAGCACCATTCTTCCAGCCTATTGTGACTGATGATGGTAACTGGCTATAGGTTTTGTCACCAATAAATAAGGCAGCTAGACTGTCATTCGCACCATGCAAACTGAAATCATCCTGCAGTTTTATAAGTGGATAGTAAACATTCCCTCCACTGCAAGATTTGCTAGGAGAGTCTTAAATAATGCCCAAAACACATGAGAACAAAACCTTCCATTTTGGCACTTAGGTCCATAAAGGCAGTTTTGGCATCAAAGAGAAAAGGTTTATGTTCAAGAACTTCTTGATTTCTATTCTCCCTCTTACTTCCTAGGCCAAGTTTTGGTGATAACATATAAAACCATTAGTGTGTAAAGTCAGCTTATCTCTAAATACAGCAACTTGAAAAAGAAATGTGTTCAGAATTACATTGTATAATATAATGCTTTACTTTTGTTGAAGATTCACCAAAATACTGAATGTATTTTAATTACTAAAAACAAATTAGTAGAAATTTCTTATCTAAGTAGAAAATATGGTCAGCCATGCACTGAGCCAAGATGAAATTGTTTTTTCTGAGTTGTGTCTTTGTTTCTTATTCCCCCAGTCCCCAACACATAGACTTGCCACCTCCCCCATACACACACACACACACACACACACACACACACGTGCGCGCCTCTTGCTAAAGTACTGACTTTTCATTCCATGCTGACAAGTTGTGCTAGAACTTGCCATTACAGGGTCTTCAGTGAGCAACTTACACTGAATTCTGTGCTGTAGCAAGGCTCGTGTAGTGCCAGTGCATTCACACTTTTCCTTGTATTTCTTTGTTCTTTATTAAAAAAAATCTCATTTTATAAATTATGTATTGAACATTTATAGGGTTTGCATTTTTTATCAAATCTGCTTTACGCTTTAGATGACCTATACCACACTTTTACTCCTAGGCTGACTTCCTGTCCTTATACTATTGGGTTACCCCTGCCCTAGTATATCATTTTGTGTGAATGTAGGGCATATACCCTGAGAAAACCATAATTCAAAAAGAGACATGTACCACAATGTTCATTGCAGCCAATTTACAATAGCCAGGACATGGAACCAACCTAAATGTCCATCAACAGATGAATGGATAAAGAAAATGTCGCACATATATACAATGGAATATTAGTCGGCCATAAAAAGAAACAAAATTGAGTTATTTGTAGTGAGGTAGATGGACTTAGGGTCTGTCATACAGAGTGAAGTAAGTCAGAAAGAGAAAAACAAATACTGTATGCTAACGCATATATATAGAATCTAAAAAAACAACAACAAAAAAATGGTACTGATGAACCTAGTTGCAGGGCTGGAATAAAGATGTAGACATAGAGAATGGACTTGAGGACATGGGTGGGAGGGGAAAGCTGGGGCAAAGTGAGAGTAGCATCGACATATATACACTACCGAATGTAAAATAGCTAGTGGGAAGCAGCCCGCATAGCACAGGGAGATCAGCTTGGTGCTTTGCAATGACCTAGAGGGGTGCGATAGGGAGGAGGGGAGGGAGACTCAAGAGGGAGGGGATATGGGGGCATATGTATGCATAAGGCTGATTCACTTTGGTGTACAACAGGAACTAACACAGTATTGTGAAGCAATTATACTCCAGTAAAGGTACATTTTAAAGAATACATTTTATTTAAAAGCCAGAGAGTTTTTAAATCTGTGGCAAAGGTTAGCCCAAAGACATAGAATATTGCATGCTACTAATTATTCATTTTTTAGATACCTAATCTAGGATTTTTTTTTCAGTGTGCTGTGGATATTGCCTATGTTAAAAACATTGATAATAACACACAAGTTTTGTAAAAAGTTTTTACTTAAGGAATAACATATTTAAAATGTTGATTCATTCTTTACCATATGCTTAGGCAGCCATGTGTCAAATCTTTTTAAATACAATACTGTCTTCTTTCCATAAACCATTAAAACTTCAGCATTCCAGCTCTGTCTTCCACAACTCTTTTACCCATGAAAATAAGATAAAATTTTGGTTTGTTAGGATTATGTGTGTGAATTTGAGGTTCAGAGACTGTGGTCACTATGGTGATCTGACAGCCATCACCAGCTCTCCTCCAGGAGTATGTCACCTGTAATTGTCATGGGCGAAATGGTGACATCAGCACTCGTAGCTGCTATAATTTCAGAATCTGCCTCACAGCCCAGCAACTATTTTGGAGTCTCTCCTATAGGTCTGGGCAGTGAAACATCACTAGTCTCATGTGGGATCCTGGGCAGCAGAGGAATCAGCTGCCGTGGTGCAGCTGAAGCCAGGGTGAATTCCTTGGCAGGGCTCATTTCAGATGTCTCTGAGAGCTGCACCTCCTGAAGCAGGCTGGCTCAACAGGATGCCGAACTGTTCTTGCCTGCTGGAGCGTAGAAGCAGCCACCGGGACGTTTTTTAGGAGACAGGTCAGGAATGGGATGGAGAGCAGCAAGGGCAGGTTGTGGCGGCGGCTAGAGATCAGTCTCTAGAAGCAGTGAGCTCCGAAACCTCATCAGGCTGCTTCCAAGGTAGTTAGACTCTGAGAGAGGAAGGTGGGCCACAAAGACCTAGGCCTAAATTAGCTTTAACCCCTGACTTGTAACTTAAGTTTTCCTAATTGTTCATTTTGTAATTCAAGTTTAATCCGACTAACCACCAAGTGGGCCTTTAGACTGCCGTTTCAAAAAATTGGTAGCATGCTAACTTCCACACTTATTAAATACTTAGAATCATTGACCGCTTGTTTCCCTTAGAACTTTAAATATTAAAAAGAAACTTATGAACATTCTAGTCTATTCAGAATATCTATGATTGCTTATGTGGGACTAATAAAAAAATTAGAAACGAATGAATTCCACGAGAATTCTTTTTTTTTTTAATAACCATGTGGATAATACTTTAAAAACCAAAATTATTCTGATGCAAAACTTCTGTCTTTACTGTCTCAGGTAAAATGAAAAGCCTACTCAAATCGCAGTTCAAATTCAAGAGTTCCTTCTGGACATATCCGAGTCCTTCTTTCTCCCTTGTAACTATTGGATAGGGAATTGCCAGGTGTCTTTAGTTGAAAGGTGCTTAACCTGCTTTCCAGCTGCTTATTGTGGTGGACTAAGTGTTGGCATTGGCTCAGGCCCATCAGGCCCGTCTCCGGTGTTGTCTTACCACTTCTGCAGGACATTGAGTAAAGTTATTGAACTGCTTTGAATCTGACTGTCCTCATCTGTGAATTGGAAATAATGATACTTTTCCTACTACCAGAATTTGAAAAGATCGAATGAGATGGTGGATATGAAATTACTTTAAAAGGGTGAAAATAAAGCCCTAAGGGATTTCCCTGGTGGTCCAGAGGTTAAGACTCCACGCTTCCAGTGCAGGGGGTACAGGTTCGATCCCACATGCCACGTGGCACGGCCAAAAAATTAAATTAAAAAAAAAAAAAAAAAAGCCCTAGGATTTATGGTCACAGTATTTTAGAATTCAAAAGTACAACCTCCTGACTCTTAGAGTGGCATTAGAGAGGTTCCGTCATTGTCAGGAGGTTGAGCAGTGAAGTGCAGTGCGGGGCTAGGGTGCCCCCCCTTCCTAGCTCACCTTAGTCCATCCTAGTTTAGCTGCATTCTCCTGCTGTGCTTGTCTTATTGGAAATATCAATAGTAGTTAATTTCCTCTGTGCCTGGTACACTGGTACATTATATAGCTTGTCTCATTTTAAGCCTTGTACTATCCTTGTGAAGTAAGTGCGGTTTTTATTCCTATTTTACAGATGAGAAAACAGAGACCCTGAGAGGTGAGGTAACCTGGCACCTAGTGGGTGGGTGAAGCCTGGGTGTGAACCCTGGCAGTGTGACTCCAAGACTGTGCTCTTTAACCTTATGGTAATCTTTTATGCATATTTTAATATTTTTTTTAAATCAGGAGATGGGTTTGAGTTACATCAGAGAACACATTTCATTGTCTATTACTCATTTCCCTGTCTTGGCTGTTTAGGTCCTCCAAAATATACATGAAGCATCAGTGAAATGTTTCAACATTTTTCGTTGTTATGTGAAGTTCTTATAAAATAAGGCCAGTTGTAAACACAAATTTATACTTCAGTGTGTTTACTGTACCAGAAAAGAGAGTAGGCTCAGGGTGCAGATGTGGCTGAACTTCCTTCACGCGCACACCTTTGCCAGCAGAATGGGAGATGTGCTTGGAGCGCGTGGCCCATGTTAACACTCTGGAGCCTTCACCCTTTACAGAGTGCTTGCACAGACTGTCTCATCCTCGCCCTGCGACACAGGCATCTTCCTACTTTACAGCTGGTGGGAATACCTCAGAAAAGTTAGGGGGCAAGAGGCAGAGTGAAAACTCCTGACCCTCTGCTCTGTATATACACACTCTCCCTCCTCTGGGCTTCTCCTAGGCTCACACCTGCGTGTCCTAGTGCATGCTCTGAGGTAGCTGCCTTGGGTAGCTCAGGTATTTAAAATGTATTTGTTCACAACTAAACATAGCTGTTAGAGCTCTTTATAAATGGGTCATGAAAATAATAGCTAGTTTTCATTTCCAGTGGTTTTAAATTAAAGCTCAATTTAGACTTCGGCATTCTTTTAATTGGTGCGTTTTGAATGTCGGTTGTGCCTGTTTACTCATTTGAGTAAAGATACTAATTTCTAAGGCACACATCCAATATAGAGTTATGCCTAAATGGGCTTCAGTTCATTTATTCTCTTACTGTTACTTGTACTCTACTAGTAATATAAGTTAACGAATGCCTGCCTATCAAGTATTTTGTCTTCAGCAGGCATATTCTATAATTAAAAGAGCTTAGTGGCTCTGAGAGAATTCAGTAATCTCCCTGACCCTATGCCTCCACAACAAACAAAGGAGATTATCTTTGAGTTTAACTAGAGAAAGGTCACTCAGGTAAAACTGAAATCTCCTTTAAGGCAAGATAAGTATCTTTGCCCTTAACTGGGTCTCTAATATTCCATTATTTTGTTTCTTAAATAACAGTAGTAATGTGTTTGCAGTCCCAGAAATCTTATATATGTGCTGCTTCTGGAAACTTTCACTATCATTCCAAACTCAGTAATGTTTACTGATATACCATGTGGCTACTACTGTTCTAGGAACTGAGTTATCCCCAGATAAGAGCTGGTAGGTAACAAGATAACTCAGTTCTTGTGTTCTCTAGCTAGTTACTGATTACCAGTAGCTAGTTTCATGAGAAGCTCTTGGAGAAAACTGAGGAGTAGTTGTAGGTTCTACCTGGGTTTGACCATTTTCATGTACCCACTGGATACGAGACAACTTCATGAATGCTGCCTGTTGATTGTCCTTTTAGGGTACAAATGATGTAGGCAATGAAGAAAAAAGATGAAGAAAGAAATACTGTTGCGCTTTAAGAAAGCCCTCTTAATAAAAACGTGAGTTGACACCCCCCCCCAAAAAAAAAATCAAGAATGATTGTGTCAGACTCCTGAAAATGATTTTATTATGTGTATTGTATTTATATACAGCTTTTAAGAAAACAACTTGTAGAAAGTAAAATATGCTTAGCTTTATATCTTATTACATTGATAGTAATTCCACCTCTGGGATTGAAGTTTCCTGGCTGAGACGCTTCTCTTTAATGGTACCTTTGCTCAGTTCAGTCTTGGGTTTCTCAGAATCTCTCACAATGGCCAAGAATTGAGGAATGAATGGGGACTTCCTATGGGCAATTTTGATTTCTTGATAGGTAGGCCCCGGCTTACATCCATACCTCTGAAAGGATAGTGGGGAATTCTAGCTCAGATTCCTCCAAGCAGTGCCAGGATTTCCTGGAAGAGAGCAGAGAAGAACCTGCAGGAAAATGATACCTGAGAGGCAGAGGAGATGATTTTACCCAAGGAGAAAGTGGTCAGCAGTAGTAATGCCACTGGGCAGGATGCAAGGGTAGCTGTGACTGTCTCAAGGCCAGAATTTAGTGGAGTATTGAGCATTGGAGCCACTGAGCTTCCTTAAGGGATGACAGGGCAGTGAGGAAGCCCAGGCTCCTCTTGAGAAGCTGGAGGAGGACGGAGTGGGAGAGAGGCAGAAGCCTAAGGATTTGCAAAAGCGGGGAAGCATTTTGGGGTTGGTTGGGTTGGGTTTTGTTTTAAGGCAAGAAGAAGGAAGAATGCTTATAGGCTGAAGAGACGGAGCAAAGAGGGGAGGTTTGTTGTTAAAGTAGTGAGTGTGCTTTCCTCAAACACTGACATTTCCTTAAGGAAGGGGCTTGGAGGGCACTTGACTGCATAGTGAATAGGAAGCCAGTCTGTGATTAAGTTTGCCATGGTTATGAAATATGTTGGTAGGAGTTTTCTCTGTGTTTAAATTATTATTGCTCATGGTGTAACAAAACATTCATCCACCTGACAAATTTATTAAGAATTGGCTACGTGCCAGGCACTAGGAATACAGCAGTGATGAAACAAGACAAAAATCCCTGCCCCCCATAGAGATTATGTCTTTACAAAAACATGGTTGTAAGTATTCTTGGAATCCATTTCATGGTTTCTACTTGCACTTTTTTTCATGTTTTGTGGCCTTCCCTTAGAATGACGTGAACACTAAAGTGACCTTCCTGCCCCAGATGTTCAGAGGATTGCTTTCTGTCCAAGCCTTCCTGGTGGCTCTTGCATTTTTCTACCCTCTTCCTAATTGCTGTTAGTAGTTACCTTACAGAAATACTGTCCAGGATAGTGGGGAATTCTAGCTCAGATTCCTCCGAGCAGTGTACTGTCCCATTTTAACTTGGGCAGCATGTGTACCTGACTGGTAGCCAGTCAGATTTTGATGTCGAAGGTGTGGGTGTGGCGATAGTCTGGGGAGGTAACCCAAGAATACTTTCTTAGTAATAATAAAATATCAAAGTTTTAAAATGATTTCTTTTTAGAAAAATAATTTAGGACATATTTAGAAATATCCTTGTAAATATTGCTTATTATCTTGCATAACTGATAGACTTTCTTGGATGGAAAGTGGTAGAGATATGGCTGATACTTTGGCACTTAGGCAGTTTATCTTTGCTTCAGGTAGAGGGTGACTTGTTACTTATATGTCGCTAGTGGTTGTGCCATTGATAAACATTTGTTTATGTCCCCTAAACAAATCTGTGAAGTTTTGTCATATATATGTGATTGTCAAATTGTGGGAAAGTTGTTGAGAACAGCTGCTTTAGCTTATTGGTGAACATCCATTCGGCAAACTTCTGTTGAAGAGAAAGGACCTGGGAGCGTGCTCTGCAGCCTGCCATTCTGGGAGTGCTTACTTGGAACCCTGAACAGAACTGATTCAAGTCCCTAGTCTCATTGTTTACCTTAATTCATTTGAATTTTATGTTTTAGTCATATTTGTATTTTTAACACAAAACTGTCACTGCACCCCTCTCCCAAATCTTGGAATAAAATTGACATTCTAGAAGTAGATGCTCTATTTTTTCATGCTTATGCTGTGGTTTCAAATGCATCCTGCTAGCCGTATCCCCCCCAAACTAGGAGAATCCAGGTTTGAGGAGTCTGGATTGGGGGTTCTAGCGCTGTCCCTTCCCTGGAGACACCCCATTCATTGACCTCCTCAGCTAGTTCCCTTTCTTCCACTCAGGTTTCTTCCTAATAGGATGTAGTCTTGTGGCTTCTGCCTCTTCCCTCCCAGGCACAAACTCTTTTGGGATTTTCTTCAGAATTCTTTCTTCCTGTTAACTACAGGAAAATCAACAGATAGTAACAAAATTAGAGATATGGACAAGTTCCAGAGTTATGGAAAAGTTTTTTCCACTGAAATGCATGTGTCTAGGCTTATGGTTTTGGGCTTCTTTTACTGACCATCTCAATGTTTTACTGGGGGTGAAATCTGTCACTCTTACTACAACTGGTATTCCCAGCTCTTCTCTCTTTCTGCAGTGTTCCTAAAACTAATGGTGGGGAGTTGGTTTACACAAAGGCCTCAGTGAAGCTTATTTACATCTTAGAGATCTTTCGTATTGGAAAGGTGTTACTTCCTCATAGCCTGCTGTGTACAAGTACCAGGCATTTGAGAGTCAGTACTGTTAGAGTGGTGGATGAGTAGGACATAGGCCTTGCCATCAAGAAAAAACACAGCCCGAGGGCAAAGATCAATCTATTCCTTTATTCAGCACATATTTATCGAGTGTCTGCCATATGCCAAGCTTTCTGCTAGGGCAAGGAGCATAAAGTTAAGACTCATTTCTGCTCTCAAGGATCTCACAGTCAAACGTTGGAGACAGACAAGTAAGAAACCATTATAACAGAGTGCTATTTGCTGAGTTGGGACCGAGGAAGGACTGCCCCCCCTCCCCGACCGAGTTAGAGGGGCTGTGACCAGTGGGGAAGGCTGAAGGCAGCTTCTGGGATAGCTTCTCCAAGGAAAGGAGGACCCTTGAACTTGAGTGATGAGGTGGGAACTACAGGATATACCTAAGGAAAATTAGACAAATTTTATTTTTATTTTTTGCTTCTTCTGTATACTAGATAAACTCACATTTTATTAATTGTCGACACTGTTTCTGTTTTTCAACTTAAAAGTTTTGAGTTTGAGTATCAGCCAGAATGATAATGAATTTAGTCAGTTATTTTAATTAAAAAGAATATTAATATGCATGTTTATGAAAGAGTTGCTGTCATGTTTTAAAACAAAAACAATAATACAATTTATAAAGTACAAGTATAGTTCTTTGCCCCATTTCCATTCAGGTTATTCTTTTATAATTGAATTCTTTAAAATTAGAAAACGGTTAGGAAGAATGGCTTTTGAAGCATATATCAGGCTAAATTATAATAAGTCAGAACCTGCCAGTTTAAAATGAATGCAATTCTTTGGTTCTCCTAAATTGTATCTTTTGCTACAGTGAAAAGAAATTAGCATATTTATGAACACCTACAAAATTCCATTGAAATGAGAAGACATTATTTAGGTAGACAGAATGTAATGATTCAGACTATATTTGGGACAGGATATCGGAATTAATGTGGCTTCTCTTTCAAGTTATTTGTGGGCAGATGACATCTTTAATATTAATAATTGCCTAAGTTACATTTTTAAGGAAAGAGTGCCACCTATTGAACGAAGGTTTTTTTTCTCTCCTCCCATTCCATTCCTAGAATGTTGTTTCACTTTGAATCCTTGGTTTCTCCAACTGTGTACTATAATTAATTCCAATAGGTAATTTATGCCAGACAGTGAACAAAGAAGTTAGATTCACTCTTGATCCTATCTTCCAATGGATTAACTAGGGTGGCCAGTATTCTTAGAGGGAGTTTGTGCCTCCAAAACCAACTGTAGAAACAAAACCTAAACATAGGCATGATTCAGCACTTTGCAAGTTTCAAAACCTTCCCATTATTTTAATGTATTCTCTAGCTGAAGGGTTTTTTGTTTGTTTTAAGATGGGTGTATGGACACTCAGTGAATAGGAGTTATTCCGGAATAACTGAAAGGGATTGAGGAATTTATGACATTGGTCAAGATCTACTGGGGAGACCTCAGTCTCCCAGGGGATATTAGTACAGAGATTGTTGGATCACAACTTGGCCATAGGTCACTCGGGGAGATTCCTGAGGTTCAAATCCAAATACCTACTTCAAAATAAACCACGTGGTACTTTTCGGTAGTTCTTATCTATGAAAGGTTGAGAACATGAACACTAGCAAACACACCAGTATCAGAAGTAAAAGATTTCATTTAAGAATTTACATGGCCATTATTTGTAGTTTATTGGCATGTTTGTGGTGTATTGGCTTAATACATTGCTAGGCATCAATTGTCTCCAGCTTTTCCACTTGTTTATTGGACTGTGCAAGTAGGGAGTGATTTTTTTTAAAGGAGGTGAACTGTATGCTAAATTGATTTATACTTGCTGATGTAGACAGATTAATCGTACAACCCACTGAGGGATGATATTTTGTATTAAAATCCTGAAGTCAAAAACAAAAAAATATATTGTGTAAGGTATTAAAATTCATCCCATATAAAATGTTTAAGTTGTCTAACCCAAATATGTCAAGCTTATATCCTAAATACCAGATGTAATTAACCAGAGATGAGTCACTTTTTTTTTCAGTTTAAAGAATAAATTGCATCTGAGAGAGTAGATCTTAAAAGTAAAATAAATAAGTAAATAAATTGCAGTGACATCTATTCATGTTACTTAAATAAGGAGTATTAATTGGCTGAATGGCAAGCACTCTCTGAAAATATTATGGTTTTTTAATAATACAAAAGCAAAAAAATTTTAGCAGTAATTGTGTTTTCAGATTAGCAGTCAGAATGACTCATTAAATGTTAACACTGTATCCCAGCTTTTCTCCATTTAAAAAAAAGCAAACTCTCACCTCTCTGACTTGACACAGATTAAGCATTTCTGAAATGATGATACCACATTATGGGAAAAGCAGGCTTTGTGGCTGCAGAGAGCCCTGGACTCGGGAGTTAGAATTCAGATTGGAACATTGCCACAACTGAAGCTGAGACTTGGCCAGAAAGCCACCATGCTTCATTTCTCATTTCAGGCTACTACTTCATATCTTTTTGACTCAGAGCACTTGAATATGCAAAATGGTTATGTGTCTTTTAAGGAAGAGAAATTTGTGGTTCTTTCATTTAAAAAAAAAAACCAAAAACTAGAAAAGTTTATGTTTTCAGTGTTTAAAAAAAAACCCTTGAAATCCATGTTTTGTGGTCTCTCCTTTCTTGAATGTTTCTCCTAACGGTTGTTTTATCTTTCTGAGAGAGCTTTGATAGAGTCCCTTGTACATAATACGTACCCTTTTTAGTAATTAGATTTGAATTGCTTTTATCATAGTGCCTATCAGGGGTACTGAGTCTAAAAGTTTAGTAATTTCTAGCCTGAGTTTTCACAGGGTCTGTGGATCCGTATTTGTTCTATGGTATTGGTAGTGTTGAGAAAGGATTCTCACATTTTAAAACACCAGGAGCCACTGGATTATAGATGTACGAAGAATATTTTATGCAAATAAACTATTGGGAGGTATTCTCCAGATATAACAATTAGAGGGAGTTTGTGGATCCTGTTGAGCTTTATATTTTTTGATATTATTTCTCCCTCACAGAACTATAGCATTTACATAGTGGCATTAATAAATGAATCATGTTCATTCTGGATGGCCCTGAATCTTGTAGTCTGATCTGATTTGGTAAATTCTTGAATTACAGAAAGGTTGTGAATTACTTAAGATTATGTAGCTGGCTAATGGCCTAGTTATGACTTGGCCCTTAATCTCAAGACTCCCCAATCCTGTTATTTTTCTTTGGTTCTGTGAAGCCTCCCACAATGTAGAGAAGAGTAATTCAGTAGCACATGTTTATTTTTAAGGAAATATATCAACCATACAGAGGGAAAATATTAGAGCATAATATAATGAACAGCCATAAAACCGTTGCCTGTATTTAATAAATGTTAACATTTTATCATATTTGCTGCAATTGGGTATCTGTGCTTTAAAGAAACGAATATTAAAGACACAGTTGGAGCCTCCTTTGTCTTCTTACCTCCCTCCTTGCACCCCACGGGTAGTGGGCCATGTAGTAGCCTTGTTTGGCAGTCTTCACATTCCAGATGTCTCTAATCAACATTGTTACCTCCTGAAACTAGAAAAAAATAGTTGTATTTTGCTATTTTCGTCTGTTTTTCAACTAACATATTGTTAAAAACAATTATGTGTAACATAGACTAGAAGGAAGAGCACAGGGCTTTGAAGCCAGAGAGACCTGGTTTTGAAACAAAGAATTCCCACTTACTGTGGATCCTTAGTCAAGTTACTTATCTTTCTGTAAGCGTTTCTTTGTCTGCACAAGGGAGACAATGTGTCTTACATTGTAGCCTCGTGTGAGAGTTGGAGCCCCTGTAAGGATAGCACCTAGCATGATACCCAGTACAGAGGAGGTGCTCCATAAAGAGTAGCAGATCATAAATAATGGTCATAGTAATAGTTGTAGTAGTTGCATTTACTGTGTGCTTACCATATACTTGGCACTATTTTAAGTGCTTCATCCATGTTCATTCATTTTAAAACTGTGAGATGAGAACTATGTGCTAAGGGCCTAAAACAGTGAAAGGCACGTAGGAAGTACATCATAAATATTGGCTATTATCTCCATTTTACAGAAAAAAGAAATTAATGGAAGAAAATTAGGGAGGTGAACTTCCTTTTAAGCACTTTACCTATAAACTTATTTAATCCTAGTAGCCACTCTATATGGTAGGTATTATTATCCTTTTTACAGTGAGGAATTGAGGTACAGAGAGGTTAAATAACTTGGACCAAAGGCATACAGCAAGTAGGTGTCAGACCTTGGATTTTAACTCAGGCATTTTAGCTCCAGAGCTCATGCCACTGACCACCATGCCATACGTCTTGATGATGTTTGTGGTATGACTTCTTTATCTACCCTATCCTAGGAACATGTCCTTCAAGTTATGTCATTTCTGTTGAATAAGAAGCCCTTTTGATTTTGCTATGTGTACAACCAAGATTTTACTGGTTTGGGTGGCTATTGCCCCATCAATGCCCCTAACAAACACCCCCGCTGTACTTTCTAAACTCCCCAGTGTGGGCCTGGCATGACTAGTGAACGAATTTGGTCAGTTCCCTGTAGCCATCTCTGGACAGCTCTGCCTCCTCGGCCATCGCCCTCACCTCTTTCAGCCACACTGGTCTCACTGCCTCTGCTGAGCACTGATGCTGCTTCTGCCCCGATCTGCTTCCCACCAATCACTGCCAGGAGTGCTGTCATCAGTGCTGAAGACACACGAGTGCTTCCACTGTGCCAGAGCTCCAGGGGTTTGCAGTGAAGTGAGGACCGTGCCCCAGGCCCCTTTTTTATTTCAGATTCTGGGGCTTTTCTCTAGGCATATAGAGATATTTAGAGCAAATTGCTTATCAGGGGTTTTTGGCTTTGTTTTTTTGGCTGATACCTTCTTCGTCTTCACCCCAGACCTAAGTCCTTGGCAGAGAGTGAGCAGACTGGGCCTGGGGCAAATCTTAATGACAAACTCTGGCCTCTGCTAGTGGTTAGATTGGGCCACGTTTGTATGTCTGACATCCACTTCTCTTAAGATGAGTTTGTACCAGGTGAATTTACTCATCTCAAGCTGGCTGTCAGATAATCTTTTTCCCACATATTTTGATTCTTGGAGACTTAGTTGCACTAAAGACAATTGCTGAATTTTATGATAGCTCGTGAAGCCTTATATTAAGACATTAAAACAGCTGGTGTTCGTTTCTTCTCTGGATTTTTCTTCTTAGACCTATTGACTCATTTGAGCCAGAAAGGATATAGAGATGATCCTGTACAGATTTCTCACAGTATATTCTAAGGACCACTACTCTGTCAAAGGTGTTTTGCTTAAAGGACTTCTGTGCCAAATAAGTGCAAGGAATACTGCGTTACCTTCTTTTTTTTTCCCTCTTGGAAAAATATATGATGCACATAGGTCTTTAAATGAACGTGTTTATTTTATCTAGTGTTTCCTAAACAGCAGAATCATGAACTGTTTAATATTCTATAGAACATTATTTTCACCAGAGCTGTTTCTTTTGTCAAGAAAATCTTTCAGCCTTCATTGGCTCCAAGCCTGCCAGCCCTGTTCTTTCGTTAAATATTATTCAGGCATCACCTCCTCTGTAGATCTTTCTAGGACTCTCCTAGATAAAATTAAGATGGAGATCCACTCCATCCTTGCAACTATTTATGATATATTAAAATACTTCTATTATAGCAGGGTCGGCATCTGTTTTCTCTGTTCTGCTAGACTAAGCGCCTAGAGGGATAGAGACCCTGTCTTACTTTTCTTTATCCCACTTTGTATTTGTATGTCTGTTGCCTAGCCCAGAGCTTACACGTAGTAGGCGTGCCAACATTCATTGAACAGAGTGGTTTTCTAGCATTAAAAGCATAGAGAAGAAAAGCTACATTTGTCAGGAAGTCATTCTTCCTCATTCTGAGCATCCCAGCTAACATGCCTTTCCACCAGCTAGGAGGAAGTACTGTAGAAATAGCGCTAGCTGTTCCACGGGGTTTGAAAGAAATCATTCTCCTAGCAAAAAGGCTGTAAGAGGGCTTTGTGCTCTACTTCAGCACTATATGCCTTCTCATCCACTAATCTGGGGATGTTAAAAACAGTCCAAGGGTTTTTATTAACACAGAAGGTACTCAAAATATTACATTTTAAACTTTAAACCACTTTTCTTAAACTGTGGGAGGGAAAATGTGCAGTAACATACCACTTTTGCAATTATTAGTTTTGTTCATTTGATCTTTTAGAATATTCAAACTGAAGCTGCCACATTTCTTTCAAGATAATTGACTTAGTAAAAATGTAATCACACACCCATTGGAGAAGGTTCCAAAGAAAAACATACATCAGAGCCCCCCATAACACTGACTTGGGAGCTTTTTGATGAAAACAAAAATGGTGAAAGAGCAGCCATCTTTTCCCCCTGGAATACCTGCTTTGTCTCATAGATTATGTACCAGTGCCCTTCGATGGAGGACAGGACACATTGCTTTTCTGAAAACTGCCCTAATAGTAGTAGTGTAGGGACTTCCGATATACTTCTGTAATGTAGTATGAAAGCTCACTTACATTTATGCTTCAGTTGTCTTTTACACATTCCCAACCCTAGATTTGTCAAGTAGCCTGAAAGGGGAATTCTTGAAAGGAAATACACATTTAGCCAAATACTGTAAAAAATTAGCATCCTTTTCCTTGCTTACTGATCTATATTCAACAATTGAAGAGGATGTTCATACGTCCCATTTTTTCCCCAAAGGTTTCTAAAGGTTCTTCGCCAGTTATCAAGGACACAACAAAGGAAGGAATAAACAGTGGAATTTTTAGCACTGAATACTAAAAGAATACAGGCTTACAGAGTAAAAAGTATTTGAAGCTTTCATGGGTTTTTATTGGAAAGGAACAAATGAGAAATGCAACCATATTGGTCTTAAACTCCCCCTGTAAACAGTGACTCTTAAAAAATAGTTTACATTAAACCTGTAGGTTTTCTTGAGTTCACGAGTGAGAAGAAAAGAATAGTGTGACTCTTATCCCATAGGAAGATGGGTAGAAGAATAGTAGTACTTAGAAATTTTGTTACAGAATTGATTACTTTGATGAGTAAATAAAGTATTTTTGTAAAATATTTAGTTTAAGTAACAAACGTTCCAGGGACACCTAGCAACTTTTCAGTCCATTTGTTTTGTTTATCATTGGTAACAGAACTGCATTCAGTTTTTCTGTCACTAAGATATTCATATATTTTGTGACATGATGAATCTGACAAAATCACAAAATTCATTTCTGTCCAGTTCTGACTATTTTTACAATTTTCACTTGTCTGCATAAATATTGCCATCAAATTTCAGCTCATAATTTGTGACAAGTCAGTGAATTTCATTGAACTTGAATCATAAGACATTATAGAACTGACAACGTGTTGGTTTCACTTTAGTCTGATTTGTTTTCTTTTATGCCCACACATGAGGGGTGTTCACTTGAAGAGACACCTGCCCTCACCTTCTCTGGTTTTTCTCCTTGACTGCTTTTTTAAAAATAATTTTTTTTTAATTTCAAATTGCTAAATCTTCTAGGATATTCATTTCCTTACTAACCTAACTTGATTACTGACTTGATTCATCTTGTTTCCTTTAATTTTCTTTATAATTCTTATCAATTTTAATAGTCATTGCATATACTTGATTGTCTCTACATAACTACTTCCCCCCTGAATTTGCTGTATGTTTGAGCTGTCTGAAGTAGCTTTTCCTCCTGACGAGTTGTTTTTTTTTTTTAATTTATTTATTTAATTTATTTTTTGTCTGGGTTGGGTCTCCGTTGCTGCCCGCGGGCTTTCTCTAGTTGTGGCGAGCGGGGGCTACTCTTCATTGCGGTGCGCGGGCTTCTCTTTGTGGTGGCTTCTCTTGTTGTGGAGCACAGGCTCTGGGCGCGCGGAGCCTAGTTGTGGTGCACGGGCTTCAGTAGTTGTGGCTCGCAGGCTCTAGAGTGCAGGCTCGGTAGTTGTGGCGCACGGGCTTAGTTGCCCTGTGGCATGTGGGATCTTCCCGGACCAGGACTTGAACCCGTGTCCTCTGCATTGGCAGGCGGATTCTTAACCACTGCGCCACCAGGGAAGCCCCCCTCCTGATGAGTTTTAACTTCTATTTGCAGTTTGACATTTTTCTTGACTGGTCACCTATACACTTGTCAATACATATGATTGTTATCTTATATATCCCCCAGCTTGATAAAGTATACATAATTAGTTTCATACTTATATTAATTTGATGATTTTTATATTCATCTGTTAACACATTCAGAAGGAAGAATGATTCTTTTTTTCAGATTTTGATAAAACATCCTGGTTCCATTACTGAGTGACATCACTGGGAATGCATATTAAACTGATTTGTTTGTGGTACATTAATAACTTGAATATAGTGACTTTTAATGGAATCTTCTAGCTACATTTCTGAGAGACACGGATGTCCCAGGAAACATCTTAACCAAGTTTTTGCATTGCTGCTTTATGTTCTTTCTGGGACTAGGTAGGTGTCGAGATGATTTGGAAAATCGTTTTGCATTGTATGTTTTTGTTTGTTTATCTGGGTTCTCAGCCACAAGAAACATAGCCCTTTTAGTTTAATAATATTTATTCATATATAAGCATGTCTACCTGAAAGTCTAGCCTTGATGTTTTACCTTAAATGTATCAATAACTTTGAAGGCTGTTGAAATCCATCCGAAATGTTTATATGTTAATTTTACAAGATTTACTTTTCCTGCAAGGCAGTTTTATCAAATTCATTTGAATATTCCTATGAATATTTGTGATCAAGAAAGGTGTCTTGGGCTTCCCTGGTGGCGCAGTGGTTGAGAGTCTGCCTGCCAATGCAGGGGACACGGGTTCGAGCCCTGGTCTGGGAGGATCCCACGTGCCGCGGAGCGACTGGGCCCGTGGGCCACAACTGCTGAGCCTGCGCGTCTGGAGCCTGTGCTCCGCAACGGGAGAGGCCGCGATGGTGGGGGGCCCGCGCACCGCGATGAAGACTGGTCCCCACTTGCCACAATTGGAGGGAGCCCTCGCGCGGAAGCGAAGACCCAACACAGCCATAAATAAATAAATAAATAAATAAATTAATTAATAAAAAAAAAAAAAAGAAAGGTGTCTTTTAGTCATTAAGTAGTCTTGAGTAGAATTAAACAAAAAAATTAAACAAATATGATTCATAAAATAAAAACTAGAATCTTTTTTCTTTCTTCACTTAATATATCCTCTTAATCATAATAGTGTCCTAATTGGTAGTTATCAATATTTTATGTACATTAAAAAATACATATTTTAATGGTGTCTGACTGAATTTGTAGCACACTGAGTTGTAATTACCAGAAGTAATTTACGTATCAATCTGTAGAGTTTACTCATTATTCTGTAGAATATCAGTTGCTTTAAATATATTCATACATTTCTAGCATACATATAAAAACATACAGTATAGAAGAACTATACAGTTAAAATACAGTTTTCTTTTTGATTCACTTGTCTTCTTTAAAGGGAGACTTTGAGGCATGTAGTTTACTCCATAGACTTGGTCAAAGGTAATTGACTGCAAAAAACACTTCCATAGAGTTGCTGCTTTTAAGAATGGTTTAATACTGTCTAGTAGCTCTCTGCATTTTGTAAATTCCCTGTTACTATATTTGTACAATGATTGTTAAACCAGTCTTTTATGAATTACTAATTTAGAAGTAGGAAGACCTTTCGACTATTCTTCCTGTTCTCTTTGAAATTGTTTATATGTCCCAAAGGCACTCATTTGTGGTAGAAGTTACAGGTTAAGCAGGCTGTGTGTGTCCATTACATGTGCTGGAATGACATCTGCAGTGTTATTCCCAGGTCCTTTTTTTTTAATGTATAAATTTATTTTTTTTTAATTTATTTTTATTTTTGGCTGCGTTGGGTCTTCGTTGCTGCACACAGGCTTTCTTTAGTTGCAGCGAGCGGGGTCTACTCTTCGCTGCGGTGCATGGGCCTCTCATTGTGGTGGCTTGTCCTGTTGCAGGGCATGGGTTCTAGGCGCACGGGCTTCAGTAGTTGTGGCTTGCGGGCTCTAGAGCGCAGGCTCAGTAGTTGTGACACACGGGCTTAGTTGCTCCGTGGCGTGTGGGATCTTCCCGGACCAGGGCTTGAACCCATGTCCCCCACGTTGGCAGGTGGATTCTTAACTACTGCGCCACCAGGGAAGTCCTCCCAGATGTTTGTTGATTTGAAGTGATAACCAGCTGCTCTGACTCCAAATCATTGGTTGCTTATCAAGTCTGTGGCATCTGTTGCTCTGGGTGCTTTGTTTGTGGCTGCAGGGCATGCCAGGGGAAAGGACCTGCCCTCAAAGAACTTGCACTTTCCTTGTCTAGGCTGACCTAGGTCAGCTAGAGAGCGAGTATTTGCAGTATAATTATCCACTAATTTTTTGGTGTAATTTTGGTTAATTTCAAACATACTTATCACGATTCTATACCATGTTCTACTTTTCAGAATCCTGTAATTTTTAGTGGAGAATAATTATAATCTTAAAACTCAAATGGGGTGATATTTTAATAGAAAGGAATCCTTGATATCAGATAAGTTGATTTTTAGTATGTGCAAGACAATTTAGAATAATTTATAAATATGAATCAATCAGAATAACTAAGGTGGTATTAAACTGCTTGTAATCATTGTTGATAGTAAGCTATATTGTCATCTTTGTTATTTGACCTCCATATTATTTAACTTTTGATGTAGTTAACCAGAACATGAGCTTTTTGAGGATGAAATTCTGTGCGTGTATCCTTCAAAGGACTAAATAGGAAGGTTTGCACACAATACTAGAAATAGTTTTTCTCACCCTGATGAAGATTTCTGATAGAGATTCAACATATTATAAAACTGATTATACTATGGCCATACCCATATTAAGAAATCAACAGTCCTTTGTTGTGCTAAAGACAGGATACTTACTCTGTACTGAGGGGAAAAAAAAAAGTAGTTGCCTGTTTCTTGGTATAAATAAATAGGAGTTGTGCCATCTTTAGTTCTTAGGGCCAAACATTACCGAGCACAACCTGGAATGAAATGTTCTGGGGACTAATTTTCATAATGTGAGCCACTTTTATATATTATTTCTTATGTAAAATTAGACATGTTGTAAATGTTGCATTACATAAAAATGGAAGGGTTGGCCTTACCAATGATTTTATCTAATCCTTCTTGCTCAGAAGAGGGGAAAGGCCAACAGTTGCCAATGACAATATATCTCTGGAGAAATTATCTTAAGGAAAAACAGAGTTGTTCCATCACTGAGATACAGATTTTTTGGCCTCAGATCTAGGTGTATGAATTTTAAGCACTTGTAAATACTAAGTTTGCTTTTGCCCTGGAAATCATTCATATCCGAGTTAAATCCGGTAATTTTCACATACAGACTTTATCACCTTGGACACATAACCTCCCTGCTTTTTTTCTTATCTGCCAGTGGGATAGTTACGAGTCCCATTCTCATGAGAATTGACTGAGATGACCCACTGTTAGACAGTGCCCTGTCGATGGTAAGGGATGGTTAGCCTCTGTTGTTAGCCTTTATGCTTCACCACATTCTCGTCATCCTTTCTGAAGTCATTCCTTCTTTTGCCTTTTGCCCGGCAACTTAAATTTTAAGGGTCCCAGAGTGGTCTAGTTTTGTTTTGGGAGATAGTTCCTCCCTTGCTCTCTCTCCTCTTGGTAACAAAGCTTGTGGGTTTTAGTATGTGAGTTCCTGCTGCTAAGATAACTTCACAAGCAGACCTCAGTTGCGTGGCTCTGAACTGTGCCTGTCCCAAATAATTCAGTGCATTTTCCAGGGTTCTTTGAGATTGCTTGGACACTGAGAGAATTGAGATTCTCTCTAAATAAAGGTATCCATAATCTAAACTGTTCTGGAAATCTCTATGTATACTAAGGTTAAACCCCATTAATCTCCAGAAAGGTTTCATATAATCATTATAGTCTTTGTTACTCCTATTACAGTGACGTACTCTACTAATGAATAAAATTAATGTGCTTCTATAATTCTTATAACGAAAGTCATCATTTAAAAAACTTGTTTAAACTTCTTTGAATCCTCATCAAGTAGATATCAACTTAGATATCTGATGCTGACTTGCTGTAAAAACAAAATCAGATTTGACAGTGACCTGCTAGACCAGTGAAGAGCACAGGCTTCAGAGTCAGATCGAGTGGGGTTTGAAGCCTGTTCCTACCACTTAAAACTGTGTGACCCTGGGCTTGTAACCCAGCCTCTCCAGACCTCAGATGGTAAAGACCTGAGAGGGTTGTCGGGAAGATGAAGTGAGTTAATACTCATGAAGCACCTAACACCTTGCCTGACACCATAACATTCACTTTTTCTGTTCTGACATAAGTCTGGCAGTTACTTCTCCGATCACTAGTTGTTGACTAATATTATATTTTCATGCTAAAGATGAACCATTTAAGAAATACCTTAAAGAAATTATAGTAAACTTGTAGGATTCTGTTTTTCAGTGTTTATCGAATGTCCTCTGTGTGCCAGGGAATGTGCTGAGTTAGTGTTTTCATCCGGCTCTTCGGGGTTGCAGGGAAGAGAGACATGTTAGGGTTTATTTCAGTGCAAAATAAAGGACCCGTGAAGTTTCTCCACATACATGTGGCCTCTGGAGAACATGATGATTCACCACCTGGGGAGGTATATATAAAAGTAGCTCCAGTTGGTTGACATCATGGACAGGGGACCCAGGTACAACTCTTATGTTTATTTTATTGCTTATTCCCCTCTCCCTGTCTCTAACTACATCTTCCTTCTGACTAATTTCTCTCTCTTCTGCCTTATTTCTGTCTCATTGCTCCTATTTACTACTTTGCTCTTTTTCTCTATTTTGATGCCATTCTTCCTGCCATGACACTCTCCATGTATCTTGTACTCAAACTCCCATAGAGAGAAGGTCTGGTTAAGATGTATAGCACCATCCAGTGTAGAGGGTGTTTGGATCAGGGCACATTCTTACACCAGCCAGCTGTGGACTGCAGGATGGGTTCAAATATATAAAGCATGGTGCCCCGGGTGTCAGACACCACCCTGGGAAGAGGAATTGGCTATGGCTGGATAGGCCCTCTGGCTTCTTGTAGGGTGCCTTTTGTGGCCTGTCCAGGACATTTGGCACTGATGATAGAAGAATGAATAAGATGTGGCAACCTGTCCCAGAAGAGTTCCCAGTGTGGTGAGGGAAGCAGATATTTAAACAAATACTTGAGTTTATGCTGTATGATAATTAATACTAGCATACGGGGAGGGAATGGCTAACTGCTGTAGAATGGTGGTAGGAAATTCTTTACTGAAGGCATATGAGATGACAAAAGGCGTATTCCTTTCAGGATATAAATCATCTGCAAAGACAGAGAGATGTGAAATATCTTGGTGTGCTTAAGAAGAGAGTATTTTAGTGCTGTGAGAAGAGGGCAATGGCTGGCATTTAAGGGGTTCCAGGAAGAGGGTCTAGTATATGATACCAGTGAGGTTAGTCAGAGTGTTAGAAACAGAACTAGGGAAAAATCATCTCCTAGAAAACAGGTGGGGGAGAGCTACAAGAGTGGCAGTTTAATCAACAATGGCTGGTACCACAGCGGGTCAGATAAAGGCAGGACTGAGTGGCTTCATTGAGAAGGGGCCATTGAAGCGTCTCGTTTTATAGCAGGTAAATTCTGTAAGTCTAGAAAGAGTCTAAACTAGAAACCTAACCTCAGGGGAAAAAGGTTTTTTGAAGCTCTAGGTCAATCACAAATTCATTCTGAGGAATGTTTAGAAACCAAAAAAAGCAAGAAACCTCATGTTTTCTAAATAAATAGAAAAGGAGGATAAAGCTTAATCTGTAACAATGTTAAGTTTCTCATAGTTATCTGAATAAAATTTTATTAGCTCTTCAAAGTAGTTTCTCAAAATATGTATGTTTTGCTAAAAACAGAAATATACAAGCTACTATTTTAGTTAAAATAAGAAGTATGGTTCTAGGTAATAGATAGGGCAAGAATAACTCTCTTATTCATGTTTAACCAAAATGGATTAGAGGCCCTCTAATCGCACAGTGATTTTGCAACTATCTGTTTAGATTAGTTTGTGTTTAAAAAAAAAAACAAAACTTTCCTGCTATAGCTATGATATTAATTGGATAAGATGACTAATCACTGCTATATACATGCAGACATACACACATAGCTGGTAAAAATAAAAACCCTGTTTATGTCTGATCTGTGAAGACTATATGTTAAGGTTATAACAAAACGATAAGTATGTAAGAAAAACTTGTTTTTCTTTCCAGTTTTGAAGCTAAGTAAGTATGATTTTTTTTTTTCCTGGCAAGTAGAATAGAATTTACTGTATATGTCATTGAATCTAAGATTCCATTGGTTATATATTGTACCATTATTTTCTATACCATGAAGAAATTTTTAAAACCCTGTCCATTAAATTATAACAGCATTTGATTCTAAGAGGCATTCAGATTTCAGCGATATTAAAATGTGAGGCACAGGCATGGGAAAGTTGAACTAAGAAAGGAAAGTTTATACAAGTTTAGTGGAGGAGGTGGCAATGGGGCCTGGGACCAGGGGCCCCCATGGCAGGCTCGGAAGAGCTGGGGCTCCAGGAGGACACGCTGCGGGTCCTAGCTGCCTTCCTTAGGTGGGGTGAATTTTTTTTTTTTTAATGTGAAAAAATACACATTTTAGAATTAATGATATATAATTATTACTTATGAAGACATTAGAAAAAACACTTAGATTTATATTTGCAGATCAATTTAGGAACAACAAAAATTGTTCTACTGAATAAGATCTAAATTATAAACTGAGTCTTAATTAAATACAGAACTGTAAAAAGATTAAATAACATGAGTATTAAAACTAGGAAGATCCTTAGAGCTGCCAAAGATGTTAGTAAATGATCATTCATTTAATATTTGTTTTAATACCTATTGTAAGCCAGACATTGTTAGATGTTGGTTGTATAGCCGCAGATGGAAGACTCACTGTTCCCTACCTTTGTGGAGCTTACATTTTGGGGGGAGTGCGGTGGTTTACAGGTTTGCAAATTGCAATGAGCACTTTAAAGCAAAAGTATGGAGCTGTGAAAGAGTGGAACTCGAGATTCCTAATTTGAGATTGGGAAGGTCTGTAAGGAGTTGAAGAAAAGCCAAAGAGTGGGTAGAAATGAACAAGGTAAAAAGTAGACAAGTAAGAAACAGCCTGTGCAAACAACCCGAGCAGGAAAGATGTTGGAGCCAGGCAGTGAAAGAAACAACAGAAGGGGGTGGGCGGTCCGGGTGACTTCAGTTGAGGTAAGACTGCATGATGCGGGGCCTCACAGGCCATAACATTTTGGTTTTTAGCCTAAGCCCAGGGGGAAGCCACCAGAGGGTTTTAATGGGGGAGGTGACCTTGGCTGCTCTGTGAAGCCTGGATTGGAGTAAGATTCAAAGTGAAGAAGCTGTTGCTAGTTCAGACCAACTAAGTTGGCAACTTGACCTGGGCGTTTTGAATGGAAGATCTGTTTTCTTGAAAATAATTTGTCAGTATTATCTGAAGTCTTAATTTGTGTACATTTGGACCCAGCAATTCCATTTCAGGGCATTTATTCTAAAGAAATAATCTTAGATGTGTGCAGAAGTTGAGCTACTAGTATGTTTATCCTCTATTATTTATAATAAGAAATTGGTTTGAAAGATTACAGTATTTTGAAAACAAGTGGAAAGGAAAGAGGAAAATCATAGTGACTTTAAGGAAGCCACATCATCCAGGAAGATTTGTTTAGATAAGGAGAGTTCTCTGTGTGTTTGAGCGGGTACTAGGGAGAAGACACTGAAAATACAGAATTGAGAAGAGATGCTCATAAAACAAATTTGGGGGAGGAGAGACATCTAGGACCAGGGGAAAGATAAGCATCTTTGTCAGGGAGTGCTGCACCATCTGGTGTAAAAATGCACTGCAGTTCTACAGTGGGACTTACTAGCCTGGGAACCTAAGCCATGCCTTGCAACATTGTTACAGGGGGGAAAGTGCTTTTCAAACCAGAGTTGTAAGTGAATTTTTAGTATGCAATCAGCCCATGAATTTGATTGCCTATAAATCTGAGCTTCCCTGGGTAAGTATTGACTGAGCAGGATGAATTTTTGAGAAAGTATTTCTCTCTCTCTACCTTCCCTGCCTTCTTTCCCTCTCCCTTACTTTTTCCCTTCCCTTTCCTCCCTCCCTTCCTTCCTTAGCCTCTCATCCCTCCCTTTTCCTCTGACCCACCCCTAACATTTACACTTCATGATATATTCAGGGAAGGAAAAACAGCCAAATACTTATAAGTAAATTATAAAATCAACTTCTTCCCTCGTTCCCTCCCTCCCTCCCATATTGCCTCTTTCTTTGTGACAGTTTTTGTACCTGCGTGGTGGAAATATTTTACTATACGGTCTTAATGCCCGTTTTTGCAAGTTTCAAATGTTAGTGTTCTTTGCATTACTAAAGATATCTAGGCCAGTCTCTGGCACAGAGGTGTTTAACATACTGGTTTTCACTCCCCTCACAGTGTTGATGCTTAAGTAAAACCAGTTAACTGTTATTTCCTTTCTAGTGCATATTTAGTTTTAAGTAGGTTTTTTTTGTCTTGTTTTTTGGGGGTTTTTTTGTTTTTGTTTTTGTTTTTTTTGCTGGTTCTTTGCAAATACTGCTCCTTTATAGTTATGATTAGCTGGAAAATTCCTAGAGGAGTTTCAATTGGACTTTTTGGTAAGCTTGCAGTTATCATCTCTGGTATTTCCTTGAGTATTTCCTTTTCCTATCAGTGTAAAAAAATAACTATTCTGTAGCTTTACAGAACTTCCAAAATAGTTACTGAAGTTAGCTTAGTATTTTTAAAATGGTTACTTCTCCCAGAATGCAGTTGCTTTAACTCTTTCTTTATGAACCAGTTTTAAAACCCATGCCTGTATATATTGTGTGTTGCATATATCCATGTATGGATATGAGTGTATTTTGAAGTTAGTGGATGTTTTACCTATTAGGCTTTGTAGAAATAGTTCTCAAAAGTTACCAGCTTGCAGGTTATTTTATTACGGTAACCCCACAATATATTATGGGGTAAAGGTCAAAATGTTTGTACCAGATAATTTTTACTGTTTATATATGGAGTACCCCAAGTACTATATCATGTTCTGAGAAAACAAATCTAATCATTGAGGTGTTGAAAAAATATTGTGGGATCACAGAAGATGTGGTTAGGTTTCACTTAGCTTATTAAATATTTAGCTGATTTCAGCAAATGAGCATATCCACCAGATTTTATCTATATTGACTTAAATTGTTGGAATTCCTGGGATAAATAGTAGTAAAATACTCTTCTAAATATTTGTCTGTTATATACTTGAGTATGTTAGAATGCTGTAATTAGAAACAGTGCAGTTTTCATGAATGTATTTGTTAATGCAGTGCTTAATGTCTTAGGATGCTTTTTATTAACTACCTAGAAACAAAGGTCTGCATTAATATTACTAGTAAGCCTGCACCTTCTAAATAGAACCTTTCTTTTTTTTTTTTTATAAATTTATTTATTTATTTACGGCTGTGTTGGGTCTTCGTTGCTGCGTGCAGGCTTTCTCTAGCTGTGGTGAGCGGGGGCTACTCTTCGTTGTGGTGCGTGGGCTTCTCATTGTGGTGCTTGTTGCAGAGCATGGGCTCTAGGCACACGGGCTTCAGTAGTTGTAGCATGCAGGCTCAGTAGTTGTGGCTCGTGGGCTCTAGAGCGCAGGCTCAGTAGTTGTGGCGCACGGGATTAGTTGCTCTGCGGCATGTGGGATCTTCCCGGACCAGGGCTCGAACCCGTGTCCCCTGCTTTGGCAGGTGGATTCTTAACCACTGCGCCACCAGGGAAGCCCAGAACCTTTCTTGTTAAAGGCTAATATTATTAAACTCATGTTATCAGGCAACATTCAACACTATCCATGTTATAATTTCAACAATAGAGTGTGATTCACAATGATATTTTCATATCTTGCTTAAATCATTTGGGGGTTTTAGCAGTTATCTTTTTAGTTACATGTCCATTGAAAGTATGAAATAGAACTGTATTGTTCTGTTTGTTCTTGGAAATTTTTTTTCATATATAAATCTCATTCTCCTTCCATTTTAGGCGTGAGATGGAGAATAAAGAAACTCTCAAGGGGTTGCACAAGATGGACGATCGCCCAGAAGAACGAATGATTAGGGAGAAACTGAAGGCAACCTGTATGCCAGCCTGGAAGCACGAGTGGCTGGAAAGGAGAAACAGGAGAGGCCCTGTGGTGAGTGACTGTGGGTTACCTGCTAAGAAGGAAGAAAGCATAGGAGGAAATGGAAAATTAAGCGTAAATAGATCCTCTTGTAAGCTTTTTTTTCCTTCTTCATTTTAAATGCAGTGGTTTTATTTGCCTTGATACTTTCTAGACACTTGAACAAAACATAACTAAAACTATTCTCATTAAGCAACTTAAACTGTTCTAAGAACTAATCCCTTTGATTGAGTGGGAGAGGTAATGCTTAAAGCAACACTGCCCTCTAATGTCAGTATCTGAAATCCTTTAATTAGAGATTTACATCGTACTTAAAAAAGAAAAGCAATTTTTCCAATTTTATTTTGATGTTTTATCTCTAAGGTAGGATCTAAGGATCTTAATTCCAAATCTTCTAAAATCATGTATGACAACATTTTAAAATGTATTATGTATTATCAACATTTAGTTGATAAAGCCTAAATGACTAAAATCTGTGTGGGTAAAAAATGGTCTTCATTTATGGCTTAAGGTAATAATAAAGAGAAGTTGATATATTGTCTGTTGTATTTGTATAATACTGCATAGTAAAAAACTCACTTAGCTCATGCCTTAGTCTGATGTTCAAATTTACTTTTTTTTTTCATGTTTTAAGTAATAAAAATATTGGCATTTTAATTTAGGTGGTAAAACCAATCCCTATTAAAGGAGATGGATCTGAAATTAATACCTTGGCAGCTGAGTCTCAAGGAGAGGGCCAGGCAAGCGCTGCTTCCTCAGCTCCCAAAGGCCGACGCAGTCCTTCCCCTGGCAGCTCCCCATCAGGCCGCACAGTGAAATCTGAATCTCCAGGAGTAAGGAGAAAAAAAGTTTCCCCGGTGCCTGTAAGTTAATGCTTTAGCAAATATGTTAAGTTTCTACAATCTTTAAACTTATTTATAACACAGAAAAGATTGGCTAGCCGTCTATTAGAGCAACAGTTCCCAAAGTATGGCCCACAGACCCTTGCTTGGGGGAACCTGCCCTGAGATGATTCCTGTGGATCCATTAGGTCAAAACTAATTTGTAATAAAACTGAGATGTTATTTGCCTCTTTCACTGCATTGACATTTACAGTGGTGGGTAAAACTGCTGGTGAATTTGCCTGAATTAAAGCTATGACTGTAGAAACTGTATTCTTCACTTGGGTATATGGCAGACATTTTCCTTAAGAAGCATTAAGTAAGACTCACTTCAAGGAAAACAACTGATACGTTTCTTCACTAGTGGTAAAATTTGAGACTTCAAGCAAAAATTAAGAGTTTTGGAAAACTCATATCCACCACTGTAAGCTTGAAAGCTTCCTAATACTTAGACTTTTCTATAGGCCAGTGATATTATCAAATGTGATTTTTTTTTGTATATTGCACAATGAAATGTATGAACTTTTAGAAGATCTGCATAACTTAGTGAAGCAGAATTTTCCATATGACCAGTGAATGATGAAACAAAATCATTCTTTAGTAAATGATCCATTCCAAGTATATAAAATAAACCATCTAGATTTTAATGTAACAGTAGGAAAAATTTGTTTATGTGGTTTCAGATTCCACATTACAGCCTCCTTTAAGGAAACCACTCCTTTGATGTAGTATCGAAGAAGAATATTCATCATTATTTGAAAAGGATTTTCCAAATACGTATCTGTGTGAGGCCAGATTTTCTTCATGTACTTTAACCAAAAACAACGTATCACAGCAGATTGAATGCAGAAGCATAGATGAGAATGTAGGTGTCTTCTGTATTGAGCCAGACATCAAAGAGACTTATAAAAAGATAGGTGCTAACCCTCTGAGAGAGACAGACAGACTTCCACTGGCAGAAAGCAAGTTAAACTTTCTAACCTTGAAGAACAAATGAGTGAATGGCAAAATGACTGAGATATAGTGACCACAAGGGGAGATTTGGTTTTCCTCACATCTGAGGTTGTTAAAGCATATAAATACTTCAAAAAGTAAATTTTAAGTAAAAATTTTTACAGTAAAGCCCAAAATTCTCAATAGTATTTATTGGCTTTATGTGGACACACCTTTAAATTAGCTGCTCAAAACAGGATCATTTATTAGCTCATGAATCTACAAATTGGGCAGGGCTCAGCAGGAGTGACTTATGTCTGCTCCCCATGGCATCTGCAGAAGCTGGAATATCCAAGACTGCTTCTTCACTCGCATATCTGGTGCTTCACCTCGAACAGTTGGGGGCTGTTGGCATCTCTTTCTTACAGTATGGAAATTGGGTTGCAGCAAGTGTTTCAAGCTAGGAAAGCACATGGAACAGATTCTCTCTCACAGCCCTCAGAAGGAACCAACCCTGCCAGCACCTTGATCTTGGACTTCAAGCCTCTGGAACTATGAGACAATAAATTTCTATCTAAGTCCAAAAAAAAAAAAAAAGTGGTTCAAGAGGGCAAATCTCAGCGTGGAAGCTCTTATCAAGCCACCACTTGCATCATGTTTACTAATGCCTTATTGCCCAAAGCCAGTTACATGCCCAAATCCAGAATCAACGTGGTAGAGGACTACAGAAGGGTGTAAATACTGGGAGGTGTGGTTCATGGGGGCCATCAAAGTAAAAAGTCTACCACAAGTAAATACAGAATTGTGTCTCCCCTCCCCCTACACCTATTTTGGGATGTGCTAGACAAAGTTACTTCCTCATTCTTTATAACAGCTACCTAACATTTCATTATCTGGATAAATCATGGCTTATTTGGTGAACTACATACTAATGGACATTTATATTCCTTCTTAACTTCCATTACTAAAAACAATGCTGCAAAAATATTTTTTAGGCATACATCATTTTGCACATCTTTGAGCATATCCATAGTCTGAATACTTAGCAAGTCTAATAGCAGATGAATGTGTACTTGTTTTTGGTTTTGTTTTACTTTTTAGTAATTGTCTATTAAAAAATTATGGTTTTATTAAGATATAATGCACAATTCACCTGTTTAAATTGTACCGTTCATTGAGTTTTGGTATATTCACATAGTTGTAGCCATCACTACAATAAATTTTAAAACACTTGCACCACCCCAACAAGAAACCCCAGGCTAATTAGCAGTCTCTCCCCAGCCCTCGGCAACCACTAATCTACTTCCTGACTATATATAATTTGCCTATGCTGGACATTTTATATAAATGGAATCATATAATATGTATGGTCTTTTGTGACTGGTGTTTTGCACTTAGCATCATGTTTTCAAGGTTCATCTATGGTATAACTCCATTCATTTTTAATTGTAGAATAATATTCTATAATATGGATATACATATTTTGTTTATTCACTTATCAGTTGATGGGCATTTTGTTTCCACTTCTGGCTGTTATGAATAATGCTACTGTGAACATTTCTGTACACATTTTTGTGTGGACATATCTTTTCATTTTTCTTGCGTATATACCTAGGAGTGGGATTGCTGGATCATATGTTTTCACAAAGCAGCTACACCATTTTACATTCCCACCAGCACTGTATGAGGCTTCTAATTGCTTCATTTTCTCGCCAACTTTTATTACCTTTTAACTATTTAGTTAGGCATCAGAAAGAACTAGAATTTCCACTGGGCACTGTTGGAAAGACCAAGTTCTAGGGGAATCAGTGAAGTGGAGTGAGAGCGACATAATATCACCCTCACCACAGGAGAGTTTTTATCAGCCTCCAGTGAGATGTCTTAATCTGGGAAGAGTCACTTGCCACTAGTTCTCTACAGAGTGTACCATCGGGGGAATTCCATGGAGCTGTTTGTAAATTACCAGTCACAAAAGAGCATTTAGTAATCCCTTAAGTGGAAGCCAGGAAATTGGATGCTTAATTTTTATCACTAGAAACAAATCATTTTACCTGCTTATAAGATGAATTTTCTGTGGTTTTTATTTTGATTTACATACTACTTTTCAAAGAAGTCAAATACTTATACAGTAATTCGTAAAATTACCACATGGTTGTCTCTCTCGGTCAAAGATTTATTATTAGTTATAGGGATGACAGATTTTAGAAGTTTACTCATAACGAGTATGTCAGACAAATGCATTTGCAAAATACATTTTGTCCCATCATATTATATATTGAGGCATTTTTTCAGCATATGAAAATGGTGTCTGCTATGACCTTTCTTAGGTAACTTTTTTCTAATGGAGAAGTGAGCAATTTACCTAATTTTTATTTTTATTTTTTTAAATCATTTCTTAATTTTTAAAAAAATTTATTTATTTTATTTTATTTTTGGCTGCATTGGGTCTTTGTTGCTGTGTGTGGGTTTTCTCTAGTTGCGGCCAGCGGGGGCTACTCTTGTTTGCGGTGCGCAGGCCTCTCATTGCAGTGGCTTCTCTTGTTGCGAAGCACAGGCTCTAGGCACGCGGGCTTCAGTAGTTGTGGCACCTGGGCTCAGTAGTTGTGGCTCGCAAGCTCTAGAGCTCAGGCTCAGTAGTTGTGGTGCACGGGCTTAGTTGCTCTGCGGCATGTGGGATCTTCCCGGACCAGGGCTCGAACCCATGTTCCCTGCATTGGCAGGTGGATTCTTAACCACTGTGCCACCAGGGAAGTCCCCTAATTTTTAAATGTTGTGAAGTTTCAGAGCGGGAGAATCACACCACCTCGAAGAGCCCCTTCACCAGATGGCTTCTCACCATACAGCCCTGAGGAAACAAACCGCCGTGTAAACAAAGTGATGCGGGCCAGGCTGTACTTACTGCAGCAAATAGGGCCCAACTCCTTCCTGATTGGAGGAGACAGCCCAGACAATAAATACCGGGTATTTATTGGGCCTCAGGTAGGAATTGTCACCATTTTACATTTTATTAGGATCTGGTACTAAGTCTATGCACTGTAACATTCTTAAGCTTAGATCAGTTGTGTAATTCTCTTTAGTAAAACTAAAGAGAATTCAAATTATATTTTGGGAACTAATAAACACTTTTATTTAATGTGTTTAGGAAGGGTTTTACTATGATTTAACATACTTCAGAATACAAATT
Source organism: Balaenoptera physalus (assembly GCF_965194825.1). Lineage (NCBI taxonomy): Eukaryota > Metazoa > Chordata > Mammalia > Artiodactyla > Balaenopteridae > Balaenoptera > Balaenoptera physalus. The sequence goes on along the minus strand of NC_138890.1, from coordinate 133,499,027 downwards.
TGGTCTTTTTAATAAACCAAAAATACGAGATTAATTCATAGAGATAGCTGTAGGCTTTTCTTGCATACCCTTATATATCTTATTATCTAAGGATAATGAAGCAAATTATAGAAAGTTTAGTATAATAAGCTTGGAAATATTTAAAAGTGATCAACTTAGGAGTTTAATAGAACACAGATTTATTAAACTATAGGTTTGTGTTTTTTTCAAACTCTTTAGAACTGCAGCTGTGGGCGTGGAACATTTTGTATTCATCTACTATTTGTTATGCTCCGAGTGTTTCAGCTAGAACCTTCAGACCCAATGTTATGGAGAAAAACTTTAAAGAATTTTGAGGTAATTTTTAAATAAATGCTTTACAGTAAAATTGTCAACAGATTTTTATGATATTCCTGACATTTTCCCATGAGCTTTAAATAGTGGTCATTTTAAAGGTGTGAAGGTATGTAAGGATTACTTGATGTTTGTAAATAGTTCTCTTACAATCTATTGACAAAATAGTTTTTTCTTCTAGACTAAAAAAAAGTAAACACTGACCTGCTGTAAAAATACTATCCTTAGTAAGCTATATGTATTCTTATTTTTGAAGCCCTTAAATTGGCTTTGTGAAAAACTTACAAAATAAAAGGCAAATAATTCAATCTCTAGAACACTTCATATGTATATTATGGCACAAATGTCATTGTTACTGTCTTTTTTCAATGTTAGGTTGAGAGTTTGTTCCAGAAATATCACAGTAGGCGTAGCTCAAGGATCAAAGCTCCATCTCGTAACACCATCCAGAAGTTTGTTTCACGCATGTCAAATTCTCATACATTGTCATCATCTAGCACTTCTACATCTAGTTCAGAAAACAGGTTAGTACTTCTTAAGGAATTAAAAGCATTAATCCAGTGTTACTTTTTAATTTTAGGGATAATTTTTATATATATACTTGTTAAGTTGCTCTAAAATGATTTAATTATTGAATCTTGGCTTTCAAGGTAAAATCAAGGGTAAAAAATAATAAAGGTCATCTAAGTATATATATTTGGATATTTTGTCCTGAAAACTACAGTGTTGAAAATGGCACCTTAAATATCAGAATGTAATGTCCATTTCACAAGAAAAATCAGGTGGCAGGTATAAAATAAGTGGCTTATCAATCATTACTTTGTGCCAAGCACCTAATATGTTGGTCTCATTAGGTAGGTTTTATCACTTCTGCAGATAATGAACCTGAGGCATTATATAAAGAATATGTCTATAATTTTTTGATATAAATAAATTATGTACAAGGCAAAGTGGTTATCCAGAGTCACTTTGAAATATAGGATGTTTAAATTTCATGACATCACTACTTGTCTCACAGATACTCTCAGGGAATCCTCATTACAGCCTGTTTTACATGTGAGAACATAAGCAGGCTCTTCTGAACAAAGAGACTAATCAGTTGCAATTAAGAGATACAGTAGCTGTTAATCATAGTTGTTAATTAAAATCTGCAGTGCTTCTCAAACTTTTCCATTGCCTAGTTGCTGATAAGAATAAACTCATAACCCTGAAGGATCTGAGATGTAGCCCAATATGACAGGTGTGAAAAAATTAAGAGTATTATCATAAAAAGTCATGTCAGTTTTCTTTCTTTTCCAAGATTTCTTTATTGCTTTAATGAAAAAATGAGGTTCTTAAAAATTACTCCAGAAAGGAGTGCTGCTTCTCTTAGGAGGGCACCCCCTATGTGTTCCCAGGAAACTCAGTCTGAGAAGCACTGGTCTGAGTGCTTTTATGTCTCATTCTCATCCCATCAATCTTTTAAGTATTGTAACTACTTCAGAATTCATGAGGAATAGAAAGTGATGATATCAGGACAAGGGCATGATGAGGTAAAGAATTGAGAGAGAAGTTTTTTCATCTATGGAGAAAGTAAATGTTTGAATTTTATTATTTTTTATTAAATGAATTGATTTTAGAATGAGAGTTTTATGAGTTTTTTTGGACATTAGAGATTTTCCAGTTTACATGGTTCAGTGATAAATAAAGCCAGAAGAGGTCATTTGAACAAAGGCAGAACTGGAACCTGAGTATCCTGATTTCTAGTTCAGGGCTCTTTCTCTTACCTGTTATCTCTTCTAAATAAATGAAAAAATTAGCTTTACTTCTCAAGCTTCCTTACCCAAACTTCTAGAGCCTTTCTCCTTTTGATTGATATTCCTGTAGCTTTTTATTTTGGATAAAAATAATAACTGCTTAAAACCAGGTGGCCGAAGTTAAAATAGACAGTGTCTGTCTCTAAGATGAATAAAAGTACCCTTTAAATATGGGCTGGCCATAATTTGGGGGTTTTATTGATTCATTTGAATTTTTTGTATCCAAGGGGGGAAACCAAAGAAGTTGTAATCTTCCTAAGATTATACTGTGTAGTAAGTAGGTTGTTTCATGTAATCACAAATTTTTATGTCTAAAATAAATATTTTAAGACTAAAATTAATAAAAAAAAATTTATCTGGAGATCTTATTGCAGTATATTAATTTTAAATGGTGTATAAGAAACAATGAAAAACAGAATTGGGACAGATTGAATATGCGTATAAAAAATAATTAACAAAACCTTACCAACAAAATAAAAGCTGCCAACAGAAACCTGTGGTCCAGTACATAAATGGGCAAAGGACATGAAGAGAATTTTCACAAAAGAAGAATTTCAAGGTGCTGACAAACATATGAAAACTGTTCAGGCAACCTAATAACTAAGGAAATGCTCATTTAAAAAAAATACATATATATATATATCAGATTTATTTACAGAATTAGTAGATCCTTTGTAATGTGACAATTCAGTTCTTACAAGATGCTTTACTGTATGTAAAGTGGTATAGCCTTTCTGGAAAAAAATAATGTGACTTTTTAAAACGTTTATAGTCATTGATCCAGTAAATGTTATTTTTTTTTTTAAGAAAAAAATTTTAATTTGAGAAATGTACAAGACTTAACATATATGGCTGTTTCTCACAGTACTATGGTGAAAAATTGGGAACAACTTAAATATCCAGCAAATGAATGGTTAAAATATACCCATATTATGAATATTTCATGCAGTCATTAGAATTATGCTTTTGAAGAATACTGAGTGGCATGAAATAAAATCCAGATTATAATACTGTCATGCATGAACCCATTTTTTATATATAAAAGGTATTGTAGGTGCATAAATACTGAAATGAATAAAAAATTTAATGGTTATTAATGGGTGGTGTTATGACGGGTGACATTTTTATACTTTAAATACTTTGGGCTTTGAGGGTCATTGGGTCTCTGTCACAACTATTCAGCTCTGCCCTTGTAGCTGAAGTAGCCGTAGACAATATGTGAATGAATTGGTGTGGCTGTGTTCCAATAAAACTTTATTTACAGAAGCTTGACTAATTTGATCCCCCTTTAGTTCGCTAATCCCTGCTCTCTACTCAAGTGATTTTACTTCTGAAGAAACTGCTAGAAAGAAAATCTGAAATGTCAAAAAAGAGGGCACAAAGATGTTTCTGACGGTTTCTTAAAATGTGGAAACAACTCAAATGTCCAGCAATAAGTGGGTGCTTAAGAAGTTAGGATCTGTCTAATCAATGAAAAATTATGCCACCACTTGAAGAGTTTAATAAGTAGAATTTTTACGATAAATCTCTTAAGAACATGAAATTGTACATGTATATAGATAAATGATCTGAATAATGTTTACCAAATATGTACTAGGAAGGAAAAAAGGCAGAAAATACCCCAGAATGGAATATTTTTAAGTCAGAAAAGCATTTAAGAAATAAGTTGCACTTGCAATTTGACAAAATTGTGGAACTTTATTTTTCCTGTATTTAAAGTCTTTTGAATAAGCTAATTTTGGTGTAATTATTTGAAAAATTATTTGATCTTGCGTCATCTTTGCCATTAGTATTTTTATTATAGATTGTTGTGTAAATCATTTCTGCAGTGTTTTCGTTAATTTTTGTCATTAATACATGCATATTTTAATAGCTTTTCCCCCCTCCTCATAGCTCCATAATTATGAAAAGAGATAGAGAGACAGGATAGATAACTGGGAGGGAGAGAGACTAGTAAGTGTGCTTCAGCTCAGGAGTCACACATCGTGACATTGATGACATATTTGTTCAGCTTTCAGGGAAGTTTTTGGGGAACTGTTATTTGCTGTCAGTCACTCAGACCTGTTTTTCAGGAATTATAGCTTAAGATAGTAGAAGTGTAATACTGAGCCCAGGGGAAAGCCTGAGCTTAGTAGAAACACGAATTTGTAGGGATAAGTAGGTTATGGGATATTCTCCTCAAATTGAAGCCAAATGATAGATTTGCCACAAACTGTTCTGTGATCTTGGGCAGCTTACTTAGAATACCCCAGAATACCCCAGAATCTTGTCTTTATGTTGTAATGGAAATATTGTTACTGATTTTAAAAGCTATTCATCACATCATGAAGGTTCAAACAAAAATTTGTAAAATAGAAACAAACCCCCCCCCCTCCAGTCTGGGCTGCACACAAAATGACTACTGTTAACAGTTTTTAATACATCTTTTAAAATTATATAAAGCAAGGAAAATATAAAACTCTTCTCTGTATTCTATGGGTATGCAGACACACACACACCCCAATACTTCTCTCATCTTTCCTACTGTTAAGCAATATAGTCATGACATACATTTTGATCTGCAACTTGCTTTTTAAATTTAAAAACAATTTTTACTTTATATATCGAGAACATTTTCCTCAATACAAAAAATACACACTACTTCAGCTATATAAGATTGTATGGCTATGACACACTATATTTTGCCCTTGCCAGAATTAATGGACATTTAGTACACCTCTAATTTTTGTTGGCCTATTAAATGCAATAAATTTTATATTTTTTTGTTTACATAAAATATTTCTGAAGGATAGAATTCTAGAAAATAGGTTTTTTTAGGTCATGGATATATACATTTAGTATTTTAAGAAATACTAGCAAATTCCTTTCTAAAAATTTCAGGGTTTTTTTTACTCCCACCAGTAGTGTATATGAGAGCCTGTCTTCCTATGCCATTATCAACCTACTTAATTTTTGTCAATCAGAATTATCCCATTCCCCCCACAAAGACAAATAAAATAAGATAGAGCTTTATTAATTTAACATGTATTTTGTACTTCTCTTTTCACATTTATTGGCTATTGGTCTTTTTTATTTCAACTGCCTTTTTATCTTCTTTGCTCATTTCACTGTTGAGTTGTTAATATTTTTCTTACTGATTTTATATTCACTTTGTATATAAAAGGAATAGTCAAATATATACAATATAATTCAGATACACATAATAAAGTTACAATTTTGCCATAAATGGAACCATTCTATACAAGTTTGAATTCTGTCATGTTATCTGCTTTTTTTCACCATATGGTATATTATGGATATTTTTCTGTCATCATTTATGGATCTCTGATCCTTTTCAAAGGCTTCATAGTGTCTGGGTGTACCATTTTTTTAACCTTCTTTTGATGTTCCTTTGGTTGATTTTTTTCCTTATGCTAAATAGTTCTGCAGTGAACATTCTCACACATACATCTTTATTATTTGTCTCTTTATTTCCTAGAAGTCTAGTTGAAAGGTTGTGTGCATTAAAAATGTGACATACTCGTTTCTAGGAAAGTTGGACTACACACGCACCAAAATTGTCTGAGATGTGTCTTCATACTTAAGGATGTGGAATAGATGAGCTCTACAGTTCTTCTAATACTTGAAATCTTGAAACTGTTGGCATGTAGTATGTTTGTACATAGTCAAATCTTATAGCAGTTTGTTTATTCAAAAGGTACAATAACAGAATTTTGGGGATACATATCTCTCTAAGATTGTAGTTCATAGGTTGAATTATATTCATAGCAAGGAAAGGTTAAACCATATCCACAACCTATAAATACATGGTGGTATGAGTCTGATTCAAAATTACTGTATATTAATAAGAGAAATATTTCTCAAATAGTTCATATACAAGACGCTCCTAAACAAGAATTTCTAATTAATTTTTTCATAGTCTAAAGAAGCCACAATTGTTTTTAGCATATGGCATTAATTCTGTTACATTCTTTTGTGGTTAATGCTTTTGTTTCCCCTTCTTTATAGTATAAAAGATGAAGAGGAACAGATGTGTCCTATTTGCTTGTTGGGCATGCTTGATGAAGAAAGTCTTACAGTGTGTGAAGATGGCTGCAGGAACAAGCTGCACCACCACTGCATGTCAATTTGTATGTGGCTCTTTTTCTCTCTGTTTACTCAACGTGGTTATTACTCTTATCAGTTAACTATATCATTTAGGATTTTAACATAGCCTTCAGCGAGACTGGTGAGAGAAGAAAAGAAGTATACCTAGGCCCTGTAAGAAGTTTTCAACAAGTAGGAGTTTAGGATCTCTTAGGAATGAGCAAAGAAATGTTATAAAGTGTGACGTGTGGTAATGGAAGGCGTGCACAGAATTAGAAACAGTTCTGATCTGGAAGGTGCACATGGAGGGAAGGAGGTGGAAGAAGGTCTGGTCAGGCCTTCCAGAGAGGGTAACGCCAAAGCAAGTTTTGGAATAACATTACCAGGTTATCAGGTGGGCAGAATGTTTTGAAAAACAGTAAACAAAGTACATGTTATATATAGCATGTTTAATTAAATAGCATTTGCAACAATTACAAGCATCAGAATAGTTTAACCTGCCGTGTTTGCCTGCGTTTAGGTAAACATATAATGTTTTTAGGTTCCTTCCATATAAATCCCATACTAGCTATTATGAACAATTATTACATAAATGCTTAATGTTAAACATTTATACTTTTCTAAGTATTTTTTCCATAATTTTTCAGGGGCAGAAGAATGTAGAAGAAATAGAGAACCTTTAATATGTCCCCTTTGTAGGTCTAAGTGGAGATCCCATGATTTCTACAGGTAACAATTATGACCTAATGATTTGGGTATGTTTAATAAAGAATAAAAATGCTCCCGAAGTGTTGTTTAAATCTGTTAATTACTTTAGCAAGCTTCGTTACTTTTTCATTTAGCCACGAGTTGCCAAGCCCTGTGGATTCCCCTCCTTCCCTGCGAGCTGCCCAGCAGCAGACCACGCAGCAGCATCCCTTGGCTGGATCACAACGAAGGAACCAAGAGAGCAATTTTAATCTTACTCATTATGGAACTCAGCAGATCCCTCCTGCTTATAAAGATTTAGCTGAGCCATGGATTCAGGTAAGTAGTTCTTGTTCTTCATTTCTCAAAGGAACATTTATAGACTAATTAATGTAGTTGTCTCCCCAGTTGTTTATAATTTAAGAAAGTACTTTTGCTTGCCTCCATCATTACTCGTATTCCATTGAAAATTTTAATTTTACCTTTGATGTTATTAATACTCTGCCACTTATTATAGAGCTTAAACTTCAAAATTTCTTTGTAATCTCACCTCCCATCTCTAGAAACATCTCTCTAAACTAACAGACATAAAAGGTTATTCAAGGATAGACACTAGAACCATTTAATGCTAAGTTTCTCCAATGTTTAATCCTGCCAAGAATTTGTCATTTTTCTTATTTGTTGCCATTTAAACTCAGTTTCTCCTATTCATATTCTCATGGCATATGTTAGGTACTCAATAATTGCGGAGGGGATGAATAAGAAAAGAATGTGGTATTTACCTTGTATTAGTCATTTTTATTTGTAAGGACAGTTTCCATTCCTTTACTTTCTCCTGCTTAAATACTTTTTCATCCTTAGTAAATCGGAATTTCGGTTGGTTGGTTGGATTCTAATGATTTTCTTTGTTGTTATCTGCTTAGTCCATTATTTTTTAAAATGTAGAATCCAAAACCAGACAACATCTCCAGTAGATTATAGTGAAGTAAAATGTTTTTGATAATCTGGTAAATTCTATTAAATTCGTTAACAGACACAGTAACTTATTAAGCTTATTACATCAGAAGGATTTATCTCCTTTTTCTTTTGTGACCATTATAGTCCTGCAGCTTTTGAATTCTCTTTTCTTAGCATGTTAACAGCCTAATATGAATCTAATAAAATTTACAAACTTAATAAATATATTATTTATTTTATCTAGTTCATTAACGGTATTTAACACAGGCCCTCACCTGCCCCTTCATGAGTCCTCAGGAAAACTCTCAATTTGATACTGAGCTATTGGATGCCATGTTTTCAAGGCAGTGGTTCAGGTTTGTTTTGCTTAAGCTTTAGGTTGGCCTAGGCTATATATTCCTAGTTTTTTAAATTAGGAATATCATAAGACATAATTAAGACTTATTGGTATGCTGTTTAACAGTGCCAGGCATACAACAAATTCACTATACTCTAATTGATTTATTCTCCTTTACTATCACTTTTAAAACAGAACACATAAAAAAGTCATGATTTATTTTCCCCAAAAATGTGTTTATTCATCCCTAATATTTAGAACTTTTTCAAATGAAACATTATCTTAGATATTAAGTTTACTTTTAGCTAACTGGTCCATAATGTCAAGACCATGCACCCTTTCTTTTCTTTAGGGATTCTCTGGCTTTGCAGATGTGATAATCATGACTATAATGACATGCACTTTAACTATAAGTATTTCATTAGCCTTTGCTGATCTGAACACAGTGTTTTTGTTTAGTCTTGATTTTTCCACTCCATTCATTATATTTTTTCTAGTTAACCGAATAAGAGCCTTTGACTTACTACTATCATTGGTAGGAGAAATACTCTTATCTCTTGAACACCTGCCCCACTGCCTTTCTTGATCTGGCTTTTTTTAATCTTCAGTTTTTTCTCTGTAAACTACCTTAACACAAATACAAATTTGAGGTTCTTCACAGATATGTTTATTTTGTTTTGTGGTAAGTGCCGGAGTACAGAAATGCATATATATCCATCTAATTACTTAATGGTGTTCACTCTTAGTTTTACTTGAGCTAATAAATGTTAAGGACTTTTGCTAATTACCAGTTAAACTTGAGTATGTCCTTACGGACACATTTGAAAATTGTATAGTATGGTGAAGACTTAAGAAATGTCCAGTTTTCCTTTAGTAACCAAAAATCATACTTAATTCAAAACACTTCAGTTTTTCTTCACATTGAATTCATTTTGTTTGTTTGATTATAGGTATTTGGAATGGAACTCGTTGGCTGCTTATTTTCTAGAAACTGGAATGTAAGAGAGATGGCTCTCAGACGTCTTTCCCACGATGTTAGCGGGGCTCTGCTGTTGGCAAATGGGGAGAGCACTGGAAATTCCGGGAGCAACGGCGGGAGCAGCCCGAGTGCTGCCAGTGGGTCTTCCCAGACCAGTGTCTCAGGAGATGTGGTGGAGGCATGCTGCAACGTTTTGTCAATGGTCTGTGCTGACCCTGTCTACAAAGTGTACGTTGCTGCTTTAGTAAGTAGCTTTATTCTATAACTATAGCGTTATGGGTTTCTTGGGTTTTTTTTTTTTTTTGACAGTTTGCAGATATCATTTTTAAGATTCAGTAAAACTACTTTACCTAATTTAATTCTGGAAAATCCAAAATTTTTTTTTATTCCATAATCCCAGGAAATTGCAATCTTCCATTTAATCTCTTCACTTGGATTTTACTCGTTTTAATCCAGTCAGCTTTTCTTATATGCTGTTTACTTTTCTCTACTCTAAAGTAGCAATAGCAGGACTTCCCTCATGGCGCAGTGGTTAAGAATCGCCTACCAATGCAGGGGACACAGGTTCGATCCCTGGTCTGGGAAGATCCCACATGCCGCAGAACAACTAAGCCCGCGAGCCACAACTGCTGAGCCTACATGCCACAACTGCTGAGCCTGAGTGTCTAGAGCCCATGCTCCGCAACAAGAGAAGCCACTGCAACGAAGCCCCTGCTCGCCGCAACTAGAGAAAGCCCACGCGCAGCAATGAAGACCCAACGCAGCCAAAAAAAAACCAATAGCTTGCTATTCATACCTTCACGTTTGCCTTACATTATACGTGACCAAATTAAAGATTCTTTATGGGATAGCAAAGTAACCAGAGTTACTTTGATTTTTTTTTTTTAATTTGATATTAGTAGACATTAAGAAGAACTGATTTGGGGGACTTCCCTGGTGGTCCAGTGGTAAAGAGTCCACCTTGCAGTGCAGGGGACGCAGGTTTGATCCCTGGTCAGGGAACTACAATCCCATGTGCTGTGGGACAACTAAGCCTGCGTGCCACAACTACTGAGCTCACACGCCTCAACAAGAGAGCCCATGTGCTGCAAACTACAGAGCTGACACACTCTGGAGCCCGCGAAGCACAGCTAGAGAGAGAAAACCCACACGCCACAACTAGAGAGAAGCCCAAGCGCTGCAACGAAAGATCCCACGTGCCTCAACGAAAGATCCCGCGTGCCGCAACTAAGACCTGACACAGCCAAAAATATAAATAAAATAAATAAATATAAAAAAAAAAAACTGATTTTTAATTAATGTTGTATGGAAATTCAGAAACCTTTTCACAAAAGAGGATTCCATGACATAGATTACTGAGTAGTTTTTCTAGTTTAACCTGTTAGAAGTTGTCTTTCGTGAGTGAGATGGAATGACAAGGAGGCTGTTGTGTTTGTAATTTTATAGGCTAGAATTTGACTTTCTCCATTATGAGTATATATATCTTTAGAACAGGGCTTCTCAACCTCAGCACTTACTGACATTGAGACATAATAATTATTTGTTGGGGGCAGGGGTGCTGTCTTATGCACTATAGGATGTTTAGTAGCATCCCTGGTCTATACCCACTAGACACCAATGGCCACCCTGTCCTCCCCTAAGTCATGACAACCAACAGTGTCTCCAGGCATTGCTGAGTGTCCCCTGAGGGTCGAAACTGCCCCCAGTTGAGGACCACTGCTTTATTTATTTATTTATTATTATTTTATTTTTTTTATACAGCATGTTATTAGTTATCTATTTTATACATATTAGTGTACACGTCAATCCCAATCTCCCAATTCATCCCACCGCCACCACAACCCCGCCCCCCCCACCACTTTCCCCCCTTGGTGTCCATACATTTGTTCTCTACATCTGTGTCTCAATTTCTGCCCTGCAAACTGGTTCATCTGTACCATTTTTCTAGGTTCCACATATATACGATAATATATATTTGTTTTTCTCTTTCTGACTTACTTCACTCTGTATGACAGTCTCTAGATTCATCCACGTCTCTGCAAATGACCCAATTTCGTTCCTTTTTATGGCTGAGTAATATTCCATTGTATACATGTACCACATCTTCTTTATCCATTCGTCTGTTGATGGGCATTTACGTTGCTTCCATGACCTGGCTATCGTAACTAGTGCTGCAGTGGACATTGGGGTGCATGTGTCTTTTTGAATTAATGGTTTTCTCTGGGTGTATGCCCAGTAGTGGGATTGCTGGATCATATGGTAATTCTATTTTTAGTTTTTTAAGGAACCTCCATACTGTTCTCCATAGTGGCTGTATCAATTTACATTCCCACCAACAGTGCAAGAGGGTTCCCTTTTCTCCACACCCTCTCCAGCATTTGTTGTTTGTAGATTTTCTGATGATGCCCATTCTAACTGGTGTGAGGTGATACCTCATTGTAGTTTTGATTTGCATTTCTCTAGTAATTAGTGATGTTGAGCCGCTTTTCATGTGCTTCTTGGCCATCTGTATGTCTTCTTTGGAGAAATGTCTATTTAGGTCTTCTGCCCATTTTTGGATTGGGTTGTTTGTTTTTTTAATATTGAGCTGCGTGAGCTGTTTATGTATTTGGGAGATTAATCCTTTGTCCGTTGATTCGTTTGCAAATATTTTCTCCCATTCTCAGGGTCGTCTTTTCATCTTGTTTGTAGTTTCCTTTGCTTTGCAAAAGCTTTTAAGTTTCAGTAGGTCCCATTTGTTTATTTTTGTTTTTATTTCCATTACTCTAGGAGGTGGATCAAAAAAGATCTTGCTGTTATTTATGTCAGAGTGTTCGTCCTATGTTTTCCTCTAAGAGTTTTATAGTGTCCAGTCTTACATTTAGGTCTTTAATCCATTTTGAGTTTATTTTTGTGTGTGGTGTTAGGAAGTGTTCTAATTTCATTCTTTTACATGTAGCTGTCCAGTTTTCCCAGCACCACTTATTGAAGAGACTGTCTTTTCTCCATTGTATATCCTTGCCTCCTTTCTCATAGATTAGTTGACCACAGGTGCGTGGGTTTATCTCTGGGCTTTCTATCCTGGTCCATTGATCTATGTTTCTGTTTTTGTGCCAGTACCATATTGTCTTGATTACTGTAGCTTTGTAGTATAGTCTGAAGTCAGGGAGTCTGATTCCTCCAGCTCCGTTTTTTTCCCTCAAGGCTGCTTTGGCTATTCGGGGTCTTTTGTGTCTACATACAAATTTAAAGATTTTTCATTCTAGTTCCATAAAAAATGCCATTGGTAATTTGATAGGGATTGCACTGAATCTGTAGATTGCTTTGGGTAGTATAGTCTTACTCACAATATTGATTCTTCCAATTGAAGAACATGGTATATCTCTCCATCTGTTTGTATAATCTTTAATTTCTTTCAACAGTGTCTTACAGTTTTCTGCATACAGGCCTTTTGTCTCCCTAGGTACGTTTATTCCTAGGTATTTTATTCTTTTTGTTGTAATGGTAGATGGGAGTATTTCCTTAATTTCTCTTTCAGATTTTTCCTCATTAGTGTATAGGAATGCAAGAGATTTCTGTGCATTAATTTTGTATCCTGCAACTTCACCAAATTCATTGATTAGCTCTAGTAGTTTTCTGGTGGCATCTTTAGGATTCTCTATCTATAGCATCATATCATCTGCAAACAGTGACAGCTTTACTTCTTCTTTTCCAATTTGTATTCCTCTTATTTCTTTTTCTTCTCTGATTGCCACAACTAGGACTTCCAAAACTATGTTGAATAATAGTGGTGAGAGTGGACATTCTTGTCTTGTTCCTGATCTTAGAGGAAATGCTTTCAGTTTTTCACGATTGAGAATGATGTTTGCTGTGGGTTTGTCATATATGGCCTTTATTATATTGAGGTAGGTTCCCTCTATGCCCACTTTCTGGAGAGTTTTTTTTATCATATATTGGTGTTGAACTTTGTCAAAAGCTTTTTCTGCATCTATTGAGATGATCATATGGTTTTTATTCTTCAGTTTGTTAATGGTGTATCACATTGATTGATTTGTGTATATTGAAGAATCCTTGCATCCCTGGGATAAATCCCACTTGATCGTGGTGTATGATCCTTTAAATGTGTTGTTGGATTCTGTTTGCTAGTATTTTGTTGAGGATTTTTGCATCTCTATTCATCAGTGATATTGGTCTGTAATTTTCTTTTTTTGTAGTGTCTTTGTCTGGTTTTGGTATCAGGGTGATGGTGGCCTCACAGAATGAGTTTGGGAGTGTTCCTTCCTCTGCAATTTTTTGGAAGAGTTTGAGAAGGATGGGTGTTAGCTCTTCTCTAAATGTTTGGTAGAATTCACCTGTGAAGCCATCTGGTCCTGGACTTTGGTTTGTTGGAAGATTTTTAATCACAGTTTCAATTTCATTACTTGTGATTGGTCTGTTCATATTTTCTATTTCTTCCTGGTTCAGTACTTGGAAGGTTATACCTTTCTAAGAATTTGTCCATTTCTTCCAGGTTGTCCATTTTATTGGCATAGAGTTGCTTGTAGTAGTCTCTTAGGATGCTTTGTATTTCTGCAGTGTCTGTTGTAACTTCTCCTTTTTCATTTCTAATTTTATTGATTTGAGTCCTCTTCCTCTTTTTCTTAATGAGTCTGGCTAATGGTTTATCAATTTTCTTTATCTTATGAAAGAACCAGCTTTTAGTTTTATTGATCTTTGCTATTATTTTCTTTGTTTCTTTTTCATTTATTTCTTCTCTGATCTTTATGATTTCTTTCCTTCTACTAACTTTGGGTTTGTTTGTTCTTCTTTCTCTAGTTCCTTTAGGTGTTAAGGTTAGATTGTTTATTTGAGATTTTTCTTGTTTCTTGAGGTAGGCTTGTATTGCTATAAACTTCCCTCTTAGAACAGCTTTTGCCGCATCCCATAGGTTTTGGATCGTCATGTTTTCATTGTCATTTGTCTCTAGGTATTTTTTGATTTCCTCTTTGATTTCTTCAGTGATCTCTTGGTTATTTAGGAACGTATTGTTTAGCCTCCATGTGTTTGTGTTTTTTTACGTTTTTTCCCCTGTAATTGATTTCTAATCTCATAGTGTTGTGGTCAGAAAAGATGCTTGATATGATTTCAGTTTTCTTAAATTTACTGAGGCTGATTTGTGACCCAAGATGTGATCTATCCTGGAGAATGTTCTGTGCACACTTAAGAAAGTGTAATCTGCTGTTTTTGGATGGAATGTCCTATAAATATCAATTAAATCTATCTGGTCTATTGTGTCATTTAAAGCTTGTGTTTCCTTAGTAATTTTCTATTTGGATGATCTGTCTATTGGTGTAAGTGAGGTGTTAAAGTCCCCCACTATTATTGTGTTACTATAGATTTCCTCTTCTATAGCTGTTAGCAGTTGCCTTATGTATTGAGGTGCTCCTATGTTGGGTGCATATACATTTATAATTGTTATATCTTCTTCTTGGATTGATCCCTTGATCATTATGTAGTGTCCTTCCTTGTCTCTTGTAACATTCTTTAAAGTCTATTTTATCTGATACGAGTATTGCTACTCCACCTTTCTTTTGATTTCCATTTGCATGGAATATCTTTTTCCATCCCCTCACTTTCAGTCTGTATGTGTCCCTAGGTCTGAAGTGGGTCTCTTGTAGACAGCATATATATGGGTCTTGTTTTTGTATCCATTCAGTGAGCCTGTGTCTTTTGGTTGGAGCATTTAATTCATTCACGTTTAAGGTAATTATCGATATGTATGTTCCTATTACCATTTTCTTAATCGTTTTGGGCTTGTTTTTTAAGTCCTTTTCTTCTCTTGTGTCTCCCACTTAGAGAAGTTCCTTTAGCATTTGTTGTAAAGCTGGTTTGGTGGTGCTGAATTCTCTTAGCTTCTGCTTGTCTGTAAAGCTTTTGATTTCTCCATCGAATATTGTCGGGTAGAGTAATCTTGGTTGTAGGTTCTTCCCTTTCATCACTTTAAATATGTCATGCCACTCCCTTCTGGCTTGTAGAGTTTCTGCTGAGAAATCAGCTGTTAACCTTATGGGAGTTCCCTTGTATGTTATTTGTCGTTTTTCCCTTGCTGCTTTCAATAATTTTTCTTTGTCTTTAAGTTTTGCCAATTTGATTTCTATGTGTCTCGGTGTGTTTCTCCTTGGGTTTATCCTGTGTGGGACTCTCTGCGCTTCCTGGACTTGGGTGGCTATTTCCTTTCCCATGTTAGGGAAGTTTTCGACTATAATCTCTTCAAATATTTTCTCTGGTCCTTTCTCTCTCTCTTCTCCTTCTGGGACCCCTATAATGCGAATGTTATTACCTTTAATGTTGTCCCAGAGGTCTCTTAGGCTGTCTTCATTTCTTTTCATTCTTTTTTCTTTATTCTGTTCCGCAGCAGTGAATTCCACCATTCTGTCTTCCAGATCACTTATCCGTTCTTCTGCCTCAGTTATCCTGCTATTGATTCCTTCTAGTGTATTTTTCATTTCAGTTATTGTATTGTTCATCTCTGTTTGTTCTTTAATTCTTCTAGATCTTGGTTAAACATTTCTTGCATCTTCTCGATCTTTGCCTCCATTCTTTTGCTGAGGTCCTGGATCATCTTCACTATCATTATTCTGAATTCTTTTTCTGGAAGGTTGCCTATCTCCAGTTCATTTAGTTGTTTTTCTGGGGTTTTCTCTTGTTCCTTCATCTGGTACATAGCCCTCTGCCTTTTCATCTTGTCTATCTTTCTGTGAATGTGGTTTTTGTTCCACAGACTGCAGGATTGTAGTTCTTCTTAGGACCACTGCTTTAGAATAATTCTTATCTGGTCTGGTTTTTTTTTTTTTTTTTTTTAATTCTTCCACTTCATTTTTAAAATTTATTTATTTATTTAATTTATTTGTTTTTGGCTGCGTTGGGTCTTTGTTGCTACGCACAGCCTTTCTCTAGTTGCAGTGTGCGGGCTTCTCTTGTTGCAGAGCACAGGCTCTAGGCGTGCAGGCTTCAGTAGTTGCAGCACGCAGGCTCAGTAGTTGTGGTTCGCGGGCTCTAGAGCGCAGAGTCAGTACTTGTGGCACACGGGATTAGTTGCTCCATGGCATGTGGGATCTTCCCAGACCAGGAATCAAACCTGTGTCCCTTGTGTTGGCAGGAGGATTCTTAACCACTGTGCCACCAGGGAAGTCCCTGGTCTGTTTTTAAAACTCATTTCATTTCTCTGCCTCCACTCTTAATCTTTTTATAATCCATCCTATAACAACTATGCCTAGCAAATCTTCTTTTTGAAATGTAGTATAGTGTAGTGTTTATGAACATTAGTTTGGAGTCAAAATTGAGTGACCTCATAATTTATCATCCCAACTGGGATACTTGAATAATCTGCTAAACTGGGACTAGCCTAGGCAATCTGGATATATGGTCAAAATCAGAGAGACTTTGATTCGAATTCTGGTTCTCCAGTTTGCTAGCAGTGTAACTTTTTAGGACTCTTAAACTTCAGCTTTTTCACCTATAAAATAATGAAAATATGTACCTCTTGGGTTTGAAATGAGATTGTGTAGATGCCTCTAACTGGAATGTCTAGTACATTGTGAGAACACTGAATATAATAGTCATCATTATCCCTTAAATGCCACTTTATTCCCCAGCTCAGAAACCTATAGAGGCTTCTGTTTCTTCAGCAGTATTTCCTGAGGCATATTCTGTGGAAGTTTGGCTGGATTATGAAAAGTTCCTTCCGTTTCTTCCCTGAAGAAAGAGCTCTGTGTTCAGTTAAAATTGATGAATACTAAATTACATGAGGTTAAATGGGTCTGTTCACTGAAAGGCTTCTAGGAGCCTTCATAAGTTAACATACATTGGGAATCTAATCATGGCATGATGCATTATTTCCCAAATTTATCTTAACCGTGGTCTGTTTTTTCATATAGCATCTTGAGGGACCAACATACTATAGAATACTATAGAATAAAGACCAGTATACTGTAGAATAAAGACCAGTGTTCTTGGCTCAACTTTTTACCTCTTTCTTCTTACTACTTTCCAACACAAACCTTCAGACATAATATTTGACTGTTCAATATAATGCCTTACTATCTGGTTGTTTATTATCACTTCACATGGTTTCCCAATGCGTTCATGAGCTCCTAGAGTGCAGGGACTCTGAATGATACTGTATTCTGATTCCTCTGCAGTTATTTAGTGTGCCAGGCACAGTGAGGGCAGACATGGTTCCTGCCCTTAGAGCTCTCCCTTCCCTTTCTCCCCTCCCTCTTGCCCTTCTTTGTTTTCCCTTCCCCTCCCTCCCCATATATAATTTTTTGCTGAACCATTTGAAAGTTATGTGCAGGCATCATGACATTTCACTTCAAATACTTTAGCGTGTATCTCTTAAGAACAAATAACATTCTTCTGTATAATCACCATGCAATCAGCAAACTCTGAAAATTTAGCATTAATAACAATATTATTATGGACTATAAAGTCCATATTCATATATCCCCAAATTGTCCCAACAGTGTCCTTTTCAGCTAAACTACAGACTTTATTCATATTTCACCCATTTTTCCATTAATGTCTTTTTTCTCTTTTAGGATCCAATCCAGAATCTCACATTGCATTTAGTTATCATGCCCCCCTAATCTTCCCATCTGTGACAATCCCTCAGTCTTTACTTGTCTTTTGTAGACCTTGACACTTTTGAAGTGTATTGGCCAGTTATTTTGAAGAATGTTCCTCAATTTGGGTTTATCTGGTATTTTCTCAGGATTACATTATGCATTTTTCGCAAGAACACCAGAGGTGATGTGCCCTTCTCAGTGCATTGTTATTAGGGGGTATATCACGTCAGTGTGTCTTATTATTGGTGATGCCATCCTTCGTCACTTGCTTAAGGTGCTGTCTACTGGGTACTGTAAAATTACTATTAATAAATGTCTTGGGGGAGATACTTTGAGACTATGCAAATATCCTGTTTCTAGTCACAGATTTTAGCATTTGTCAGTGGATCTAGCCTACAGCAATGACTACTGTGGTGTTCTAATGGTGATCTTCTATTTCCCATATTCCTCCTTTATTAGTTAATTGGAATTTGTCTATAATGAAGAGCCGTCTCTTCTCTCCCATTTATGTATTTATTCAGTTTTTTATTTCTATCACCATAGACTCATGGGTATTTATTTTATTCTATGGGTTACAATTCAGTACTATCATTTACTTTGTTGCCCAAGTTATTCCATCTTTAGCCATTGGGAGCTCTTTCAAGTTGGCGCCTTTCCTCATTTTCTTTTTAAAATAAATTTTTATTCTGAAATTAATTCAGACTTTTAAAAATTACAGAAATAGTTGAGAGTTCCTTTCTACCTTATCTATTTATTTATCCAATTTTTTATTTGTATCAGTATCAACTCATGGATTCTTATTTTATTTATGGGTTATAATCTATTCCTTTCATTTTATTTCTCAAATTGTCTCAGATTAGCCCATTGTCTCTGATGCTTTTTAAATGTAGTTAAACTGACCTTCAGTTTTTTTCCCCCAGAAAACGTTGAGAGCCATGCTAGTATATACTCCTTGCCATAGTTTGGCAGAAAGAATCAAACTGCAGAGACTTCTCCGGCCAGTTGTAGACACCATCCTAGTCAAGTGTGCAGACGTCAATAGGTAAGGCCCTACAAATGAACTGCTTCAAACCGTCTTGTCCTGAAAGCCTAGCACAGAGCCTCACACCTAGTGAGTATTTGATACATACTTACTAAATGAGGCTTTGAATATTGTTTTCTAATGTGAGATTTGAAATTAACATATAACATTTAAAGCTCTTAAGGACTAGGAAGAAGAACTAATGGCAAGTAAAAACCAGGCTAACAAACTGCATGGACTTCCACATTATTGTATTGTGGTTGATTCTCTTTTATTTTAAAGTAATATTCTTAAAACTGAAGTCCAGTTGATAAGAACAGCAGCTGATATATGAGATATTATCTCATTTTAGAGAATGAGTTACACAGGATAGGAACCAATAAAATCATTATACATGCTTTGCATTATCAGGGCCAAAAAAACAAAAACAAAAACCCCATTCCATTATTTTCTTTGTGATGGAATTTTACTCTAACTGTGATAGTTTTGTCAAATAACAACAACAACAATTCCATATATCCCTGCAATATCCTTAAAAATCAGCAAGGAACAGGAACAGCCCTAACTGGAGGTAGAGAAATGAGGGTATGGTGATAGGGAAAATGAGCACAAGCTATGCTTTTATTAGACCGCTGGTTCTCTCTCTATTTTATTTTTTCCCTTTCCATAAAGTGGGAGGAAAAAGACCACTTTTCATATAATGAGCATAGCTACAGTAAACACTTTTTTGGCAGTTCTCATCTCTTCGTGTCCCAGCAGATCTCAGGTGGTAAGAAGCACTGACTCTCCCTTGGTTTGCCTCTGCCATTACCTCCCTTTGGAGCTCTTCTAGTCCAACTTTGGCTTCCTCCCTAAGTCACATGATGTAGTCTGTAGAGGATCTCAGAAGTTAAGCACTTAACTTTGACTTGTTTCTCATCTCATAAAGTCTGTCTTTTGTCTCCATTGTTTCTCTACACAAGCCTACAGATTGTAAGTATTAGAGGTTTTCTTGTTGCTTAGAGAGAATACTATAAATATCTGAAAAAAATTAACAATTAATTTGCAAAATGCATTGAAAAATCATTTCATTTCTTAATATTATAATAGGGTTTTTTCCCCTAAGAATTTCAATGCTTTTATGGCATTTGTTTTGTTGTCCGCTTTCTGAAATTCTAAAGTTAGGTTGTTTACCTGGTCACTTGAATGACTGAACATCATAAGAAATATGGTAAAGAGATTTTTATGATATTTAGACGTCATTCTGGCTATATAAAGAAAATATAAAGGTTCTGGATGGGAAGATTTTGTTTTTAATTCAAGAGAACTTAGTGAAAATTCAGAAATCAAAATGTCTGAGTCTTTTCTTTCTTATTTTAACAAGGTATGATAATGAAAATAAGCCTTTTATCTGGTTTCGTATTTAAATTAATACTTGCTGTTTAAGAGCCAGTAGTGAAGATTCTGTGCTTAACGTAGAAGATAAGGTAAAATTTATGAAATTAGACCTAATAATAAATATTATTACTTATAGTGACATCATTAATTCAGTTTTAGTGGTTGAGAAGCAAACACTCCTAAAAACATTTTTTCCCACCTTTTCACAAGGCATTACATTACTCCTCTCCTTTTAATATGTATTTTATCCAAGATTCAAGTCTGATGTTGCTTCCTTTCATTTTTAGTCGCACAAGTCAGCTGTCTATATCAACGCTATTGGAATTGTGCAAAGGCCAAGCAGGAGAGTTGGCCGTTGGCAGAGAAATACTTAAAGCTGGTAATGACTTTTTACTTAAAATTAATATAGCATGTTTTATCATTTTCCTTAGACGGTCTAATCTCATAATCTCTAATAGGGCAGTTACAGGATTTTGAAATAATTTTGTAAATTGACTCAGCTAACATTAGAAATAGGAATTCATCTAAAAGGGAGAGTCTTGAAATTAATATAATTCAAGTATTTTTGTTAACCTTAAACCATTTGATCATGTTTTGTTTTAGATTTTAATATCACTGTTTTTCAGTTATTTTTACTTTCCTTTCTGTAGGATCCATTGGTATTGGTGGTGTTGATTATGTCTTAAATTGTATTCTTGGAAACCAAACTGAATCAAACAACTGGCAAGAACTCCTGGGCCGCCTTTGTCTCATAGATAGACTGCTGTTGGAATTTCCTGCTGAATTTTACCCTCATACTGTCAGTACTGATGTTTCACAAGCTGAGCCTGTTGAAGTCAGGTAATTTTTCTTCTGAAAATACGTTTCTTTTCCTCCTCTTATCTACCCCATCCCACCGCCCCCCGCCACACCCATCCAAGAAGGACACATTTTAGATGAATGAAAGACTCAAATTACAGCGCACATGTAGGTTACTGATACCTTAATATTTGATTGGCAGACACCTGAAGTCTAGGCTATTTAATTAAAAATTTATAGATCCTTTATACTGATTTTTTTTTATGTAAAAGCTGTGAATTAGTACCATTTTCTTTATTTGTATATATTTTGCAGTAATTTTAACTTGTTTCATAATTGAATGTGTTTTTTCTTTCAGGTATAAGAAGCTGCTGTCCCTCTTAACCTTTGCTTTGCAGTCCATTGATAATTCCCACTCAATGGTTGGTAAACTCTCCCGAAGGATATATTTGAGTTCTGCAAGAATGGTTACTGCAGTACCCCATGTATTTTCAAAACTGTTAGAAATGCTGAATGTTTCCAGTTCTACTCATTTTACCAGGATGCGTCGTCGTTTGATGGCTATTGCAGATGAGGTGGAAATTGCTGAGGCCATCCAGCTGGGCATAGAAGACACTTCGGATGGTCGACATGACGGCTTTTTGAAGGCATCAGTCCCTAACAGCTGTCCAGAAGCCACAGAGAACAGTTCCTTTGAGCGCACAGACCATTTAGAGAAAACTGGAAAAGGACTGTGTGCTACAAAATTGAGTGCCAGTTCAGAGGACATTTCTGACCGACTGGCCAGCATTTCAGTAGGACTTCCTAGTTCAACAACAATGGAGCAGCCAAAGCCAATGGTTCAAACAAAAGGCAGACCCCACAGTCAGTGTTTGAACTCCTCTCCTTTATCTCACCATTCCCAACTAATGTTCCCAGCCTTGTCAAGCCCTTCTTCATCTGCCCCATCTGTACCACCTGGCACCGTAACAGATGTCTCTAAGCATAGACCTCAGGGGTTTGTTCCCTGCAAAATACCTTCTGCATCTCCTCAAACACAGCGCAAGTTTTCTCTACAGTTCCAGAGAAACTGTTCTGAAAACAAAGACTCAGATAAACTTTCCCCAATCTTTACTCAGTCAAGACCCCTGCCCTCCAGTAATATACACAGGCCAAAGCCATCTCGACCTACCCCAAGTAATACAAGTAAACAGGGAGATGCCTCAAAAAATAGCATGACACTTGATTTGAACGGTAGTTCCAAATGTGATGATGGCTTTGGCAGCAGCAGCAATACCAGTAATGCTGTTATACCTAGTGACGAGACAGTGTTCACCCCAGTAGAGGAGAAATGCAGATTAGATGTCAATACAGAGCTCAACTCCAGTATTGAGGACCTTCTTGAAGCGTCTATGCCTTCAAGTGACACAACAGTAACTTTTAAGTCAGAAGTTGCCGTGCTCTCTCCTGAAAAGGATGAAAATGATGATACCTACAAAGATGATATGAATCATAATCAAAAGTGCAAAGAAAAAATGGAAGCTGAAGAAGAAGAAGCTTTAGCGATTGCCATGGCAATGTCAGCATCTCAGGATGCCCTCCCCATAGTCCCTCAACTACAGATTGAAAATGGAGAAGACATCATCATTATTCAACAAGATGTAAGTATAGTCTTTAAGAGGTTAGAGAATTTCCTCGGGCCGTGCTAAAATAAAACTAATTCAGAAATACAGCTTTTAACATGAGTGAAGTGTTAGAAGCAGATTTTTCACATAGAATTAATTATACAACAGTTTTTGTATCATTATTTGAACAGAAATACTCATTGCCTATTTCAGAGGCGCTTCTGGTTGATTCTACAGTGGTGATCACTTATGCATTTAACATTGGTCACCAACACTGTCCCTTCAGAGGTCAAGTTTATAGGTGATTTGGGAAGCCAGACTGAACAAGAGTAATATTTTGCCAGGCTGATTTCACAAACTCTTACTCTTTTAACTTAACAGTAAAAGGATTGCTCTCATTTAATATGCAGACACCAGAGACTCTACCAGGACATACCAAAGCAAAACAACCTTATAGAGAAGACACTGAATGGCTGAAAGGTCAGCAGATAGGCCTTGGAGCATTTTCTTCTTGTTATCAGGCTCAAGATGTGGGAACTGGAACTTTAATGGCTGTTAAACAGGTAAATATCTAGTGAGCATATAAATGATTAAAATTATAAAAGTGAAAAATGAGCAAATAAAGGATATATCCCCGTATGTATATATTTTAGTTTTTAAAGTTTTCAGAAACCCAAATTTCTTTTTTTAAAATATTTATTTATTTATTCTATTTATTATTTATTTTTTTTGCTGCATTGGGTCCTAGTTGCGGCATGCAGGATCTTCATTGCAGCATGTGGGCCTCTCTCTAGTTGTGGCTTGCAGGTTTTCTCTCTCTAGTTGCGGCACGCAGCCTCTCTTGTTGAGGCGTGCAGGCTCAGTAGTTGTGGCGCAAGGGCTTAGTTGCCCTGTGGCATGTGGGATTTTAGTTCCCCGACCACAGATCAAACCCACGTTCCCTGCATTGGAAGGCGGATTCCTTACGACTGGACCACCAGGGAAGTCCTGAGAAACCTAAATTTTAAAGTAGATGTTGCCACAGCACCAAAAGTATCATGAGTTCTATTTGAAAGTTGAAGCATGATTCTTGTCACGGTTCATCAAGATGAAACATCAGGATAGGCCCTATAAAGGTTGCAGTTTTTGTTTGCACTTTTTTATATTTATTAGAGGTATGGTTTTATACTCCCTTCAGCAAAGTTAGTGGTGCAATGTCATCTTGGGATTTCTGTGGTTTACTTTTTTTTTTTTTTTAATTAATTTATTTATTTATTTTTGGCTGTGTTGGGTCTTCGTTTCTGTGTGAGGGCTTTCTCTAGTTGGCAGTGAGCAGGGGCCACTCTTCATCGCAGTGCACGGGCCTCTCACCATCGTGGCCTCTCTTGTTGCAGAGCACAGGCTCCAGACGCGCAGGCTCAGTAATTGTGGCTCACGGGCCCAGCTGCTCCGCGGCATGTGGGATCTTCCCAGACCGGGGCTCGAACCCATGTCCCCTGTATTGGCAGGCAGATTCTCAACCACTGCGCCACCAGGGAAGCCCCTGGTTTACTTTTTATAATGAGCATGCTTATCAAGATATGACAATAGTTGGGAACTCCCTGGTGGTCCAGTGGTTAGGACTCGGCGCTCTCACTGCTGGGGCCCGGGTTCAATCCCTGGTTGGGGAACTAAGATCCCACAAGCCTCATGGCGAGGCCATAGTAAAGTTTTCATGTTTAAGTCATGTTGGTTCTTATGATTGGGCTTTTCTCAATTTTTTAGTCTGTCTTCAGACAGTCTTGAAAGATTGGTTATGTCCCAGTCTCTTTTCATCTCCTGATATTTTACTGCTGCTTGTTAGATTCTTATTATTTAAAAGAGTTTGACTTGGTTTTTTAATAAAGTATCTACATTGCATTCATGAGCATAAATGCCTTCTATTGATACATAAGTTAATTTGGGTTTGTCCATTTCAGATTAGATTGTTAGTGAAAATTATAAATAGAAACGCATCAGAATTCAAAACTTTGTAAACATGTTTACTGAAATAGGTGACGTATGTCAGAAATACATCTTCTGAGCAAGAAGAAGTAGTAGAAGCATTAAGGGAGGAGATAAGAATGATGAGCCATCTGAATCATCCAAACATCATTAGGATGTTGGGAGCCACGTGTGAGAAGAGCAATTATAACCTCTTCATTGAATGGATGGCAGGTATGTTCATGTTTTAAATTACAAATAGTAATACATAGATTTAACTTTTGCTTGATAATTAAATTTAGGAAAAACCGTTTAATGAACACTTACTTTTATTAAATAGTTTAGATTCCTAAAAGTAAATTGCCTCAACATAGTAGTATGAACTGTAAATAGTTTGTCTTTTCATTTAAATATAAATAAAATATTCATTACCTCTACCTTTTAAACTTTTTCAGTGTGTCTTTTAAAATGATTGTGTATCATTGTTTTATAGGAATAATTTTTTTAAACCTGCCATGGTAAGATCCATATTTGCCCAGTTGGCCATCATTAATAGGACAGATTTAGGAAATATTTTAACATAACACTATAAAAATAAAATTAATTAAGATATAGCTTTAGAAACTAACAGGTAAACTAGCACTGAAGTGTAAAGTTGAACCTTGTCATCTACTTGAACAAATAGAGACTGAGTTTTATTTTGTATTATACCGTATATACAGTAAAATAAATACTTGGGACGTAATGAATACATAAGCGCTTGGTTTAACTTCTTAGATTTTTTTGTGTTTGAAGAGTGTATTTCTATTTACTAAATCAGTTCTTTAGTACATTCTCTGATGTTGGTTGTTACCTGGGTTGATGGTTGTATATAGGTTGACTATTATAAACAATTTTAGATGAGGCTTACTGAGTTTGTGACTTGTCCTAGGTCAGAGCTGGTAAATAGTAGGATATGAAGCCTAACTCTGGGTCTTCTGGCTCCTCCCATTCTTTTTACCTTCTGTTAAATAACATGTTACCACTGTTTACTTACGTCATTAAGAAAGAGATTTTGTATATCTTGGTCAAAAAGACAGAGAGGTGAATTGTACATATGAGAAATAGTTCCATCCAAAATTGTTAACTTTTAAAGCTTTCTGAAATCTTGACCTTCCAGAAAACCAGTTCATGAGGGTTCCATGAAAATGTCTCCTAATTGATAGGTCTTAAGATTACTGGAATGTGTTAGTTTTTAAACCAGTTTCACTTCTGAAGCAGATGATAAATTTAATATTTCAAATGTAAATGTGAGCTCATGCAGTGCAAGCTTATGTAACCAAAGTGTAATAAACAATTTTAATTTTGGCTTAAGTTTATGACAAATTATTATTATTACATGTTTAGGGGGATCTGTGGCTCATTTGCTCAGTAAATATGGAGCCTTCAAGGAATCAGTAGTTATTAACTATACTGAACAATTACTTCGTGGCCTTTCATATCTGCATGAAAACCAGATCATTCACAGAGATGTCAAAGGTAGGAATTCTTTTAATTATCTTCTTCTTATCAATAAGCAGAAAACAAATGTAATTTTAAAACTTAGACCTTTGTTGATAGTTTCTAACTTGAAATCAACTATGGGATTGTTTCTCCTGAGTAACTCAGATCACTAGAATTATCAGAAGTGAAAGGAGTGAAAGGAACTTTCAGGGTAATATATTCTGCCTTCCTTAGGCTGAGACTTTTCCACAGTCTTACTGCTAATTGATGGCAAACCAAGTACCGAATCCAGGTCTCTGATTCCCCTGTCTTGGTCTCATGATGTACTTAACTGCCTCCCCAAAGGTTCCTGTTCCTGGCTTTATTTAAAATAACTGGGATATTGTAAACTCCTTTTAAGAAAAATCCTCTCAAATCTTTTGCAGTTTGGTTTATTAAGAGCAACTTCGGGGAATTCCCCGGTGGTCCAGTGGTTAGGACTCTGTGCTTTCACTGCCGGGGTGCAGGTTCGATCCCTGGTCAGGGAACTAAGATCCTGCAAGCTGTGCGGCCAAAAAAAAGAGAGCAACTTTGGTTTTCTGACATGAATGCCTTTAGGATTTGATATAACACATTCAAGTAATTTTATAACATTAATTTTTAATTTAATTATGAAATTATAGTATAAAGTCTGAATTGGTCTAGGTCAGTATGTTTCAACAGAACTTTGTCTCAAAGTGTAAACTACACTAAAATTTGAACTTTGAGGAAAGATTTTGCTAAGGTCATTATATTAAAGGTTTAACACTTACTATTTAAAGTTTTACGAAATCTCTGCTTTTGTTCTTATGCCTTGATGCTTTGTCTGATTTTCCCTCTGAGGCTTTGGATTTTTTTTACACTGCAGAGACCTATGTGCCTTTACTAATGAAGTGAATTGAGAGGAAGAGTAGATTTCTCTGACACACAGTCTACTTTCTTTCGTTTGTCATTGTCCTATTTCATTAGTAGTATTTTACTGAGTTTTTAATCTGTTCTTTTGTTTTTAATAAGGTCATTTGCTGTTTTTGTTGACAGGTGCCAATTTGCTAATTGACAGCACAGGTCAGAGACTGAGAATTGCTGATTTTGGAGCTGCAGCCAGGTTGGCATCAAAAGGAACTGGTGCAGGAGAGTTTCAGGGACAATTATTGGGGACAATTGCATTTATGGCACCTGAGGTGAGAAGCGGCTTTGAGTGTGATGAAAGACAATATTTTAGAGTTCTGTGTGACAGCATTACACCAAATAATTTTGCAGTGTTATCCACTATGTGCTTACTAATTAGAAGTCCACGGCCCTAAAACTAAGGTCTTAATGATATCCTTGATTTCAGACCCTTAATACCTGCGTTTCCATAGCCTTTAAGCAAATCTATTAAAACCTATTTCTAACAAAGAATTATTCGGTAATTTATAGTAGTTGTTTTCTAGTAAACCCAAGGTGCATATAATTGCTATTCTGAACTTGGCCTCTCCTGTTATGTTCAGAACTCTTCACGTTCATATGTAGTGATAATTGGTTGTCCTCTTGCTCTGTAGTTTACTACACGTACTGAGGCGGCTTTGAAATTCTATGATATGACTCTCCTTCAGAACCTCACAATTCTCCAAAGTATTTTTGTCCCACATAGGAGATTGAGCGTGTTGATGAAATAAATGAGACATCAGGTAGTCTGTGGAACTGTTCTTTGTACATTGTTTTGCTCTGAAGTAAAAAAACCAGAATCCATAACTACAGAATGGCTTTCTCTTTTTCTAATGAGTCATATTTCCAAATTAACTCTCTGCTTTATTTTAGGTCCTAAGAGGTCAGCAGTATGGTAGGAGCTGTGATGTATGGAGTGTTGGCTGTGCTATTATAGAAATGGCTTGTGCTAAACCACCTTGGAATGCAGAAAAACACTCCAATCATCTTGCTTTGATATTTAAGGTAATCATGAGATAAAAATTACTTCTTTCTGCTAAAATTGGCAGAAGGCAAATTTTCATGGGTTCTCCTTCACTGTCAATCTAACGTGAAGGCATATCTTCCTTGAAATAAATGCATGTGTATGTATCTCCAGGAATTGATACGGTGTGGGGAATGTGGGCAGCATTAACAGTCAGTTCTCGTTATTCACGGTAGTCATGCTCTATCAAGTCACTGCGAACACTGAATTAGCAAATACTGAATCATTGCTCCTGGGTGAAATATGTACATATATATATATATACACACACACACCTGAACACCAAACTTTTAAATTAAAATACTTGAAGCTCTTTATGTATTGTACTGTCACAAATTTTTTAATCTGTTATTTCCTATATTTAAAAAATTCACACCTAAGTCAGAGGCCAAGGCTGTTCTACCCTTCTGACAACTCTCAAATCCATTCTCTCCATTTCCACCAGAGAATAATGTAATGTTTGAGATTTTTAGCGTTTGAGTTGCACATGTGCTCATTTAAAAGCTTGGGCTTTGTGGTCATACAGACCTGGTCCCAAACCCTGGTTCCATCCTTTAACAGCCATGTGACTAGGAGAATTACTTATTCTGTCTACCCTCTGTTTTCTTGTTATAAAATGGGTGTAATAATAGCACCTCCTTGATGAATTATTTATATTATATATTATGAGGATAAACAGAATTACCTCTGGGCCTGAGTAAAGCACTTAAAACACACAGTCAGTCACCTCTGTGCAGAGTGGGTAGTATTAGTCCTCCGAGCTGATCCCCAGCACCTCTCCCCTGCCATAATCTCCTCCAGGGCTCCCCATGCTTATATAACTTCCTCAGTCACCTGAAAATAAAAAATCAGTGCAGTTGTGTTTCTGATGTACTAAATTGACTGGCCAGGTTTAGTCTTATTTACTCTGAATAGCGCTCTGTGCTGAAAAAAACAGAAAATGTGCAATGAAGCAAAGAGGACAAACCATTTTGGAGAGTGAGTATGAGGAAAGCAGAATTGATTTGAGTGAATATTTCACCTGCCTAATCATTGTGATGCACTTAGCCTTGTTCATTTGAGACAATAAAGAGAACTGTTAGCTCCATCTCTGATCAGCATGTATTTGGTCAAATTCATGAGTTTTTCCATAGACACCTTGTTAGCAAAAAGTCCACTCACTTTTAATTCCTCTATGTATAGGATGCATATATAGAGGTTATGAAATATACGCCCATGTACTTGTGTATCAGAAGCTCCAGTTGTGGAGAACTTTAACCCTAGTGTTTTCTCTTACAGATTGCCAGTGCAACTACTGCTCCATCAATCCCTTCACATTTGTCTCCTGGTTTACGAGATGTCGCTCTTCGCTGTTTAGAACTTCAACCTCAGGACAGACCTCCATCAAGAGAGCTACTGAAGCATCCAGTCTTCCGTACTACATGGTAGCCAATTATACAAATAAACTGTAATGGAGACAGGATGCTCAACAAGAGAAAAAACTTTTGTGGGGAACCACATTGATAATCTGCTGGCCTTCATGCCACTGAACAGCTATGAACAAGATCAGCGGGGAACCCTTACCTAAGTATGTGATTGACAAATCATGATTTGTACCTAAGCTTAGTATGCAAAAGTCCACAATTTGTGCAGAAACTGTAAACTGTGCCTTTCAAAGAACTGGCCCTAGGTAAACAGGAAAGCAATGAAGTTTGCATGATTAATTAACAGAAGCATAATTTTTTGGAGCACTTTTTCAGCAATATTAGCAGCTGAGGGGCTCAGGATCTGTTTTAATGTTTCAGTTATTCTTCCATTTCATATTGTGATCACAAGCAGGGGGTTCTGCAGTTCCTTTTTTTTTTTTTTTTTTGGTCACTGGCTATAAAAATCAGTATCTGCCTCTTTTAGGTCAGAATATGCTATAAGTAGCAGTAAATAAATATATTTTTTAAAGTTGATAACTTCTTTATGACCCACAGTTGACCTTTATCTTTTTAAATGCCTGGGCAATTGTGGTTCATTGTGCATTTTACTGTTGGCCCATTCATTTCGTTTTTGGAAATTATGGTTCTATATTTTCATTTCACCTTCATTTATGTTTAATATTCAGGGAAAGGTGATCTTTTCAAACAAGAAAAAAAAAAAAGAACTAGATGTGAACCAGAGTTTATTAAATATCTTGCTACTGCAAGAGTTTTTTAAAATACAGATTTAATTTTGTTTGTTTTTAAAATTGGAATATGATAAAGTACTACCTTCATTGAGTCAGTCACTGCTCTTCTCATGCAGGTTAAATATAAATTAAGTGAAAATCAACTGTTCTCTGTGATGCAGCTCACAACCAAGATCAAGATGACCTTGAAATGTATTTGAATTTTTTTAATGATGTATCGGTTTCTTTTGTAGGAAACTTCACACCATTTAAGTCTTACTCTGTATGTAATTATCCATCATGCATCATCACCACTGATAACAACATTAACTGCTATTTTCCTTCTACCATGCATTATCTCTTTACAGTAGGCCTGGCTGATAGATAGATATAGATAGATAAAGAAAAATTAACTTACTCAACTACGAACGAGTGTTTCTAAACAATAAATTTGCTCTGAACTTGGAAAATGTGTTCAGAAAGAAAAGTGAAATTGAATTTCATTTACACACTAATTCCTTGGATTTTGCACAGTTATCTAATGGTTTTTGTCTAAACTAAATTCAGATGCATGGAATCCTGAAGGAAAATGGCAGCTCTTTTACCCTTTTTTCTGTGAGTCTTTTAAATTAAGTACTGATTAAGTATTTAATACAGCTTTTTGAGATGTTAAGTTTTAACTCTTCAGAAGCCAGTTGAATTGTTGCAGAGTTAAATAAAATTGGTTATTCTCAAAGACTCAGGATAAGCTAAATAAGCTATATAGAGTACATTTTAAATGTACAACACAAATTGGAAGTAAAATAAGTTACAAGATAAGTTTACAGGGATATATTGCATATAATTTTTAAAAGGCAGTTTTTTTTATATGAATGTGTTTCTTAGTGAAATTTTACATTCCTTTGGTTGGAAGATTGGCAATATTTGAAGAGTTAAACATAGTACAGAAATGTGAAGTTTGGTAGCTCTAAATGTGTTGTATTTTCTTTCTTTTTTTTTTTTTTGACTACTTAGAATTTTCACAGTTCTAATGATTGTTTCCAAGTCTCTCATGTGCAAGCTTTAAAGGATGCACTCTTGCCATTTTAGGTACTGGAAGATCATTGGTCAGATTAATACTGTGTCTGACAGAGATGTAAACTGTATAAACTGAGGAACCTCAGCTAATCAGTATTACTTTGTAGATCACCATGCCCACCACATTTCAAACTCAGACTGCCTCTAGATGTCAAAAATCCATTGTTTGAGTTTGTTTGCAGTTCCCTCAGCTTGCTGGTAATTGTGGTGTTTTGTTTTTTGTTTTGTTTTCAATGCAAATGTGATGTAATATTCTTATTTTCTTTGGATCAAAGCTGGACTGAAAATTGTAATGTGTAATTATTTTTGTGTTCTTAATGTTATTTGGTACTCAAGTTGTAAATAACGTCTACTGCTGTTTATTCCAGTTTCTACTACCTCAGGTGTCCTATAGATTTTTCTTCTACCAAAGTTCACTTTCACAATGAAATTATATTTGCTGTATGACTATGATTCCTAAGACTTCCAGGGCTTAAGGGCTAACTTCTATTAGCACCTTACTGTGTAAGCAAATGTTACAAAAAAAAATCTCTGGGTTAAGATAATTTGGCTTAAATGTATCCTTTGTTATTTTAAATATATCAAGATATTTTAATTAAAATTTTTACCCCATTGAACCACTTTTATAGTATTTGTACCTATTTTGGTGTTTTGTCTTTATAGTAAATAAAAGTTTTTGAACAAAGGTTGTTACTTTTATTTATTTTGAAATAATTTCATACTGACAAAAAAGTCCTAAGAACACCACAAAGTGCTCCCATATATACCATTCACCCAAAAGCCCCATTCAGATTTTGCCAGCAGCCCAGTTATATCCTTTATAGCAAAAGGATCCAAACCAAGATCAGCTTTGCTCTTGGCTATGTTTCTTGAGTCCCATTCAATCCAGAACCATTCCTTACTCCTTCCTTGACCTTCACGACCTTAATTTACTGTTTTATAGAAGTCCCTCAATTTGCATTTGGTGATTGCTCATGATTCAATTCAGAGTATGCATTTGTGACAGGAATATCTCAGAGATGATGGTGCAGGCAGTGTTCTTTTCAGTGTCTCCTATCAGGAGGTATACAAGGTCAGTTTGTCCCACTGCTGGTGATATAAACTGTGATCATCTGAGAAGGCTTTGCCACTGTAAAGTTACTCTTTCCCTTTATAATTAATATCTACCTTTATATTAAATATTTTGTGGAGGTGATACTTCGAGGCTACATAAATAGCTTGTTATTCATCCAACTTTAGCTCTCTGCTCTTAGCTTTCTTGCCTGAATTATTACTCTGATAGTTGCCAGATACTGGTTTTCTGATTCCTGCACTCCTTCTGTATTCTGTTAATGGGCATTTTGCTATAAGGAAAAGCTTTCTCTTCTTTATTATTTATATATATCAAAATGGGTTTGTGGATTCCTACTCAGTGAGATAAAATCCATTACTGTCATCACATATTTGCTCAAATTGTCACACTTTTAGCCATTGGGAGCCTCTCAGAGCTAGCTTCTCTATGGACTGACAAGCCACCATTATTCTTTGAACACTTCTATACTTTCAGACCCATCTCCTGAGTTTGGTTCATCCCTGGGATCAGCCATTTTTCCAAAGAGCCCTGACTGGTATTTAAAAACTGGGTGCTAGGGCTTCCCTGGTGGCGCAGTGGTTGAGAATCTGCCTGCCAATGCAGGGCACACGGGTTCGATCCCTGGTCTGGGAGGATCCCACATGCCGCGGAGCAACTAGGCCCGTGAGCCACAACTACTGAGCCTGCGCGTCTGGAGCCTGTGCTCCGCAACAAGAGAGGCCGCGATAGTGAGAGGCCCGCGCACTGTGATGAAGAGTGGCCCCCGCTTGCCGCAACTAGAGAAAGCCCTCTCACAGAAACGAAGACCCAACACAGCCAAAAATAAATAAATAAATAAAATACTAGACGGAAATTTATTTTAAAAAAACAAACAAAAAAACTGGGTGCTAGATACACTCATTACTACTGGGTGTCACTGCTCCCAGGCCCTCTTGGTAGACAAAGCTAGAATATATGTTTTTTTGCATACATATGCAAAATACATATACATATACCTACCCATACACACACATAAACCATGAGTTCACACCAACCTTTCCATTTCAATCTACCACCACCCAGGTTCATTCAAGCTTTCCCTCTTTCCATATTTGTAACTCCTTTTCTGGACAGTAAGAAACCTGGCTCCCATTTGCCTCAACATATTGACTTACTTGCTCAAGCTCTCCACCCACCCATGTAACCCATCTCCTGATCCCCGTTAGGCTGCCACCTCAGTCGGCTGCCTTCTCTGCAAGGGCCCCAACCCCTGCTGGACTGCCCTTGTTCCAGCTTACCTAAAGCCATACATACACGTATGTATACTTTATTTTTTAGGGCAGTTTTAGGTTCACAAGAAAATGGAGCAGAAGATTCAGGGACTTCCCCCGTAACTCCTGGACTCCCATACTGCACGGCCTACCCCACTATCAACACTGAAGGGCTTTCTGACAAAATAAAGGAAAGCTTTCTTTTAAAATTGTTCTTTTAAAAAAAAAATTAACTGAAAATTATACCTTTTTAAAAAAAATCTTATGTGGTTTGACATGTTATATACTTGCACATAAATACTACTACTGTTCCCAGACGGCACAGATTAAACTTAATTGATCCTGTTTATACAACTCTTTTTATATCAGACATAAAAAAGCATAAAAACCATCCTCTTATGTTAAACTGTTGGGAATAGGAATAAAGATTTATTCAACAGCTACTATTTGTCAGGCATACTTTACAACACAGTGATTATATTCCATTTCACAAATGAGGAAATAAGGCAATTTCAATCATTCTGCAATTCAGGCTGTACTAGGGAACTCACTTGGCCTACCCCAGAGTTTTAGTCTTAGATTGTACCTTGTGGTTGTGTGTTACTGTTTTCTACTTTCATCCTTCGTATTTCTGCTCAGTAGTTGTTTCTCACATGATCACCCTGCAAGATAGGTAATGTCACTGAAAACTCTGAGTTCAGAAGCTATCTTGTGTCTCTACATTTGTTTTAAACTTTCTGTATAATGTGATTTAAAATGTACACCTTTTAAATAGGCTCTGGATATTTTCCCTAAAGGGCACACTTTAGTCATTTCAGGAAAATATTAACTTTCAGAAAAGCTTTCTGTTTCAGAGGAATTAATAAATTAATTCTACTGTTCCTTGATTTTACTTCAGTGATATTAACAGTTTTACAAAATGACCAAATCTGCAGGTTAGATGGAATCTAGAAAAATGTTGGGGTATCATGCCCACATGGAAATGCCAATGAATGCATTTGTGAACTGATACAGTAATTCACTTGTTATAAAACAAAATGCATGAAATACTGCAGTCATTGGAGAACACAGTGACAAACATATGCAAACTGCCATATTTCCATGTCATGACAATTTTTAGGTTTGTCATTTTTAAAATTTTTGCTATAAGCAAAAATCGCATGTTGAATTGACATAAGGGAGGAAAGGATGGGTCTTTTAAAGTAGGTGATGATGATGGACTTCGTGACCACAGAGCCTGAGACATCACCTGGGTCCAACCTGGCTCTGCCACTTGCCAGCCGTGTAACCCCTGTTTGACTTTCTGAACCTCCATTTCTGCATCTGTAAAATGAAACCAACAGCTTTGTGAGAAGTAAGAGAACCTATGTAAATCGCTAAGAACAGTACTAGGCACAGTGGATGCACAATATGTATTTTATGAATGAATGAGTGACCCAAAAGTTACAGACTCAAATGCCTGTGGGCCTAGAAGTGTCCTTAGCAGAGCTTTTGGCTGACCTGAGAGTTCATGCCAATTCATGTCCAAGGGGGTCCATGATGGCCATGTTGGAAGGAAAAAAAAAAAGTCCAGTGTTTCCAAAGCCTCTAAATTTTCAAAAGAAGCTGGAGAGATCTGGATTTTACATGCAATTTCTTGATGTTTACACATTAGAAACTAATTTTAAATTTTATAAGGAACAGTAGGCTAAACAAAACTCATATGCTTGATCTGGCCTGTGACTAGCTACTTTTTGACCTCTGACCTGGGTCCAGGCTTATAAAACAAAAAATGAAGTAGAAAATCAGAGTGAAATCTCAGCTTTAGGAAACTGGATCCAGGACTTTTATCTTCTGAGATATATGAGATAAGGGGGAAATGGAGATGCTGATTATAGATGCTAGAGAACTAACCTATGAAGAGAAAATTAATGTCTAATTTTATGCACTAATGTGAAATGCTTACCGCTAAAGCCTAATTATTATGTAGCAAACTATGTATATAGCATTCAAATATGCAGGACTTCCCTGGTGGTCCACTGGTAAAGAATCCGCCTTACAATGCAGGGGACATGGGTTTGATCCCTGGTCTGGGAACTAAGATCCCACATGCCGCGGGGCAACTAAGCCCGTGGGCCACAACTATTGAGCCCACGTGCCTAAACTAGAGAGCCTGCATGCTGCAAACTACAGAGCCCACATGCTCTGGAACCTGCACGCCACAGCTAGAAAAGAGAAAACCCACACGCCGCAACTAGAGAGAAGCCCGCGTGCTGCAAGGAAGAGCCCGCACGCTATAACAAAAGATCCAGCATGCCTCAATGAAGATCCCGCAAGCTGCAACTAAGACCCAACGCAACCAAAAACAAATAAATAAAATCTTAAAAAAACAAACAAATATGCCATCACAGTGGTATAGCTAGTCTGTGAGTTTCATTTTACAGTAGGTACTCTGCATGATCTGTGACTAAAGAACTTCATCCACAGCTGAAGCCGGTCTCATCACTTGGAATCAACCTGGTATTACTGTGGCCCATGCCCCATGGCCCTCAGTTCATAGCTTTGCCAAACCTGTAGAGATAAAACTAGGCTAAGCCGATGACATAAGAGGCAAAGTCTTCATGCCCCAAAGTTCTTTTCCCACAACGCTGAAATTCGTATTGGAGTTTATTTTTGAGATAACTAAGTGCTATTTTCCCTTAAAGTCAATTTGCTTAATTAAATCTCACAACATCTACGTAGACATACTCAGAGGATGAGGGTTGTAACTAGGATGAAAGGGAAAGAAAGAAAAGGAGGAGGAATAATGAGGTATGGGGAAATATTGAAAAATCTTTGGCAGGGAGTAGCACAACCATATTTGCATTTTATAAATATCACTCCAGCAGTATCTTGAACAAGGAATCAAAGGGGCAGTACCAGAGGCAGAAAGAAAGTCCGAAGACAACTGCATTATCTAGATAAGAAAGTATGAGGGGAGAGTGATGTCAGCATCAGGGCAGAATACAATGTCCCTAACAACACTGAATCATGAAGAAAGAGAAAATCTGAACAGACCAATAACAAGTAAGGAAACTGAATCAGTAAACAAAAACCTCTCAACAAAGAAAAGCCCAGGACCAGATGGTTTTGCTGGTGAGTTCCATCAAACATTTAAAGAATTAACGCCAATCCTTTTCAAACTCTTCAAAAAAACTGAAGAGGAGGGAACACTCCCAAGCTCATTTTATGAGCCCAGCATTACCCTGATACCAAAGACAGATACGGACACTACAAAAAAGAAAACTACAGGCCACAGGTGGTCCAGGATGGTGGCGTACGAAGATCCTGAACTCACCTCCTCCCACAGGTACACCAAATCTACAACTACATATGGAATATTTCCCTCTGGAAAAGACCTGAAAACTAGTTGACCAGCTCCTTCACGACAAATGATAAAAGGGCCACATTGAGGCAGGCGGCAGAGGCAGAGAAGTGATCTCACTAAAACCCCTTCCTCAGTGCAGCAACCCACAGTCAGGAGGGATGTCAAAAATGCAGAGCTTCTCCCTGAGGAGTGAGGGGTTTGCGCCCCACATTGGGTGCCCCAACCCTTGGGACCTGCAGTGGAGAGATGAGCCCCCAAAAGGTCTGGCTTAGGAAACCAACAGGGCTCACGTCCAGGGGACCCAAAGGGCTGTACGGAACTGAGACATTTCTCTTAAAGGGCTCACGTGCAGACTCACTTGCCCTGGGGACCAGTGTAAAAGCAGCAGTTTGAAAAGTGCCTGTTCTCCACCGTGCCTGTATCAACTTACATTCCCACCAACAGTACAAGAGGGTTCCCTTTTCTCCACACCCTCTCCAGCATTTGTTGTTTGTAGACTTTTTTTTTTTTTTTTTTAATGTTTGTAGACTTTTTGATGATGGCCATTCTGACTGGTGTGAGGCGGTACCTCACTACAGTTTTGATTTGCATTTCTCTAATAATTAGTGATACTGAGTATCTTTACACGTGCCTGTTGGCCATCTGTATGTCTTCTTTGGAGAAATGCCTATTTAGGTCTTCTGCCCATGTTTTTGATTGGGTTGGTTTTTTTGTTTTTTGTTTTTGATATTAAGCTGTATGAGTTGTTTATATATTTTGGAAATTAACCCCTTTTTGGTCACATCATTTGCAAATATTTTCTCCCATTCTGTAGGTTGTCTTTCTGTTTTGTGTATGGTTTCCTTTGTTATGCAAAAGCTTTTAAGTTTAATTAGGCCCCACTTGTTTATTTTTGCTTTTGTTTCCATTAATCTAGGAGACAGATCCAAAAAAAATATTGCTGCAATTTATCTCAAAGCGTGTTCTGCCTATGTTTTCCTCTAGGAGCTTTATAGTATCCTGTCTTACATTTAGGTCTTTAATCCATTTTGAGTTAATTTTTGTATACGGTGTTAGAGAATGTTCTAATTTCATTCTTTTACATGTAGCT
Source organism: Balaenoptera physalus (assembly GCF_965194825.1). NCBI lineage: Eukaryota > Metazoa > Chordata > Mammalia > Artiodactyla > Balaenopteridae > Balaenoptera > Balaenoptera physalus. The sequence goes on along the minus strand of NC_138890.1, from coordinate 133,461,106 downwards.
GTCCAGTTTTCCCAGCACAAATTATTGAAGAGACTGTCTTTTCTTCACTGTATATTCTTGCCTCTTTTGTCATAGATTAATTGACCATAAGTGCGTGGTTTATTTCTGGGCTCTCTATCCTGTTCCACTGATCTATGTGTCTGTTTTTGTGCCAATACCATACTGTTTTTTTTTTTTTAAACATCTTTATTGGAGTATAATTGCTTTACAATGCTGTGTTAGTTTCTGCTGTATAACAAAGTGAATCAGCTATACATATACATACATCCCCATATCTCCTCCCTCTTGTGTCTCCCTCCCACCCTCCCTATCCCACCCCTCTTGGTGGTCACAAAGCACCGAGCTGATCTCCCTGTGTACCATACTGTTTTGATTACTATAGCTTTACAGTAATTTATAGTATAGTCTGAAGTCAGGGAGTGTGGTTCCTCCAGCTCCATTCTTCTTTCTCAAGATTGTTTTGGCTATTGGGGGTCTTCTGTGTTTCCATACAAATTTTAAAATTATTTGTTCTAGTTCTGTGAAAAATGCCATTAGTATTTTGATAGGGATTGCACTGAATCTGTAGATTGCTTTGGGTAGTATAGTCATTTTCACAATGTTGAATCTTCCAGTCCAAGAACATGTTATATCTTTCCATCTGTTTGTGTCATCTTCAATTTCTTTCATCAGTGTCTTTTTTTTTTTTTTTGGCTGCACCAGGTCTTAGTTGCAGCATGTGGGATTTTTGTTGCGGCATGTGGACTCTTTAGCTGCAGCATGCAGTCTCTTAGTTACAGCATGCATGTGGGATCTAGTTCCCTGACCAGGGATCGAATCCAGGCCCCCTGCATTGGGAGCACAGAGTCTTAACCACTGGACCACCAGGGAAGTCCCTCATCAGTGTCTTATAATTTTCCAAGTATGACTCTTGTATCTCTGTAGATAGGTTTATTTCTAGGTATTTTATTCTTTTTGATGCAGTGGTAAATGGGATTGTTTCTTTAATTTCTCTCTCTGATATTTTGTTGTTAGTGTGTAGAAATTAACAGATTTCTGTATATTAATTTTGTATCCTTCAACTCTACTGATTTCATTGATATGCGTTCTAGTAGTTTTCTGGTAGCGTCTTTAGGATTTTCTATGTATAGTATCATGTCATCTGCAAACAGTGACAGTTTTACTTCTTCTTTTCCAATTTGGGTTCCTTTTATTTCTTTTTATTCTCTGATTGCTGTGGCTAGTACAAAAGTGGCGAGACTGGGCATTCTTGTCTTGTTCTGATCTTAGAGGAAATGCTTTCAGATTTTCACCATTGAATATGATGTTAGCTCTGGGTGTGTCATATATGGCCTTTATCATGTCAAGGTATGTTCCCCGTATGCCCACTTTCTGGAGAGTTTTTATCATAAATGGATGTTGAATTTTATCCAAAGCTTTTTCTGCATCTATGATCATCTCCATATGAGACGATCACATGGCTTTTATTCTTCAATTTGTTAATGTGGTATATATCACATTGACTGATCTATGGATACTGAAAAATCCTTGCATTCCTGGGATAAATCCCACTTGATCATGGTGTATGATCCTTTTAATGTATTGTTGAATTTGGTTTGCTAGTGATATTGTGAGGATATTTGCCTCTATGTTCATCAGTAATATTGGCCTGTAATCTTCTTTTTTGTGATATCTTTGTCTGGCTTTGGTATCAGGGAGATGGTGATCTCATAGAATGAATTCAAAAGCGTTCCTTCCTCTGCAATTTTTTAGAATAGTGTTAGAAGGATAGGTGTTAACTCTTCTCTAAACTTTTGGTAGAATTCACTTGTGAAGCCATTTGGTCTTTTGTTTATTGGGAGTTTTTAAATTTCTGATTCAATTTCAGTATTCATAAAAGTTTTAGGTCATGAAAAACAAAAGCAGGGGTAGATTAAATTAGACTAGATTAACTTTGACCCAGTTTAAAAAACAAATAATAAAAGAACAAACAGTTATAAAAGGTATTTTTGAAATTAGAGAAACTTAAATATGGGCTATATTCATGATATTGAATTACTGTTCACTTTTAAAGATATAATGGTAATGTGATTATGTAGGAAATGTCATTCTTTTTTTTTTTTTTTTTTAAATTAATTATTTATTTATTTATTTTTGGCTGTGTTGGGTCTTCGTTTCTGTGCGAGGGCTTTCTCTGTTGCGGCAAGTGGGGGCCACTCTTCATCGCCGTGCGCGGGCCTCTCACTGTCGCGGCCTCTCTTGTTGTGGAGCACAGGCTCCAGATGCGCAGGCTCAGTAACTGTGGCTCACAGGCCTAGCTGCTCCGTGGCATGTGGGATCTTCCCAGACCAGGGCTTGAACCCGTGTCCCCTGCATTGGCAGGCAGATTCTCAACCACTGCGCCGCCAGGGAAGCCCGAAAATGTCATTCTTATATATGTGTGTGTGGAGAGAGAGAGAGAGAGAAAGAGATAGAGAGAGGAATTGTTACAAAATGTTAACAAGTGGTGAACCTACATAAAAGATATATGGTTGTTCACTGCACTTTTCTGTAGGTTAGAAATTTTCAAAATAAAAAATTGGGAAAATATTTATGTTTGTATATTCTTTGCTTTGGTGTCATTTCTTTTTTTGTATTTTACCTTAATTTCCTTTTTTTTTCTTTTTTCTTTTCCTGCAGCTGGGTTCCTGCATTTCAGTGGCAATTCAGCCTACACTAATTGACCACCAGTGAAAGAACTATTTAGGGAATTACACAACATCCAGAAGAGGGCAGCAGAGTAAAAGTTTTCTTTAATTAAAGGATGATCTTAACAGGGTACTAACTTTGCCAAATATCTGAAAATCAGAGTTTACATCACCTCTTTCTCAGGAATAAGCAGTTAGCTCAGTGTTCCTCTTAGAAAACTAAAAAAACTAAGGCAATTCACTTATAATTCCATTTTTCCAATCAAAAACTTAGACTCAGTTTAAGAATAAGAACAGGACATTCTTATTCTCCTATCCCCTTCAGACAAGAGTAACAGTTACAACCAAGGAGAAGTTCTAAAAAGACAGTTGATGCCTTTTTCCTGGTTTCCTGTTCTCAAGACCACCTTACTCTTGAATTGCCACCCACCCACCCATCCAGCCATTCACCCATCCATCCTGCCAACCACTGTTCGTCTGAGCTTCCCAAACTATTCCTACATGCTAGCGCTCTGCTTAAGAACCTTCAATGACTACCTACCGCTTACCTCAAGATTTTCTAATGGTCTGATCTTACTCTGCCTAAAAATTTTATTGCCTACTATTCCTAATGCAAATTTTTACTCTACTCAGATTGTTACACTCTTGTTCTCTGAACCCACAGTATTCATTCCCACCTCTGCAGTTTTGCTCATGCCAATGGTTCTCAAACGTTCTGGTCTCATACTCCGGTCTGAGAAGCAGCTGAGAGCCAATGGCATAGAATCTTCCAGCTGATATATTCAAAACTGCCATAACCAACTGTGTACTAATACACAGCTCTCTAGGGCATCATTCCTAAATATCTGTATAGTTATTATAATCATTTTCCACTAGATGGCAGTAAAGTGGCTGGAGGCAGAGGTGAGTTTTGCTAATTCACAGACTAGTAGAGACCATTTTTTTCTTCTCCTTTTTATGCAGTATTTTATTTTCTTTTACTTTTACTTTTTTTTTTTTTTTCAGGGGAGAGCATGAACACAGTCCCCCACTACCACAAATTATGCAGTCAAGTTTTCCACATTTGGGGAAATCACAGGGGTCAACACACCCAGAGTACAATGGATAAGCCTCGCCCTGGGAAAACCACCTTTGGGATCATGGTATCTCCCCTGCCAGGTAAGTATTTCATGCAGTACTTTATAAATTTATTTATTTATTTATTTTATTTGTGTCTGCGTTGGGTCTTCGTTGCTGTGCGCGGGCTTTCTCTAGTTGCGGTGAGAGGGGGCTACTCTTGTTGTGGTGCGCGGGCTTCTCATTGTGGTGGCTTCTCTTGTTGCGGAGCACGGGCTCTAGGAGCGTGGGCTCAGTAGTTGTGGCGCACGGACTTAGTTGCTCTGTAGCACGTGGGATCTTCCCGGACCAGGGCTCGAACCCGTGTCCCCTGAATTTGGCAGGCAGATTCTTAACCACTGCACCACCAGGGAAGCCCCTCATGCAGTATTTTAGATCCTAAAGCACAAAATAACTTTGAAATACTTTGTGTCTAATTTTATCAATATGCAATATACTACTGTAATTCATAGAATTGGCATTAACTTCAATATCCAAAGTTAATGAACTGCCTTGTCACAAACTTTCCTTCTCAAAATTTTGCATCACAGTATGTGGCTCTAACACTCAATTCTCAAACGTTTTTGTCTTCAGACCCCATTATACCTTTAAAATTTACGAGAATCCCCAAGGAGCTTTTGTTTATGTGGGTTATATCTATTGATATTTACTGTATCATATTAAAACTGATAAATTTAAAAATATTTACTTATTAACTCATTAAAAATAACAATTAAAAAATCTATTACATGTTAATATGGATAACTTATCTTTATGAAAAATAGCTAAATCCCCCCCAAATAGTGAAAAGAATGGCATTTTAATATTTTTGCAAATCTATTTTATTTCTGCTTAATAAGAGATAGCCAGATTCTCATATTTGCTTCTGCATTCAATCTGTCTTACCACATATCATGTAACCCCTAGAAAATGCCACTGTACCCTTGTGAGAGAATGGGAATAAAGGCAAATAACCTTTTAGTACTAATATGAAAATAGTTCTAACCTTGCCAATCTCTAAAAAGATCGTAGGGACCCCCAGCGTCCCTAGGCTACACTTTGAGAACTGCTGGTTTATGCTATCCCTTCCTTTCCACTTCTCTTCTACCTATTTCTCTTTGAGGCACTCCTTAACTCCAGTAATTCATACTCAAATTCTATAGTAATTAATATTTAATTTTTTCTAAATTATATGTTTTCCAACTACACCATAATCTTTTGAAGCTGTACCTAGGCACATAGTTATCAATGAATAAATATTTGCCAGTTATGTTACCCACATGAGATGATGTAGCTATTCAAATAGCCTCCAGAATACCCACTAACTTTTAACATCCACTCTCTTACAGCAGAGAACTGTGAAATCATGATTCACGCAAAGTAAGCCTGTCCTCCAGTTTATAGTTTGAAAAACAGTTCTTTCTTGGACAAAGTCAAAGCTCTTAGTTATTTACTGATCTTGCCCATAAAGAATATTAAGTGGATAAATACTGCCAAGAATTCATAAAATGTTTGAATATCTGCTAGTCTGTCAACATAAACTCAGTCTTTTCATCACTTTCCACAGAGAAAAAACCTTAACGCCCTCCTCTAGGGGTGGGAAGAGGACCCTTCCTTGCTTGCCCAGGAGCAGATAAACATTGGTGGGTTCACTCAAAGTAGTTCAGCAGTTCCCTCCTGCATTTCCCTACAAGACTGGCTTTCCATTTCTGGGCTATTTTAAATCTTACCTTCTCATCTCAAACCTCCAATATTCCCCTGTAACTATTCTCAGTTGAAGATCTTGCCTCATAGGTCAGTGAGAAACTAGAAGCCACCAGATTTAGCCCTCAACTTTCTCCAACCAAATCCCCTAATATCCATTGAGCCCAGATTCTCCTCCTTCCCTCTTACTACAGTTGAAGATGTATCCCTGCTCCTGTCAGAGGACAACCTCTCCACTTATGCTCTGAATCCACTCCCACCTTTTCAAGAACTTTATTCTGGAAATTACTCATACATCTATATAAATTTCTTTCTTTCTGTTGGATCATTCTCATCAGCACACAAATATGCTATAGGATCTTTCATCTTACAAAATTTCCCTTCACCTTTGGCTCCATTTCTCTGCTTCTCTTTCAGTAAAACTTACTAAAAGAGTTGTGTACATTTGTTTCTCCTTCCTCACCTCACGTGTTCTCCCCAACACACTCAAACTTTTCACCAAAACTGCTTTTAATCAAGTCATCATGGGCCCGCATCTTGTAAAACTCATGGTCACTGATCCATCTACATTTTTGCCGTCTCCTTTTTCTTCATGTCCTCTGGCTGAAGACTCTGAATTTTATCTCCACCTATGGCTTCATTTCAAAGCTCCAGATATGGATATTCAACTAGTTACTTGTCATTTCTTACAGGTATTTTAAAACTTCACCCTCCCACACCCAATCCATCATCAAGTCCGGCCAGCTCCTCCAAAATATAATCCTAAGCCATCCACTCTCTCCATCTCCACAGCTACCACTCTAGTCCAAGCTATCATTATCTGTCACCTAAACTACTGGACTAGCCTCCTAATTAACCTTCCTTGTGTGGTAACTGCCCATCTAATTGTCCATAAAATACTCAAAGTGATCTTTTAAAAACAAGAATCAAATCATGTTACGTCTCTGCTCATAACCCTCCAATGACTTCCCACGTACACTAAGAATGCTAAATCCTCACCCAAACCTCCAAGGCCCTCCATGATTTGGCCACTTCCCTGACATCACCTTTCCCCTCTCCTTTACTACCATGTTCCAGCCACGTGGCCCTCTTTTCCTTGCTTGAATATATCAAGCTCCTCCCCACCTCAGTGCCTTTGCATTTCCTATCCAGAGACTCTCCCCATAGATCTTCCCAACTTTGGTGCCTTCTTGTCATTTAGGTCTCAGTCATACATGGCACCACCCTATCCAATGTTGCTACCCCTATTCCCACCCCAAGTGACCCTTACAAAGAGGGTGAAGTCCCAGGAGGAAACAGATGACACACACAAAATTATTCATCCCACTCCCTTCTCAGTACCCTACCTCATTTTCTTCAGGGCACTAATTGCTATCTGATATTATTTATGTGTTTAGTATCTGTCTCCTACACTAGAGCCTGGAATGTAGTAGGTGTTCAATAAATTATTTGTTGAAATCATTTTGAACTCTGGAAGTTACAATCCATTTAGGGACACTATTTGTGGATTTTTAGGATATTAATAATAAAGTTTATCTATCCTACATGGCATTTTTGTGATTAATAGCATAAATGGCCTTTAAATGAAAAAATACAGCACACATATCTTTAGTTGGGTAGAGTATTTCAAGAGACTGGAAACAATAGGAAGTAGGGGTAAAGAATCAGAGCGAAGAGGGCAATTTTGGACAGCAGCACATCTCTATGCCTACCAATGCTAACCTTTTGCTTGTTGTATATTATATATTAGAAAATTGTCTGCCTGTCTGTTGTTTCTCATTTATTTGTATTTAAAATTTTATGTAAATCATTAAAGACAAAACAACTACAAAATATACACTCTTTTCAACTGCATTTGGTATGTTCATCAAGAGAGAGCATATCCTGGGACATAAAACAAGTCAATAAATTTAAAAGAACTGAAAACATACTTGTTCTCTGACCACAACAGAATTAAGAACCAATTACAATAAGATATCTAGGAAAACCCAAATATTTGGAAATTAAAAACACTTCTAGGGACTTCCCTGGTGGTACAGTGGTTAAGAATCCGCCTGCCAACAGGAATAAAGACGCAGACATAGAGAATGGACTAGAGGATATGGGGAGGGGGAAGGGTAAACTGGGATGAAGTGAGAGAGTGGCATGGACATACATACACTACCAAATGTAAAATAGATAGCTAGTGGGAAGCAGCCACATAGCACAGGGAGATCAGCTCGATGCTTTGTGACCACCTAGAGGGGTGGGACAGGGAGGGTGGGAAGGAGTCACAAGAGGGAGGAGATATGGGGATGTATGTATATGTATAGCTGATTCACTTTGTTATACAGCAGAAACTAACACACCGTTGTAAAGCAATTATACTCCAATAAAGATGTTAAAAAAAAAAAAAAGAATCCGTCTGACAATGCAGGGGACATCGGTTCGAGCCCTGGTTCAGGAAGATCCCACATGCCGCAGAGCAACTAAGCCCGTGCACCACAACTACTGAGCCTGTGCTCTAGAGCCGAGCCACAACTACTGAGCCCATGTGCCACAACTATTGAAGGCCGTGTGCCTAGAGCCCATGCTCTGCAACAAGAGAAGCCACCGCAATGAGAGGCCCGCACACCGCAATGAAGAGTAGCCCCCGCTTGCAGCAACTAGAGAGAGCCGGAGCACAGCAACGAAGACCCAACACAGCCAAAAATAAATAAATAAATAATAAAATATATTTATTAAAAAAATAATAAATAAAATAAAAAACACTTCTAAATAATTCATAGATCAAAAAATAAATCACAAGAAAATTTTAAAAATATTTTATACTGAATGCTAATGAAAATACAATATATCAAAATTCCTGGGATTCAGCAAACATAATGCTTGGAAGGAAATTTTTAACTTTAGATGCATATATTAGAAAAGAAGAGAATTACAGTAAATATTAAACTCGATTAATATCAGTGATGTTAAGGTTCTACTTTAAGAACCTAGAAAAAGGGCAAAATAAACCCAAAGTAAGTAGGACATATAAAATAATAACAAAGAGAAATGGCCAAAATAGAAAATAGACAAACAACAGAGAAAATTAATAAAGTCAAAAGCTGTTTCTTTGAAAAGATCCACAAACTTCCAGTTACAATGATGAAAGAAAAAAGAAAACACATATCACCAAAATCAGGAATGAATTATCACTACAGATCATATAGACATTAAAAGGATAGTAACATTATATTTATGAACAACTTTATGCTACCAAATTTGACAACTTAGATGAAATGAACAAAATTCCATGACTAAACTTGAAACAAGATGAAACAGAAATTCTGAATAACCCTACATCTTTAAAAGAAATTGAATTCATTATCAAAGAAAACTAGAAACCCACAGTTTCACCAGAGAATTCTATCAATATTTAATAAAGGAATAACACCAATCTTATATTAAAAAAAATTTTTTTTTAGAAAGTAGAGAAGAAAACACTTCTTAACTCATTTTAGGAGGTCAGCATAAGCTTAATACCGAAACCTGAAATAAAACTACAAACAAGCCATGAAACCAAAAATTTTAAAATACTTCAAAATAAACATGAGATGACAACAAAAGCATATAAAAACCGATAGGGTATGACCAAAGTGTTACTCACAACTGAGTAGGGTTATCTCAGGAATCCAAGGATGGTGCAACATTTGACAGTGTGTCATTATAATTCACTCTATTAACAGGAAAACAAAGAAAAATTGTGATCATCTCAATAAATAGCAAAGAAAAGCATTTGATATTCATCATTCATTTAAAACTTAAGACAAAAATTCTTGACAAATCAAAAATAGAAGAGAACTTTTTAAACTCTATAAATTATACCTACCAGAAAATTACAGTAAATATTAAACTCAAAGGTGAAACCTCAGAAACAGAAGAATGAAGTATATTCATACAAAATAATAAGGGGAGATTCCAAAATGTATCTTTAATAAATAAAAGTTGAATATACAAAACACACTCACACACAATTCTATGATTTTCTACAGGAACATACACAGATAGGTACATACATAGAAATAAGATTGGCAGAAAACACATCAGCCCGATAACCTCTGAGGAGAGTGGTAAGCACCAGGATTGCTGGAAGCACAGGTTACAGGGTGTGGTTATAGGAGACTTTTTAGCCTTATCTATCATGTTTCTATTTGTTATAAGGAGAATGCTGTTTTCATGAATTACTTAGATAACCAACAGGTAATTTTAACACCATAAATTTAAACTCAACATAGTACTGGAAGTCCAAACCAGAACAATTAGACAAGAAAAAGAAATAAAAGACATCCAAATTAGAAAGGAAGAAGTAAAACTGTCACTATTTGCAGATGACATGACATTATATATAGGAAACCCTAAAGACGCCACCAAAAAACTGTTAAACTACTAAACAAATTCAGTAAACTTGTGGGGTACAATTTTAACATGCAAAAATCTGTTGCATTTCTATACACTAATAAAGAACTAGCAGAAAGAAAAATTAAGAAAACAACCCCATTTACAACTGCATCAAAAAGAATAAAATACCTAGGAATAAATTTAACCAAGGAGGTGAAAGACCTGTCCAGTGAAAACTATAAGACATTAATGAAATAAACTGAAGGTGACACAGATGGAAATATATTAAATTATCATTGATTAGAAGAATTAATATTGTTAAAATGTCCATATGATCCAAAGCAATCTACAGATTCAATGCAATCCCTATCAAAATCCCAATGGCATTTTTCACAGAAATAAAACAAACAATTCTAAAATTTGTATGGAACCACAAAAGATCCCAAATAGCCAAAGCAGTATTGAGAAAGAAGAGCAAAGCAGGAGGCAAAATGCTCCCTGATATCAAACTATATTACAAAGCTATAGTAATCAAAACAGAATGGTATTGTCATAAAAACAGACACACAGATCAATAAAACAGAATAGAGAATCCAGAAATAAACCCAGGCATATAAATAAATTTACAACAATTAATTTACAAGAAAGGAAAGAAGAATATACAATGGAGAAAGGACAGTCTCTTCAATAAATGTTGCTGGGATAACTGGACAGCCAACATGCAAAAGAATGACACTGGACTACTATCTTACACCATACACAAAAATTAACTCAAAATAGGTTAAACACTTGAATGTAAGACCTGAAACCATAAAACTCCTCAAAGAAAATATAGGCAGTAAGCTCCTTAACATCATTCTTGCCAGTGATTTTTTGGATCTGACACCAAAAGCAAACTCAACAAAAGCAAAAATAAATAAGTGGGACTACATCAAACTAACAAGCTTCTGTACAGCAAAGGAAACCATCAACAAAATGAAAAGGAAAGCTGCTGAATGGAAGAAAAGGAGTTAATGTCCAAAATATATAAAGAACTCATACTTGGACTTCCCTGGTGGCGCAGTGGTTGAGAATCTGCCTGCTAATGCAGGGGACACGGGTTCGAGCCCTGGTCTGGGAAGATCCCACATGCCGCGGAGCAACTAAGCCCATGAGCCACAACTACTGAGCCTGCGCATCTGGAGCCTGTGCTCCGCAACGGGAGAGGCCGCGACAGTGAGAGGCCCGCGCACCGCAATGAAGAGTGGCCCCCGCTTGCTGCAACTGGAGAAAGCCCTCGCACAGAAACGAAGACCCAACACAGCCAAAAATAAATAAATAAATAAATTTTTTTTTTTTAAAAAAGAACTCATACTTATCAACAGCAGAAAAACAACCTGATTTTTAAAATGGTCTCAAGATCTGAACAGATAGTTTTCCAAAGAAGATATCGAAATAGCCAACAGGTACATGCAAAGATGCTCAACGTCACTAATCACCAGGGAAATGCAAATTAAAACCACAATAGATATCACATCACACCTGTCAGAATGGCTATTATCAAAAAGACAACAAAAAACAAGTGTTGGTGAGGATGTAGAGAAAAGGGAACCCTTGTACACCATTTGTGGGAATGTAAATTCGTGCAGTCACTATGGAAAACAGTATGGAGGTTCCTCAAAAAATTAAAAATAGAACTACCATATGATCCAGCAATTCTACTTCTGGTTATGTATCTGAAGGAAACCAAATCACTGTCTTGAAAAGATTATCTGCACCCTCACGTTCATTGCAGCATTATTTACAATAGCGAAGACATGGAAACAACCTAAGTGCCCATCAATAAATGAATGGATAAAGAAGATGCAGTGTATATATATATATGTATATATATATATATATATATATATATATATATATACATATATATATATACAATGAATACTACTCAGCCATAAAAAAACACGTTATCTTGCTATTTGCAACAACATGGATGGTCCCTGAGGGCATTATTAAGTGTAATAAGACAGAGACAGACAAACAGCGTATAATCTCACTTATATGTGGAATCAAAACAAAAAACAAAAAACAGCTTCATAGAAACAGAGAACAGACTGGTGGTTGCCAGGAGTTGAGGGGTGGAGGAAATGCATGACGGGGGTCAAAAGGTACAAACTTCCTTTTATAAAATAGTAAGTCATGGGGATGTAATGTACAGCATGGTAACTATAGTTAACAAAATTGTATTGTACATTTGAAAGTCACTGAGAGTACATCTTAGACGTTCTCATGACAAGAAGAAAATTTTCTATATATGGTGACAGATGTTAACTAGATTATTGTGATCATTTTGCAATATATACAAATATCGCATCATTATGTTGCACACTTGACACTAGTATTATGTTATATGTCAATTATACCTCAAAAAAGTAAAGAAATAAGTAAATAAGTAAGGTCTGGGCAAAACGGTCCTTTGTACCAGAGGTACATTGTAGATGATTAAACTATATGGTAAAAATTCTAAAAGCACTGCAAATATATACAAAAACTACTTTTTTGTTTTTAAAGATAAGTATATTACTATAGGTAAGAAGTCAACTAGTTCCTTTTAGCTCCTTTTAAGTTTGGAGACCTTAAAGTTACTCTTTGAATGCCGTTTGTTACACATCCTGGAACTGAATTGCCCCCATTTAGCAAATCAGGTAAATCTGGAGGATGTCAATTTACCAAACACAACACCTGACAGCACAGTCTCTAGAGTTTGCCAACTATCCTATATAGTAGAGTGAAATAGAAACTTTGACAGATATTTTTTTCTTTCTTTTTATTCCTTTTTGGAATAGAACATATTAGTCCTAAGGCTACTTGAATTTGCCTGAATTTTCACTAGATCTGACTAGTTCAATTTAGACTTTTAGGTTAGGATTTACCCTCACTCTCAGGCAAAGAACAGGAAAGCAGACTTTCCAGACTGAGGAAACGGCATCAACACATTTATTTTTTAATAAACACCTGCTGATTTGAAGATGGTTGAGTTATTCGAGTAGTTCGCTCCTCCTGCAACTAAGCGTGGTCTAATTAATCCTCTCCTAAACGTGCGCGCGTGGGTGTGAAAATACACGAGCGAATGGAGAAAGGAAAAGGGAATAAGGAGCCCTCCTACAGCTCTACGCACCTCTGTTTCAGCGAGCTGGGGTCAATAAAGCAGAGGCACGGAGACACGGCGACAGGATGCCAGGGGGTAGCAGGGCCGCCGAGCGCGGCACTGAGTGCTGAGACCGCGAAGGGGAGGAACGGCGCGGCCTCTGCTCCTCCTCAGGTCGGGGCGGGCCCGAGAAAACCCGCCTCCCCCGTGCCGTCCTCGTCACGGCGCCACAGGACAGCCATGCCGGGCCGCCTGCTGCGAGGCCTCTGGCAGCGATGGCGCCGTTACAAGTACCGCTTCGTACCCTGGATCGCGCTGAACCTAAGCCACAACCCGAGGTGAGAGGGCGCGGCGGCTCGACCAGGGCCGTTTTCCTCTAACCCAGCGACGCCATCTAGGCCGCTGGGACTTAGGCTAGAGGGCCGGGGTGGGCGGAGCTTCCGGTGGGCGGAGCCTCGAGCAGGCGGAGCCTAAGACGACACAGGGACCTGAGTGGGCGGGGCCCGAGGTGGGCAGGGCCCGAGGTGGGCGAGGCGGAGGCTGATGGAGTCCCAGTTGGGCTGGGGGCCTGAAGAGGGCGCGGGGCTTTTAGGTGGGCGGGGCCTAAGGCCTATTTCCCGTCGTCCCCGGCGCGGCGAGGTCCGCCAGGACCCGATCGCCCGCGGGCTTTGGCTCGAGTCCTCGCTTTTGCTTCTGCAGGGGCTGGGGTGCCTGGGTTTGGGGAAAAAATAGGAACTTTTGCAAAAGAAAAGAACTTGTACAGCGTGAGGGTGCGTGGCCTTCTCTCCGCCAAGGCAGTTAGGAGCTTGAAGTTCCTTAGAAAAGCCAAACCGTGGTTTATTTTCACAGCTCCGTAGTTGGTATGGAGAAAACAGCGCAGCTCGGCTGTGAGGATAATAGCTTGGAGTAGCTGATGTATAAAAACGAGCAAAAAGCCACTAAAAGCATGTCGGAATATTGGATTTAGAATACGGATTCAGCGCTTGAAGAAGGGGATCTAGCTGAGTGGGTGGCCGTAGGATCATTGTTATTGCCGGCTTTAGTAAGTGGCCTGCTTGTGATCTGGAAGAAGTCAACGTAATGCTCACTTAAATAGGCAAACGAGCTCCGTTGAAGGCTGGTTAATAACCAAAGAGCTTTCGCAGAGTTTCATACTACGGAAACGTGAATTCAGCTGCATCATTACTATCGAATTGTGAGGCGGAAATTGGTTCCTTTAAGTAAACCAAGAAGTAAAAGTAATACTTAAAAATTATTTACGGAAATAAAAAGTGATCATTAAAGAAGTAATTACTGTGGTGGTGTGATGAATTGGGAGATTAGGATTGACATGTATACACTAATATGTATAAAATAGATAACTAATAAGAACCTGCTGGATAAAAAAATACATAAAATTAAATTAAAAACAAAGAAGTAATTACTCCTGGGAGAGAATGTGACAAAATACATAATGTTAACTTAAATTTGTCTTTGAAACTACACGCGTGTGAAAAGAGCCATTGCAATATGAGTATTCTCATTATGTAATAACATTCACATAATGGCTTTGGGTGTAGTGGGGAACTAGCCCTGTTTCCGTTTCTGGCTCTCCCATTTACCCGCTTTCGGACCATGGGCAAGTTCCCTAACATCTCCAAGCTTGAGTTTCCTTGTCTGCAAAAATGGGGTAATGAATGTAAGGACCCAACAGAATTTGTTATGTAATGGGCCTTTCATAAGCATTAGCTGTTGTTGACTTGTGTAGGTATTGTTGGGAGTCAGGTAACTAGAACTAAACCTAAAAAACTCTTTTCTGAACTTCTTAGTTTTATGCCCTTCAAACACATGAGAATAATCTTCATACAGGCCAGTAACCCAGAAGACATCAAGACAGTCTGGCTTTTATCAGTTGAGGGTAGTGAATAGAAACTTTTCCCATTTTCAGGACCCTCCGATATGTTCCAGAGGAATCCAAAGACAAAGTTATCTCAGATGAAGAGGTCCTAGGAACATTACTGAAAGTTTTCCAGGCTTTATTCGTAAATGATTTCAATAAACAATCAGATATCTTGACTCTGCTTCCAGAACCTGTTAAATCAAAATATCAAGACCTACTGTCAGTTCAGCATCCAGGGGTGAAACAGCTTGAATACAGACATCAACAGCAAAATACCTTTACACCAGAAGAAATTCTTTATAAGACATTGGGTTTCAGTGTCACCCGAGCACCTAGCACATTGATTTCGGCTGGAAAAGGTGTCTTCGTTAACAAAGGATTGGTACCAAAAGGCGCGGTTGTATCTATGTATCCTGGTAATGACATAATTAGTACTTGGCCAAGAGTTTCTTATAAAAAAAATATAAGTTCAACAAAATGCCTATCCCTGTAATCCTTAGAGTAAGGGGTTGTATTGGAAACTCTGATTTCCACAGATTTTTCAACCCTGATTTGGAAATTAACTGTTTGTAAATTATCTCATGTATTAGAAAGTATCCTGGAGTATTTGTTGGGATAAATGCATTTTTCTTTTAAGGAAATTTTTCTAATCAATGTTTAAATTTAGGAGATTATAGTATGGCCTACTTTGTTAAGACTGATTACTTAGAAATCACTAGAGAATAAGTCAGTTTGGCTTAGCTAATTAATAATTGAAGGTAAAAATGATATGGGTTAAAACATGAAAGATAAAATTTAAACCTATAAATCACTGAATAAAGATCTTCCTGCCATTTCTAAACTTGAAAAGTAAAGAAGCTTCTTTTCAGAAGATCATTGACTAGAATGCTAAGTAGAATGTTACTTGTTAAACATATTATTTGGTGTAGTGGAAAGTATACGTGAATGTTTGTCAGATAGACCTATGTTTTTAAAAAGTCATTCTACTATTTTTTAATTCTGTGTCCCTAAGCAAGTGAGTCTCAGTTTCCTCCTACACAACTATCCTAACTCCGTAAAGACTAAATAGGACAAGCCAGCAACAAACAAATTAATAGTAAAATAAATAGATTAACATGCCTGGAACATAGGAAGCGCCTTGTAAATATTAATTTTCTCCTTTCCTTCATTGCCAATGAAAGGAAAAACAACCTGAATGTCAGACTCATCTATTCCCGTATATATCTACATTATTTAATTGATTATTAATAAAATACTTTTCTTAAAAGGCTCTTGAATAGATGACAAATCACACTCTACTTTAAAAAATAAAAATAAAAACAAAAACACAACTTTGTAAAACTGAACCTAAATTGTGGTGTTCACATTTTTTTAACCAAAATAGTCATATTTTATTTGGCTGTGTGGGCAAGTTGGTTGTGTGCTGCTTCTGCTATTGGTCACTCTTTAATGAGGGAAGGTAGCCAAAGAGAATCTGATGGTCCAGACTGGAGGTGAAACTTTAGAAAAAGGCAGAGAAATTAAAACAAATTCTTCCACGTTATGTTTATGTTCCAGAGAAAGGTCCTTATCATGATGTTTATGCTTTTTATAGGTTGCTATAATAATGTCTTTGTCTTGTATACTAGGTACAGTATATCAAAAGTACGAGCCAATCTTTTTCCAGTCCATTGGAAATCCATTTATTTTTAGATGCCTGGATGGGGTACTCATTGATGGAAATGACAAAGGAATATCAAAAGTCGTGTATAGGTAAGTTGGTGCTGCCATGTTCAAATTTAATTATAGGAGGTAGAACCACACCACAATGACTCTAACCACTAGCGTTTGTACTTTAAAGAAAAATCATTTAGGCAGCTGCCCTATTGATTAGACAAAAGTTTTTTAAGAAAAATTTCAGTGTTCGATTCTAGTGTTAACTTTCAATTTTAAGATACAGAGGAGCAATCTCTTAGCTAATGCTTTCACCTGTTTCAGATCTTGCAATGGGAGGGATCAGCTTGGCCCTTTAAAAACGAGTGATAGTACATGGCTAACGTCAGAAATTCATAATCCACTGGCTGTAGGACAGTACGTCAACAATTGTTCAAATGGTAAGTTGGCACCTTGGGGCTGTGAGATATAAATACAGCAGGGGTAATGCTCCTCCTTTGCCATATGACTGAGTGCCAGAGGCAGTTGAGTTAACATTTCAGCTATTCTAAGCCCTTGAGTAAACTCTAACTTTATAATAGCTGATATCAAAGAGAGAATTTGGGGAGATAATGATATACATTAACTGGAATTCTTTAACTTACTATTTTTATTCTGATTTTTCAGTAAATATAGGCAATTGATAACTGCCCTTTCGATCATTATTATTTTAATATTTTTTAATAGTTAACTTAGAGATTATTTTGTCAGTGCCTCAACATAGCATTATAGATTAATCACTAGACACTAGACTGGTATCCCCTTT
Organism: Balaenoptera physalus; assembly: GCF_965194825.1. Lineage (NCBI taxonomy): Eukaryota > Metazoa > Chordata > Mammalia > Artiodactyla > Balaenopteridae > Balaenoptera > Balaenoptera physalus. Next base: position 133,443,815 of record NC_138890.1, on the reverse strand, counting down.
CTGTTGCTAAGTTTGTGAGTTACCTACCTTCTCTAGGACTTAACTTTCCTACAAGTTTGATCATCTGGCTACATTTAACATAGACTTTGGTATTAGGGAGACATGAATTTGAAGCCTGATTCTTCTACTTAACCTTTACCCTTTCTGAACCTGTTTCCTGATCTTCAAAAAGTAAATAAAACGTCCAAACATATGTATATAGATATATAATCTAGCAGTGCCTGGAACGTAATAGTGATTATTAATTTGAACATTTTCTGATAATTTAGAAAACCATATATCAAGTGCCATAATTCAGTACTGTTTTCCATGACCTTATAAAATGTCTCTGTTTCTAAAAATTTTGTACTTGTTCCTAGACAGAGCAGCTAATGTCTGTTATCAGGAATTTGATGTGCCTGCAGTTTTCCCTATAGAACTGAAGCAATATCTTCCAAACATTGCGTACAGCTATGACAAACAAAGGTTAGTCTTCTGGAAGAGCTTTTCCTATCTTCTGTCTTATGCTGTACCCAAAAAATAAATATTTTCTATGAAAAAACTATATAGAGATTGGGGTAAGTTTTTTTTAGTGAAAAATTATAACTTAGATTTTTATGTGCATCACACTTTAATGTGTTAATGTAGGTTATTTGAAATTTAAAATTTTCCATTAACTTAGCTCATTCTGCTTATTATTACCCACTTTTATTCTGTGTAGTATTTTATAAGTTATCAACCTTAAAGTTTGTTTCAGGTGACTCTGTTGTTTTTCCTACCTACAAAATCTTCAAATAAATTTTACTTTAATTATTTTAAGCATCCTGTTCTCCATTTTACGTGGAAGCACCCAGTTGAAGAAAGGGACCAAATTAGACTATTACTTCTTTTGCCTACTTCACTATTAGGTTCAGAAACTTAGTCAAAAAAAAGGAAATATTCAGAAGATATGTATTTTTTTTTTGCTTTTGTTTTTACCATAATTTATTTTTTATACAATTGTTAAAGGTTACTTTCCATTTACAGTTATTACAAAATATTGGCTATATTCTCCACGTTGTACAGTATACCCTTGTGGCCTTACACCCAGAAGTTTGTACCTCTCATTCCCCCACCCCTATATTGCCCCTAGTAACCACTAGTTTGTTCTCTATATCTCTAAGTCTGCTTCTTTTTTGTTATATTCACTGGTTTGTTGTATTTTTTAGAGTCCACATATAAGTGATAAGAATATATGTATTTTTTTTAATAATGTTATTTATTTTTGGCTGCGTTGGGTCTTTGTTGCTGCGCACGGGCTTTCTCTAGTTGTGGCGAGCGGGGGCTACTCTTCGTTGCAGTGTGCGGGCTTCTCATTGTGGTGGCTTCTCGTTGCAGAGCATGGGCTCTAGGTGCGCGGGCTTCAGTAGTTGCGGCACGTGGGCTCAGTAGTTGTGGCATGCGGGCCCTAGAGCACACAGGCTTCAGTAGTTGTGGCACACAGGCTCAGCAGTTGTGGCTCGCGAGCTCTAGAGCACAGGCTCAGTAGTTGTGGTGCACGGGCTTAGTTGCTCTGTAGCATGTGGGATCTTCCCGGACCAGGGATTGAACCCGTGTCCCCTGCATTAGCAGGAGATTCTTAACCACTGTGCCACCAGGGAAGTCCCTGTATTTTTATTGTAACATTTCTTCTGTGATCAATCATTAAGTGGAAAGTCTACCGAGAATACTCAAGTAACAATTTTTAAATATAAGTAATTCTGTAGAGCTAAGAGTTCTTTATTAACAATGCTATAGGAAGATATTGTCTTTATATCATTTCACTGAGCTGCCAATTGCTGGCAAACTTTATTTTGTACAGGTCCTATTAAATTGTCTTTTGAAGATGAATGATATTTAAAACTTAGACTATTCCCTGTACTTAAACCTTGATAACTTTCATGTCTCTCTATGTGTGTGTGTATTTAACAATGAGGTTTTTTTAGCCTTATACTCTGGGGCATAATATTGTTACTGTTCAACAAGTACAGGAAAAGTTAAATGAGTAGGAACATTGAAGGTGTGCATTATGTCTTGTTGTGTCCATAAAAAGTATTTTTTAAAATTCCCATAAATTATGTTTCCAGCTTTGCAGAATACAAAGATACAAATTAATTTTTTTTAAAGTGTTGAATTACAATAAATGTCATTTTAAAATGCTTTTTGTGATACCAGTTTTGAGGGCTTGAACACAGAAACAACATTTTCAAAAGAAGTAGTCAGTTGTATAAACTTAATTGATTTGTGGTCTTTTTAAATAATACAAAAACATACTCTAAAATGCCTTCATCAGTGATAAGAACTATTTCCTCATGGAAATCAAATACATGAAGTAAGATGATAGTAAGGAATCTGAATAAAATTCTCTCTCTAAAATCCATATTGGTTGTATTAAAACATGAGCTTGTATCTGTTAATACTCCTAATTTTGTCTATGTTTCTTTTTGTTTTCAGTCCACTTCGATGTGTCATTCTTGTCGCACTCAGGGACATCAAACAAGGAGAAGAGCTTTTTTCAAACTACTATACAATTGTCAGCTAACTGTATGAAATTAGGTTTTCTATTCAGCTATTGAGTTAATTCTAAATGTTTTTGTTGTTCCTCTGAGTTCCACCTGCAGAGCAAATATTTTGAAACCTAATTGGAGGGGGAACTTTTTTGTTTTTATTGATATTTGTGTTTCAATTCCATCATAAAAGCTATTTGCTTCACTACAATTTCAAATTTGTAATGCAATTGCAGTGTTAATTGGTTTTCACCTAAGTACACAGTAGTTTACTAAATTAAAACCCACTGTCTGAACTTACAGTTTCAACTTTTCTTTTGCATATTTTGATTATCTCTGTGGTGGTTTATCAAATTTTAGCCAAGTCATCAGCAATTCTTGTACTATTGATGTGTACTAACTTCCATAAAGACTTAATTTTTCCAGAATATTCTAAAACCAAAAATATTTGTTGTGTTGTCATGAGTTAATTGGGGTGTGTTTGTCTGTGTGTGATTTAAAGATTGTTTTAGGGACTTCCCTGGTGGCACAGTGGTTAAGAATCTGCCTGCCAGTGCAGGGGACATGGGTTCGAGCCCTGGTCCGGGAAGATCCCACATGCCGTGGAGCAACTAAGCCCGTGAGCCACAACTACTGAGCCTGTGCTCTAGAACCTGCGAGCCACAACTACTGAGCCTGCATGCCACAACTACTGAAGCCCATGCACCTAGAGCCTATACTCCACAACAAGAGAAGCCACCACAATGAGAAGCCCGTGCACCGCAACAAAGAGTAGCCCCGGCTCGCTGCAACTAGAGAAAGCCCGCGTGCAGCGACAAGGACCCAACGCAGCCAAAAATAAATAAAATAAATTTATTTTTTAAAAAAATTTAACAGAAACAAAAAATAAGATTGTTTTAGCTGGTTAAGGGAAAAATGAGGGGTCCTCATACTATTTACTCTATGTGAACATTTACACACACACACAGTTTAAGAGTGTAAGAGAGATTGTTTTGGCATGGAATTATAGTTAAAAGATGGTGGTGGGAGGAACACCTATCCCCTATTCCACATTTCTCATATTTGGACGGCTTCCATTAGTATTTCTCCTGCCTCTTTCTCCACCCACTGGAGAAAGAGTGATTTTCTGAGATTATCTTTAGAGAAGAACTAGGCACCCATGGCCCAAACCCCTCTAGTTCCTTCTCTGTGGACTCTCCCAGCTGAGTCTGTGCTGGGCTGCTCTCTGCCCTGTGCAGGGAGCAGCCTGTAATCAGCCCAGCCAGTGAAGGAGTGAGTCTAGTTCAGAGGTGGAGTATTAGTGAGCTGATCTGGCCTCAGGTCTGAAGCCACATTCTCCAGTTTTATTAGTAAGAGTTACTTTGATCTCCATCGACCTGACTCCTGCATCCAACCCTCAGTTCCAAACTTGGATAGGAAGGAGGGTGTTATTTATTGGGCCCCTCAAATCCTAACACGGCACCTATACAACCAGATTCTGACCATCTTCACTGCTGCACCAACAGCTTTTCTCAGTTTATTGCTATTTCAGTGGCCTCCTAATTGCCTTCCATTCCTGCCCCCTTTACAGAATAGACCACCGAGAGGGATTCTTTCAAACACAAATCAGATCCTAACCCGCCTCTGCTCATAACTCTTTGATTACTCCTGCTTTGGAGTAAATGCCGGTCTTTCATTACCTCTGATCTCACGTCTTGCTCACTCCACCCAGCCACACCTGCCTCCTTGCCACTCCTTGAGCTTGCCAGGCACACTCCCACCTCAGGGCTTTTGCACTAGTTCTCTCTGCCTCCGAAAACCTCCCCCAGATAGCCATACAGCTCATTCCCTGTCACCTTGCCTAACCAACCTATGGAAATGTACAATCCCCAACCGCCAACCCCTAAAATCCCCATTCCATTTCTTCTCTGTAGCATTTATCACGTATGTCCATGTAAATCCATGGAAGCATCTCTTTTTCTCAGGCTCATTTGTTTTTTATTTGTGCCGCCAAGATTCTGAGAGGCCAGGGGGACTCATATTGTTAAAAAAGCCAAGCCACTTGATCAAGAAGATCCTATTACTCAGAACTTTATGTAAAATACAGAAACTTACCTCCAGTGGCCATATTAGGTATTTAGGACTGAAGTATTGCAATGTCAAAGACTTTAAAAAAATAAGTCAGAAAAAAAATGCATATTATATAGAAAGAGAACAAATATGGTAGAAAGTTAATTGTTCAATCTGGATTGTTCTTTATACTGTTATTTATACTTTTGTCTTAAAAGTTTTATTAAGCTGGGAGAAAAGTCACCATCAGCTTAAGAGTCATCAAACATTTAGTGAATGCCTACTATGTGAAGGGTCCTGGAAGATTCAAAGAATAAAACATAGTTCCTGCTGATAAAATGCTTACAATGGGACTATAAAGCTTGCCCAGTACCATGACTTGGTCTGGACTGGAGAGGTGAAGTTATTTTAAAAAAATAAAACATTGGTTTTTTTTTTTTAAAGAACCACTTTCTCCTTACTAGAATTTTTTAAGGTTTATAAATGGCATATCATTTCTGACATGCTTATGAAATGCTTTTATTAATTCTACACCAGGAAACAACTTTGTGGCAGTATTGGCTTTACCTGTGTAAAAACAATCTCATCAAAATCGAGGTACACTATAGAGCATGTGTCTCTCTAAAGTGAGTATGCCAGCTATAGTATATTAAACCTTGAAAAATGTGAGCATTTCTGGTCTAGGACTATGACTTCAGTGCCCTGTGCACTGTTTTGTCAGAGAACCCAGATAGCCACAGAAAAGAGAATAAAGATCAGAGATCACTTACCTGGGTAGGAAATTGTAAACATTGCGATATCCCAGGGACTAATTTAAATTAAAAATGAAAGTGTGTATAATGAAATACCCAATTTATAGATGACATGAAATCTTTGAGAAGTCAGAGAAGCAGCTGGCTCAAAAAGCATACCATTGATGGAAATTATGGCCAAAATGGGTAAGGTCTACAAGAGACTAGATTATTCTGCTCCCACAAGGCTCTCCTCCCTCCCCTAAAAGACTAAAGCGCTATGCTCTTATATGGCGTTTGGCTGCCCTCTTGGCTGTATTCAAAACACTGGTCCTTGTACCTCTTTTGAAGGCACTTCTGTGTATGTGCCCACCAGATAGCCCTGCACATTAAGGAAGAAATGCGGTTTTAGATAAGCAACTGAAGCAGAGACATCAAGGTTTTTATCCTCCTCTTGTCCTTGTACAAAATCTGGACATTATGTGCAATCTGATCACTGCATATTAAGAATGGAACTAGAGGGCTTCCCTGGTGGCGCAGTGGTTGAGAATCTGCCTGCCAATGCAGGGGACACGGGTACGAGCCCTGGTCTGGGAAGATCCCACATGCCGCAGAGCAACTGGGCCCACGAGCCACAACTACTGAGCCTGCGCGTCTGGAGCCTACGCTCCGCAACCAGAGAGGCCGCGATAGTGAGAGGCCCGCGCACCGCGATGAAGAGTGGCCCCCGCTTGCCGCAACTAGAGAAAGCCCTCCCACAGAAACGAAGACCCAACACAGCCAAAAATAAATAAATAAATAAATAAATAAATTTATAAAAAAAAAAAAAGAATGGAACTAGAGAGAGAAAGCTCTGGTCAGAGCAAGTGAAATATGGGGACAAACTTGTGAAATTAGGCTAAGGTGAGATATTTAGCTTGAAAAGATGAAGACTTAGGGAAGATATTTCTAGAGTCTACTAAACTATGAGTATTATAATAAGACTAGTTTACTATAAATATATTGTCAAATAATAACATCTGATCAAATTTCAAATTTCATGTCTTCCTAAATGACAACAGTTACTGAGAACGTTGTTTGAAACATAACAGACATTCAATAAATACTTCCTGAATGAAACTAAAAGTACGTACAATCCTCACTTTGGGATAGCTAGAATTTTGTTATAGATGGAAATTTATTTTAGAGGAGTTAAAGAAAACTTATTTTATCTACCAGTTTTATTACTTACCTATCAAATATCTTATTTACTACATCTAAAACCAACTTAACAGTGGTTAAATATCTACCCATGTGTTATAGCTTAAGAATTACTAAATAAAAATCTATTTGTGGCAAATACTCACACGAACCAAGAAAAAAAAAGATTTCCAGATTTTTATTTCTGGAACTGTACACCAGGTATTAAAGTACAACAAATACAAAATAATGCTCAAAAAAATCAGTGTTTATGTACAAATATTAAAATCAATGCAATAGCAACTTCCTCTTGAACATCTGATACTAAAACTTGTTCTGATTGTCACTAATCAATCTCATACTCACAGCGTACTTATTTCAAACTGGGACAATTGGAATCACTGGTCATCTAAGAGGAGTTTTCATATCTACCATATTTAACAATAAAACTAATAGTTTCCTCCTTTTAGTGAAAAAATTAAGAACTTTTTAAAAAACATAGTAATGTCAATATTTTTATAAATTATTTCAATTTCCATTTGTAGACAATGTGCTTTGAAACTCTGGGCGAACAATCTCCTTGGTGGTCAGGTTTATTTGTTGGTTTACATTCAAAGTTGAAGTATTCACTAGAGACTTTGGTTAAATTAAATAGTATCACTACGCTCTATTAGATCTGATGTTCTCAAATATTATGACCCTCAATTGTAAAAACTAAAAAGGAAACAATTGCACAATTCTTTGACCTAATTGTACACACTTTAGTATTGTTTAAACAGTATTCTACCTCCTTCAAGTAAATTCAGCAGTTGACCATGACAAGAGGAAAACTAAACACTGAAAAAGCGGAGTACAACTAACAAAAGTAAAGTATTGCTATAATCACAGCACCAGTTTCACTTCTAAATGAATCCGCTGTCCTCTTCAAACCCCCTGTACATAAAAGACACATCAGCCAACACTGCAACTGCTCACCATGGATTTTTGGTTTGTTCATACAAAAATAATATGGCAAAGGAAAAAGAAAAAAGAATTTATCACAGTTTGTTATAAGAATTGTGCTTAACACTTGATAATAAAGGCATTATTGTTTCTTCGTATGACTGCAAATCAGTTATTTTCATGCTCTCAAACGCAATTCTTCTAATAAACAGTAACAAATTCTCTGTTAAGATGCTTAAACGGAGAGGAAAAAACCCAGTAAATCCAGATTTAAAAGGAAATTCAATAAATAGCTATTTTACATGAATAAAGTCATAGTGGTACAATTTACGAATGTCACATCAAGCATGCACAAAAATGGTATTATACATGGAGGAAGCAGTCAGAAAATATTGAATTAGATCTAAAAAGAGATGAAGACTTTACATATATATACAAAAATCTTGCAAATTATTGCCTCATTTTAACAAGGAATTAAAAGTAAACGTTACCAGCTAGTTAGCACTCTCTAAGAGGCTAAAATCAGATTGGCGTTTAAAAATCTATTAAACTAGCTGGAAATTATTTTTCTCTCATATCATTTCTGGATTTTGGTCAAAAATCTTTATTTAAATAACTAAAGTGTCCATTCAACTTGCTGATAATCAAAACTTTAGATAAGAAACACTGTTTCCATCTTATATCAAGATCCCAGCAATGCATAGATAAACTGAATATATTACTGCATCAGCTACTGAGAATGGGCATGTTCATTTAAGTGCAACTGGTATTAGCATTCAGTCATCTTTGTGTAAATTATTTTATACAGACCAGCCACTGTAAACCCAGAGTAAAAATTAAAGTTATAACAATGGAAGATTATGGCCAGTATCTTACTAAATTATAGGTGTATTCATTTTTAACAAAAGAAATTAGGTTCAAAGTTTAGCACAACACCACAGCAATAAGAAGCTGACAACTTGGAAAAAAATATCTGAAAGCAACATAGAACCCAGGCTACCCATTATTTACTGTGTGCATACAGGAATGCTGGACTTTAGATGTATAAATTAGAGACTGACTTTAAGTTATTAATTTAACTACTTTTCGTCCACTGTGCTAAACTAACTTTTATAGTAAATGTGCTAATGCGTAAACACTTCAAAGCAATCTTCATTAAAATGCTGCAAAGAAAAGAATACACATCATCCAAAACTAAGGATGTCATTGCAGTTCACAGTTTGTATAATAAATACCCTCCCTTTCCATCACTACTAAGGTAACTACATTCTATCTATTCATCAGCACAACCTTGAAGCGACTTATACTTACAAATATCAGCAATGTAGCCAAACATTTAAGTTTCTGCAAAGCAAGACAACTAGTAGAAATTGAAATATTTAATTAAGACAGTGCAAAAAAAAAAAGAAAAAAAAGTAAAATTCTGTGTTTTAACTGAACTATAAAAGCAAAGCTTATCACATCCTAATACTGCTTTACATATTGTTTGAATTCACCTTATAACTTAAAGATGCATGTCTATACAGCAAAAATGGCCTAAGTTTATGACAATGGCTTCTCATTCACAATGTTTGGAATAAAAATAAAACTGAGTTTGAGATGCAACTGAACGTCAATCACTTTTTAAAACTTAAAGTGGTAACGTACCATTCTATTTCAGATAGGAACTCACATTTTTCTTGCCAGTAACTGTTCAAGCTAAACAGAAAAGTTTAAATATACTTCAAGGTTCTACTGCATTTTATGTCTAAAATCTAGAAATCCCTCCTAAATATTAACACTTTGAACTGCACCGCTATAAAACAACTTAAGAGGTGTCCCAAAATGTAAACCAATGAGTGGCAACATCCTAGGCTTTGTAGACTGTGCCCCGCAAGTCAACTGCCTCAGGATAAACTAAATTATCAATGACTGGTATGATTTTTATGATTACAATCTTGATAATGGTGGACAAAACCCCATCTAAATACCACACCTTCAAATGCCAAATTTTTAGCCAATAAATGAAGTTACACAGAAATCTTCCGGCAGTAAAATGACCAATTCTGTGTAAGGTAGCCCTGGTCTAGAATTCTGAAACAGGATCCAAGCAAGCGTCTTCATAATTTGCACGCAGTTCCTCGTGCTGGCTTCCATAAAGATGGACTTGCTGTTTTGTAAACTGAAGTGCTCTAGTCGAACAACATGAGAGAAGTTTCCATTTTTAAAAAAATCCTTGCATGTTTGTGCAGTTTAAAGAAACCTACCCCTGCTTTTATTTAATTAAGAAAATAAAACCAAAAAATGCTACATTGAGCAGGGATCGGGATCGGTACCTGTAAACATTGTTATTCCACTGCATCCATTACGGCAAAAGGAATTTACATGAATAGAAGCCACTCCATTCAGTTCAGAACATCTGTGCTGGTTTTGAGCTGGTGGCCTCTGTCTACAGGTTTTAAAATTGGGAGTGAGGGCAGTGGGGAACAGAAAAGAATAGAAAAAGAAGGGAGTGGGGAAGAGGTATCGGGGATGAGGAAGAGATAAGCAGAGCTTAAAGCTGCACCACAGAGTTCAATCTTAGTTCCCAACTCTGCTGATCATAGTTCATTTCCACATTTATGGATTGAAAATGAAAATACTCTTGATAAATCAAGATATAGTTCTATACATACTGACATCACTGATGTCATAGTGAAAAAAGTTCAAACTTCCAGTGAAAGACTAAGCAAACCTGATACTCTCCTGGTACTGGTACTGCACACCCACTGTTTCTGGGCCCCTCACTCACGTCACTCAGAATGAAGGGCGGCGTGCTGATGCAGAGCGTGGGCACTGATGAAACCATTGGTCTCGTTGGCAGACAGGCTGCCAAAGTCAGCCACAGACACGGCCATTTTGGCACTGGTGATATGATGTGTGTGATTTTCAAAGTCCACACCCAAATTATTTGCAGAAACCTCATTCATAAAGGATTCAGGAACAGCAATGCCCATTTTCAATCTCTTTGCTGGTCTTTCTGACTCTTCACTGCACATGTTCATGGGGTTTAGCTCTGAGTGATAAAATCCAGTCTCAAATAAGTTAAAACAATCACTTTCCCCGTTGCTGGGCAGGGTGAGTAACTCCTCTGTTCCAACAGGCACATGATTGACTTGTCCACGGGGCGTGCTGCCCAGTGGAGGAAAGCTATCATCCAAACAAGTCACATCCGCTGGATCGCAGACGGTCGCTACACTGCTGGTCAAAGCTAAAAAGGAGACGGAAAATGGTTTAAGTAAGCGGTCTGACGTCATGCCACAAAGATGATATAAGGTTGCCCCAAGCTATGGTAAAAAATGCAAAAAGATGTTCATGTTACCTGTCAAGTCACTGGCAGTGAAAGAGTTGAGAATGTTCAGCTGTTGATCAGGAACAGGCTCAGGTCGGTTAGATGTTAAGGCTGAAGAATTTACTGTCCCACCCAGAGCTTCTGTTTCATCCACCAAACGATCCATATAGTCCCTAAAAAACACACCCCAATAATTTTATGACTGCATATCACAGTTGAAAACAAAAATCCCGGAAGTCAATCCCACAGTACTTACGTAACTCCAGGGTGATGGTTATATCGTTTCTTTCCAAATCTTGTCTGTTGAGCAAAGTAATCATAACGTTCAGATTTCTTCCACATATAGTAGAATGCTACACATTCAGCAACTGTTCTAGTTCTCACCTAACAAAAAAAGTTGCATTTTTAAAAATCAACATATTCTACGCATTTTTTAATAACTATTTTTTTTACAACCCATAGGTCTTATTTTCTATCTTCCTAATTATGAAATTCTGAACATTTTATTAGTGAACTGTCTTTACATTTACACTATTTAATAATGAAGCTGCCTTCAAAAGCCCAAGGCTTTTTATTTAAATCAGAATGTAATAATAATAATAAATGCATATCCAGAAGTTATCTTACACCTTTACTGAAAATCTTAAAACACTGACAATCCTTTACTTTTCTTCACTGAACTTTCACTGTGATTCTGACTGTAGCAGGGGTCCTTCTTAACCCTGAGGGATCCATGAATGAGCTTCATTGGGATCTATTAATTCCCAAAATTTCATGCACGTACACTTTTCTGGGGAGAGGGGTGCAGCTTCATCAGATTATCAAAGGGTTCCATTGCCCAAAAGAGATTAAGAACCGTTTGCAAAGGGATCAGTACTCTACCGCATCTGGAATTTAAGATGATTGCCAGATAAAGGCAGAATTTTTTCCTTTAACATGCATTTGGCTCTTAGCGCCAACAGAGTTTGGTAAGAACAACAACAATAAAATGTGAGCCTCATTCAACTTGGTTCCACATGCAGACTAGGGCTCTTCTAACTATATATAGCTAAAGGTATGAGTTCAGATGTACGCAAAATTCTGTATCTTTACCCAATAAACACTTTCTCCCCTGCTTAATCAGTACCCAATAAGGAAGTTTCAGAATCTCTATCCTGATTAGTGAGCATGTTGTGATATAAGATCATAATACAGGAACAAGCTTTTTAAACCAAGAAATAAGGTATACCTTTCAATAAACACATTAGCCATAAGTCTTCAAAAAGAATATAGGCTTCTTGGGAACAGAGACCTTTCCTGTCTTATTCACTGATGTATCTCTAGAGCTTAAAATAATATCTGGTAAATGATAGAGCTTATTTGTGAAATAAATGGATATATTTCAAAAGTCATTGCAAAACTGAGGTTTTATTTTGACTTAAAAGGGCAACTGTTTTATCTTTCAATAAATTAAACACTTAATCTCATCTCTGAGAAAACAACAGGTTTTCATACATACAAAAAAGCACTGAAGTATTCAACATCATACTGGAAGATCTAGCTAAATGCAATAAGAAAAGAAATAAAAGGTATACAGATTGAGAAGAAAGAAAGAAAACTGTCTGTTCGCAGATGACATGATTGTCTATACAGAAAATCCTAAAGAAGCAACAAAAAACCCTCCTGGAACTAATAAATGATTATAGCAAGGTTGCAGGACACAAGGTTAATATGCAAAAGTCAATTGCTTTCCTATATACCAGCAATGAGCAATTGATATTTGAAATTAAAAACACAATACCATCTACATTAGCGCCCCCAAAATGAAATACTTAGGTATATACCTAATAAAATACATGCAAGATCTATATGAGAAAATCTACAAAATTCTGATTAAAGTAATCAAAGAAGATTTAAATAAATTGAGAGATATTCCATGTTCACAGATAGGAAGACTGATTATTGTTAAAGTGTCAGTTCTTCCCAACTTGATTTATAGATTCAGTGCAATCCCAATTAAAATTCCAGCAAGTTATTTTGTAAATACTGACAAATTAATTCTAAAGTTTATATGCAAAGGCAAAAGAACCAGAATAGCCAACACAATATTGAAGGAGAAGAACAAAGTCAGAGGATAGATACTACCCAACTTCAAGACTTACTATTAAACTATTGTAATCAAGATAGTGTGGTACTGGTGAAAAAATAAACAAATACGTTAATGGAACACAATAGAGAGCCCAGAAACAGACTCACAGAAATATAGTCAACTAATCTTTGACAAAGGAGCAAAGGCAATTCAATGAAGGAAGGATCACCTTTTCAACAAACAGCGCTAGAACAAGTGGACATCTATATCCACCTTTCACAAAAACTCAAAACGGATTATAAGACCTAAAAGTACACTACAAAACTATAAAAGCTCCTAGAAGATAACACAGGAGAAAACCTAGATGACATTGGGGATAGTGATGACTTTTTAGGAACAACAATACAAGCACAATCTATGAAAGAAAAATTGATAAATTGGACTAATTAAAATTAAAAACTTCTACTCTGCAAAAGACACTGCTAAGAAAATGAAAAGACAAGCCGAAGACTGGGGGAAAATATTCAAAAATCACACGTATTTTTTTGGACTGTTATCCAAAATATATAAAGAACTCTTGCAATTCAACAATAAGAAAACAAACCACCCAATTAAAAAATGTGCTAAAGACCCTAACAGACACCTCACCAAAGAATATATATAGATGGCGAATAAGCATATGAAAAAATGACCCACATATGTCATCAGGGAAATGCAAATTAAAACAAGATACCACTACACATTTTAGAATAGCCAAAATCCAAAACAATGACACCACCAGATACTGGCAAGGATGTGAAGCAACAGGAACTCTCTCATTCATTGCTGGTAGGAATGCAACGTGGCACAGCCACTTTGGAAGACAGTTTGGCGGTTTCTTACAAAACTATCCATACTTGCTTAAAGGAAAAAAAAAAAACAAAACCATTGTAAAGCAATTATACTCCAATAAAGATGTTAAGAAAAAACTACAGAAACATATCATCCAACAATCACACTTACTGGTATTTACCCAAAGGAGTTGAAAACTTATGTCCAAAAAAAACCCCTGCACACTGATGCTTACAGCTGCTTTACTCGTAACTGCCAAAACTTGAAAGCAACCAAGATGTCCTCCAAATGGTGAATGGATAAACAAATTGGTAAATCCATACAATGGAATATTATTCAGTGATAAAAAGAAATGAGCCACACTAAGACTCCATGCTCCCAATGCAGGGGACCCAGGTTCGGTCCCTGGTCAGGGAACTAGATCCCACCTGCTGCAACTAGAAGTTCACATGCAGCAACTAAAGATATCGCGTGCCGCAACTAAGACCAATATAGCCAAATAAATAAATAAATTTAAAAAAAAAAAAAGAGAGAGAGAGAGAAATGAGCCACAAAAAAACATGGAGGAACCTTAAATGCATATTACTAAGTCAAAAAGCCAATCTCCAAAGGCTACATACTGTATGATTCCAATTATATGACAAGGGATTTTTTGATCAGTGAAACTATTCTGTATGATACTACAATGGTGGATAGGTGTCGTTATAACAACACAAAGAGTGAACCTACTGTAAACTATGAACACTGGGGGATAAAAACATGGCAAAGTAGATTTACCAGTTGTAACAAATGCACCACTCTGGTGGGGGGCTGGTGGGGGGGAAGCCATGTGTGGGTGGGAGCAGGAAGTACATGGGAACTCTCCATACTTTCTCCTCAATTCTGCTGTGAACCTAAAACTGCTCTAAAAATAAAGTCTATTTTTAAGAAGTGTGTGTATATTCTAACAGTTTGGGATAATTAAATCTCATTAAAATATGCTTTGCTTATTCTTTCTTTTTGTCCTAAGGAACACAGGATTCTAAAATATTTAGGTGGATAGGTCAATATTCTATGCCTATTGCTTCTTTTTAATTTTAAATTTATTTATTATATTTATTTGTTTTTGGCTGCATTGGGTCTTCATTGCTGCACGCAGGCTTTCTCTAGTTGAGGTGAGCGGGGGCTACTCTTCCTTGTGGTGCGCAGACTTCTCATTGCGGTGGCTTCTCTTGTTGTGGAGCAGGGGCTCTAGGTGCGCAGGCTTCAGCAGTTGTGGCACACAGGCTCAGTAGTTGTGGCACGCGGGCTCTAGAGCGCAGGCTTAGTAGTTGTGGCACACAGGCTTAGTTGCTCCGCAGCATGTGGGATCTTCCCGGACCAGGGCTCGAACCCGTGTCCCCTGCGTTGGCAGGCGGATTCTTAACCACTGCACCACCAGGGAACCCCCACCTACTGCTTTTTAAACTAGATTTTATATTTCAGAGCAGTTTTGGGTTTACAGAAAAATTGATCAGAAAGTAACAGAAATGTTAATAGCAGGGGAGCATTAACAAGTTATAGCTTTTTTTCCCTACCCAAGAGGCTCATAAATTAGTTGCTTATATTCATTGTATTTACTAAGCAATTTCTCTATACTAATTTGCCTAACTTACCTTATTCTTCTGTATAAGATGAAAATCTTTTCCAAAAAGCATGAGTGCATGTTCAAAGCTCCGGCATTCTTCTTCTGTCCATGCAGTCATTCCTTCTAAAGAAATTTTAAAACAAAATAAATTGGCCTCAAAACTCTTATATATATAAATGACTGATTTACTTTCAGTATGTTTTCCTAATAGAAAGGCTATAAACTTCTACACACACACACACACACACACACACACACACACACACACACACACACACAGACAAGTTCTTTATGTGGAGGTTTTAGTTAGTAATCTTAACTAAAAAAATCTAGAATACCAAAATATAAACAACTGGTTTTTTTCCTCTGCATGATGAGACAAGAATTTTATATTTTTTACTATAATTCATGCACATTGTTTTTCTGATTTTTTTAAACAATGAGCATTTTTTTTAATTAGGGGAAAAAAAAGGTTATTTTCTTTATAGAAAAAAAAAAAAGCCTTACTTTGGTCTTATGTCAAAACCATAAGCTCTTTAGAGACCATAAATAATCAACACATATTTATTTAGAGTCAGTTTGCAGAGTGCTATACTGTAGGAATATAAAGGGAATACAAAACAGCCCATGCTCTCAAAAGACTAAATCCCATTCAACTTCCTGGCAGATGTCAATGTTGATGAATCAAATCTACTTGGGGCAGAGGAGACTTGAAGTGCCTCACTCACAATGGGGACCAGGTCCCCAAAGCCATTAAGAGTAGCCCACCACAAATGTGAAAACTTTGTTCAGAGTTTTGAGAGCATAAAGTAATTTTTTCAAAGAAGCAGCTTTTACAAGGAAACATTTCAATAGACTATCTCACCTACAAGTTTAAATGTATTGTTTCCAGCTTTTATATTTTTCCAAGTCATTTATATAATATTAGTAAGCATTATTTCACTCTACATATACTTAATGAAAGCTATGGTGCATGCAACTGATTTATATAATGACAAAAATACTGAAATTAAAGTTAACCATTTTCCTTGACACACACAAACCAAAACCTAGGCACTGCAAAAATGTTATCACATGATTATTAAACATACACTTCTTGCAATAAATTGAATGGAATATATTATACGTTTCTTTTTTTTAATCTTTAATCTCCTTTTCATTTCCTGTCTGGTTTAAGAAAAAGAAAAAACAACTTTTTTCCCCCAATGAAATCATAAAATCATTCTTATTAATTACTTTGGATATATTGTCATCTCTGGGGTCTGCTTTGTTCTGGAGGTGACAGGGGGGTAACTAATTTGTATTTGAACAATCTCTGGTACGTCTAAAAATAGAGGGCAAGAAAAGGAAAAAATTATTTGCTATGAAGATAAAAATAGATCTTATACAAAAGTGTTATAGGATTGCTCCGTCCTTTATACTTTGCTTATTCTGATCCCCAAATGACCATCCCCTATCGTTTCCCTCTCTTGATCCCAAGTGTTTCTTACCTTGAGAGGCCTTTCCGTTGCAGCAGTACCTTTCAATTGCTTCCTTTATATTATGGTTACACTTGAGAAGTTCATATAATGCCTAAGGGCAAGGGGAAAAAAACTATTCAATAAAACTTACCAAAAGTTCATACTTAAAAAAAAAAACAAACCCCCAAACAAACAAACAAACAAAAACAGGTGTATTATAAGAGTCCTGACAAATACTAGCTGAAGTGCTCTCTAATTTCAGGACATTTGAAGCGTATGTTTGCCCAGACATTTAATCTATATAACTATCCTGCAGATTGACTCTGGTACCCAAAGAGTTTGTTCATTCTGATTCTACCTCTCAGAAGTCATCTACCAGTATCATTCCTCACTTTTTTTTTTTATTGCCAGGCCTTCTGAGCTGGGAGAATATCCCTATTTTAGATGATTATTTCTAGTCGGGAAAAGTCAGAATTATGGTCTTCTCTCTTGATAGCACCTTCTGCCTGCCTTTTAGAGTTTTAATAAAAGAGAAGAGCAGCAGGCCTGGAATAGAAGGATGGATATTTTAGTGACTGGAGTTTATAGTTATTTCCACCTACTATGGAAGATATCATTTTTTAAAAATCAGAATTTCTTCCCATTAAATCTGTTTGGAATTATGAATATACTAAATAGCAGACAGAACTCAACTGAAAGTTAAATAATAATCCACTTTCCCAAGTAAGCTTCAAGAAAGGCAAGGATATTAGTAAACCTATTAATACATCAATAGGTTAATAATCAATACATTAATAATCAATCATTAAAAACAATCTCAACAGCTGCTAAAAAAGCTTCAGATAAATCAGTACCCATTTCTATTTTTAAAAAGACAAAACCTGTAACGGTTTTAAGTAGATGGATACTACCTTACTATAAGAAAGACAGCCTGTATCAAACCAAGGCTGGTATTATTCTTTTTTTTAAATTTTTGGCCCCTCCCCGTGGCATGTGGGATCTTAGTTCCCTCACCAGGAATTGAACCCTTGCCCCCTGCATTGGCAAGCGGAGTCTTAACCGCTGGACTGCCAGGGAAGTCCCAAGGCTGGTATTATTCTTAATGTAAAAACCTTACATGTATTATCTTCCATCAAAAGCAGGCCTCAAACCACTGTAACTACCAAAAGTCTCTGAGAGTTATAGCTAATGCGGTAAGACATATTACAGGAATAAGAGATACAACAATGGTAAGGAAGGAACAAACGTATAATTCACTTTAAAACTAGAAAACCTAAGAGAAACAACTGAAAAATCATTATACTAAATTAAATAGTTTCAGTAGCTTGAGAAAAAAATTTTTTAATTTATATTTCTCTAAATCAACAATATACAAATACAAATATAATAGTGATCCCATTTACAACAGTGCTAAATACTGTATTTAAAAATAATGAGGAATTAATTAGATGCATGTGGTATTTAAACAAGCAAAAACATTTGAGTGATTAAAAAAAAAGTCAAATACATAGAGAATCAGAACATGCTCTTGAAGTAGAAGGTTTTATGTTTTAAAGGTACTAATTCTTCCAAAATTAATTTATAGTTTTAATGGAATATCAGTAGAAAAAGCCAATGAGATTTCTTTTTGACAGCTGACAAAACTCCTTTGAAGTTCAGCTAGTTTGACTTCTCTACGTTATTCGGAAATTCAAGTTTGAGTCCACCTATCTCTGGGCACTCATTAGGTAGGATTAGCTAGGCTGGAGATAGAGTGAAAAGGTATATGAGAGGGGCAAACAACGTCAGAGAGAAAAAACCCTAATAGGCAATACTTCCACCCTTATCCCACACACCATCAGGAGTGTACTCCATCTACAAGCACACAGTATTTAACGAATGCTCCTAAAGCAAATTTATACACACTTAATAGACATAAACTTTAATCACATCCTGAATAAAGTTCAAGAATAATCCAAAAAATAACTTGAACATAAAATCTAAAAGTCCAACCACAGAGAATGTTTAAATATACAATGGAACATACAGACATCAAGAATGAAGTATTAAAGAAATCTCAATGGCAAAGAAAATAAGACTAAGTGATTAAAAGGATATAAAATGGTAGGTAAAGTAAAATATATGTGTGTGTATACAGAAAAAAAAGCCCAGAAGAAGACATGAAACAAGAGAACGGTTATTATTAGGTCTTGGGATTTTTTTTAAACCAGTATTTTCCAAGTTTTAAAAATCAGAAAGAGATAGCCAGTTCATATGTAAGAAATATTTGAATCAAATATAAGAAAATCAAGAAGATACTATATTAGTTAGCTGCTGTTTCAACAAGAGTGATGTATACCTGTTCATTGTCCCTTGTGTGTGTTCCTGCAGAAATCCTATCCATTATTTTTTCGTTTCCAGTTCTTAATGAGGTCTCAACAAGGTACTCCTTAACTTTGCTCTCCAAAACCACACCAGGAAGCCAAAGTAATTGGTCTTCATTTTCATACACTGACAAAGAAAATCCCATCAACACATTAAAAGTAGTGACCACACTTAAAGATGTATACAAAACTGTTCTTCCTCTTCCTGTACAAGTAACTAACTTTGAGGACACCAGTAATTTGATTGTCTGGCAAGCTGAGTCTTTCATTAGTAAACGTTTAAAACAATTTTTTTTTTTTTTTAACTTTATTAAGGTCCAAGTATTCCAGTCACTAGAGCAAGTAGCTTTTTTGGTGACTGGATTTACTAACAAGTTAGAAGGCTTTCTATGCCTAGTAGTCTAATATAAAACCTGGTAGTGGTGTCTTACATTCTTCTAATGAGGGGGTAAAAATAACCTGTGTAAATTCTTTAATAACCTTATTGCAATTTTCTCTTAAACTCCCTAAATGGCTCTATGAAAATGTCTAGAGGTTAAAAATAACAATCAAAATATCTGCCAATACTGAAATACCTAGGAATATATTTTTCCTTTACTGATGTCTTCCCAAAAGGTAAATTTTTATTTTAAAAAGGAAGCAAAAAAACTAAAATAAAATAAAAAGGAAGCAGACTAATTAAAAATGGAAAAAAATGATAAACAGTAAGATAAGTAAACTTTCCACCTCTTAGAGAAGCTGATATTTAATAAGCGAAATGACACTAAAACAAACTATATTTTATTAACGCAAACACTGTTGCCATACTGAAGGTTTCTACTTCACACAATAAAGTCATACAGATAGCCCAAGTATTTAACCCATTGCTTCAACTACAATCCATCCTTCAATTGTAAAATAACTACTAAATATAGCGAATAAAAGTAATTTACTGAGAGCTCACTGTGCAGCAGAGACCGTGGTAAGTGCTTTACATTCACAACTGTATAAGGCAGGCATTTCTATTCCCGATGAGCAGGAAAGTTAAAAATAAAGTGTGCCTGTGAAGCAATAAGACTGACTTTTGAGGTAACTTTCTGGAACCAGTTTCATAAAGAAACTTTGGTCAAAACTGAAATGGGTAATATAGTTTGAGTGTATTCCCTCAAAAGATAGAGAAGGTATACGTTCCTTTCTGAAGGTGTAGAACTGAGAGAATATTACCTCTGCTCTGTTTCGTCTAAGGGCCAGCAGCTGCTGAGCATGTGCTTTGCCCATGGCCAAATCTACGTGTTTCCCGAGTTCAGCTAGGAAGGGGTACCTGGATTTTCACTTCCCACCACCTCACCCCTCCATATTTTCAGAACCAGCTATAGTTGGAATCTACCAAAAATGTGAGGAAAACTGATTACACTTAAGTAGGGGTATATAACAAAAGCAACAGAATCTTTACATTCTACCACCTTATCTTTCAGGGCTGGGGCAAGAGAATTTCTTCTAGTTTCTTTTTTCCTTAAGCGTTTCTTCCCAAGAGGATTATATTCCTAACGTTCTCATTATCTCAGGTGATAGGATGCTACCAACTTCCACTGGAGTGGGATGCAGACCAAAGAGTTGCACTTGAAGAGCAGCTCCACTGTTTTAACAGGTGCTTAGCATACTGGGTAAGAAGCACCGTAAGGGGCCAGGGCTGGGGGAGGCGGGCGGTAGTTCTGAGTCTCACGATACATTACTCCTAAGTCAGGCCTAATTCTTCCCTGACTCCAAATCTATCTTTATACTCACAGGATGAGCATACAATCAGATATTTAAATAAACATATTGAGCAGTAATTTGGCTTACCAAATATTATCAAAATTAAAAGCCTTCCTTACCTTTCTCATTACCAGCATACTCTCCAAGATAAGGTGGAATCTCTGCTTGATATTGTAAACCAATCATTATCTCCTACAGGAAAATTCAGAAGTAAAAACAACTTATTACAAAAATAAATACTGAAAAAAAAAGTTCCAATTCATTAATCAGTTACTACAAATCTAAAGTTATCTCGCAAAATTATCATAAATTGTTTCAGAAGTGTTTTTAAAAGCTACTTTAATCCAAATGGTCTACTAAATTATGATGGCAACTTAACATACCTTCCTCAAGTCTTCAGGTGAGTTACCACTATCTGTTTCAACATCTTCAACCTCTGATTCTTTATCTCCATCACACGTAGTATTTGCTTAAAAGAAGAAAGTTAAATTTTAAAAAAGGGTTTTGTTGCCTATTTTTGCAGCACTTGAAAGAGTGCCTGATATTTTATATTTTACTTATGATAAAAATTTGTTGAATAAATGAGATCAGCACAAATATACTAAACCTCTTGTACTATTCTCACATTTTGAAACTAGTCAAAACAAGACACTGAAAACACGAAGAAAGTGCATAGTAACCTTATAATTATCTGGTGTACAGTCATATAGTTTGGAAAGGCAAGAGGAAAACCACTATGGTCCCCTTAAAAAAGAGGGTAAAGCACTGGATTACACTGATTACATTAATCTAGAGTGAGACATAAGAGCTGCACATTGAGTCCATAAAAATTATCTTTTTGCACACATATGTGTGTGTGTATTGAAACTTGTTATCTGAACAGTTCTTCTACCATAAAAACACCTGAGAAATAAGCAAGATTGCATATAAGAAATTATTTCAGTTCAAAGACCTTTTAAATATTACTGATATACATTAAGGGATAACACCAAGAACTAAAAGAAAAGGATTAAATAAATCACTAAAAATAAAAAATACTTTTGGAGCAACTGATGGTAGTTTTCAAACTGATGGTAGTTTACCAGGAGAGTAAGAGCCTTTTAACAGAAATCCAAAAAATGTCTATAAAATTTCATGGCTGAACTAAGATTGGTTGCCATAGCAACAGATGAGTCTTGGGAAAGAAAACAGCCCTGCAAAACCAAGCAAATGCTTTCGTTTTTAAAGAGCATATTAGTTTACATCTCCCCCAATAAAAAGAGGTTATAATCTTATTCAGATTATAATGGTATTTTACTTCAATTAAGTAAAACACTCAGATATTCTGACATAAACTACTGAATGTAACAAAATGTACTCAAGCTACAGTATCAGTGCTACTACTAATCAGTAATGATTGGATTTCTTACATCGTAAAGGTCTAGGGAAGAAATCGGAAGTTTCATGGGAAGTCACAGATGGTGTCAGATCATCTGCAGAAGACTGAGTTTCCTCATCATCACCTGACAATAGGTCTTTTGCTATTTCCTCCTATAAGAATAGGAATGCAATGCTAGGGTTAGAAATGATTACATCCCATCAATTTGGAAAAAAAAGGTCTCTATAACACTATTCATAAACATTATGGTATTATAATACAATTAAGAACTAACTGAAGTCTCAGTTTTGAGAAAAGTAGAATTGAAATTCTATAATTTACTTCACGTACATAATTAGTTAATAACATTTACTAGTTAATTATATATAATATCTAATGCTATACTATTATACATTTATGATATAACAAACAATTTGCTTAATTTGTGGGTATGTAGAGAACTTATCTGAAGCGGTAGACTTTTAGTGAATTTACAACAAAAATAATCTTACTTCTAAGTGGTTAAAAATTAAACTCACTTTCTGCCAACTTAAATAACTAAAAGAAAACAAAAAAGTCTCCAAACTCCACTCTTCCGATAATTTTTTAAAAGTCCAACTAATGCACCACTCCGACTAGTGATATAATTTTAAAAGAAACAGTTCAGAATTAATTTTTATGTAAGTATATAGTCATCCTTGTGCCTGGTACATAGTAGGCACTCAATATTTGCTGAATGACTATGGTCATTAAGGTTTTTGGTACATTAATATCACATTTAATTGAAAAGTGGAAACAACATAACTCACAGGAAGATGTGGAGTCCTCTCCCTGCCTGAGACCTGAAAGATGAGGAAAGTTTCCCAGGGATCTGTTAGCAGAGACCATGCCTGAATTCTCCTTGGCAGGGACTAGGCCTCCCCTACAACCAGCCTATGTTAAAAGACGTATCACTGAGGCCTTGGCTGCTATGGCCTCTGTCACTCCCAGAGCCCAAGAAAACAGAACTTCTCTCCAACCACTCCATGCCTAAGCCAGATTGGTTTGAAAACTTCTGGGGGATTCATTAATCAATGCATTCAAGTGTCCACAGGATCAAAAGAAGTTAGGGCAAAATCTAAGTTTAGATACAATATGTCTACACAGGAAAGATAAAAAGTTATGGAAGAATACTCAAATATGCAAAGTATTATGAAGCTATTACTACTTTTAAAGTAGTGAGATCAAAGCCAAACAATATTCAAATCAGTCACCAAAATGATAAGAGCAATGCATGCATAAGAAGTTTACAATTCAGAATTATGAAATGCTTTAAATTAAACTAATAAAAACAGTCAATGGTAACAGATCTGGAATTTTTTTTTCTACATGCTTGTACTTACTTTGTCTAGTGTCATATCTGGTAGTTCATCTGCAAGTTCACTTGGGGAGCTATTTGCACTGGAATTTGCAACTGCTGGAATTGTAGGTTCATAGCCATAGAATGCCAATAAATCTTCTAGAGGCATGTTTCCTTCCTATTCAAGCCAGAACACAAACATGAACTCAGCAGATGCCACAATGCTGAACCTCAGATAAACCTTGATGCCATTAATGTTCATAAAGCACATTATCAAAACAGCAGTACCAAATCAAAACCAAGTTTTAGTTTTGCTTTTTGTAACTGTATCCAGAAAACAGGATCAAACACCTAGAGCTATAATTAATATATGAACAAAAGTCTAACAATTAACATCTTAGTTTTCATTTTCCAGCATCATTTTACTTTTTAAAAACTTCCTCAAATATTTGCCTTAGTGCAGACTTTTTTTTCGCTTTTACATTACTATAAAGATTCGCCTTGAAAACATTTCCAATTAATCAATCAATAACTTCACATAATTTTTAGCTTGTTTCCTTGCAATTAACAGTTGACCACTTGGTTTATTCTTCATGTTATTTAGAAGATACCTAATGAGAAACCTTTGCTGAACATTTACTAACACTATTATGTTTATATATTAATGTTCAAGACACACTTATCCTTTGATATTCCTACTACTGTATCTATATTCTGTACCAGTTGTTTTTTTCCCACAACTGTCTGATGAAGTTTGCATTACCACCATCTTACAGATGAGGAAATTGAGGCTGAGTTCTGGGTTCGAATCCCAGGCCCCCAGGTTCTCTTACTGGCAGTGCTGCTCTGATAAAATTACAGGCTCTGGCTGCAGGGCTACCTGTGTTATGAATACTCACGCCATGCCACGTAGTGGCACACAGTCATTGTTTTTTCCCTCCACTAATCTGAAAATAAGTGCTATATTTCCTTTTTTAAAGTATTTTAATTCAACCACTAAAATGCACAGAACTATTTAAAATTATCATTTAAATAACTTCAAAACCATATATTCATGAACTAGTTAATTTCTTAAATATTTTAAAGATGTTTATGTCCATCTATTAAGAGATTCACTTTTAAAACTAGCTTACGGTTTAATTTTTCCCTTTAAAAAAAATATCTAAGTCATAAGCACACAGCATGAAAACGTGAAAGCAGAGTATGCAAAACATGCCTACAGCTGATCACAAAGTGAGCTGAGGAGAGCCAGTGATGTCTCCCAGAGAGCCAGCTGGCTGCCCACCAGGGCCCACAGGGGACAC
Source organism: Balaenoptera physalus (assembly GCF_965194825.1). Classification (NCBI taxonomy): domain Eukaryota; kingdom Metazoa; phylum Chordata; class Mammalia; order Artiodactyla; family Balaenopteridae; genus Balaenoptera; species Balaenoptera physalus. The sequence continues at coordinate 133,419,038 of NC_138890.1, read as the reverse complement.
AGGTTCTGGGGGTCCCTAAGAATTGGCCTTCACCTTTGCAGTATAGAACTTACGTTTTTCACTATGCCTGAATGAAACAGATTCATGTTATGAGCTTAGAATAAGGTGTATGACAGAATGCTAATTTGTGAATTTGCAGTAGCAGACATGCACCTTTTCAATGACCATGCCACTCAGGAAATCTTTTCAGCTTGGAACTGAAATCAGTAAAAAGCTGCTTTGGGAGCATGGACAAATTCAGCACAAATTAAGTTGGATGGTCAGGATGGACAGAAATTCACCCATGCCACGGGAAAACCTCATTAAGTATTCTTCTCCCAAATGAAAGAACCCCTCGAAGGTGCCAGAACCACATTGAGAGTCTCTCCAGTCCTGCTCCTTGCAGAGTCCATGCAGCCCATTCCCTCTGGTTCACACTAGTTGTAAGAGGAGACTGGTTACAGCCTTTGCCAACCACCTGTTAGCAATATTTCTCCAAAACTTTACAGTTTCAGATTCCCTCCATGAACTGGTAGACGGCAACTTTCACTCACCAGGCACTGACAGTCCACCTTCCCATCAATACAGCATTTACTGAGCTCTAGGTACCACGTGGAGGACTACTGGCTATGGGTAAAGAAATAAAATTTCCAAAAAAAAAAAAAGAAATCCCTGCTCTCAAGGAATTCAGTCTTGGTGGAAGGAACTGATAAGTTAACAATTGTAAAACACTGTGATAGCTGCTTTAATCAGTTCTGGAATTGGTGCTATGAAATGGTAGGTACAGAGAAGGGAAGACCTACGCTCCAGGAATAATAGTATACGGTAGGGAAGTATCACACAGAGGACAAAGACTGAGCTAAGCCTTGAAAGATGAAGAGGCTTTTAACAGATGAGGGTTGTGTGCTAGGGACTTGTGGTTCATCGTCAGACACACTGACTGAGCAGTGACTGTGCCAGGAGCCCACTGTGCCAGGTGCTGGTATGAAACGCAGGTCTTGCCCTTCTACAACTTACAGACTAGGGGGATACCAAAAATACTCAAATATGGAACTGCCAATTAAGATGAGTGCAAAAGAAATCAATAGGGTCCTGAGATACAGAATTATGTGGAGGGCCTACTGTCATAGGGTTACAGAGGAAGACAGTGAATGACTTCAGCTGAGGCCTGAAGTCTGAGAAGTGACCAATCCTGTGAGGGGCATTCCAGGCAAAGGAAACAACACACTTGAGGCCTGAATATGGTTTTCCACTAAGCCAATGGCCAGAGCACAGAGAGCAGAATGAAGAGTGGCTCAAGAGGAGACTAGAAAGACAAGCAGAGGCAGATCACAAAAGGCCTCATGGGAAAGAAACTTGGACTTTATACTCCCAGGGCAATGGGAAGCCATTGGAGAATTATAAAACTGGAGTGACATGACTTTATTTCTTCTTAAATCCTGGGCAGCTGTATGAAGAAAAGTTTGGGGAGGTGAAGAGAGAAGAGAAAAGCAGGGAGACCACTTAGGAATTGCATGCTGGGTTAGGGTAGTGATACAGACACGGAGAGAAGTGAACAGATGAGATGTATTCTGAGGTGGAATCAAATGGGCTACCGGAGTAAAAGGGAGAAAGAAGGACAACTCCCCAGATTTCTATCTGAGCAACTGCCTATTGTGGTTACTTTTACTGAGATAGAAAAGACTAAAGGAAGGAAAAGGTTTATGAAGGTAAAAAATTAAGAGCTCTGCAGAGAGGGCTTCCCTGGTGGCGCAGTGGTTAAGAATCCGCCTGCCAATGCAGGGGACACGGGTTCGAGCCCTGGTCCGGGAAGTTCCCACAGGCCGCAGAGCAAATAAGCCCGTGCACCACAACTACTGAGCCTGCGCTCTAGAGCGCGTGAGCCACAACTACTGAAGCCCGCGTGCCTAGAGCCCGTGCTCCACAACAAGAGAAGCCACTGCAATGAGAAGCCCACACACAGCAACGAAGAGTAGCCCCTGCTTGCCACAACTAGAGAAAGCCCGTGTGCAGCAACAAAGATCCAACTCAGCCAAAAATAAATAAATAAATTTATTAAAAAAAGAAAACCAAAACCCAAAATGTTTGAGAGGAGAAGAATACGGTGAATTTCATAATTAAAAAAAAATAATAAAAAAGAGTTCTGCAGAGGACACAAAGTTAAGTTTGAGAGGACTATGAAACATCCAGTGGAAAAGTCAAGTTGGCTAAGAGCCTGGAGCTCAGAGGATCAGGCTGGGCTAAAGATATAAATCTGGCATTCATTAGCATCTAGATGATATTTAAAGCCACAGGAGTAGATGAGCTCACTCAGGGAGAGAGTAAAGAGAAGGGGATCTATGCTTTATTAGAAGAATTTTCAGATATATTACCTTATAGGCAATGGGACACGTCCGGAAAATTTTAGATATGATTTGCATTTTGAAAAAAACATCCTAGGGGGAGTAGAAGAATAAGAGCCTGAACTAAGAAGGGAATTAAAGAATCTGTTTCTTGACTGACGTGATAGAGGGAAGTAGGTAACACAGGAGTCTAAGTGGATTGCCCATTTCTGGCCTGAGAAGGTTAAATAGCTACAGCATCATTATAAGACGAAAACAAAAGACAAATAAACTTAAGGGTGGAGGGTGGGACGGTAGATGATTTAAGGTGAAAGTTGAAGCACTGGGCTTGAATGAGTTATCCAGAAAAGGAATACAGAGTGAGAAGACAAAAGCTAGAACCCTGGGGAATACCATCAATTAAAATGAGGGTAAAGAAAGAAAAGTCCATAAATACTACAGAGGGAAACACCAGAGGGTAGAAGTAGAACTAGGAGAAAATGCAGGATTATGTAAGTTAAGAAAGAAGCAAGGGTGGAGAAACCACGGATGGTCACTTGGGTCAAATATCAAAGAAAGATCAAGCAAGATAAAACAGACATGAATTCTTTGTATCTGTCAATCAAGAATTATTGGTGACCTTACAGCCTGTTGGGAGAAGCGAAGCTGAGGACTGAAAGGGAGGGAAGAAGGTACATACACTATAAAAAGAAAATGTTGAAGGGCAACACAGGGTCAAAAGAGAATTTCCAAATGTGGGAAATATATGAGTAGCAGGCCATACTGAAATAAAAAAATAAGTAGAAGAATAAACTGAGGGCTAAAGGGGTGGAATCTAGGGACTAGCCTGGGATGTGGAAGATACTTTTGGGACCGGAGAGAAGGAAGGAAGAAAGAGCATAAAAGTTAAGTTTGCATGTGGGGGGCAAACAGGAGGTTCTGGGTAGTCATTCATGAAAATCCTACTTTCTCTACAAACACACAAGCATGATCATCTGTTGAGGGAGAAGGTGACCATCTTAGTGGAAACCTCCTTAATACAGTCAAAGGATGACACTGTAATGAGCCCTAGAAGGCGCTGGTGCTAAAACACAGAAATTATCTGTACTAAAACTTTAAAGCAAAACTGGAAAAGATTAATCCAGTCTCTGAAGCACTTTACAAATGAGCTTTCTGTTAGAGCCTATTAATAAAGCACTTAGTCCTTTGAAGCATAGAAGAAATGTTTTCAAAATTGAATTAGCAAATCTCAAAGTCTCTGAGGATCTGTGGTGGCTAGATCAGCTTAGAAGTTTGATCTAGCACCTTATCCCAGGGATGAGGATTTTTCTCTTCTACAATATTTCTCAGGCATTTTGTTGAACCTATTTAAATTTCAAGGGACACATCTGAGTCCAGTCACAGTTATAAATGAACTGTTTTTTAAGTCAAAGGATTTGTAACAGGAAGAGCACAAGATTTAGAGGCAGAGGACTCACTAATTGCTAACTACTACTGTGGGCAAATCACCTAACCCCTCTCACCTCTATTTCCTCATCTGTAAATAGAAAAACACATTATTTCATTAATCCTATCATGCATAACCTCACATATCAGAAATCAGGATGCATCTCATTACCACTGTACAGATTTCTCATAGTAATGTCCCTCCCTGCTCCCATCTATGCTATTTCTAAATCTATGGTACATCTTACAATCAACAAGGCCTCTGAGCCAAGGAAATAATGCTAATACTTGTCTGACACACCTGATGGTGTTGCTGAATGGGTCAAATGACACTGTCTAAGTGAGGTACAAATTAATTTTCACATAACACCAGTCTGGTATCTTATAATACAGGATGCAAAACAGCATACATATAACTTTTTAAAATGCTTTAAAAATAAATCAATAAGGACCTAGACCAAAGTCTCATTTCACAATGCGTATCAGAGGAGAAATCTATATATTAATGAAGGAAGAAATGTAAATTACTTTTTTAAAAGTTATAGGTCTAAATCTAGGATTATTAAATTAAAACCTCTCAGGAAACAGTAACATGAATAAATTAAAATATAGAACGATATAACATAAACCTTATTTTAGTATGGTTAATAACTAAAATCTTGTCACATAATCTATTCTCTATACTTACCAAAGTGCTACTGTAAGAAAACTGATTTTGTACCGCTCTTATTTCCCACAACATATAATGTACTAAAAATTTGTAAGCACCAAAATAAAGGCCATATGTATAGACTACAAACTATCAAATTTATTTACTAGGAGCATAACAACTTGTAGTTTTTTAAAACATTAACGCCAAGGCTCTAAGACTGCTACCATGTACCAACACCTAAATCACTGTGCCAATAATATAAGATTAATAGAATACATTATTTTAAATTGTATAGAAATAATTTCAAACTTCTTCTAAAAATAAAATGATCCTTACTCTTTATATTTGTGTCTCTATCTACTGTTTCTTTTCTTTGTTTTCATGTTTCATTAAACATCAATAAAGAACAGAGACCACATCTGCATCTTGCTGCAGGTAAGAATCACAGTTGAGATGAAGCGAGCAGTCAGCCACTCTCAGAGACAGCTCCTCTTGTCCCTTTGCTCAATGAGAGAAGGATTAGCCTTCTGAGCAAGGACACAGCTCTTAGGTCTTCACTAGAATTTGTTTAAAAATCACCTGGATTTTTCTGTCTCAATTTCCAAGAATGCGACAAAATGCCAAGAAGCAAAACTGCCTAAGTACAGAGAAGTTGAAACATTTAAAGGCCTGTAATTTTTCAGAATCTACAAATTCAGTGATAGGTATCATTACAAAGATTTAATTACTGGAGTTTACTAAACAAAATGAAAATCATAGGAACAGAAACTAGGTATTTCTGTGAATAGCTAAGTGAGTAACTCTTTGCTGTTGATTATTTCTCTATATCTTCCCTAATTTTCTTTTAAAACTCACCACACAGATTAAAGCAGCTATTACTATAATCTCTGGAAGAATAAAACCTACAAATCTGAAAAACAAAATTTTACCAACCCATAAAAATCTCTACCAGATTACCCATACTCAAGTAGTAACTACGTTAACACATTAAATGAAATTTTAAATTCTTACTAGTTTACTGACAAAACATCTATTTGTGTGGTTAAAGCACAGTCTAGCACATTTATATTATTTTCTTATGTCATGCTGTAAATAGACTACTGTCTCCCTATCTTTAACAGCAAACACATAATTAAGGAAGGTGCATTATGAGACCACCTGGGACTTTTGACCAAGCCCACAGCAGTGTCCTAACATAAAAAACTACAGGAGAGAAGTATGTATTCTAAGAAGCCTTCCATGAACTTCCACATGAGGCTAAACACCTTTTATTAGACAAATCCTTCCTCCCATAGCTCTCACTGCTTACTGCTTTCACAGTTCTTAGCAGAGGACATCAAAAATATCTTTGTTCTCATTCGTCACCCCACACTAGACCGTAAGCCCCTAGAGATCAGAAACATTGTCAAATTGCTCGTTTTTGCAATCCCAGGACCCACCACAGTCCTTGGCTTAGTGATAATGCTAGCTGGATTATAACTCTCAATTATTCTAGGCTACCTACTCATAAGAGGTAGAAACGAATTCCCTGAATAAAGTCAAGGCAGAGCTTGAGACTCTTGGGTATCTTTTCTCATCAACAGGCAACAACTTATCATCACCCCTGAAAGAAGTGATAGGTAAGGCTTTTCTTCTTGATTATTTCCTAACAATTTTATCTCTATATTCCCAAATCTGTTTGGCTTTTATAGGAGATATATGTATTTTTTTTTTTTAATGATGAAATCTAACCGCAACCATGTTGGATTAATCTGCCAAAGGAATAAACATGTTTAGAAGATTTCAGGTCTACAGGAGCAAGCCTGGGGTCTAGGCCCTGAAGACTCTGCTTCAGTTTCCCTGTGTGTTAAGATGAAAGAAGAAATGCAATAATAGCACAGCCCTGCCTCACAAAGATAGCAGAAGAGATTACATAAGAATGTGCTTTGTCTTCTTTAAGAAAAAGAAGTATGAAAACTCAGTATTATTCCTGAAAACTTTTGTTACTCTGGGCTGATTAGAAATTTACAAATAAGGTTAATTTACAGATAAGTATAATCTTTTCAAGGAACCCTTCTCTCTGTAGTTCCTGGTATAAATATATGTTTAAAATCCAGTTCATGTGAATTTATACTGATTTGGGGTTTTAAAAGTTATAAACTACATTTACCTCCCCAACTTTCTAAAAGATGACTGGGTGGGGAGGAAACAGGATATTACTAATTCACATTTAAAAACAGAGTAAAACCTTTTCTCTCTCAATTTTCTTATAGTAATCTATCAGATTTTAAGTTTCTGGAAGGAAAGACTTCTCCCTGTATCTACTGCAGTGCTTAGTTAAACTCAAGTTTGCCCCCCAGTAAAACAGTGTGATATAATGCAAAGAGGCTGGGCTAGGATTCAGAACTATGTTTCCTACAGTTCTCTATATCTCAATATTCTCATCTGTAAATGTACCTAGTTCATTGTCCTGGTATAAACTTAAAAACAGGTTAACAAAAATAAAATAATTTTTAAAAATTATATGAAAATGTACTTATTAGGCTAGCCTTCAAAATAATAAGAAAATCAGTAACTTTCTGTATAAGTTAGGTCAAAAGGAAATACGCTGATACTATTTTTTTAATTGAAGTACAGTTGATTTACAATGTTGTGTTAGTTTCAGGTGTACAGCCAAGTGATTCAGCTATTTATATATGTGTGTGTGTGTGTATATATATTCTTATAAATATGTGTATATATATATATTCTTTTTCAGATTCTTTTCCATTATACACTATTATAAGATACAGTTTCCTGTGCTATACAGTAGGTCCTTCTGATACTATTTTTATTTCAGGTAGGTTATAAATAATTTATAATAGAATGTCAAAATCTTTACTATAAGTTTGTATCAAAATACTAAAGTAAAATCCTTTACCTTTTCTAAGTCTTCAATTTCAGAACTGAAGTTTTTACCCTCATCCATCATTTCCTCTTCTTCAAGAGTTCTTTCATCATCATAGTCATGGACCAACATCTCAGCAGTGGGGTCAAAATCATGATCCTCAGAAGACAAAGACCCAACTGGAAGGAAACAAACTGAATCACTTTACAGGTTCACAAGGCTATTTACAAAAGAAAATAATTTGTGTTCTACTGCCAGTTCCTTAATACACTTGTCTAAAAGCAGTAGAAAAATGTGACAAGGATTATGAAAGGAAGACTTAACAAGAGTCTTATACAGTGAGGCTAAAAACTTCAGTAGAAGGGAATATTAACTTTACTCAAATTCTAACCCTCAAATAAAGGTTCAAATCACAACAGAAATGTGGTTTTTAGAACAAATAACAAGTTTCTGTGAAGCAGTTATACAGCAATTCAGTCTTCAAAAGCACTACCTCACTTTTCATGTCTGTAACAGTATTTCAAGCTCCCCAGCATTAAACCATAAGAGCACGCTTTTCTTTGGACTACTAATAAAGTTCTTAAGGTTATGTGAAGGGAATACAGAAAATCATATCTAAGAGCTTTGGAAGATGTATCCCATTGCAAGTTGTTTTGGTAAATTCCAACTTGTTTATAAGATGGTAATGCTTGGGAATTCCCTGGTGGTCCAGTGGTTAGGACTCTGCACTTCCACTAAGGGAGGATGGGTTCGATCCCTGGTTGGTAACTAAGATCCTGCAAGCTAGGTGGTGTGGCCAAAAAAAAAAAAAAAAAAAGATGGTAATGCTTTTTAATGGCAAAGCTGAAGTCAACAGGATACCCTGAAAACCAAGTGGAGAAATGAATACTATTCATAATCCCGAGAAAATGAAGTCAAATTTATGAAAAACAGGATTTTCTCCATTTGTTTTACTCTACTATGTAATTTAATTAGATCACTCTCAGAGCAGGCAAGGAAAGAAGTATTAGAATCTTGGAGTGGAGAAAGGGAGAAAGGGAAGGAAGCATATTCAACACAAAAAGTTTGATGTGTTTTTAGTCAAGCTATTTAATATTTTAAAATTTCAAACATTTAAGGACATTAAGATCATTACCAAAACACTGAACTAGACCAAAGATTTTTCACTATGGAGAAAACCACAGACAATTCAATGTTTTTGATTCCGAGTTCAGAGAACTCTAATCATTAGCCCTAAAAATAATAAAATTCCTATGGGACTCTATTCTTTAGGAGGTTTACATTATAATGTTATTTTTTGAATGCTGAAAGATATTAACCTGCTCATTTTAAAAGCCTGTTGAAGTACAGGTAGTTTAAGTTAATTTTAGAGAAAGATGAATATTTGTTAAATAGCTGAAAAGCAGAACAGAAACCATTACAAATTTTCTTTTTTTGAGAAATTCCTGGAAACTTCTGGGGTATGCCAAAGTGCAAGGTTTGAAGTAGATGGTAACTTTTCTACCTCCTTGAAGGCAGAGCGCTACCCTCCTTCTAATCCACATATCACCTGGCACACTTTAGGGCTTCCCCTGAAAAGGAAAGTGTTCATTCAATAACGGCCAGAAATGGAAGGGCTTGAGGGTCTACTCTTGGCTTTGTCCCTGGCTTTCTGGGATCTGAGGCAAGTCATTTAAACCGTCGGGGCCTGGGTCCAGTTTTTCATTTATAAAATTCATAGGGCTGGCTTAATGACCTCTAGTCTCTTCTGGTTCTAAAATGCTCTTAAAAATTGGCTAATTGATTATAAACAAGTTATAAGTTTGTTTAAACACCAAAACCACACTTTTTGCTTTTTATTTAGATTGCAACTTCTTAAAAGCAGACAGTGATGCAAAATGGAAAAATTCCATTATCATCCAGATGTTTGGCATCATGTACATAAATATTCTTTCCCTGAAATCAGCTATAACAAAGAAATGTTTGTCTCAAAATTAAAGAAACTTTAAACAATTTTTAAATGTAAAGACATAGCTATTTTCAAAATAGCCACAAATTTCTTCTACTTGGTGTTAATTATTTTATAATACCTTAAACGGTAATCAAGTGAGACATTAAAGGTTGACTAAAGACACGAAGTAATACGCAAGGAGATGGACTCTAAGGCAACATGTGGTAACAAAAGACTTGGGAGCCCATCCAGACTCTGTTATTAACTAGGTAACTCTTGGTAGAGTTATTTAGAAGTCTCCTCAAGTGTAAAATAAGGGAGTTGAACTAGTTCAGAGGCACTTTTCCTGGAGACTATGAGAGGGAAAAGAGGCAGCCAAAAGGGGGCTGGAAAGAGAATAAGAAACTGAAACAAAGTTGTCCTTAACATTTTAGCACATGAGGAAAGGTTTCTGCCATAGCTGGGTTTCAGGGGTTCCACAAACCCCAAGTTATATGCAATTATCCATTATGTGCAGAGTTCTGGAGACAGAGTCCCTTGCTTTCATCAGATCCTGACAGGGGTTTCTAACACCAAAATGGTTAAGAAACACTGCCCTAGATGATCTAATGTTGTCTCACCTCAAAAACTCTGTATTACCACTTTTCTGTGCCAAACTCAGAAAGTATGTGTTTCTTTTGATTAGGACAGCTTTACGTAACTCTCAATTTTGAATTTAATACAATCCACAGACACTTCTCAATTATGAAAAATGTATGAGACAAAATACGGGGAGATGGAGAGTCAGGATTAATGATCAATATAAGCACCCCCAAAGTTCTGACAAATTAAAGAGAGGATTTCTCAAAAAAATTAAAATCTAAACTAAATTGCTAAAGTTAGTGGAAAGTTTGGGAAAGATTTGGGATTAACCGTTTCAGCCTTGGAGAAAAAAACATGATATGTGACAAAGATCTATTACTTAAAAAGAACGTTTGTCAATTAGCAGCTCTGTAACAAAAGTAGCAGCTCTCAATACAAAAGTATTTTTTCAACATGCCAGATAAAAGAGAGAAAAGAGTATAACTGTTCCTTCCTCCAACAGCTTAATTACCAAAATGAACACTGAAACGTCTTAAAAACAAATGATGAAAAACTCGCAAGACAAATTTTTGTTGGAAAAATTGAGCAATAGATCTTTGGGTCCCCATCACCCTTTGGGACCCACTGAAAAGTAAGAAAACAGGACAAACCTGGGCTCGAACTTCCAAAAGAAGCCTAGGAGAGAGAAGAAAACGTGCGGTTAGATCGCGCAGCCAGGGAAAGAGGCAGCGCCGGCAACAGGGCGCAGAGGAGGCGGAGCCCAGCGCTCCTCCGCAGCTGCCAAAAGTGCAAGACGTAGCTTCGCTCCAATCGCTCCCGGCCCCTTTCGGGCCCCTCTTGGCTGCCTCGCCTTCCTCCCCGAGTCCGTAATGTACAAACTCGCACACCGGGGACGAAGCCCGGTGTCTAACTGACAACTCCAAGACTCCTATTGGAGCTCAGCAAGTTACAAAGTAGAGAAGCAGAACCCAGAGCAGTCGGCTCACAGCATCGGTCCCCCATACCCCGGCATCTCAGGAGTCCCCAAAATCCCACCCGGCTCTCCACGGCCCCAAACAACAACTCGCAACCTAACACCCTTTCCTGGAAGGGACTCGCCCTGCGCATCTAGTCCACCTCCTGGGGCCCGGTAGCCCCAATTCCTGGGCTTTCCTCTGCCCCCGAGCGTAGCCAGCTCTCAACCGGACACTCGCCCCCAAACCAAAGCTCAAGCCCCCCATACTCTCTCCGGCGTCCGGAGACGCGGATCCGCAGTCCCAGAGATGCTGGTTCCTTCCAGGGTGTTCAGTCGCTCCCCGGGCCCGCCAGCGAGCCCCTCGCCCTAGCGGGCTCCTGCCGAGGGGCTTCTGCTGCGCCACCCCCTCCCCCCAGCTCACTAGTCCCGGGGGACACGGCCAGGGCAGCTCCGCTCGCCCTGCCTCCCCCCTTAAACCCGGAGGAAAGTGGGGCTACCGAGAGTCCGTGGAGAGAGCGTCGAGGGTCTTGGTTCTCCCCGTTTACCCACAGGAGCTCCCGCACCTCCCGGGCTGTGGGGCGGGGAGTCCCGCTCGCCTTTCACGAAGCCCAGCGGCCGCGCATCCCGCTCGCCTCCGCGCCCGGAGCAAAGTGGAGCGTGAGGCTCCTTCGCGCCGCAGCCTGTACCCAATGGGCCGGGGGCACAGAACACTCCTCCAGCAGGGTAGTGGCGCAGCCCGCTCCCCGCTTTGCAATCCGGCCGCGGAGGGGGGGGATCGGTCGGTTTCCACCCACCCCGGCCCCAGGAGGCGGCGCGGAGGCTCCGGCGGCCCGCGTCAGCTGCCCGGGGGCACGGCACAGCGGCGTCCCCGGCCCGGGGCTCGCTGCCGCCGGCCGCCGCCTCCCGTCCGGGCCCGTCGCCCGGCCGGGTCGGGGCAGGAGCCGCCGCGGCCTAGTCCCGGAGGGAGACCGCTCCCGCGCCCGCTCCCGCCCCCCGGCCGGCCCCGCCGCCGCCCGTCGCCGCCCCGCGGCCCCGCGCCGCCACGCCGCCCCCCGTAGGGCCGCGGGAAGGGCCCCGGATCCCCCAAGCCGGCTCGGGGACCGCGGGAAGCCGCCGGGCACCCGCTCCAGCCCGGCCGCTCCTGCCCGGTTTCCCTGCTCACCTCCGCCATATTGGTACCTTTAGGGCGAACGAGCAGCGCCGAGCCCAGTCCCCGGATGGGGAGCCTGAGCCAATAGCAGCCGCCGCCGCCGCCGCCGCCGCGGTCCGCCCGGCACCCGCCCGGCGGCGGAGGCGGCTCGGCCCCTTATAGGGCAGGGCGGCCCGCGACACCCCCGGCCCGCTCGCAAGCCCACCCCATCCGGCGCCCCTCGCCGCGCCCCGCGCCCTCTGCGGGCGCCTCGACCCGTACCCGCGCTCACCCGCCCATCCCCTCTCGGCTGGAGTAAAGTTCCTGCCGAATTGGAGGCAGACGGGGGACGGATGGAAACATCGGCGCAGGACAGACCCACGTCCAGCCAGTCGAGGCCCAAGAACCGGCCGGGGCGGCTGCGGACCGACCGACAGACGTTCCGGTCCGGGAGGGCGTTGGGGAGAGGGGCAAGAGACTTGGAGGGACAACTCGACAGACTTCCCTAAGTAAGAAGAGAGGAGGTGGTGGATGGCCGAGAGGAAGCCCCGAGAAATGGAAGAAGTGGCTGATGGACGGCAGTGTCAGCCCAGAATGAGAGGACAGCGACCAGGCATTTTGCGGTTTCCCCTAAGAGGCCTGCAGGAATGGGGGATGCAGATCAGCGTACACTGGCCCATGGAGTGGACGGTGGAAGTGGTCATTTGCCAGACAGGCTCTGGAAGATAGTGACAGTACGGAAGAAAAGGCAAAAGATCAACAGGGCAAAGAAGTGATAGTGAATAGACTTGCACGATTCAAAGAAGATGCTTATAAAATACAAACTCTGCACGTTCGGGAAAAAAAAATTAGAACAGTTCAAGAGGTTGTTAATCGCCAGATAGGGTGATAATGGAATAGGGTTGATCCCAAATAGGGATGACCCAGAGGTACACACATGATAGACCTGTGGAAGGGCAGGAATACTCAAGGGCCTGAAACTGACCCACCTCCCTCCCAAAAGGTAAAGCATTTGCTTAGGGTCAAATGGGAAACTAGACGTGTGGGCAAGTGGATGGGTTGAGGATGGAGGACAAGGTTTAAGAGGTGTACCTTCTCCTAGGCATGTCTTATGGCCGTTTGGTCTTCATTGGGAGACCTAAGTCTAACTCCTGGCAGGTCCATTTTCACACTGAACAACTTGAGCAAAGTACACAAAAATATTCACCAGCAACTCGTTGGTAGCCCACAGAGGTAAATCCTGCAAGAAGTTCGAGTCCGTATTCCTAGTTGCCTTGGCACACAAGTGTCTTGAGGCAGGAGGCCAGAAATAATATGTATGGAAAACAAAGTAAAAAAAAAAAAAAAAAGTGGAAAAGAGAAGTCGACTGTAAGGTCCTGGATACGTGAGATGCAAACACAATTACAAAAGTATAGCAGGGCCCTATAGAAACTTGGAGAAGAGTGTAATCTCAGACACCAGAGCTCTTCTATCAACTATTGCTAAAACCCGTAATATTAAATAATATAATTGAGGTTATTTGTCGTAATCTCACAAATTGAGAGACTTTTTAGAAGCTTAAACTTTCCATTCTTTTAGTCCAAACATGAAAGGTCTGGATTTTAATCTGGGGTTGCCTTCAATTCTCCCCTCCAATGGTGGAAACTGGATTATGGATAGGAGGGGAGAGGATTACTTTCAACCTTTTTAAGCAAGGCTTCTCAAAAATTAAAGTTATTCCACAGGTGAAAGTTATTTATTTATGGAAATTTTAGGAGAAAAGTCACCTCAACCATTTCAAAACATCATAAAGACATGGAAAATTACACTTTCCCTGCTGTGAAAGATATCTTTCGACATTTTGTCCAGTCAAATAACTCAAAAACAGCTGAACTTTGAAACCAGAGGGCTTGGCACACATTGTATGTACTGTCCTCAGTGAGGCGTTTAGAGTTTTCAAAGTAAAAAATGGCTTGAAATTAAGTGATTAACTTTAGAAAAGTGGTAGTGAACACATCCCATGGACAGAGCCCTGAGCTGGACCACAGGCCAAGCCACCACAGGATGGGGCTGGGATCGAGTCATGAAGAAAGTGTCTCCAGCAGGTGTCTTGTCACACTTAACACTAAGGAGAAACGTTTCCTTCATAGCAAAACGTGGCTAATCCAAACTATAAATGTGGCCTTAGGTTCCATTTTGCCCTATCTAAGAAATATACAGGCTCCTGCACTTGCGTAAACTTAGTAGAGTGTCTGCAGATTCTTTTTATTAAACTATAAAGATTTTGCATAGGCACTTGTAATTTTGGCTGCTTATATTCTCTCCATCCTAGTACGTAATTCATGTAGTCTATGTCCAGGCTATTAAATAAGGATTCATAGAAAGATAAGTGAAGCTAAATTAATTTGCAGATTAAGGAAACAGAGCCATTTTCCACTCCTAATCCCCAGAGAAAAAGTATACCACCCAGTCTTACATAACACATTCCTTTTATGATAAAGTGTGTAAAGTCTACTGTTTGTACATGGATCTTTCATTCTTTTTGATGACAAGGCTTCTAGGAGTTGGTACAGATAAAAAGTCCCCTTGTTCTAGGGAGTTGAAATAAAAAATTACTTTTTACTGTTGTTATTATTATACACAACAGGTGGCATTATATAGAAAGTAAGTCCTATGCTGGACGCTGGGCACAATGGGATCACCGTAAAAGTCCTTGTCAAAGCTTACCGTGTAACTGAGTAATTTTTATATGTGGTGGATGGGAATCGGAGCAAGAAAAACTCAAAACTGAAACCACAGTAACACCTAAGGAGAACCAAAATGTAATAACATCCTCCAGCCATCTTTAGAAATGAAATAAATCAAGAAAAGATTATAAATGTATGGTTTGAGATGTCTTACAATAAATATATACAATAAAATAAGAAAATGTACGTATAAAAAATGAGGGCCAGTGAAACTAATTAGCCTAGGAGATTAACACCAGAGAAGAAGTTAGAACAAGAATATGCAGGTAATGAGGTGTGATACGCAACATGAGAGTTAAACCATAAATTTGGCTTAGAGCTTTCCGGAGCTAAAGCAAAAAATAAAAAATAAATACAATCGTTGCTTGATTCTCACTGTCCTTGAGAAGAAATGTACAAATTCTTCCATGGAAACAAAGCTTTTCAGAACCTTTAAAGAAATGTCTTGCCTGAGCTACATAATAACGTAGTACTGTAGAGGGCAATATCCTCTACCAGATCCTCAAAGGGCACTGGCAGGGTTTACAACACTGTTTCTTTTAGTGACCATCCATGACAGTTGAGGGCACCCTATAAATGTATGACCTACTGAAAGCAGTTTTAACAGGGCCACGGTAATGCAATACAAATATTTAGCTTTCTACAGATTCCATCTAACCCAAATAGACTATCCAAAGTTAATGTCTCAATCTCAAGTGCCTGTGCTAGTCAGGCAGGCGCAACGAACAAGTGAAGCTGGCCATTGTGAGGACGAAAGTAGGGGCAATAGCAAACCAGTAGACAGTAACCCTGCCGGAATGGAGCAGCCACTAACTCAGTCTCAGCAGACTGGCTCTAGCCTTGTGAGAACGTGGGCCCAGTGCTTCCAGGCATTCTCAATTTCCAAGAACAGCTGGAAAGCCGGATTTTTATGTGACATCTCCTGGTTTTTAAAATTTATCAACTAGGGCTTCCCTGGTGGCGCAGTGGTTGAGAATCTGCCTGTTAATGCAGGGGACACGGGTTCGAGCCCTGGTCTGGGAAGATCCCACATGCCGCGGAGCAGCTGGGCCCGTGAGCCACAACTACTGAGCCTGCGCGTCTGGAGCCTGTGCCCCGCAACGTGAGGGGCCGCGACAGTGAAAGGCCCGCGCACCGCGATGAAGAGCGGTCCCCGCACCGCGATGAAGAGTGGCCCCCGCTTGCCGCAACTAGAGAAAGCCCTCGCACGAACCAAAGACCCAACACAGCCAAAAATAAATAATAAATAAATAAATAAAGTAGCTATAAAATTAAAAAAAAAATGTATCAACTAATTTTAAAAAAATGTTCAACACAATGTAGATTAAATAAACCACGTTAAATAAAACACGTGAACTGTGAGCTTCCAGTCTGCAGACTCTTAGAATCTCTTAACCTTACCTCTCAACACGGCTTCGGGTAAGACTGTAATACCAACATTTCAGCTCGCTATCACATCAAACTTCTTGCATTTTTCTAAACATATCCATTTATCCTGCGTGAAACTCAAATATTTCTTGACGGAATGGATGACTACTCTCCGAGAAAGCTAATTCACTGTAGTAAGCTTTGCCTAAACAACGAGTGTTAACAGAAGGGAGATGGTCTATGTAGTTATTAAAAAAAAAAGAAAAGAAAAGAACTTTCACAGAGACAAAAAAGAGAGAATGAATCCTCAGTTCATTACAAAGAAAAAAGGAACCTGGTCCACTGACATGAGAATCTACTGGACCCATGAGTCAAGGATGTCCTCGAAACAAGATGGACATTATCAGGCTAACATACCTTTGTAAGGCAACCCAATTGTAAGATCTTATAACAGTAATGTTCCTTAATTTAAGGGCCATTCTCAAAAGAATTTTGAATAACTGTATCCCTTTCCACATATCCAAGTTGCATCTAATTTTTTTATTATAAATGTAAATAGGTGCAAAGGATATATTAATACTTTCCAACATATTGTAATGGTGGTCATTTAAAAATAAAGGTAGGGACTTCCCTGGTGGTCCAGTGGTAAAGAATCCACCTTACAATGCAGGGGACGTGGGTTCGATCCCTGGTCAGGGAACTAAGATCCCACATGCCGCAGGGCAACTAAGCCAGTGCGCCACAAATTCTGAGCTCGCTCCCCTCAACTGCATACCACAAAACTACAGAGCCCATGTGCCCTGGAGCCTGCGCGCCACAACTAGAGGAGAGAAAACCCACACGCCACAACTAGAGAGAAGCCCACGCACCAAAGCAAAGAGCCTGCGCACCACAACAAAAGATCCCGCAGGCTGCAACTAACACCCAACACAGCCAAAAATAAATAAAATTAAAATAAATAAATAAATAAATAAATAAAATAAAAATAAAGCTGTTATATAACACTACAAAATGTATGCAATGGAATCTAAATACCATAGCAATTTGATATATCCATCATTCTATAAAAAAGAATAATTCTTCTTTAACAATAGGAAATTTTACATTTCTTTTTCTCCTTGAATTCATATTCTCATTCTATTTCCTGCAAAGAATTTTATCCCAGTGTAATATGCTTTATGCCTAGAAGTCTTTGTTGATACCCCATTATCATTCTCTGCCACAAATATATCTCTATAAATTGACACTCAAAATTAAATAATTTTCCTCTAGAATATCAATACAATTATTAATTCATAATTGATCAAAACAATATAAATGTGTTAAAAATTTTGATTAAATCTTATTGAACAAAAATACAAATTACATTGGAAACCAATCTCTTAATAAGATGAATGGAACCTTAAAAAAATTAGTTCATGTACCTATGGATGAATATTTCTTAATGCTAGAATCCTATATATATATTTTTTGGCCGCACCGTGTGGCATGTGGGATCCTAGTTCCCCGACCAGGGATCGAACTCGTGCCCCCTGCAGGGGAAGTGCAGAGTCTTAACCACTGGACTGCCAGGGAAGTCCCTTGAGTACCTATTAAGTACATATTTTTTCGTATAGTCTTCTTCATCATCACCTTGGAGGTAGCTGTTATTGTCTCCACCTTATAGATAAGGAAACTAAGGCTCAGAGAAATTCAAACTTATCTAGCTTTTAAATGACAGAGCTGAATTTGGGCCCAAGTCTGCTTGAATTTAAAGCCTGAGCTCTTTTCTTCATATTAAGATGTTAATGAGTGAACCAAGAACCATTAGAAAACAAAAAGATAGCATTT
Organism: Balaenoptera physalus; assembly: GCF_965194825.1. Lineage (NCBI taxonomy): Eukaryota > Metazoa > Chordata > Mammalia > Artiodactyla > Balaenopteridae > Balaenoptera > Balaenoptera physalus. The sequence continues at coordinate 133,401,253 of NC_138890.1, read as the reverse complement.
AAGTGAAATCTTGATAATTTTATAAACGAGACTAAGCCTAAGCTATCTCTCTTGGGAAAAAACAAGTGCTAAACTAAGGGACCAACTTTTAGAAAAACCTGTGAAACTGGATAAAAGAAAAATGTGTATCAGATCAACTTATTGTAACAATAATACAGTAAGGAAAATAATCTGAGTTATACAGTACTTAAAAGATGGTAAGCGGAGGGCGCAGAGACCATGTCCGTCTCAGTCCCGTTTTTTGCAAACATCTGGCCTAGCACACTGCTTGGCACACAGTGCATGTACACTCAGTAAATATATTTGAATGAATGAATCAGGATCTAGTTCAATGGTAGCCACTTCCTTAGAGAGAAATGACCTAAGGTATACAATAATGATGATAATAGGCAATGAGTCCTAATGCATCATTAGGAACGGTATTACAGAGGCAACAGTCATTCACTTATTAATCCATTTACAAACCATTTCCATCCCTGGCCTTTTGTTAGATTGGGACTGCCCATGTGGTACACGTACCAGGAAGCCCAGCCACAGACACCGGCCCTCTGACTTCACTGTGCAGTCAGGCAGCCCTACTGGCTCACTTGTTCTGACCTGTTGTGGTCCTTTCTCCTTCCTCCACCTCAGACACCCAACTCTCCTCAATGTCGTACCACAGAGTAACATCCCACAGGGCTCCCTTACTTGTGTGACTCACTGGGACATGCTTCTTTGGCTTTTACTCTCAGCCTCTCCCTGAGACCTCCACTCACCCATAACTGAAAGTTTTTCCTGGCCCATACTGGCCACATCAGCTCTACCTGGCCTTCCATCCGGGAGAATAAGGGACATACGATCTCATTGTGCTGGGATCTATAAGGAGATTCATCATAAGTCTACACTGCAAAACAGCTCTCCTCATTCACTAACTTGTATTTCAACTTTTGAAATACTTATGCCCCGACATTTATACTTAACACACAAATGAATCCACCCCACCACTGGGTGGATTTCTTTCCAAAATTACCATGTCAAAGTTGTACAAGAACAAGCCTACACTTTGGGAGAACTTCTCTCAATAGAAAGAAGGAATTTTAGGAACTGATTGTATCAGAAACATCTTATGTGCTGTGTTAGTTTGCTAGGGCCACCATAACATAGTACCCCAGGCTCGGTGGCTCAAACAACAGAAATTTATTTTCTCACATTTCTGGAGCTAGAAGTCAAAGACCAAGGTGTCGGCAGGTTTGGCTTCTCCTGAGGCCTCCCTCCTTGGTTTGCAGATGGCTGCCGTCGCATTGTATACTCACATGGCCTTTCCTCTGTGCACACGTATCCCTGGTGTCTCTTTGTGTGTCCAAATGTCCAATTATAAGGACATCACTCAGATTGGATTAGGCCCACCCTAATAGCCTCATTTTAACTTAGTCATGTTTTGAGAGGCCCTGTCTCCAAATACAGTCATAGCCTGCAGTACTGGGGGATTAGGACTTCAACATATTAATTCGGGGGAGGGGGGAAATGATTCAGTCCATAACACGTGCCCCCTCAGATTCTTTCCACCCAATCTGCCTCTCACACTTGCAGCCTCCACTGTGGATGACCAATTCCTTGCACACAGCTCCTGCTGGTGTCTGGCTTCTTCTGCCATTTCTGCACTCAGACAATACATAGCTGCAAAGCATGGAATCTGGCTTCCTGAGTGACTGTTAGGGGGATTGGATGGTGTAAGCCAAAAACGTGGAGGTTTTAATTCCATAGGAGGCAAGCTTAGATGAATGGGGATGTGGGAGACTGCAGGGCGCCAGGCAATTAAATTCCCTTTCCTCCCTCCCTTGGGCGGATGACTCTGGGGCACAGTTTCTCCACCCAGCCTGTCCTGAGATGTCCAGTGGTTGAGCAGATGTACTTGCTGAGTGACTTGCCGGGTCTCCTGTGGCTTTGTCAAGAAGCAAAGACCAGCATGGTTATGTATCACCTGGCACTGCTTTCCATCCTTGCCTGTTTAACTTCCCTCTTTCTTCACTCTTGCTACCATGGCTTTGCACTTCCCCAAATCATCATCTCTTAATCCTTGTCTCAGGCTCTATTTTCTAGGGAACCCAGGATAGAACACTGGCATACTTGCCAGCTGGAAAATGAGACTGAAAAAGCAAAAACAAAAACAAAAAAACAACCCTGTTAATTAGAGACAAACATTGACAAGGAATCTTGGGGCTGATTCTGAGCTGAATACCATGTAATCAATAACATGCTCCTGCATTATATACATCACGTTCAGAGGACTCATCACTCTTTATGAAATATGAGATTAGAAAGTATATCAGTTGGTTCCAACTGGGAACCATTCTAAGATTTAAAACAAAGGAAATTAATCCATGAATTGGTTACATAGGTCATAGGTTTGGCTGAGATGCCAAACAGGGGACTCTGAAGCAATCCATAGATTTGCAAAAGCAGAAAGTGCTACGCCTTCGAAGCTGGAAAGACAAAAGGAAGAATCAATGTTACCACAGCCCAGAGGCCAGTCACTGGGGGAAGCTGGCACTACTGTATGCTTGACTAGCTACAGCTGAAGATAAAGCTGTGCTGGAGATGCAACTAGGCATAGAGAGAAAAGGACAAATACCTTGGCTTTTCTCTTCCCCCTCCAATTTCCTGCCAGTGCCTCCCATTACCTGAACTGGGAAGAAGCCAGCTGACCCAGGAGCCTGGGAAATGCAGCCTGCAGGAATTGGCGCCTGTCATATGGAGCAGTTCAAGGGAAGGATATAGAGTGAAATTAACAGCACAGGGTAAGGACTGGCCCAGAAAACAAGACAGGTTAACTTGGAGAAGTTGTTAGAAGGTCAATAACTTGGAGAAGTTGTTAGAAGGTCAATAACTTTACAGGTCAGGGTACTGTACCTTAGGGGAAAAATATGTATGTAACACAGCTGTAGCATAGTGGACATTGGAATAAAACAGCCCTGAGTTCAAATGTTATTTGCACATGTGATCTTGGAGAAGTCATTTAATTTATCTGAACCTCAGTTTCCTCTTGTCAATCTGTGTTCTAACCCTCTTAGAAACAATGTGTAATGCTTTAGAATTGTCCCACTGAGGGGTGAGGAAGTTGGAATTTTATCCACCAATTCCCATCCCCATTGAAGGTCACTCCTGGCATTCACTCCTGGGCACTTTTGGCCTGCCCTTCCTTCAGGAGGGCCAGGCCCACTGTCTCAGGCAGAGAACAACCTTAGGCATAGAGATGCGGGAACCAGGTGTGTACAGGTACTGTCCAAAGACAACTCCAGGGTAGACTGAGGAATATGGATCAAACATTGGCAGTATCTGTTGCTGATATATAACTGAAAAAGATCTGGGAATCATAATGGACCACAATCCAGCCTTAAATCAGCACAGTTGTGCTTTCATGTTTCCCTAGACCAGGGCTTTTCAAACTTTTCTGACCAATATCCACAGTTAGAAATATAATTTTACATTGTGACCCAGTACACGTGTGTTTGTATAATTACACATATATAACTTAAACGAAAGTTTCATTAAACAATATTTATTCTAAGTAGCATGGACTCTGATATCTTTTTATTTCATTAGACTTTTTTAAAGAAAGGTTGCAAGTCACAAAACCGATTTCATGACCCTCAAAAACCCTCAGTGTATTTTCTTAGCTACTCTAAGTGTGGGCTGCTGCTGTGACAAGTTAAGGGACTGGAGCCAGAATGTAAATAAACTTTGTCACTATGCACTAAAGTCATTAAGCACTAAATTCAGCTGACATTTTTTCATAGCAAGATATTCTCAATGAAGGAAGCAATATGTGTTGATTCATATTTTGGCTCAAGCTCCTTCTCTAGTCAGAGACCAACAGTTCATGGACCAACATACTTCGAGTAGTACTGCCCTAGACCACACTTGAATGGGGTTTAAAAAATGGCTTGTTTTAAGGGTAAAGAAAGAATTTTTCTAACATTTGCCCTTCTCTGTTGTTAAAAGATCCGTAGTCCTCCAAAATCTTCCTCAGTTTTTTCTTGGGGTCTCTAAGGGTCATCTCTGATGATGTCATCAAACCACATTTACAGATGGTCCCCACCCTCTCCTTAGTGCCGAAGGCTAGAAGCGAGGGTGAAGACCACTGCCCACCCCCTCTGCTCACCCCTGCAAGAAGGACCACGTGGTCCATGCTCCTGGCTCCCTGTTCCTGCTGCCACCCAGCCTATGGGGAAATGAGATTCGAGTTCCACTTCTGTGGACCAGAAAAGGAGGAAAACGGGGTCCCACACTGCAACCGTGGGCCCCTTCTCCAGGCTGCAGGTGAGTTCTGTGAAGCTACTATCTTCCAGGACAGCAATCCTCAAACTGGAGGATGCTAGGGCAGTGGGCCTCAACCAGCAGCGATTCTGCCGCGCCCCCCCCAACCCGGTCCCTGGAACATTTAACAATATCTGGAGATGTTTTTGGTAGTCAAGCTGGGGCGAGGGGGTTGCCACTGGCATTTTAGTAAGCAGAGGTCAAGGATGTTGGTAAATATCCTACAATCCACAGGATAGTCCCCACAACAAAGAATTAAATAACCCAAAACACCAGTAGTGCTGAGACTGAGAAACCCCACCCCCAGGGTACATGTAGGCTTCCCAGGGGTGAGCAGGCAGATTGTTCTAAGCTGATTGGTTACTTATCTCCAATTCCATTTGTAATCTTTCCTAAATTTGGTCTTCCACAGTCTGCCAATTCTCCTTTCCCACCTCCCTTTTACAATGACCCTTCCCCCAAATCCCAAATAAACATTCCCAGGTATAAAAACTTCCAAGACACCCCGTAAGGGACAATTTGAGTCCACAGCTCCCTCCTGTGAGAAGGAACTGTGAGGCAGTTCCCTGGGTGCAGAGCGAAAGAGCTTCATAAAAACACTAAAGCTGCAGCATCTTGTTTCGTGCAGGTGACAAACTCCTGCAAGCCTCTGAACCTTATGCAGCCATCTATATGTCTTAGAATTATAATCCAAAAGTAAGGTAAGTTGATCACAGGGAGACATATGAACACATTTATATTAATTGATAAATGAAGTCAGATTTTTTTTCTGACTGAAAATTCAATCTGGTTAATGGGTCTGACAATGAGGACTGACTTCGCCATTTCAATTATACAGCAGACATTTCCATAAACTAAATTGGCTAAATCTGCAGGCCAAGGTACAATATATGACATGCCAGAAATGACATCTTTTTCAATTATTTAGATTAATATAGAAAAATTTACATGTTAACTTAAAAATGTGAAAGGAGGGTGACACTGTTGGTGTGAATGTAAGCTGGTGCAGCCACTGTGGAAAACAGTATGGAGGTTCCTCAAAAAACTAAAAATAGAATTACTATATGATCCAGCAAATCCCATTCCTGGGCATATATCCAGACAAAACTATAATTCAAAAAGATGCATGCACCCCTATGTTCATAGCAGCACTATTCACAATAGCCAAGACATGGAAACAACCTAAATGTCCATTGACAAATGGATGGATAAAGAAGATGTGGTACTAAGATCAGGAACAAGGCAAGGTTGCCCACTCTCACCACTATTATTCAACATAGTTTTGGAAGTTTTAGCCACAGCAATCAGAGAAGAAAAAGAAATAAAAGGAATCCAAATAGGAAAAGAAGAAATAAAACTGTCACTGTTTGCAGATGACATGATACTATACATAGAGAATCCTAAAGATGCTACCAGAAAACTACTAGAGCTAATCAATGAATCTGGTAAAGTAGCAGGATACAAAATTAATGCATAGAAATCTCTTGCATTCCTATACGCTAATGATGAAAAATCTGAAAGCGAAATTAAGAAAACACTCCCATTTACCATTGCAACAAAAAGAATAAAATATCTAGGAATAAACCTACCTAAGGAGACAAAAGACCTGTATGCAGAAAATTATAAGACACTGATGAAAGAAATTAAAGATGATACAAACACATGGAGAGATATACCATGTTCTTGGATTGGAAGAATCAACACTGTGAAAATGACTCTATGACCCAAAGCAATCTACAGATTCAATGCAATCCCTATCAAACTACCACTGGCATTTTTCACAGAACTAGAACAAAAATTCTCACAATTTGTATGGAAACACAAAAGACCCCGAATAGCCAAAGCAATCTTGAGAAAGAAAAATGGAGCTGGAGGAATCAGGCTCCCTGACTTCAGACTATACTACAAAGATACAGTAATCAAGACAGTATGATACTGGCACAAAAACAGAAATATAGATCAATGGAACAGGATAGAAAGCCCAGAGATAAACCCACACACATATGGTCACCTTATCTTTGATAAAGGAGGCATGAATATACAGTGGAGAAAAGACAGCCTCTTCAATAAGTGGTCCTGGGAAAACTGGACAGCTACATGTAAAAGAATGAAATTAGAACACTCCCTGACACCATACACAAAAATAAACTCAAAATGGATTAAAGACCTAAATGTAAGGCCAGACACTACCAAACTCTTAGAGGAAAACATAGGCAGAACACTCTATGACATAAATCACAGCAAGATCCTTTTTGACCCACCTCCTAGAGAAATGGAAATAAAAACAAAATAAACAAATGGGACCTAGTGAAACTTAAAAGCTTTTGCACAGCAAAGGAAACCATAAACAAGACAAAAAGACAACTCTCAGAATGGGAGAAAATATTTGCAAATGAAGCAACTGACAAAGGATTAATCTCCAAAATTTACAAGCAGCTCATGCAGCTCAATATCAAAAAAACAAACAACCCAATCCAAAAAAGGGCAGAAGACCTAAATAGACATTTCTCCAAAGAAGATATACAGATTGTGCCAACAAACACATGAAAGAATGCTCAGCATCATTAATCATCAGAGAAATGCAAATCAAAACTACCCGGTCAGAATGGCCATCATCAAAAAATCTACAAACAATAAATGTTGGAGAGGGTGTGGAGAAAATGGAACTCTCTTGCACTGTTGGTGGGAATGTAAATTGATACAGCCACTATGGAGAACAGTATGGAGCTTCCTTAAGAAACTAAAAATAGAACTACCATACGACCCAGCAATCCCACTACTGGGCATATACCCTGAGAAAACCATAATTCAAAAAGAGTCATGTACCACAATGTTCATTTCAGCACTATTTACAATAGCTAGGGCATGGAAGCAACCTAACTGTCCATTGACAGATGAATGGATAAAGAAGATTCCATATATACAATGGAATACTACTCAGCCATAAAAAGAAACGAAATTGAGTTATTTGTAGTGAGGTGGATGGACCTAGAGTCTGTCATACAGAGTGAAGTAAGTCAGAAAGAGAAAAACAAATACCATATGCTAACACATATATATGGAATCTAAAAAAAAAAACAAAATTGGTCATGAAGAACCTAGGGGGCAAGATGGGAATAAAGACACAGACCTACTAGAGAATGGACTTGAGGATACGGGGTGGGGGAAGGGTAAGCTGGGACAAAGTGAGAGAGTGGCATGGACATATATACACTACCAAATGTAAAACAGATAGCTAGTGGGAAGCAGCCGCATAGCACAGGGAGATCAGCTCGGTGCTTTGTGACCACCTAGAGGGGTGGGATAGGGAGGGTGGGAGGGAGGGAGACGCAAGAGGGAAGAGATATGGGGACATATGTATATGTATAACTGATGCACTTTGTTATAAAGCAGAAACTAACACACCACTGTAAAGTAATTATACTCCAATAAAGATGTTTAAAAAATAAAATAAAATAAAAATGTATGGATAAAAAAAAATGTGGTACATATGTACAATGGAATACTACTCAACCATAAAAAAAGAATGAAATAATGTCATTTGCAGTAACATGGATGGAACTAGAGATTATCATACTAAGTGAATTCAGTCAGAAAGAGAAAAACAAATACCATACAATATCACTTATATGTGGAATCTAAAATATGACACAAATGAACCTATCTATGAAACAGAAACAGACTCTCAGACATAGAGAACTGACTTGTGGTTGCCAAGGGGGAAGGAGGTGGGGGAGGGATGGATTGGGAGTCTGGGGTTAGTAGATGCAATCTATCATATATAGAATGGATAAGGAAGGTCCTACTGTACAGCACAGGGAACTGTATTCAATATCCTAAGATAAACCATAATGGAAAAGAATATAAAAAGAATGTACATACATGTGTAACTGAATCACTTTGCTGTACAGCAGAAATTAACACAACATTGTATTATAAATCAACTATAATTCAACTTAAAAAAATGTGAGAGGAAGGGTGATAGAAGCCAGAATAGAGGTTACCTATGGGTAAGAGAGGGCAGGTATCAATAAGAAGGGAGCATGAGGGAGCCTGCTAAGGTGCTGGAAATGTTCTACGTCTTGATCTTGGTGGTGGTAATGTGAGTGTATAAATATGGAAAAATTCACTGAGCCTTACACTTAAATTCTGTGTACTTTAGAAAAGCTATATTTTAATAAAAGCAAGAAAAAAGTAAAGGTTTTTTTTCAAAATTCTTTTGTGAGAGTATTCAAGCAAAAAATGTTGAAGACTACTGCTTTGGGAGAATGAGAGGACTAGATTTTCCTGGCTTTTTTCCTTGTTTTCCTATAGCCATGGTCTAAAACATGTCTCTTCTATCCTCTATCCTCAAGACTCCTTCTTCCTAACCTGTCTCATTTGCTTCCCAAGCCCTTCCACTAAGCCCCTGGAAGTTATATTCTGTGATCAACACACCCCTACACCATGAATCACTTCCCAGGCATTTCCTTCCACCACCTGCCTTAACTGAAATCTACCTCCTCTCCTTGACTGCCCCAGCCCAGGACACCATCTTTTCAGACTGCACAGACCTCAGAGTCAGGAGGGGAGGTTATGGCCTTGCTCTTCTGATAGGAAGCAGGGTGCTGCACCCTCTGAGAATCCTAGCACTCAGTCATACAACCTTCGCCCCCGTCACCGTCATTTACTGACTGCCTGGCCACTGCCCTTCACCCACCGAGGATCTGGTGTACACACAGCCTTCTCTGCCTCGATCCCTGCTATTCTCTTGGTTACATTTATACTTAACAGAAGATTTCAATTTCGATAAAGTCCAGTGTATCCATTTTTTTCAATGGTTGGTGCTTTGGTAGCCTATGTAATTTTTGCCTACTCCAGGTTTTCAGAGATTTTCTCCAATATCTTTTTTTCAAAATATGTTATAGTTTTAACTTTACCATTTAGGTCTATGATCTAGTTTGAGTTAATTTTTATGTATGGTGTGAGTTAAAGGTCAAGGTTAATTTTTTCTATATAGATATACAGTTGTCCCAGCACCATTTGTTGAAAAGCTTTCCCCATTGAAATAACTTGGCACTTTTGTCAAAAATCAGCTGAGTACAGTGGTCCCTCAGTATCTGTTGGGGGTTGGTTCCAGGACCCCCCCCCCACTCCCACCCCCGCTTAGATACCAAAATCCACAGATGCGCAAGTCCCTTATGTAAAATGGTATGGTATTTGCATATAACCTAAATCCTCCCGTATACTTTAAATCATCTCTAGATTACTTACAGTACCTAATATTGATACTGTAAATGTTATGTTAATAGTTGCAAATACAATGTAAATGCTATGTAAATTGTTACTGAAGTGTGGCAAATTTAAGTTTTGCTTTTTGGAAATTTTTGGAATTTTTAAAAAGTATTTTCGATCTGGGGCTTCCCCAGTGGTCCAGTGGCTAAGACTCCACACTCCCAATGCAGGGATCCCGGGTTCAATCCCTGGTCAGGGAACTAGATCCCACATGCCACAACTAAGAGTTTGCATGCCACAACTAAAAGATCCCGCATGCCACAACTAAAGATCCCACATGCCACTGCTAAAGATCCTGCGTGCCACAGTGAAGATGCCGCATGCTGCAACTAAGATGTAGCAGAGCCAAATAAATAAATAAATATTAAAAAATATTTTTTTTGATCTGAGGTTGGTTGAATGTGTGGATGTGGAACCCACCAATACAGAGGGCAGACTGTACTATGCGGTTTTACATGAGGGACTTGAGCATATGTGGATTTTGGTATCTTTAGGCAGTCCTGGAACCATTCTCCCGGATACCCAGGGATGACTGTATATATAATATATATATTCAATTGAATCAACTGAGATATTTATATTACATTATATACATTTTATATATATACATATAATGCCTATTTCTGGGCTTCATATTTTGTTTCATTGTTCTATATGTCCATCCTTTAGACTATTCCACACTGTCTCAATGACTTATAGTAATAAGATGTATAATAAATCTTGAAATCAGGTAGTGTAAACCCTTCAACTTTGCTCTTTTTCAAAATTATTTTAGCTATTCAACATCCTTTGCTTATTCCATATGAATTTTAGGATCAGTTCATCAATTTCTACAAAATGCCTACCAATATTTTCACTGAGATTGCACTGAATCTACAGATCAATCTGGAAAGAAATGACATCTGAACAACAGTGAGTTTTGCAATCCACGAACATGACATATCTCTCCATTCATTTAGGTCTAACTTTCTTTCGGCAATGTTTTATAGTTTTCAGTGTACAGGTCTTGCACATCCTTTATTAAGCTTATCCCTAAGTATTTTATGTGTTTTCAAAACTATTTTAAATGACATTTTAAAATTTTCATTTCACCATTGGTTGTTGCCAGTATATAAAAATTTAATTAAATATTATATATTGACCTTGTATCCTACAACTTTGCTGAACTTATTTATTGTTTTACTAGCTTTTTTGTAGCATCTGTAGAATATTCTATATTCACAAATTTGTCATCTATAGTTAAGACAGTTTTACTTCTGTCTTTCTAATCCAAATATCTTTCTCTTTTTCTTGCTGTAGTACAATGGCTAGGACCTCCAGGACAATGTTTAAAAAAAAATGTGTTAGGAGTACTTATCCTTCCTTGTTCCTGATATTCCTGGGGGAAGGCATATTATTTTTTACTGTTGTGGAGGTTATGAAATATATTCATGATTTCTCTGACACTCCTCCCTTCAAAAAGTGGAGCCTTAATACCCCTCCCCTTGAATGTGGGCTGTAGTTAGTGACTTGTTTCTAATGAATAGACTCTGGTGGAAATGATGGTATGTGACTTACAAAAGACCAGGTCATAAAAGACATTGTGGCTTCCTCCTTGCTTCCCTTTTCTCTTGGATCACTCACTCTGGGGGAAGCCACTTGCCAAGTCGTGAGAACTTTCAAGAAGCCTTGTGAAGAGATCCATATAGTAAGGACATGAGGCTTTCTATAAACAGTGAGTAAGAACCTGAAGCTTTATCCCAACAGCTTCATGAACGAACCATGTTGGAAGCAGATCCTTCAGCCCTAGTCAAGTCTCCAGATGACTATAGCCCTAGCTGATGTCTTGAATGCAACCTCATGAGAGAATCTCAAGCAGAACCACCTTGCTAAGCTGCTCCCAAATCCCTAACCCTCAAAAATTGTGAGATGATAAGTATTTATTGTTTAAGCTGTTCGTTTTGGGGGTAATATTTTACACAACGATAGATAAATAATACAGTCATTAAGTATCGTCATGTTTCCTGTATATGCCCTTTATCATCATTCCCTTCTATTACTAGTTGGCTAAGATTATTTATTGTAAATGAGTGTTGAATTTTGTCAAGTACCTTTTCTCCATACATTGAGATGATCATATGGTTTTTCACCTTTATTCTGGTAATATGGTGATTTTCAACGTCTAACCAACCTTTCATTCCTGGGATAAATGTTACTTTATCATTCCCACTCGATGATACATTCATCTTGTTGAGCAGTAAAAAGGAATGAACTGATACATGCAGCAACATGGGTGACTCTCAAAAGCACTCTGGTTCCATTTATATTAAATTCACGAAATAGCAAAACTAATCTAGAGACAGAAAGTAAATCAGTGCTTACCTGGTGGCAGAAAGTGGGTGGGGATTGACAGCACAGGGCAGGAGGAAAGGGTGATGGAAATATTCTGTATCTTGATTATGGTAGTGCTTATACAAATTTACATTTGTAGTGGTTATACAAATGTATAACTCATTAATCAATGCCCTTAAAATGGGTGCACTTAAATGTAAGTGAATTTCACCTCAAGAGAGTTGATGTTTAAAAGTTTATACTTGAATTCTGTGAAACTGAATAGGTTGAGAATGTATTTCCTTGTCATGCCCATTAAAATAAAAATGCTAAAACAGTAGGTCTAGGTTATCTTTAAGCATGGTTATCTGTGTTACAACTAAAGCTAGCAATTTGGTTAATGACCACAGTAAGAGAGAAAACACTGGCCTAGTTAATGGATTTAATCTATTTTCCAAGTCTAAATGGTTGTTAAGTAAAGGCTTCTGCTGTGTATAGAATCATTACTGTAGGGAAGTGTACTCACTGGGCCTATTTTCCTAGGGTGAAATTCAAATATGTTTGAGAAATCCAAACCCAAGTCAGTTTTCCAAGGGAGAAACCTCTACTTAAGTGATCTCAGCCTCAGAATAAAGGGTTAAACAGAAACACAATCCATGACTTTTCTGATGGTTTTTCTCATTGTGCTGAAAGCATTTCTTCTTTAGCTGCGATAATCTTGAAATCTGTCTCACCCTGAACTAGGACTCTTCGGCCTGGAACACATAGAAATGGTACAAATGCCAACACTTGTTTCTAAATAAACCAGCCATAAAAGAGAAGTTGTTGATAAGAGGAACAACCAACATTATCAATTGTAAGTTACTGTCAGTAAAAACTGTGATTTTTTTGTAACCAAGCCTAATGCTGACCCTCCTGTCTCTTATCTTTGCATTTGCAGAAAATGAAAAGACTGGAGGAAATGAGAGTCTACCTCTAAACTGGTAATTGCCCTGGCCATGCTCTCATCCTTGTCACTCTCAGGCTGGAATTCCAGAATAGCTGCTGCCCCCAAGTCAGCTCCTCCTGCACCCCTCAGCTTGTCATTCCAGCAACAAGAGCAAAAGAGAAAGAAAAGGGCTAAGATAACTGTCAGTCACATTCAACTTTCCTCTTTCTCTACTCTTTTATTTTGAGGGTGGAATCTGAGAACCTCACTATCTGCAACCCCTTTTCCTTAAGTTGGGGAAGCCAAGAGCTACTTATGCCTCTGTGATGGAAAATGTCTTTTGTAGGAAAACGTGAAGAGCCCTGATATCAAGGAAGTGCAAGACAACTGAGGTCAGGAAGCCCAGGGGAATCCAGGAGTCAATAGCAAGAACTACGGGGACCATAATCCAAAAGACAGATAACTCAGGATGAAGATGTGAAAAAATTAGAACCTTCACACACCACTGGTGGGAATGTAAAATGGTGCAGCTGCTTTGAAAGGCATTCTGGCAGTTCTCAACAGGTTAAACATAGTTACCACATAACCCAGCAATTCCACTCCTAGATGTACATCCAAGAGAAAGGAAAACATGTGTCCATACAATAATTTATACACAAATGTCAGAGCAGCATTATTCATAACCACCAAAAAGTGGAAACAACTCAAATATTCATCAACTGAAGAAAGGATAAACAAAATGTTGTATATCCATACAATGGAATATTATCTGGCAATAAAAAAGAATGAAGCACTGATATAATATGGATAGATCTTGAAAACATTATTCTACCTGAAAGAAGCCAGTCATAGAGGACCATATATTGTATAATTCCATTTAAATGAAACCCCCAGAACAGGCAAATCTATCGAGACAGAAAGTACAACAGATTAGTGATTGCCTAGAGTAGTGAGGGGGAACAGGCACATGGAAGGGCTGGGGGTTGTTGGCTAAATAGTACAGTGTTTCTTTTTGGGGTGAGGAAAGTATTCTAAAATTCATTGTGGTGATGGTTGCACAACTCTAAATTTACTAGAAGTCATTGAATTGTACACTTCAAATGGGTGAATTGTAGGGCATGTGAATTATATTTCAATAAAGCTATTAGAAGAAAAACAAAAATACCCAAAACATACAGGGGGCCAGGGCAGGAATGGAAAACCCAGAAATTAGCCAGAGGGAAGAGGAAGCAGGCAGGTGGCCTGAGGCAGTTCCTAGGCCGCACTACAGTGCCGCTGCTGTCGGTCTGTATTTGCTACAACATGAGGCATGGATGGGATAAGCTGAATTTAAAGGGCCAGGGATGGGCTAGACACTACTGTACAGCAAGCTGCTGTTTTTATGGCAGAAGACTGCTTATATAGTTGCTATTAAAAAGTGCCAAGAGGCTGCTTCTGTGCTCAGGTCTCTTTAGGGGGCAGATGGTGAGCCCCATGTTCATTTGTTTATTTAGGTCCTCAGAGTCAGGAAGTTGACTTACTCATTCTCTGTTCAAGACATTTTATCCTCTTTGATCCCATATAAGGCCTTTGGGGGGGGTATATTCCTGTATATTTATTCCTTTTTACTCCTATATTCTACCCAAGCAACCATTCTAGTGGGCATAATGAACATCTTTTGGATAGTATGTGCACACTTGCATATGGAGTGTTACTGATTTGTATGCAAGTATTCTTAAATTTAGTAAATATTATTGCATTGGACAGCTCATTCTGGTTCTTTTTTTTTCCTCCCCTTTTTTTTTTTCACTCAGCACACTGTTTTTAAGGCCTAGCCATGCTGTTAGGTGTACATCTTTGCTTCTAACTGGTGTGCATCCGCTACATGTTACCAAACTTCTCTCCCCGTGATTGACATATAGGCTGCCTTCCTCTCTCTGCTACCCCCAGTAATGTGTGGCATCCGTGAGAAAGCTCCTCACAGACCTCCAGCCACAGGCAGGGTAACTGAGCAAAGGCCCCAGCTGCTGTACTCTGAAATCCAGCTCTGTGTTTCACCTGAGGTCATGTTTCCCACAGGCTGCTCCCAGCCAGTGACTAAGTGCAGCAGGGACACTAAGACAGGCCCATTCCTGGGAGACATGGGATTCCTCTCACAGCTGATTTTGGCTTGAAGACTTCCTGCTGGACTCAAAGAACCTTCCTTAGTTTGTACAGCAGTCTAGGACACTTCCACCAACAGTTCTTCCCTCTTTCCTTCACTTGGGATCAGACTTGCAACATGGTATGACAGTCCTCCCAACCCTCCCCATTTTCTCTCACAGGCATATTCCCTAGTAAAATCTTTGTACATTTAATTGATTTAACCCACATCTTGGCATCTGTTTTTTGTAAGACTTAGGCTAATCCATAATGCTGTACCAAACATCCTCATACGTGTCCCTTATTAAGTTGTATAAAGATTTCTTGGGGATGTACATCTAGGAGGGAAGTTGTTGAATCCTAAGGTGGGACCAGATTGCTCCCTGGAGGGGCTGCTCCCATCTGCATTCTCAACAGCAATACATGGGATTCCTGTATCTTCTCATCTCTGACTCTCTGTGGCATTACCCACTCATTTCTGTCCATCTAACAAGCGTAGAGTAGTATCTCTTTGTTGTTTTAAATTTCTTTTCTCTGATTACTAAAATTACCGATCATTTCTTCACGTGCTTTTTAGTCTTTAGGAATTCCTCTTCTGTAAATCGCCTGTTACATTCTTTACCCATTTTTATCTTGGGATTGCTTTCTTTTCCTTTTGGTTTTAAGAAATTCCTTGTATATTCTGGATACTGAGCCCCTGTTGATTTTAGACTTTGCAAACATCTCACAATTTACCACCTAGTAACTTTGGTCATGATATCCTTGACTGAACAGAAATCATTCATTTTAATACAAGAACATCTTTGGGGAAGGGGAGAGCTGTTAACATATCACATCATGGTCAAAAATTTGAACCATGGCCAGAAACATCCGGACTTCATTCTAGGCTCACCATCTCCTAGATGTGTACATCTAGGCAAGTTACCTCTCTTTCAACTTTTCATCTCTAAAATGGGGATAATATAAGAGAATCCCACCCATCTGAAGCAATTGGGATAAATAGATCAACTTAAAATGGAGAATCATAAAATGCCATACCTATGTTAAACATTTTCTTTTAACTTAAAACATACAAATATGTATTTATTTATACATCTTTACATAGAGCAAAGGCCTTTTCTTTGGCTATACTGCACATCTTTCTTCTTACCTAATCCAATCCACAATGCATTGGCAATAATTTCCAGTTTGGGATTCTTTAAGGTATATCAAGAATTTATATCTTCTATATTTTTACAAGTTTTTTCTACCTGTTACAATTGTTCTTACCCATATTTAATCGACAGAAAGTTTTTTTATAGTACTTTTCCAGAGCATTCCACTTAATTTTCTTAGGAACAACTCTTCACACTCCTATCTAATGTTTATGTACTAATTAATCAAATTGCACAATTGTAACAAGTACAATAGGCACAAACAGGTTTGAGAACAAAGATAATTTCGTAAGCGTATGACTCAACATGGGGGAGCAGAAGTGCACAGGCAAACCAGAGTCTTTGGCTGTAAATATTCCATGTGTTCTTGGAATTCATCCTTGTGGGTCACGGAGGAAATGGAGAGCCCTGGAGAATCTGATGACTTGTTTTAGTGGATTCTGCTTAGGAGTTTCCATTGTTATCTGCCTTTTGGTTGGTTGTGCTGAATACTGCACCTGGTACCTAGTAAGTGTTCGGTAATTGTTAATCATTATTAATACTAAACTAGTGGTTCTTAACCCTGGGCAACCTGTCTCTTGCTCCTGCAGCTCCTTCCCCCAGCCCAGGAATATCTGACAATGTCTGGAGACTTCTTTGGCTGTCTCAACTGGAGAGGTGGTCTAGTGTCTGGTGGAAAGGTACTAAATAGGACAGTCCTCACAACAAAATGTCAATAGTGCCCAGGTGGAGAACCCTGCACTAGACTACGCACTTCAGGAGAACAGTAACCGTAACAGTAACAGTAACATAGGTATTTATTCACAATTGTATCTCTAGTACTTAACATCTCATGGTCCATAGTAAATAATAAGTATGTGTTGGTGCATGCATGCGGACTGACTAAATGAGAGAGAAGCCTTTGAGACAATTGAGGGCACATTCCCAGAGTCAGGGCCCAAGACTTCAAACGGGCACAAACAGACCCCTTCCCAGAAAATTAATCTAGACTACTCTAGCATCGACATATATACACTACCGAATGTAAAATAGATAGCTAGTGGGAAGCAGCAGCATAGCACAGGGAGATCAGCTCTGTGCTTTGTGATGACCTAGAGGGGTGGGATAGGGAGGATGGGAGGGAGGCTCAAGAAGGAGGGGATATGGGGACATATGTAGGCACATGGTTGATTCACTTTAGTGTACAACAGAAACTAACACAGTACTGTGAAGCAATTATACTCCAATAAAGATCTATTAAAAAAAAAATCTAGACTACTCTGTTCCTGATCCAACTTCTGCATATTACAGCTGGTCAGCTGTAGTTGGTTTGATCCTCATCTGCTTATACTGTTTTTGCCTGTCATATTTACCCACTGAGAATTTTATTATTATTCTTTTGGTAGTTGATCTCTGGCTAGATACCTGAACTTTGCTCTAACCCTGCAATTCAACGTTGGTCCACTTCTCTGGAGAGCCTAGCCCTGCCATCCACTAGTGTTCAGCATCTCACCCTCCTGCCTGGCACCTGAATGCTTGCTTCAGCTCTGCCCCTGGCTGTGAGGAGATTAGATGAAGGGAGAACACAGTTATTATAACTGGTTAAAGAAAGGTCCTGAATGAAGAGAATAAAAGAGGTCTGGCCCAGGGAAGCAGAAGAACTATGTTCTTACCCTGGTTCTACTGCTTATCAGCAATATCTTGGGTAAAATCTCATATTTACTTTTTCTTTACCTCAGTTTTTTCATCCATAAAATGGAAACAATAATGCTTTTCAACCTATTTTATAAAGTGGTTTGTAATAAATAAATATAATAATAAATAAATAAATAAAATGATAACATAAAGGTGATTTTCAGAAAGGTTTACAAATAACCTAAAAGTCTTTAGTAACTGTCAAAGAAACCAACTTTTTTTTTTTTTGTTTGTTTGTTTTTTTAAATTCAACATTTTTTTTTTTAATTTTTTAATTTATTATTTATTTATTATTTTTATTTTTGGCTGTGTTGGGTCTTCGTTTCTGTGCGAGGGCTTTCTCCAGTTGAGGCAAGTGGGGGCCACTCTTCATCGCGGTGCACGGGCCTCTCACTATCGCGGCCTCTCTTGTTGCGGAGCAGAGGCTCCAGACGCTCAGGCTCAGCAGTTGTGGCTCACGGGCCCAGTTGCTCCGCGGCATGTGGGATCTTCCCAGACCAGGGCTCGAACCCGTGTCCCCTGCATTGGCAGGCAGATTCTCAACCACTGCGCCACCATGGAAGCCCGAAACCAACTTTTAAAAAAATGGATATAAATATAAATGTAAATATATATATATATATATATATATATATATATATATATATATATATATATATATATATATATTTATAGACCACATCCCCACGCCCTGGCATTTTCCCAGGCAGGCAGAGAAATGCTATTCCCATTTCACAGATGGGAAAACTGAGTCCCACACAGGTTAAAGTTTTGCATGGTTCAAACAGCTGGTATGTTCCAGAGAGACTGGGCCGGGACACAGACCAATGCTCTTTCAACTAAGATACTAGGCTACTAAGCAGGTCCTTTGAAGACATGTGGAAATGACTTTGATAAAGTAATACAAAATAATCACATTATAAAAGGGTTTGGCATGAAAGGAAGCTGCACAGCATACACCCTAAGGATACTTTTATAGTCATGTCCCAGATGTAAAATTGGGAAACAATAAAACTATGCAGCTAGTTGTCTATTTTTTTTTTTTTTTTTTTGGTTTGAAACATTTCACTCAGAGAGGATTTGCATGTGGCCCTGAAATTTCTCTGCTCATTCAAGTTTTGGCCATTCTTTTTGTGGCATGGATCTACAGAACAGCAAGTGCCATAACCTTTAATTCACGCATGACTGTCTCCTGTGTCACTCTGCGGGATTCAGCCAGGCCTGACAATACTCACGGATGGATAGAAGGAAAGGAGGCAGCAGGACTTGGACGCATCTCTGTCCCGCGGGTCAAACACAAGGGAGGGAGAGGGAACCAGCAGCTGCGTCTGCAGGGAATTCCAGTTTTGTGCACGTTGCCAGGGCGGCGCGACTGGAGAAAGCTGAGCAGGCGGCCGAGAAGGAAGAGGCTCCCAGCACGCATGTGAAGTACAGGGGTGGGGCAGTCAAGGTGGAGCACGCTTAGAAGTCTGGGACACCCAGCCAGGGGTCTGTCAGCACTGGGGATATTTGTGATTCTGGTCCCTGGGATCTGGACTGGCGAGGCCGAGGGAGGCAGCTGTTCTAAGAGGGGATGGGGACATCACCAGCTTATTGAGAACAGGCTCAAATACAGAAGCCCAGACTCAAGACATGGGGCCTGTGAAAGAAGATGGAGCATTCAGGAACAAATTAGGCACTGCTTATGGACCTCTACGGGGGTTGCTCAGCTCAGGAGGAGAAAGACTGCTCTCTGGGGAGAGAAAAAGGAATAAACCAGGCTCCAGACTTGGATGAAGCAGGAGGGGGCTGTCAGCTGTCAGGAGGCAGTGGGACCCTTGATCGCCTCTGTTGCCCCACTGTGAGCACAGTACCCCGCACGCTAGAGTCTCTGGGCTGCAGAACATTCCCTTCTCACCTGCTGCCCCCGGAGTAGCCCCACGGGTCATACCGCAGAGCTATTACTAAAGAGATAAAGGAAAACTTGGGAAACGCTCTGGGTTGAGATTTTAAATATTTACAGTATTCTCTGCAGTTGATTCTCAGTTGACTTCTTTGCTCCCTGGTGCCACCTTGCACCTGCCACTAGAGCTCCTTCTAGGCAGCCAGCCCCAACCTCTTAAACCTGTGAGCGTTCTCTTTGAACAAAGCCCATCAGAGGTGTCTAAATGGGAGAGAGAATTGGACAAAAGGAATGGGGGGAGGGAAAAGGACCAGCTCTAACTGAAGTCAAAGTTGGAAGGAAACTGAAAAGTAAGTGGTATAAAGAGAGACTGCAGGTTGCTCTCCAAAGCATTCTGTGCTAGGATTGAGCCATCCTTGGGTATAAATCTTTTTGATGCTGATCTACAAAGGAACGAATAAATGAATGAATGGACAAATGAATAAATCACTGAATGATTCAAAGAATCAGTGGACTGATAAACAAATGACTGATGAGGATAGGAAAATGGCAGTGTGCAACCATCACTATACAGATATGTGTATGATTGTGTATATGTGTGTGTGTGTGTGTATGCATGAGGAAGAGTTCAAAGGGTTGATGGGTATAATAGGTACACAGAGGGCTACTCTGGCTCTTAGAGAGGGATTGGTGACAAAGTAAAGGGGAGTAACAAGACCTAAATTGCCTCAGAAACCCTCACCCCTCAAATGGCAACAGATGTGTGGCAGCTGCATCCTGATAGCCGACGGTTGTCATGTTCAACTCTCTCCTTCCCCCATGGGATATGGAGCAAAGAGGGGCCCAAGTCAAAGGATGCTCCAGTAAACCAGTCCTTTCTCTGACAAGGCCCTTATGTTTACTCCCTGACACTACAAAAAGAAACAGAATCACTCACAGATTTTATAACTAATGCTTTCATGCAAATGAAATCCTGTGCCTCTGAAAGACCAGCTACCCAGCATTGGCTAAAAGAGTACTTGACGCACGCACTATGCAGTGGAGTGGTGAAACTGGCTGTGCAGAGTGGGGTGACTTCCAGCTTGATTTTTCTAGCCAGTATATAGGGGAATAATGTATCCTAATGGCCTCTTGTGGATAACCTTTTCAGAATGAACATCAAGTTCTCAACTGAGAGAGGGAGTGAGTACCAGGATCACCTGGGGAGCTTCGTCGAACTTCACATGCCCCAGGCATCCTAGCCCTGATTCTGGTATTTACTGCCTGAGACATAAGCTACTAGAGCACAAGGAATTAGATCTGAAGTTGTTTGCACCCAACAGAATGCCCACCATGCAGTGTGGGCTCAATACATATTTTTATAATCATAGAATTTGGAGGGATTTGGTCCCCTCTTTGCTTGAAGGGGCCTTAGAGCTCAACCAGTGATCTTATTCAATGGCAGAAATTAGGTCCGGAGTAGTGAAGTGACTTGTCCAATATCACACGTCTAACTAATGGCTCAGCATGGCAACTGAAATTGCAGGAGAATTCAGAGAGGTTAGTATAAAAATGTATATTAATCAGTGAACATAACTGTTTTCTGAAAAGGGCAAAGCACCAGTTTTAGGAAATTGGTCAGATGGTCTGATTGAGGGAAAGAAAAGACATGTTAGGCTCACCCATCAAATGTGGGGTGTATGGGCCATGGGTCTGTCCTATCTTTAGGTTCCTGGCCTCTCCCTCTTACTGCCAACCAAGCCTTGTCACACAATCCTAAGCCTACAAAGTAGAGTAGATGGGCATGGTTTATTAGAAGCATCTCCTGCAGCAGGAGAAAAGGAACCAGTGTCAAATGCCAATTCAGTGCTTCAAAGAAGATTCTCAGAGAGAGGTTCGTTAATCAGGAAAAATTTAGGTAAGCTTCCATTTCAAGGTATGTAATCTCTATTATGAAAACTCTCACCACCATTAAAACATCTTTTCCTGAAGCAACAGCAAAATGAATATGGCTACCAATTTTAGGGGGAAGCCTACTTACTTCTATTGTCAAGAGCCAAGAAATCATTCAGCACTGAAACAGTTACTTCTTTTTCATTGGGCAAAGGTCAACATAAAAACCACAGCCTCGGGACTGCCCTGGTGGCACAGTGATTAAGAATTGCCTGCCAACGCAGGGGACACAGGTTCAATCCCTGGTCCGGGAAGATCCCACATGCCATGGAGGAACTAAGCCCGTGCGCCACAACTACTGAGCCTGTGCTCTGAAGCCCGCGAGCCACAACTACTGAAGCCCGCAGGCCTAGAGCCCGTGCTCCGCAACAAGAGAAGTCACCGCAAGAAGCCAACACACTGCAACGAAGAGTAGCCCCCGCTCGCCACAACTAGAGAAAGCCTGTGCACAGCAACAAAGACCCAAAGCAGCCAAAAATAAAGTTAAATCTTTAAAAAAAACAAAACAAAACACAGCCTCTGCTTTTAGGTTAAGTTCTTTTCAATACTTCACACTCAAAGGATTTGAAACATAAATCTGCTTGGCTTTGAGTTGCTGGAAAGCAGGTTGTTATTTAAACAAACACACCACCAAGAGTGACACTTTCCACGTGGCCACTAAGACACCACCTAGAGAAGATATTGATGAGGTGTAATCATCTTAGACTGTGCTTTGGTGCTTGAGCAGCACCCGGAACACTGATATGGAGGGGGTGCAACTTTGTCAAGCAAATGGTCCAGTCCTTTTGTTACCCTTTTGACAATAAGGGCACCTTATGAAACTGGGCTCTGTGAAGCACTTACATCATGTCTTAGGATTCTATCCATCCATTCAAATGATTTAAACCAACATCAAGTATTGCCATATGAAATATTTTAAAAGTACATCTGTAATCCTGATTAAAAAAATGTTTAGGAAGGCCTGTTCTTGGCCACTGTATTTCCAAAAATATCTCTTGCATACACCAACAATTGAGCACACAATCTGTGTGATCTGTGCCTTCAACCACTTGCACTGTTCTTCATCTTTGAAGCCTGCTGTTGAAGGGCATTCATCGCAAGGTCACGCAGCCTCCAAAGAGGATCATTTGACAATGGCACACAAAGTCATCCACAGATGGAAGATAAGAGCCTTTGTAACTGTGTGTGGGCTGCTTGGTTGCAAAACGTCAATGAGACGAGAGAGGTGTTACCAGGAGAGCACGGACTCCTTTCTGAAATTGAAAAATGAATACTACTGCCTTTTTTGCCCTGAGATAACTGATTTGTGAAATCCACCAGTCAACTGAGATTTAAAAACCTTCCAATGGTAAGACCTACAGTATATACAACATTCTATGAGCTATCCTAAGATAAATAAAATCATACCCAATCCCTCATATTTTCATCTAACTCTGGTGTTAATAGTTAAAATAATCAAATTTTAAGGAATTTTTTTCTAACCATAATTTCTCAAACAAATTTGAGAATAAAAGTCTCCTCTACCAGAATGATTTCTACAGAATGTTAAATGGAGCACTTGGATTAACATGTACCTCAGTATTTAACTGCACCCTTCCAGGCAGACCTCAGGTAGAGGAAAGTGTGGAAGAATGGCAAAGAGTCTATCTACCCCAGGATAGGCTTACATCTCACTTTCCAAAGAATTTCAGTTGTAGTAAACTTTCCCCGAAATTATTTTATGACAAGAGATTGTAATTCTAAGTAACGAAACTCAACATTTCCTTCTTCTATTGCCCATGGTATAATGATTTAAAGTTGGCAAGACCTCCCTTGGTCACACAATCTATGAAATTAAAATATGGCTGTGGTTTTGGTCAAGGCCAATGAAATCTGGCAACCCTGAACTACTTATAAGAATAAAATGTTAAATTAGCAATTCCAGGGACTTCCCTGGTGGCGCAGTGGTTAGGAATCCACCTGTCAATGCAGGAGACACGGGTTCAAGCCCTGCTCCAGAAGATCCCACATGCCACGGAGCAACTAAGCCCGTGAGCCACAACTACTGAGTCTGCGATCTAGAGCCCGTGAGCCACAACTACTGAGCCTGCGTGCCACAACTACTGCAGCCCACGCCGTAGGCTAGTGAGCCACGGCTAGCCAGGAGGGAGTCCAGGAAAGTCTGGAGCTGCCGAAGAGGCAAGAGACTTTGTCTTGCCTCTTTGTTTCCTGGTGCGCGAGGAGACAGGATTAAGAGCGCCACTTAAAGGAGCTCCAGAGATGTGTGCGAGCCACGGCTATCAGCATGGACCCCAGAGACGGGCATGGGACGCTAAGGCTGCTGCTGCCGCCACCAAAAAGCCTGTGTCCGAGCACAGGTCACTATCCACACCTCCCCTCCTGGGAGCCAGTGCAGCCCGCCACTGCCAGGGTCCCGTGATCCAGGGACAACTTTCCCGGGAGAACGCATGGCACGCCTCAGGCTGGTGCAACGTCACGCCGGCCTCTGCCACCGTAGGCTCACCTCGCATCCGTACCCCTCCCTCCCCCCCAGCCTGAGTGAGCCAGAGCTCCCGAAGCAGCTGCTCCTTTAACCCCGTCCTGTCTGAGCGAAGAACAGACGCTCTCAGGCAACCTACACGCAGAGGCGGGTCCAAATCCAAAGCTGAACCCCGGGAGCTGTGCGAACAAAGAAGAGAAAGGGAAATCTCTCCCAGCAGCCTCAGGAGCAGCGGATTAAATCTCCACATCAACTTGATGTACCCTGCATCTGTGGAATACCTGAATAGACAACAAATCATCCCAAATTGAGGAGGTGGACTTTGGGAGCAAGATATATTATTTTTTCCCCTTTTTCTCTTTTTGTGAGTGTGTATGTGTATGCTTCTCTGTGTGATTTTGTCTGTATATCTTTGCTTTTACCATTTGTCCTAGGGTTCTGTCTGTCCGTTTTTGTGTTTTTTTTTTAATTACTTAAAAACTTTTTTTTCTTAATAATTATTTTTTATTTTAATAACTTTATTTTATTTTACTTTATTTTATTTTATCTTCTTCTTTCTTTCTTTCTTTCTTTTTTTTCTCCCTTTTATTCTGAGACATGTGGAGTACAGGCTCTTGGCGCTCCAGCCAGGCGTCAGGGCTGTGGCTCTGAGGTGGGAGAGCCAGCTTCAGGACATTGGTCCACAAGAGACCTCCCAGCTCCACGTAATATCAAACAGTGAAAATCTCCCAGAGATCACCATCTCAACACCAAGACCCAGCTCCACTCAACGACCAGCAAGCTACAGTGCTGGACACCCTATGCCAAACAACTAGCAAGACAGGAACACAACCCCATGCATTAGCACAGAGGCTGCCTAAAATCATAATAAGGTCACAGACACCCCAAAACACACCACCAGATGCAGACCTGCCCACCAGAAAGACAAGATCCAGCCTCATCCACCAGAACACAGGCACTAGTCCCCTCCACCAGGAAGCCTACACAACCCACTGAACTAACCTTAGCCACTGGGGACAGACACCAAAAACAATGGAAACTACGAACCTGCAGCCTGCGAAAAGGAGACCCCAAACACAGTAAGTTAAGCAACTTACTGGTGAGAAGACAGAGAAACACACAGCAGATGAAGGAGCAAGGCAAAAACCCACCAGACCTAACAAATAAAGAGGAAATAGGCAGTCTACCTGAAAAAGAATTCAGAATAATGATAGTAAACATGATCAAAAATCTTGGAAATAGAATGGAGAAAATACAAGAAACATTTAACAAGGACCTAGAAGAACTAAAGAGCAAACAGAGATGAACAACACAATAAATGAAATTAAAAATTCTCTAGAAGGGATCAATAGCAGAATAACTGAGGCAGAAGAACGGATAAGTGAGCTGGAAGATAAAACACTGGAAATAACTACTGCAGAGCAGAATAAAGAAAAAAGAATGAAAAGAATTGAGGACAGTCTCAGAGACCTCTGGGCCAACATTAAACGCATGAACATTCAAATTATAGGGGTCCCAGAAGAAGAAGAGAAAAATAAAGGGACTGAGAAAATATTTGAAGAGATTATAGTTGAAAACTTCCCTAACATGGGAAAGGAAATAGTTAATCAAGTCCAGGAAGCAGAGAGTCCCATACAGGATAAATCCAAGGAGAAACAGGCAAAGACACATATTAATCAAACTATCAAAAATTAAATACAAAGAACAAATATTAAAAGCAGCAAGGGAAAAACAACAAGTAACACATAAGGGAATCCCCATAAGGTTAACAGCTGATCTTTCAGCAGAAACTCTGCAAGCCAGAAGGGAGTGGCAGGACATACTTAAAGTGATGAAAGAGAAAAACCTACAACCAAGATTACTCTACCCAGCAAGGATCTCATTCAGATTTGACAGAGAAATCAAAAGCTTTACAGACAAGCAAAAGCTAAGAGAATTGAGCACCACCAAACCAGCTTTACAACAAATCCTAAAGGAACTTCTTTAGGCAGGAAACACAAGAGAAGGAAAAGACCTACAATGATTTATAGGTTTATTAACCCAACAATAAACAATGGGTTTATTAACCCAAAACAATTAAGAAAATGGTAGTAGGAACATACATATCGATAATTACCTTAAATGTAAATGGATTAAATGCTCCAACCAAAAGACAAAGACTGGCTGAATGGATACAAAAAACAAGACTCATATATAGGCTGTCTACAAGAGACCCACTTCAGACCTAGGGACACATACAGACTGAAAGTGAGGGGATGGAAAAAGATATTCCATGCAAATGGAAATCAAAAGAAAGCTGGAGTAGCAATTCTCTTATCAGACAAAATAGACTTTAAAACAAAGACTATTACAAGAGACAAAGAAGGACACTACATAATAATCAAGGGATCAATCCAAGAAGAAGATATAACAATGGTAAGTATTTATGCACCCAACATAGGAGCACCTCAATACATAAGGCAAATACTAACAGCCATAAAAGGGGAAATCGACAGTAACACAATCATAGTAGGGGACTTTAACACCCCACTTTCACCAATGGACAGATCATCCAAAATGAAAATAAATAAGGAAACACAAGCTTTAAATGATACATTAAACAAGATGGACTTAATTGATATTTATAGGACATTCCATCCAAAAACAACAGAATACACATTCTTCTCAAGTGCTCATGCAACATTCTCCAGGACAGATCATATCTTGGGTCACAAATCAAGCCTTGGTAAATTTAAGAAAATTGAAATCGTATCAAGTATCTTTGTTGACCACAATGCTATGAGACTAGATATCAATTACAGGAAAAAAATCTGTAAGAAATACAAACACATGGAGGCTAAACAACACACAATAACCAAGAGATCACTGAAGAAATCAAAGAGGAAATCAAAAAATATCTAGAAACAAATGACAATGAAAACACAACTACCCAAAACCTATGGGATGCAGCAAAAGCAGTTCTAAGAGGGAAGTTTATAGCTATACAAGCCTACCTTAAGAAACAAGAAACATTTCAAATAAGAACAAGAAACATCTCAAATAAACAACCTAATCTTACACCTAAAGCAATTAGAGAAAGAAGAACAAAAAAACCCCAAAGTTAGCAGACGGAAAGAAATCATAAAGATCAGATCAGAAATAAATGAAAAAGAAATGAAGGAAACAATAGCAAAAATCAATAAAACTAAAAGATGGTTCTTTGAGAAGATAAACAAAATTGATAAACCATTAGCCAGACTCATCAAGAAAAAAAGGGAGAAGACTCAAATCAATAGAATTAGAAATGAAAAAGGAGAAGTAACAACTGACACTGCAGAAATACAAAGGATCATGAGACATTACTACAAGCAACTATATGCCAATAAAATGGACAAATTCTTAGAAATGCACAACCTTCCGAGACTGAACCAGGAAGAAACAGAAAATATGAACAGACCAATCACAAGCACTGAAATTGAAACTGTGATTAAAAATCTTCCAACAAACAAAAGCCCAGGACCAGATGGCTTCACAGGCGAATTCTATCAAACATTTAGAGAAGAGCTAACACCTATCCTTCTCAAACTCTTCCAAAATAGAGCAGAGTGAGGAACACTCCCAAACTCATTCTACGAGGCCACCATCACTCTCATACCAAAACCAGACAAAGATGTCACAAAGAAAGAAAACTACAGGCCAATATCACTGATGAACATAGATGCAAACATCCTCAACAAAATACTAGCAAACAGAATCCAACAGCACATTAAAAGGATCATACATTATGATCACATGGGGTTTATCCCAGGAATGCAAGGATTCTTCAATATACACAAATCAATCAACGTGATACACCATATTAACAAACTGAAGGAGAAAAACCATAAGATCATCTCAATAGATAGAGAAAGTTTTTGAAAAAATTCAACACCCATTTATGATAAAAACCCTCCAGAAAGTAGGCATAGAGGGAACTTTCCTCAACATAATAAAGGCCATATATGACAGACCCACAGCCAACATCGTCCTCAATGGTGAAAAACTGAAACCATTTCCACTAAGATCAGGAACAAGACAAGGTTGCCCACTCTCACCACTATTATTCAACATAGTTTTGGAAGTTTTAGCCACAGCAATCAGAGAAGAAAAAGAAATAAAATGAATCCAAATAGGAAAAGAAGAAGTAAAGCTGTCACTGTTTGCAGATGACATGATACTATACATAGAGAATCCTAAAGATGCTACCAGAAAACTACTAGAGCTAATCAATGAATCTGGTAAAGTAGCAGGATACAAAATTAATGCACAGAGATCTCTTGCATTCCTATACACTAATGATGAAAAATCTGAAAGTGAAATTAAGGAAACACTCCCATTTACCATTGCAACAAAAAGAATAAAACACCTAGGAATAAACCTACCTAAGGAGACAAAAGACCTGTATGCAGAAAATCATAAGACACTGATGAAAGAAATTAAAGATGATACCAACAGATGGAGAGATATACCATGTTCTTGGATTGGAAGAATCAACACTGTGAAAATGACTCTATGACCCAAAGCAATCTACAGATTCAATGCAATCCCTATCAAACTACCACTGGCATTTTTCACAGAACTAGAACAAAAATTCTCACAATTTGTATGGAAACACAAAAGACCCCGAATAGCCAAAGCAATCTTGAGAAAGAAAAACGGAGCTGGAGGAATCAGGCTCCCTGACTTCAGACTATACTACAAAGATACAGTAATCAAGACAGTATGATACTGGCACAAAAACAGAAATATAGATCAATGGAACAGGATAGAAAGCCCAGAGATAAACCCACACACATATGGTCACCTTATCTTTGATAAAGGAGGCAAGAATATACAATGGAGAAAAGACAGCCTCTTCAATAAGTGGTGCTGGGAAAACTGGACAGCTACATGTAAAAGAATGAAATTAGAACACTCCCTAACACCATACATAAAAATAAACTCAAAATGGATTAAAGACCTAAATTTAAGGCCAGACACCATCAAACTCTTAGAGGAAAGCATAGGCAGAACACTCTATGACATAAATCACAGCAAGATCCTTTTTGACCCACCTCCTAGAGAAATGGAAATAAAAACAAAAATAAACAAATGGGCCCTAATGAAACTTAAAAGCTTTTGCCCAGCAAAGGAAACCATAAACAAGACGAAAAGACAACCCTCAGAATGGGAGAAAAGATTTGCAAAAGAAGCAACTGACAAAGGATTAATCTCCAAAACATACAAGCAACTCATGCAGCTCAATATCAAAAAAACAAACAATCCAATCCAAAAATGGGCAGAAGACCTAAATAGACATTTCTCAAAGAAGATATACAGATTGCCAGCAAACACATGAAAGAATGCTCAATGTCATTAATCACTAGAGAAATGCAAATCAAAACTACAATGAGATATCATCTCACACTGGTCAGAATAACCATCATCAAAAAATCTACAAACAATAAATGCTGGAGAGGGTGTGGAGAAAAGGGAACCCTCTTGCACTGTTGGTGGGAATGTAAATTGATACAGCCACTATGGAGAACAGTATGGAGGTTCCTTAAAAAACTAAAAATAGAACTACCATATGACCCAGCAATCCCACTACTGGGCATATACCCTGAGAAAACCATAATTCAAAAAGAGTCATGTACCAAAATGTTCACTGCAGCTCTATTTACAGTAGCCAGGACATGGAAGCAACCTAAGTGTCCATCAACAGATGAATGGATAAAGAAGATGTGGCACATATATACAATGGAATATTACTCAGCCATAAAAAAGGAACAAAACTGAGTTATTTGTAGTGAGGTAGATGGACCTAGAGTCTGTCATACAGAGTGAAGTAAGTCAGAAAGAGAAAAACAAATACCGTATGCTAACACATATATATGGAATCTAAAAAAAAAAAAAAAAAAAAAGAAAATGGTCAGAAGAACCTAGGGGCAAGACGGGAATGAAGATGCAGACCTACTAGAGAATGGATTTGAGGCTACGGGGAGGGGGAAGGGTAAGCAGGGACAAAGTGAGAGAGTGGCATGGACATATATACACTACCAAACGTAAAATAGATAGCTAGTGGGAAGCAGCCACATAGCACAGGGAGATAAGCTCGGTGCTTTGTGACCACCTAGAGGGGTGGGATAGGGAGCGTGGGAGGGAGGGAGATGCAAGAGGGAAGAGATATGGGGACATATGTATATGTATAACTGATTCACTTTGTTATAAAGCAGAAACTGACACACCATTGTGAAGCAATTATACTCTAATAAAGATCTTAAAAAAATTAGCAATTCCACTTCAATTAATTTATCTTAAGAAAATAAAGATGTGAGCAAAGATTAATGTACAAGGATATTCATAACAGTATTTCTTTTATAAGAAAAATTGAGAACAATTTTAATGCTCAATAACAGAACACTAAATACAGTAAGTGCCAATGTGCGTTCCCATGTCCAATCACGTAAGTTAGTTCACATGCCCGGTGTACATTGTCACGTGTGTGCATCCTCTACAAGTGGTTGTGCTTTTGTGTACTTTACTATACAGTATTGTATAGAGTACAGTATCTTTATCTCAAGCCCAGGATGTCTGGAGGCAAGTGTAAAAGCAGCAGTGATGTAGCTGGTACTACTGTACTTTTCAAGGTATACTGTACTGTAAGATTAAAAATGTTTTCTTTATTTTTTGTGTTTGTTTGTTTTTTATGTATTATTTGTGTGAAAAGTATTATAAACCTATTACAGTACAGTACTGTATAGCCGAATGTGTGAGTTGGGTACCTAGGCTAACTTTGTTGGACTTAACGAGCAAATTGGACTTACGAATGTGCTCTTGGAATGGTACTCGTTCGTATGCAGGGGACTTACTGTAGATGATGGTATAGCCATTAAAAATGATGATCAAAATGTAATAGTATTAATCTTAAATATTAAATAATGGGGAAAGTTATAAAATACTAAAGACAGATAAGCTAATTTTTATGGGAAAATGTACCTATATACATAAATAGTCCAGAAGAATATACGGTATAATTACGGGTTATTTTAACATTCTCCCGTCTTTCTAAATTTTCTGGAATAAATATATGAAGACTTGCATAACTTTATTATTAAAAACACATTTTATTTAAAAAAAGAATAAAGGTATCAGAGACCAAAAATGCTGCTGTCCAAATGTTTGTCACTGATACCTGCAGCCCCTCCTTTCTACTTGAAAAGTCAGGATAGGCTAACAGATGAAACAGATAAACCCTACACCTTGGCAGCTCTCTTAGGCAGCTCTTCTCTGAGCAGTGACTTAGGAACCAAGCCTCTTTCAATCTACAGCCTTCACTAAATCCTTTGCATTAGGTCGGCAGGTGAGGGAAGAGAGAATATTTAGGCTTACACAGGTTTTCTTAGACAAGCCCAGATGTAACTCACAATATCACCCAATTCCACTGGCCAGACCTCGGTCATAATGCCATGTCTAACTACAAGGAAGACTGAGAAACAACTAGTTACATGACTAGGAAGAAAAAGGGAATAATTTGGTAATCAACTAGCCAGTTGCAGCTATACTAGCATAACCAATACCAGGACAACTTCCACATGGAAACTCTACTTGTTACATAGAGGTGGGAGTGAGGCATCCTTCCAAGAACTAGAAAATGAGGAAATGAAAATTAACCTAGCTAAAGCCAACCCCAGTACATAAAAGTGTATCCAATTCCTACCTTTTTGAGCAATGAACAGGAGAGAATCAAACGGATATTGCAAAAGAGGGCAGGCATTCTCACCTATACTCTGTGCTCCAGGGCTTATTTTTTCAACCACCAACTCATGACCACGTTGCCAGAACGTAAGGGCTTCACGCTATCCGTGACTGTAACCCAATAGATGATAGATACGCTAAAGATAGACCAGCATTATGCTTATTTTGATAGACCCAGAATGAATTGGGCTCATAGGGTCCAGTCTTCAGAAACATGACTGTACCAATAGATCTGAAATTGTAGCACAATCAAACATTAATGTAGTCAAATATTTTAACCCAAAATCTAACAATATGAAACACTCTGTCTAAAGAAAGAATGTATTGATAGAAGGATATTATCTTCAGAGAACTTAGTAAAAGAAAGAGCTAAGAGTAAGAATTTGGCAGTTTATTCATCAACGTTCAGTAACAGACATTAAATCATAATTTTAGAGAATATTCATTGAATTCTGTGGCTCTCAGGCTTCTAAATATTTCACACACATTGTATCACCTAATTCTGTAACAACTCTATGAAATAACTTCTGTCGTCATATCCTTTCAATAGAGGAAGAAACAAATGGTTAGGGAGTGGAAGTGACCTGCTTAAGTTTTCAGTTTGTGTCAAGAGTCAGGAGTGAACCAAAGGTTTCTGATACCAGGAGCTGACAGTCAGTTCACTCACAGCATCACATGGGACATGAAAATCATGGTCACCCAAGAGATGTACCCTGTGGCAGAGCAGAAAAAATTCATCATGTTCCACCTTGGCCTGGATGAAATATTTCCCCAACCAATTGTTTCTAAACTTGGCTGGTGTCACCGGGGAGCTTATAAAAATACAGTTCCCAAGCCCTATCCCAGCCATTACTAAATGAAAATCTCTACAAGCAGGGCTCGAGGATCGATACTCTTATAAAGCTCCTATGGTGATTCTCATGTGCAATTACATTTGGGAATTAATACTCCAGAATTTCCCTCCCTTGGCTCTGATTCACACAATTGAAAGATTCTATTTAAAAATTCAGCCATGTTGACAATGGGACACGTATCCTAGATGGTGTGCATAAAATTCCACTCACAGGAAAATTTATACTCTTTTGTAAATTAATAAGTTAGCTTTCAGTTTTATAGATTAGTCTTTCAGAAACTTGATCGACATAAGGAGAGCCCCCCGCCCCAAATCTGTTCATTTCACTTTGTGGTTTGGTTGGGTGAACAAGAGTTCTGGTTTGCCCAGAGATTTTCTAGTTTTCACACTGAAAGTCTCATTTCCCAGGAGATTCCTCTGGTCAAACTGGTATGATTGGTAGGGTGACCACCACATCCCAGTTTGCCCGAGACTGCCCCATGCTTTAAAATTGAAGGTCCCATGTCCTGGGAACCCCCTGAGTCCCAGGCGAATTGCACTGGCTGGTCACCACTACTTGTTCACAAATCATTGCTTCCCTTATAAGACTCCCTCTGCATAGTCTGATAACCTCAGCCAAATTCTCTATTTTACCTTTTACTAAAATATCCCATCCCAAGACTCAATGATATCCAGAGTTTCAGGAAATAAGGATTTCACTCCTATGGAGGCCTCATATATAGTAAAACATACAGCTTATAGGCCACAGTGGGGACTTATTCAGAGAAAAGAAAATCATCATTTAGGATTTCTCAAAATTGGAATGCTCTGTAATTTCCTCTCATCCTTTCATAAATAGGATTGAAAAAGCACACAAATGTGTGTTGCTATTTAGTTCCAAACGCTGATGGGAAGGAATCCAAGGGTCACACCAGATATGTGATCACGGAAACTCCAAGGTCTCTGGAGTCTGCAGAAAAAACTTTGATGTCACCAAGTGTTCCCGATCAAAGAAGACCCCCAGTCCCTCCTTGACCGAACGTCTCTCTGATGTGGGGTTCGGACTTCATTACTCATCTCTCACACTGGTTGTGTTTCAAGTGAGTGACCCAAGTGAATGAGTTTGCCTAATTAGATTTCCACTTTGTTTCTGAGACCTTTTCTTCATGCAACAATTGGTGAGCACTGGGTCAGTCATTTATACATTAACACATCTGAATATTCATAAACAGCATCTGCTTTAGTGTTCCCAAACTCTGCTTCATGAATAATTCACGTCTGACAGCAACCTATGTTATTCAATTTATTTAAAGACTACAATCAATATAGCATGCTGCTCTAAAACATAGCAACCAGTCCTTTAACTGGAGTGTGCTTAACAATTTCTTTCCAGTTATTTCTCCATCACACTGAACCACAAATATAGGGTAATTACTAATAATTCTATCTCCATTTGCATGTCACCACAATCAACATATTGATTGCTTTTTGATTATAATAAATGGTTGGTTAAATTGAAGGTTTGCGATTAAGAATGTTAAGTTCTGATATTTATTTAATTCAGCTGCACCAATTTAGGTTCTACACGGTAATTTCATAAAAAGCTTTTGAGAATCAAAGTAGTTATTTGAATCAAGTTATAAAGAGAACCCAGTTTCCCCAGGAGAATCTGGCATTTGAATAAATTATACCAACTAGGGGTTTGGTTTTCCCTCTTGGAGCATACAGATCATTCCAGCATTATGCTTATTTTGATATGTAAATAGAATGGAGGAAATCTTAGGGAATTTCTTAGGTTAATTTCTTATTGTAGGATTTAAAGAAGTAAGCTCCAGAGAAAGACTAAATAAAGACTAAATGAAACTTTGCTCTAGGCATAAATAAGGTCTTAAACTGGCTGGGTAAAGACAAAACAAGAATTATAGGAGAAATATGATAGGATAGTCACTTTGGTAGAGAATTTGAGAGATTATCAAGATTTTGGCTTATAGCCAGGAACCTCATTTCAAAGGAATGAAAATCCACTATATTTTAGAGTCCCTTAGGAGGAGACACCAAATTTTTATATAAACTCAGTTTTGTGATTAACAAAAATCAGCCCAAACTAGAATGATCAGTGTTAGGAAATTCTTACTGACATCACTCAGAGTGCACTGTCATCTCATTTCCTCTTATTCTCTTTGAATGGCCATATTTCAATGCCTTCCTCATTTAAGAAACATAAGTTCTGATGAGGACTGTGGCTCTCCCTCCACTAACGAGGGACATGATGAAGTTATACAGAACCAGCTTTCATACTTTCTTAATTTAAAGGCATACATGTTTCATATTGTCATGTTTCTGAAACCAAGATGTATGATTAATATATTCTTTCCTCCTCCTCCCTAAAAAAAGCTGTTATTAATTGCATAATCTCGCAATTCATACTGTCTTAGACTGAAACCATGATACCATCATTGCTCATAGGCTCATGTAGACTAGAGTTTTCTTGGAAGTATTAATCAACCTGGACCATGCCTGACTTTTTACAGAAACCCAACTCTTTCCTATTCAGAAAGCCACTATGGGAACTAAGGCTTCCAGATACCCTACTTTTAGTTCATCATGGTTTACTTCCATGTCAGCATTGGACACCACTCAAGATGAAACTTCTTTGTCATCTCTCAACTCTTAAACTGTCTTCCCCAGACTATTTTTTTCCCCTTTCTCCTGCCCCAATCACTGCTTTTCCTCTCCCTCCTAAATCTGCCCATTGTGCTCTTGGGAAACCCTATTTCCTATATACGAACTCCCCTGGGTTTTCAATATCACAAAGTGTTCCCTAGCTCTCCTTGCCTAAACTGAAACCCAGACCTTCCCAAAGGAAACTGCTTGCCCTGTCACCCTCCGAATAGTTGCTTCTCACTCTTCCACGCATGATGTACCCTGAGGTCAAGAGATTAGCTTGACAGCATCTTCCCTAAATAATGATGCATTCAGGCCAGTATTTTTCCATCCTCTTTTAAGGACCATAACCTGGTTTTACTGTCCCTGCTTCCTCATATCTCTTATTTATATATTTATTTATTTATTTATTTATTTATTTATTTATTTATTTATTTGGCTGTGTTGGGTCTTCGTTTCTGTGCGAGGGCTTTCTCCAGCTGTGGAGAGCGGGGGCCACTCTTCATCGTGGTGCGCGGGCCTCTCACTGTCGCGGCCTCTCCCGTTGCGGAGCACAGGCTCCAGACACGCAGGCTCAGTAGTTGTGGCTCACGGGCTTAGTTGCTCCGTGGCATGTGGGATCTTCCCAGACCAGGGCTCGAACCCGTGTCCCCTGCATTGGCAGGCAGATTCTTAACCACTGTGCCACCAGGGAAGCCCCTCATCTCTCTTATTTGTTAACCTCATTATGTTCCATCATTCACTATGAACCTTGACTTCTCATTCCCTCTTTCCCCCAATTTATCATCACTGATGGTTGCTTCAACATCCATATGAAAGACCCATTCAACACTTCAGTGTCTTGTTTCTTTACCTATTCAACTCCAAATACCATCACCTACTTCAGCTGATACATTTTAGACCTCACCACCTCCTAAAATGATTCCACCTCTAAAATTTTCAAACATTCCATTAACTGGATCATAATCTCCTATCCTCACGTTTCTCCCACTCTGTCCCACTGTCCTTGTCGTTCTTGTTTCTTCACCTTCTCTGCACTTTCTTTTCTATCTAATCTAGAGCCTATAGTCCATCACTTCTACCACTCTCTATCCAGTTTCCTCCACCACCTCCCTCTTTGGTCCTTCCATCACACATGCCTGGCAAAACGCCAAGCCTGGAGAACCCAACCTCATGCCTCCTGTGCCCCACACCTAGTCTGTGGGCGCTGATGGGAAAAAAAACCCCAACTCTACAAACGCATATAGTCAAATCACTCTGAACTCCTGGACTCCAACCAGGTCCTCAGTGGCTGCCTGACAATCCTGTTGTCTGGGTAGCTTTACTCTAACTCTCTACAGAAATCATTTCAAACTCCTCCACCCTTTTCTTAACCTATAGCCCATCACTCCTCACCCTCTATTGGAGACTTCACCTTAAGGAAAATAGAAGCCATCATTTGGGAGCTCCCTCAACTTTCTGCTATCTAATGCACAAATTTCCTAGTGTCTCTACCTTTTCTTCCTTCCTTCTCCCATTGCCAAAATGGGAAAGATGTACTGCCTCTTATTTAAATCTGTTCTCTCTACCTGTAATCTGATCTCATTTGATTCTACTGTCTCTCAATATTGTATCTTTACTCTTGCTCTCACACTAGCTCCCTCCTGGAAAAATTTAAACAGGCCCTCATCTTAAAAAAAATGAACCCGCTCTGAACTCCATATCTACCCAGACTTATTTTCTCCCTTTCATAGACAAGACTCTACACAGAGGTGCCTGCACTCAATATTTCCTCATCCTTACCTGTCATTTATCGCTTGGCTACTGCAGTCTTGGCTTCTCATGTCACTGAAGTGACTCTCACTAAGATCTCCAATCCCTGTTGTTAAACATTTGACCTCTGTAGCGTTTGCCCATATTAACCATGTCACTGTTTTGAGGCTCTCTTTCCTAGGATTCTATGAAGCCATGTTCTCTTGGTTTCCATCCTGCTTCTCTGACCACTTCTCAGTCTCTTTCTCTAGACACCTCTTCCTCTGCTCATCCTTGAATGTAAGTGATCCTCAGTGTTCTGTTTTGGCTCTCTTCTCTTCTCTCCTGGATGATCTTCATCACTTCTGTGCCTTCAATTATCATCCACATTATGTCAGTTCAGGTTTTCCAAAAAGCAGTCACCAAGATGTGATAAGATGTGCAAGAGATTGGGGGAACATCTGTAAAGGATACAGGGAAGGGAGAAGAAATAGTCTGGGAAAACATTTAGATCATGATGTCATTCTGACACCTTTCGAAGAAGAGGGGGAAGGAAGGAAGATTGGTAGGAAGAGTCTCAGACTGCCAGTCAGTTCTAAGAAAGTTCTAGTCAGTTCTATGGAGAATCCTGGAACCAAAGTCACCTGTTAAGTAGTCCTGTGGCTGGCTGGGAAGTGTGGCCTTGGTGTGAACACAGTACAGGATCCAGAGCAGGGTGAGCTGGGTCTGTCAGTCAACTATGCTTCTCGTAGCGGTTTCTCTTGAAGGAGGTCTGAGCAATGCACTTTCTGGTTACCACACATACCAATAAATTTCAACCTTGGCAGGGCATGAGAATCCTGATGGAGCTCTTTAAAAACATATGCATCTACATCCTGCCTTCTGAAAATTTTGATTTAGTTAGTCTGCAGTGAGGTCAGATATCTTATTGCAAGAAGCCCCCTGGCAATTCTGATTCCTAGCCAAGTTTGGGAACAATGATCTTTATGTTGATTACTCAAACTGTTCTATTCAGTCCAGATCTCCATCCTGAGGTCTAGACACATATAATCAACTGCCTACTGGGTCTTTCCATTTGGATGTCCCATATTAAGATCAATATAATCTGCCCAAATCCTGTTGCTTCTCCCCTATTTCAGGGACTGCCAATACCTTTCACCTCTCAGTGGTCCAAATCAGAAACTATGGCATCCTCATTGACTCCCCTCTCCCTCATTCCTCACAGGCACTTAGTAACCAAGTCCTGTTGATTCTGCCTTCGTGATATTTTCTGAATCTCTCTCTCTTCCCCAGTGCCACTATGTTAGTTCAAGCTCTCACTCTTGCCTCCATTCTTATCCCCTCTAACTCATTCTTCACACAACAGCTAGGTTACCCTTCCATAACACACATCTGATAATGTCATCCTGTTGTCTCCTCATGGCTCTCAAGACAAAGTCAAGAATCCTTTATATATTACACACGGCTCTATACACATTTGGACCCCTGTGTATCTGCCCTGTTTTATCTCTTGCTGTCATCCTCCCACCTGCTGAGCTACTTGCATTTCTGGGAGATCTCCAGGCCTCTGTATCAGCTGCAACCTCTTCCTGGAATACCTGTCCACTTTTTTCCTTGCTAATCCCTAGTCTCTCAACTAGTCTCCCAAGGCTCCATTTGAATTCACTTACTTTGTAAGCCTTCCTTAAGATCAATGTCTCTTTCTAACTCCTCCAAGACTGGGTTAGATGTCCTTGCACTCCCCCCGCAAAGCATCCTATCATTGCATGTTTCACAATGATGAATGTGATCCTTGAAGCTATGTATGTGCCTTCTTCACTATAATATTCCCAGCAATTAGCACAGTGCTTAGCATAATGTAGGCACTCAATAAATATTCATGTATGAATGAATGAATAAATGAATGAATGAGTGAGTGATGTTTTGGCCTCTGTACTAGACACGGAAGTTCTAAGCTATGCACCGTGAGGACTAAAAGCAGAAGAGCATGGGCTTTGAAGTCCAGCATGGCCTCCTTCTGCATAAACCTGGGCAAATACTTAACCTCTTTGACCTTCTGTCTTCTCATCTGTAAACTGAAGACTTTCCCTCTGGATTGCTGTAATGATTAAATGAATTGTTATTTAACACATGGTGCCTGTCATAGGGAAGGTGCACCCCAAAATTCTAGTTTCTTGATTCTCCTCACTTTTACAATATCTCAGTTTAACTCTTTATCCAGTCGAATCCAATATGCCTTCTTCATTCTTTTCCGATTAGAGCTGTTTCCTTCCTGTATATTAGACCATCTTCCCACAACTCATCTACATAGCCACCTTCCTCTTTTCTTTGATTTCTTCCAAGAGCTGATTCCTGTACCTCATTACTGAAGCAGACACCGCTAATGGTTTTTACAGAAACTGTGGCGTCAGACACAGCAGCAGATCCATAAGTTACTGCACATTCGTGTGAGCAAAAGATAGGGCTTGAATTCCCAGGTGGGAAATGATAAATATAATTGCTGAAGTGGATACCATTAATGGTTTCTGCAGAAATTGTACTGTCAGATGCTTCATCATATGGACACTTGAACTCCCAAGAGCAACCAGGAAAATAAATTCTGGTGTATCAGAAGTTCTTAGCCAAATCTTGGGCATTAAAACATAATCTCATGTAAGTATTTGATGGGGACAAAGCAAAAGCTATATAACAAATCCTTCTCACCCAGATGTTCTAAAGAAAACTGACTTAGGACTCCTGTCCTACGTAGATTAATTAACTAACTAATTAAATTTTCCAGTAGTTACTGAATGTCTTGTGTGCACCAGGCACTGTGACTGGTCTAGGAACAAGTACAGTTTGGAACGGGAAGCAGTTTAGCACAGTAGCTAACAGCTTGGCTCCAGTTCCTGTCTGCTCCAACTCAAATATAGGCTCCATCACTCACTACTTGTGTGACCTTGATCAGTTACCTGCTCTGTGCCTCAGTTTTCTTGTCTGTAAATTGGGCATAATGGTAGTACCTTCCTGATAAGATTATAAGGAATAAATGAGTTAATACATGTTAGGAGTTACTTAGAACTGCGCTTACCACAGTATACACTTAAATATATTAACCATAATTATTGTGGGAACATAGAGGAGGGCATCCACCCTAGGCCTGGAGACCAAGACAGGCTTTCTGGAGGAAATGATGTCTAAACTGAGACTAGAAGGATGAGTATAGGTGAAGGAAAGAGTGTTTTAAACAGCAGGAACAGCATGTACAAAGCCCCGCGTCCCAGTGACTCGGATCCAAGGTAGAAAACTGTTAGTTGAGAGTTGCTGGTTGTAGTGTGTGTGTGTGTGTGTGTGTGTGTGTGTGTGTGTGTGTGTAAGTAGTGATAAAATAATGATAAAAGTAAGCAGGGGTGCCACACGTCTTCCATTTGTCCCTTCACATTACAATCTTCTCCACCCTGCTCGAGGCTGCCTTCTATGGACCATTTCCGTGGCTCCTTTGCTTACCGGCTTCCAGTTGTATTTGGTCAGTGAGAAGGCTGAAAGGCCATCTGATGGAGGGAGGAAAGTAAGGGTGGGATATCACTCCCCTGGCTCCCTTCCTGTAGGGTCTCAGTGAGCCACAGCTCCTTTCAATCAGCCTCATCACCCAACAACCATCCCCAGGCATGGGGAAAGAATCCCAGTCCAGGAAAACACCAAGGAGAAGGAGGTCACCAAGCCTGATATCCTTTGGATTCCTAAATATTTCTAACACCACTGGATGTTTCCCACCCTATCCCAAGTGTCAGCCCTGAGGAGAAAGGTCTCTATCTTTCTCTTTGTACACCTCTTCTATTTCTTAAAATCTCCTAGGGTCAAAAAGTGTGAATTTCAATAAACAGAATGAAAAGACAACCTACAAACTGGGAGAAAATATTTGCAAACTGTGTGACCCACAAGGGGTTAATCTCCAAAATATACAAACAGTTCATACAACTCAATATCAAAAAAACAAACAACCCAGGAGTTCCCTGGTTGCCTAGTGGTTAGGATTCGGTGCTTTCACTACCATGGCCCAGGTTCAATCCCTGGTCAGGGAACTGAGATCCCACAAGCCTCACAGCGAGGCCAAAAGAAAAAAGAAAAACACAACCCATTCAAAAAATGGGCAGAAGATCTAAATAGACATTTCTCCAAAGAATATCTACAGATGGTCAAAAGACACATGAAAAGATGTTCAACATCGCTAATTATTAGAGAAATGCAAACCAAAACTAAAATGAGGTATCACCTCACACTGGTCAGAATGACTATCAAAAAGTCTACAAGTTATAAATGTTGGAGGGACTTCCCTGGTGGCACAGTGGTTAAGAGTCCACCTGCCAACGCAGGGGACACGGGTTCGAGCCCTGGTCCGGGAAGATCCCACATGCTGTGGAGCAACTAAGCCCGTGTGCCACAACTACTGAGCCTGCACTCTAGAGCACGCGAGCCACTACTACTGAAGCCTGCACGCCTAGAACCCGTGCTCCGCAACAAGAGAAGCCACCGCAATGAGAAGCCCGCACAGCACAACGAAGACCCAGCACAGCCAAAAATAAATAAATAAATAGATAGATAGATAGATAGACTTAAATAAATAAATAAATGCTGGAGAGGGTGTGGGGAAAAGGGAACCCTCCTACACTGTTGGTGGGAATGTAAATTGGTGCAGCCATTATGGAAAACAGTAGGGCAGTTCCTTACAAAACTAAAAACAGAGCTACCGTATGATTCAGCAACCCTGCTCCTGGGCATATATCTGGAAAAGATGAAAACTCTAATTGAAAAAGATACATGCACCCCAATGTTCATAGCAGCACTGTTTACAACGGCCAAGACATGGAAGCAACCTAAGTGTCCATCGACAAACAGATGGATAAAGAAGATGTGTTATATATATTACAATGGAATATTACTCAGTCATAATAAAGAATGAAATATTGCTATTTGCAGCAACATGGATGGACCAAGAGAATACCATATTAAGTGAAGTAAGTCAGCCAGAGAAAGACAAATATTATATGATATCACTTATATGTAGAATCTAAAAAATAATACGAATGAATTTATTTACAAAACAGAAACAGACTAGTTTGGAAAGATACTGCAAAAAGAAAAAACAGAAACAGACTCAAAGATATAGAAAACAAACTTATGGTTACCAAAGGGGAAACGAAGGGGAGGGATAAATTAAGAGTATGGGATTAACAGATACGTATTACTATATATAAAATAGATAAACAACAGGATTAACTGTATACAACAGGGAACTATATTCAATATCTTACAATTACTTATAATGGAAAATAATATATA
Source organism: Balaenoptera physalus (assembly GCF_965194825.1). Classification (NCBI taxonomy): domain Eukaryota; kingdom Metazoa; phylum Chordata; class Mammalia; order Artiodactyla; family Balaenopteridae; genus Balaenoptera; species Balaenoptera physalus. Next base: position 133,358,902 of record NC_138890.1, on the reverse strand, counting down.
TATATGTATATATATGAATCACTTTGCTATACACCTGAAGCTAACACAATATTGTAAATCAGCTATACGTCAATAAAAAAAAAATGTGGATTTCAACTTTTTCTTTTCTTTTTTTAAAAATTGAGGTAAAATTGGTAAACACATTAATTTGAAGTGTACAACTTAATAATTCAATATTTGTGTACACTACAAAGTGATCACCACGATAAGTCTAGTTACCATCTGTCACCATACGATTGACCCCCTTCACTCTTTTTACTCACCACCCCCCTAACCTCCTTCTTCTCTGATAACCTCCAATCTGTTCTCTGTATCTAAGAGTCTTGTTTTGTTTTATTTGTTCATTTGTTTTGTTTTTTAGATTCCACATTTAAGTGAAATCATAAGGTATTAGTCTTACTCTGACTGATTTATTTCATTTAGCATAATACCCTCAAGGTCCATCCATGTTGTCACAAATGGCAAGATTTCTTTCTTTTTTATGGTTGAATAGTATTCTATTATGCATGTATACCACATCTTTTTTATCTGTTCATCTATCAGTGGACATTTGAGTTGTTTCCATGTCTTGGCTACTGTAAATAATGCTGCAATGAACACAGGGGTGCATATATCTTTTCAAATTAGTGTTTTTATTTTCCTCAGATAAATACCCAGAAATGGAATAGCTGGATCATATGGTAGTTCTATTTTTAATTATTTAAGGAACCTCCATACTGTTCTCCACAGTGGCTGCACCCATTTACATTCCCACCAACAGTGCACGAGGGTTCCCTTTTCTCCACACCCTCACCAACACTAGTTATTTCTTGTCTTTTTGATAACAGCCATTCTGACAGGTGTGAGATAATATCTCCTTGTGGTTCAATTCTTTACTTTCTCTATGTTATGTCCTCCCTGTTTGTTGGGGCAGATGGCTACATAGTCTGACCATTTGATGGAAGTGGTATCTACTTTACACCATGATATCAACCTCTATATACTGAATGCCTCAAGAGTGGCTCTGGAAATGAGATCCATAAGATAACTTGGCCCCAGGGATTACCTAGGACAAAAATACATTTGTTTAATATGCTCAAGATATTTCACCTATTACATGAAGATTTACAATAATGTATATATAATACATTACACAATTCTTGGACATAGTAAGCATTTATTATATAGTAGCAATTATTATTTTGTAAGTTAGAGATGATACAGTGATGTGGTTATTATTAATTCTTAGGCAGTGACTCTGAAGGGCTCTCTCTATTGCACCCAAGTGACTACAGACCCACTTGCATAGTCTTCTTTTTTTTTAAAATAAATTTATTTATTTTTGGCTGTGTTGGGTCTTTGTTGCTGCGTGCGGGCTTTCTCTAGTTGCGGCGAGCAGGGGCTACTCTTCGTTGTGGTGTGTGGGCTTCTCATTGTGGTGGCTTCTCTTTGTTGTGGAGCACGGGTTCTAGGCGCACAGCCTTCAGTATTTGCAGCAAGGGGGCTCAGTAGTTGTGGCACACAGGCTTAGCTGCTCTGCGGCATGTGGGATCTTCCCGGACCAGGGCTCGAACCTGTGTCCCCTGCATTGGCAGGCGGATTCTTAACCATTGCACCACCAGAGAAGTCCCAGCCTTTCTTCTTTTTGCCGATTTTTTTTTTCATTTTATGGTTTTTAACCCTGCATCTGTGTTCTTCTGTGTGGAACTGTGATAGAAAGAGTTGTCTCAATCCTGTTATCACTTGCCATGCAAATTTGCTGGCTTTCCTGCTTCCCAACACCACTCTGCTCTGCCTTGGGAAGCACATCTCCAAGTAGGAACGGGCAGCCACCACAGCTGTCCCTGATTCTAGCCCTGCAAAGCTCTCATCTGTACCACTTTCTCAAAGCCACTGGGAACAGAAACGTTTGCCAGGTGTGAAAGCTGCCGACACTAGTCCTGGCCGCTAGGGGCACTATGGTCTCTCTAGTCACCAGAGCTGGAAGTGGTCAGGTAGAGATCATAGGAATGGGCTCTTCTGCACGAAACAAGTTCTTGACCTAATGTAACTAGATAAGCCCCAGACTGGTTTTGTTTGCACAGTTCCAAGGGTTTATAGGAACCTGATCTTTCTTTTTGGTGTTATCTCACTTGGCTGGTAGACCAAGATGCATGAACTTTCATCTTAGGACAGTTTGGGGATGGCACTGAGGTAAGAAAGGGTGGTTTTATAAATCTCTTCTAGAATCCTCCAATCTTCTTTCTCTGTTTGGGCCCCCAGCCCATCCTGTCTAGCCTTGAGGTGCACTGCACACCTCCTACGTAGCAGCCCTGTTCTCTGGAGGAGGAGTGTATTCTACTTGGTCTCTTGGCTCTTCAGTTTCATCTTCTAGACATTATGTGGGCTTCTAGACACTGGAAATCCTGCCTTAACTCATGATCTATTTCTCTTAATCCTGTTAGTTTTGTCTGATCTAAATCATTAGCTGGTTGTTAGACCTGGTTCTGTCTCTAATTCAATTCAGTGTCTCTCAAATCATGGTATGGAGACCACAGACATCAAAGCCACTTGGTATATTTATTAAGAATGACAATGTCCCTCACCTAACACAACACACACACATATCCCTAGATATTAGGTACAAAAATTTAGCAAATCAAATCCATCAATGTATTAAAAGAATAATACGCCAAGACCAAGTGGGATTTATTCCAGGTATACAAGGTAGGTTCAAGATTCAAAAATCAATCAATGTAATCCACCATATCAACATGCTAAAGAAAAAAAATATTATCATATCAATTGACACAGAAAAAAAGTCTGATGAAATTCGACACTCATTCATGATAAAAAAAAAAAAAAACCTCTCAGTATATTAGGAATAAAGGGAAATTTCTCAGCCTCATGAAAAGTATTTACAGAAACACCTAGGGACTTCCCTGGTGGCGCAGTGGTTAAGAATCCGCCTGCCAATGCAGGGGACACAGGTTCGATCCCTGGTCCGGGAAGATCCCACATGCTGTGGAGCAACTAAGCCTGTGTGCCACAACTACTGAGCCTGTGCTCTAGTGCCCAGGAGCCACAACTATTGAGCCCGTGTGCCACAACTACTGAAGCCAGCGCGCCTAGAGCCCGAGCTCCGCAACAAGAGAAGCCCCGCAATGAGAAGCCCATGCACCATAACAAAGAGTAGTCCCCGCCCACCACAACTAGAGAAAGCCCACACGCAGCAACGAAGACCCAACGCAGCCAAAAATAAATAAATTAATTAATTAAAAAAAAAACTTATAGCTAAAATTACATTTAATAGTGAAAGGCTGCATGCATTCACAAGAAGATTGAGAACAAGGCAAAGATGTCTGCTCCTACTTCTCTTATTCAACATAGTATTGGAAGTTTTAGCCAGTGCAGCAAGGCAAAGCAAGAAAATAAAAAGCATCCAAATTGGAAAGGAATAAATAAAACTGTCTCCATTTACATGATTGTCTACACAGAAAATCCCAAGAAATTTTTTTAAAATCTCCTAGAATTAATAAGTGAGATCATTCAGATCTCAGGATAGAAGAAAATCATACAAAAATCAATAGTATTTCTATACACTAGCAATAAACACATGGACACAAATTAAAAATATAACACTATTTACAATTTTTCAAAAACCAATGAAATACTTAGATATAAAACTAACAAAACATGTACAGAACTCGCATGCTAAAAACTACAAAATGCTGATGAAAGAATTCAAAGAAGATCTAAATTAATGAAGAGACATACAATCAATATATTCAGAGATTGGAAGACTCAACATATTATGTCAATTGTCCCCAAATTGATATACACATTTAATGCAATTCCATTCAAAAATCTCAGCAACATTTTTGTAAATATAAAAAAGATTATTCTAAAATTTATATGAAAAGCAAAGGAACTAGTATAGCTAAAATGTTTTTTAAAAAGAATAGTGGGAGGAATCAGTCCACCCAATTTCCAGACTTATTATATAGCAACAGTAATCAAAACTGTGTGGTATTAGTGGAAGAACAGACGCAAAGATCAATGTGTGACCAGAACTGAGAATCCAGAAAGAGAGCCACACAAGTATGCTCAACAAATTTTTGACAAAAGTGCAAGAGCAATTCAATGAAGACAGCCTTTTCAACAAACAGTGCTGGAGCAACTGACATCCACAGACAAAGAAAATCAACTCAACTTCAACCTCACACTTAATATAAAAAATTAACTCAAATTGGATCACAGACTTAAATGTGAAATATAAAACCTTGAGGAAAAAAAGGAGACAATCTTCACAATCTAGGGCTAGGCAAAGAATTCTTAGACTTGACACCAAAAGCATGATCCATCAAAGGAAAAACTGATAAATTAAACCTCATCAAGATTAAAAACTTTTGCTCTCTGAAAGATCTTATTAAGGTGATGAAAAGATAAGCAACAGCTCAGGAGAAAACATTTGCAGACCTGATCAATGACAAGTATCTAGAATATAAAAAGAACTCTAAAAACTCAACAGTAAAAAAAACCCAAACAATCCAATTAGAAATCGGGCAAAAGACACGAAGAGACATTTCACTGAGGAAGATACACAGATGGCAAACACACACATGAAACGGTGTTCAAAATCATTAGCCATTAGAAAAAAGCAAATTTAAAACACAATGAGAATACCAGTATGCACATACCAGTATGGCTAAAATCCAAAACAGTGACAACACCAAATGTTGTCAGGGACATGGAGAAATCCAATCACTCATACATTGTTGGTGGGAATGTAAAATGATACAACCACTCTGGGAAATAGTTTGGCAGTTTCTTTAAAAATTAAACATGCAACTACCATACCACCCAGCAGTTGCACACCTAGGTATTTATCCCAGAGAAATGAAAAACTATGTTCACACAAAACCTATAAACAATTGTTTATAGTAGTTTTATTCATAATAACCCCAAACTGGAAAGAATTCAGATGTCCTATAAAGGCTGAATGATTAAACAAACTGTGGTACATCCATATCATATGATACCACTCAGCAACAAAAAGGAACAAAACTATTGATACATACAACTTGGGTAAATCACCAGATAATTATGCTGAGTGAAAAAAGGCAATCCGAAAAAGAATTTATGATTTCATCTACATAACGTTTACGGAATGTTAGAGAACTTGAAAACAGTGGTAGCCAGGAGTTAAGGACCCGGACAGGGGTGTAGAGAGTAAGTGTGGCTACAGAAGGGCAACAGGAGAGATCTTTGTAGTCATGGAAATGTTCTGTTCTATATCTTGTCTGTATCAATGTCTATACCCTGGTTGTGATTGTGATATTATACTATAGTTTTGCAAAATGTTACCATTAGGGGTAACTCAGTAAAAGTTACTCAGTGTGATCTCCCTGCATTATTTCTTATACTTGCATGAGAATCTATAGTTATCTCAAAATTAAAAGTTTAATTTAATAAAGAAAAATGTTAATATTGACACCATTTGCCAATATTAATCATTAGTTGTTTTGGATTTACCTGTTATTCTTTTTTTAAAGTCATTTTTCTAATTTAAAAAAATGACCAAGCCCCTTACCCCCAACACACACACATACACACATGCACACATATGTGCACAAGTTTACCTAGAATTAGGTACTATTAGTCTACTGGTCTGGTGCGATGCCGAGAAATCTACATTACTAGCAGTCAGATAATTTTGATACAAACTAAACCACTGCTTTAGGTGAAATTTGGTATTGTTCCCCATCATTGTACATTAATGCTCCAACGTCACAATCATGTGGTATCAGGGGTAAGAGAGAAAAGTCCTTGAGCTTTGCTACACAAATGTCTTCCAAGGAAATCTGGCTCCTGCAGTTTCATAGAAAATGCTTCCTATTGGAACAGACCAGAGCCTCTCACTTCCTGTAACACCATCTTTGCTACCTTCCAGGCTGTGCCTGGTGACCCATTTAGTTTTACCTGGAGGAAAAACCATAACATTCAGAGTCTTAGGATCAAAATGAAGATCTTTCGAAAAGTACAAATGAGCTGATTTAAAAATAAAATGTATATTCTTACAGTTCCTGATCCTGCAAATGGCAAAGAATGAGAAGAAAGTCCACTTTCAAAACAAAAACTCTGGACCCCATGCACTCACAAGACACATTCTTGTCTTGGTGTGAAGGTCCACAGCTAAACTAAGGGATACCATTTCCTCCTAAAATCTATTTAAGGAAAACAGGGATTTTAAAAAGACACAGTTACCTTTGATACCAAACAGAAAGAATTAAAACCTGCAGTAGACAGCTGCTTGTTTCCCAAAATGTCTTGGCAGCCTCACAGCTGCAACTTTCCTGAAACCTGGGGAATTAAATTTAAGAGAAGAAGTTGGAGGCTAAGGAATTGAGACTTTAGAATACCAAAGCATTAGAAGGTTGAGAGGAACTTTGATTGACTAGGCAAGTAATCCACCCCAAATAAATCTATGTCAAGGTAGGGGAGCAATGCAGTGGGGTTCAGGAAGGGGGATGGGTATGCTTGGTGTAAATCTCACTTTCACAGCCTAGCATTTGAAGACCTTTTCCAGTATATTTCATGGCCAGGAATAGACTTTACTACCAAGTAGTTAGGCTTTCTCCCAGAGGACAAAGGGATCATCTGTATTTTTTCTTCTCTGTTAGAAGGGGATGGGGGGAATGAGCAGGGACTGAACATTCCTGAAAATTCCACTTGGTTTTTGTACTGGCCAGAGGAATTGGCTGCAAACAACAGACAAAGATTTGGGGGTAACTAAGCAGAATAGGAATTTATCATCAGGAAACCTGAAGAACCTAGCTCAAAAAAGGAGTATGAACCAAGGTGGGGCAAACAGGTGGGCTCACCGCTATGATCATGCCCTCCTGGCTAGGGGCCATTGCTGCAGCTGCCACCACTGCTATAAACTGAACATTGCCAATGACTCTGCTACCACTGGACCGTGGGGGTCACCACTGTTGTCACCATTACTAGGGGAGCTGCCTACTCTGGGAATAGGATCAATCAGAATGAAAAGTCAGGATTTCCAGGAGATTCTAATGAATCAGGACTTTCGAAGTGTGGCCTATAAATTTGTATTTTAAAATAAACTCTCCAAGGAACCTCTCTGGCAGCCTAGTGGTTAAGACACAGCACTTCCACTGCAGGGGGCTCAGGTTCAATCCCTGGTTGGGGAAACAGGATCCCACATGCCAGGTGGCGAAGGAAGGAAGGAGGGAAGAAAGGGAGGAAAGAAGGAAGGAAAGAAACTCCCCAAGAAAAGAACTTAAAAAAGAATAGACATGGGCTTCCCTGGTGGCGCAGTGGTTGAGAATCTGCCTGCTAATGCAGGGGACACGGGTTCGAGCCCTGGTCTGGGAAGATCCCACATGCCACGGAGCAACTGGGCCCATGAGCCACAACTACTGAGCCTGCGCGTCTGGAGCCTGTGCTCCGCAACAAGAGAGACCGCGATAGTGAGTGGCCCCCGCTTGCCGCAACTGGAGAAAGCCCTCGCACAGAAAAGAAGACCCAACACAGCCAAAAAAATAAAAATAAATAAATTAATTAAAATAATAATAATAATTAGAGTTGAGTAAAGAATAACTACGGCCTGTACCACCTCCCTAAGGGGTAAAAACAAGTTCAGTTTGGCCATACACACCTTTATAAAAAAAAAAAAAAAAAAGAATAAACAGATGTATATGTATAACTGAATCACTTTGCTGTATACCTGAAACTAACACAACATTGTTAATCAACTATACTCCAATATAAAATAAAAATAAAAACAAAAACAAAAATAAATAAAAAATAAACTCCCCAAGCTGATTTTAGAGATCTACCTGATCTGGAAAGCAATGACTTAAATGTAGAATATTAATTATGCTATTGCCTTAATCAAAGCCTTCCTGTTTGTTTTCTGTTCAGAATTATTCAATGGCTTATTATTATCAATGGGAAATTAAGTTCAGATTCATTAGACTAGCATTCAATACCCTACATTTTCTGGCCCTATCCCATTTGTCCAGATGTATATCCTCCTTTCCCCTCTGTGTACGTATCACACCAGTCCCAGTGAACTGCCCTCATCATTCTGAGGCCGTGCTGATGCTCCTCTTGGCTCCACTCCCATCTTTATCTGCCGAAATACTCTTCATTTTTCAGGTAACCTTCACCACAAGCTCTCCTTAATTACTTCTCAGCTTTCTCTGAACTCTCTTTAGCACTTTACCTCTCTTTTGACGCATCATACTATGACTTATGCTACAGATTTTGTGCCTATGTATTATTTATAGTAATAGATAAGAATCTTTGAATCACATATTGTATATAGAATAGTACCTGACACATAGTAGATATTCAATAAATGTAAGAACAAAAGCCATCTTGAGAATTTCTCCAGTCAGATTTATAAAGTACATTAACCGATAAATGTTCCCAATTAGGGGCAGAGCTGGCCACAAATTCTGGTATTCTAAATAAAAGCCTGCTCTTCAAATTTATAGACTGTGATTCTTTAAAAGGAATGGATGGTCACACTATGTCCCCTTAAATACAAATGTTATTTACCCTATCATTGAATTGAATACCAAAAAAACTGCGTCTTACAGAGTTAGATCACACCCTTTCCCTCAAACGTTAAAATTAAGAATATTTATCAACTTAGAGCAAATATTACTTACTCAAAGATAATTTCTGTGAATGTTAGCCCAGAGAGAAACACTTCATTGTAAATACGTAGCAGTGAATTTTAGACAGAAAACTCCAAAACCCATACACCTCTGTACTTATTTTTTTAAGAGGTTAACCACAAAGAAAAGGTTGCCCATCTGCCACTTGGGTCAAAATTTAAAGGCCTGAAGCGACTGATTGGCACAATGGTGCGTGGTTAAAAAGGAAGAAAGAAAGAAAGTTTTGGATTTCTTTTCCGTGGTTACCTTGTGTCAGAGATAACTACTATAAAACTATAAATACAATGGTGTTTGCTTTTATTTTTCTCTGTATCTTGGATGTTTTCACTACCTTGGTTTGGAAGTTACAAAACCGAGCCAAACCAAAATGAAAATAGAAAAACAAAATGAAATGGAACAAAACAAAGAGCTTAACTCCTTTGCTTTGACCAGTACAGAGGTGAAATTGGGGGTGGGAGGTGGGGCTGAGCTTATTAATGGAACTGTCGGTGGTCAGTGAGTTTGGAGGTTCCATACAAAATTCAATCTGGATTCAGGAAAGGATTGGGGAAAAAGCCCCAACATAGGTTGACTTCATGACTCCCTTCATTTATTCAACAAATATTTACTCAGTGTCTGGCACTGTAGATCTGGGGTTGAGTAAAACAGACATAGTCTGCCTCCTCATGGAATTTATTGTTATGTGAAGAAGATAATTAACAAATGACTATAGAAATGATTATTCTGCTGTGGTGACAACAATTACTATGACGGAGATGTACATGGTGTAGTCTGAGATGGTATAACAGGAGTCCCAGCCGCAACTCACCACCTGGGTTCCAGACTTTTATTATTTACCTCTACTATTTATCCCCAATTTGTTTAGCTCTTCTCTTTAGCCATTATGTCAGTCTTGTCTATTCTAGCCCACCCTCTTCTCCAGAGTCCCAGCAAGTCATTAGACCAGCGTCACTTTCATGCATCCAGAATTTGGAAAAACTAATAGCCCTTTTCTGCGTAGTATCCAGGGTAGCCTGGACAGAGCTAATTAGAAGAATTATGATCGTGGATGATCCCAGACAAGATTCTTTTGACTCCTGTCATTCCATAAGTGAATCTGCATTGTACACACAATGTGGTATGAGAAGCCTCTGTTAAATGACAGTAACCCATGACCCATCCCTCCAAGAGCCCTCTCTGCTCCCTTAAGTGCAATGGGAGAGTCATCATAGCCCCTCTGAGATGATACCTCAGTGGAATGTCAATAGCCAGAGTTTATTTCTGCTGTACCTTCAAGGGTTGGGAGCATCTACTACTACTTAGGCATACATACTCAGGTCAGTGTCTATAATCTTGACTGGGAAAGGCAATGCCCACAAACTGGGAAAGTTCTTGATTTTCACATTAGTTTTTCTCATTTTGTTTTAGGTCATGAACAAGGAGACCTGCTATGACCAAAGATTTTATGATTGTGGATATCAATCTATGGAGAAACAAAACTAGGGGTGAGAGGGATCAACAAAGTTGTGTATGACCCATTTATTCACACATTCAACATTTGTTCATCCCTTCTACATATCTTGTCTGGGTTCCATGCTAAAGAAGACTCAAGATGAGAAAGATATAGTTCCAATTTCTAGGCAATAGGTTGTATAGAGCTGATATAATAGAATCACCCTTAAGCATTAATTTTGCTGGCAAAAAAAAGAAAAGTCTAACAAAAAAAGTGTAATACATGCTAAGCTTGAAAGCAAGTAAAGGAAATCCCCAGGTGCCAGAGAAACAAAACAGGAGCTGGAGCCAAACCTCTCAAGAGAAGATTAATAAATCAATATAGGCTTCAGAGGCCAACAACGGGGGCACTGGTGGTTTCATGGGGATGAGAGGAGAGGATTTGGGCTTCCCACAAAGGGCATGGCTCACAAAGCTGCTCTGCCCATGACAATGAAATGGAAAGACACTGACCACTGTCCAGGGAAGTGTCAATGAAGCTCGTTTTCTACCAACGGAAAGTGACATCCATCAGAAATCAGAACCCCAAATCTGTGCCACAAGTGTGGGAGGCTACAAATTCATACTACCCTGTGGAAGAGGGAATACCAAACCAAAAGATTAACCTAGAAACTTTCCAGAACCAATGAAACCTTTAGGGCTCTAGAAAAGGCATATAAAACTATCTTGAAGAGATGTCTCCCATATCAAGGGTTTCCAAGACCATGTCGAGTTTCAGTGATTTGCTAGGAGGACTCACAGAACTTCACACATAGTTGTTCTCATGGCTAGGATTTATTACCCTGAAAGGATACAAAGCATAATCAGCAAAGAGAAAAAGCACATGGGTGAAGTTAGGAGGAAACTAGGTAAAAATTGCCAAAAGTCCTTTTCCAGTGGAGTCACACAGGACACACTTAATTCCCCCAGCAAGGATTTGTTACAACACATGTGATATGCTGTGTACCAGGGAAGCTCATTGGAGACTCAGTGCCCAGGATGTTAATTGGGGGCTTGGTCATGTAGGTATCCTCTGCCTAGCTCATACCCAAATCCCAGACTCCCACTAGGAAAGTATATGTTCATCATAAGCCAAGCTGTACAATTTAAGCAGAGTGAGCCACTTGGATCAGTTCTGAGAATAGTGGGACCACTCTTAAAATCTAAGTGTGTGGAATGGAACCACAAAAAGACCTTAAGCATTCTCACCACACACACTAAAAAGGTAACTATGCGATGTGATGGATGTGTTAAATAACTTGATTGTGGGACTCATTTCACAATGTATACATATTAGCAAAACATCACGTTGTATACCTTAAACATATTACAACTTTGTTTGTCAATTATACCTCAATAAAGCTAGCAGGGAAGCAAAAACAAACAAACAAACAAGCAAAACTGAAGTCTATTTCTGTTGCTTACAACCAAGAATCTTGACTTAAATAAGAACAATCTGAAAGAGACTTTAAAAAAAAATATACTGAGCTCCAAAATCTTGAGGCTACAGAGCCCACATATTTTTTGGGGGGTGGGGGAAACAAACATGTGGGGACCTTACTATATATAATGTGAAAAGTGCTGTAACAGACACACCTACAAAGCATTCTAAGAACCCAGTGAAGTGAACCTTTTTCTTCGTGGGTGGAGTGGGGTAGGAGGCCAGGTCAGGCTTTATAAGGAAGTAACATGAACCTGAGTCTTTAAGGGTCTGTAAGATTTCATCATACAAAGAGCTGAGAAACAAGACTTGTATTTAAAGGGAAAAGCATGATCAAATGTAAGGCAGGAGGGAAGAAAGCCTGAGGATAAAGAAATTAGGATATGAGCACAATTAGATATAAGGCTGAGGAGAAAATATGGAGAGTGTCTGAAGAAGGATATGGGAAATTCAGGTGGATAAGCACGTAGAACCAAATTCTATAAAACCTTAAAATGACATTCCAACATGTTTCAATATTATCCTTGTCTGATTTCTGTCATTTTTAGAGGTAAAACATATTGGACCATCAGCTACATGACCTGGCAGGAGATGAGCAGGTCATTGAGATGAAGAATGGATTGGGGCTAGAGGGCAGTAATCCAGCCCCAAGCCTAGTGGCTGAAAGCAGGACAAAAACCATGAGTCCTTTTAAAGAACAAACTTATGGTTACCGGGGGGAATGGGGGAGGGCAGGGATAAATTGGGAGATTGGGATTGATATATACATACTACTATATATAAAATAGATAACAATACAAACCTACTGTATAGCACAGGGAGTTCTACTCAATACTCTAATGACCTATATGGGAAAAGCGTCTACAAAGGAGTGGATATATGTATATGTATAACTGATTCACTTTGCTGTACAGCAGAAACTAACAAAACACTGTAAACCAACTGTACTCCAATAAAAATTTAAAAATAAATAAAAATAAAAGGAGTTGGCTGGAACTCAGAAAAAATAAAATAAAACAAAGAAGCCTTATTCAGAAAAAGGAGCCTTATTCAGATAAAAGAAACCTTATTCAGATAAAACAAAGAACACATGGGAAAAATAAAAAACAAAGAGCAAGATGATAAATTTAAATCTAACTATATCAATAATCACAACTGTAAATGGTTTAAACACCCTGATTAAAAGACAGAGATGGTAGAGTATCAATATTGGCTCATCAGTTTTGTAATGAACTGAATTTTGTCACCCCAAAATTCATATGCTGCGGCCCTAACCCCCAGTGTGACTATATCTGGAGATCTGGGTCTTTAGGAGGTAATTACGGTTAAATGAGGTCATAAGGGTGGGGCTCCAACTCAACAGAACTCTAGCCTGAAGAGAAAGAGGATATTCTCATCCTCTCTCTCACTCCTGCTTTCACTCTCTCTGGCTGCCTCTTGCTCCCTCTCTAATGGCACCCAGGAAAGGCCCTGTAACCACACAGCAAAAAGGCAACATTTGCAAGCCAGGAAGGGTGCCCTCACCAGAGACTGAATAGACAAGCACCTTGATCTTGGATGTCTCAGCTTCCAGACTGTGGGAGATAAATTTTGGTTGTTTAAGCCACTCAGTCCATGGCATTTTGTTCCACCAAGCGGAACAGAGTATAACAAATTGTAACAAATGTACTACATTAATGGTAGATGTTAATAATAGGGAGAGCAAGGGGAGGAGAGCAAAGGGGTATATAGGAACCCTCTGTACTTTTGGCTCAATTTTTCTGTAAATTCAAAACTGCTCAAAAAAGAAATTCTATTAGTTTTTCTTTTTTAAGGCAGAAATTATCCAACTGATGATGAAAGCAAGAGTCACTATATAGTGCCTATGAGAAATGCATATTAACTATAAAGACACAAAAGGTTAGAGGTAAAAGGACAGAATAAGATATACCAGGCTAACACTAATCAACATAAAGCTGGAAAGCCTATATTCATATCAGACAAAGAAGGTTTCAGAGCAAAGAATCCTGCCAGGGACATATAAATTCAATTCATAAATGTATAAAGGGTCAATCTACCCACAAGGACGTAACAATCTTAAACATTTATGCAACTAAGAGCAGATTTTCAAATAAACATGAAGCAAAAACTGATAAAACAACACAGGGAATATAGTCAATAATATTATTGTATAATAACTTTGTATGGTGTGTAATCTATAAAAATATCAAATCACTATGTTGTACACTTGAAATTAATATAATATTGTAAGTCATCTATACTTCAATAAAAATAAATAAGATGGGGAAAAGACTGATAGAACTACAAGGAACAGTAGATACCCCATAATCACAGTCAGAGATTTCAATAGCCCTCTCTCAATAATTAATAGGACAAATACAGAAAAAGTCAGTAAGGCTATAGAAGACCTGAACAAGGCTGTCAACCAACATGACCTAATAGATGTTTATAGAAGCCCCCCACCTGAAAACAGTAGAAAACATAGTCTTTTCAAATGCATACACAATATTTACCAAGATACATCATATTCTGGAGCATAAAGCAAGTCTTGATAAGTTTTAAATGACTCAAGTCATAAAAAGTATATTCTGTGACCACTGGAATTAAAATAAACATCAATAACAGAAACCTCCATGTAATTGGAAACTGAATAACACACTTTTAAATAACTAATGGGACAAAAAATCAAAATGGAAATTAGAAAATATTTTGAACTGAGTGCAAAAACACATCATATCAAGATGTATGGGGTGCCTCAGTGGTAGGGTGAAAAATGGCCCCCAAATATATATACATCCTAATCTCCAGAACCTGTAAATGTTACCTTATATCACAGAAGGGACTTTGCAGATATGATTAAGCTAAGAATCTTGAGATGGGAAGATTACCCTGAATTATTCCAGTAGGCCATTGTGATCACAGTAATTCTTATAAGAGGAACCAAGGAAGAGTCAGAGAAGAGGGTAATGTAATGACAGAAGCAGAGGTGGGGGTTGTGTACTTTGAAGACGAAGGAAGGGGTCACAAGCCAAGAAATACAGGCAGCACTAGAAGATGAAAAAGGCAAGGAAACAGATTCTCTCCTCAGAGATTCCAGAAGGAACCAGCTCTGCCAACACCTTGACGTTAGCTCAATAAATCTGAATTTGGACTTTATTTATTTATTTATTTATTTATCTATCTATGGCTGCACCGGGTCTTAGTTGCAGCATGCACACTCTTAGTTGTGGCATGTGGACTTCTCAGTTGCGGCATGCGGACTCTCAGTTGCGGCATGCATGTGGGATCTAGTTCCCTGACCAGGGATTGAACCTGGGCCCCCTGCATTGGGAGCGTGGAGTCTTAACCACTGGATCACCAGGGAAGTCCCTGAATTTGGACTTTTAACCTCCAAAATTTTAAAAGGACAATTTTGTATTGTTTTAAGCCATTAAGTTTGTGGAAATTTGTTGCAAAAGCAACAGAAATCTAACACAGCCCTTAGAACAGTATTTAGGAGGAAATTTATGCTACCAAATGCCTCACCTTTTGCCTTATGAAACTAGTGGGGAAAAAAATGAATGAAATCCAAAGTAGCAGAAGAGAGGAAATGATAAAAATCAAGAAGAAATCAATGAAATAGAAAAAAGGAAAACAATAGAAATCAGTAAAACTAAAAGTTGGTTCTTTAAAATCAATAAAATTAATAAACCTCTAGCCAGATTGATCAGAAAAAGAAAAAGAAAGAAGACACAAAAAAGAAAAAGAACGAAGACCAGTATCAAGAATGAGAGAAGTGGTATCACTAGAGAGTCTAAGGTATTGAAAGAATAATAAGAAAATATAATGAATAATTTTGTGCCAATAAATTCAACAACTTAGAAAATAAAATGGAAAAGTTTGGGACTTCCCTGGTGGCGCAGTGGTTAAGAATCTGCTTGCCAATGCAGGCGACACAGGTTCGATTCCTAGTCCAGGAAGATCCCACATGCCGCAGAGTAACTGAGCCCACGTGCCACAACTACTGAGCTTGAACTCTAGAGCCCGTGAGCCACAACTACTGAGCCCGCGTGCCACAACTACTGAAGCACGCGTGCCCAGAGCTCGAGCTCCACAACAAGAGAAGCCACCGCAATGAGAAGCCCGCGCACCACAACGAAGAGTAGCTCCCACTCGCCCCAACTAGAGAAAGCCCGCGTGCAGCAATGAAGGCCCAGCGCAGCCAAAAAGAAAGAAAGAAAATACAGAAATAAAATAAAATAAAATGGAGAGATTCTACAAACTACCAAAGCTTACTCAAGCAGAAGTAAATAACTTGTATAGCCCTACATCTGTTAAAGAAATTGAGTTTATAGTTAAATATCCTCCCCAAAGAAAAGTCCAGGGCCAGATGTCTTTACCAAATTCTACCAAATATTTAAGGAATAACACTAATTCTACACAAACTTCTCCAGAAAATTGAAGAGGATAGAATACTTCTTAACTCATCTATGCGGCCAGCATAATCCTGATACCAAAACCAGAAAGATAGTACAAGAAAAGAAAACTACAGACCCATATCACTAAAGAACATAGATGCAAAAATTTCAAATAAATTTTAAGTGTAATTTGTATCCAACTATATATAAAAATGATAATACATCGTAATTACATAGAGTTTATCCCAATGTATCCCCATTACATGGCGCTTATCCCAAGAATGCAAAATTGGTCTAACATTCAAATATCAATCAACTTAATTCACCATACAGGATTTTTTTAAAGCTAAAAACTAAAATAACAACAATCCTGTATGATCATTTCAATAGATGCAGAAAAAGTATTTGACAAAATCCATCATCAATTCTTTAAAAAACAAAAGAAAAAACCTCAGCAAACTGGGAAGAGAAGAGAATTTCTTCAATCTGATAAAGTGCCTTTACAAAAAACCTATGGCTAACACCATATTTAATAGTGAATATTGAATATTTACCCCCATAAATTCATAATAAGAGGAATAAGATATGCACTTTTGACATTTCTATTCAACGTTATATTGGAGGGTCTAACCAGTGCAATACGGTTAAAATAAAGAAATAGCTGCCAGATTAGAAAAAAGTAAAACTGTCTTTATTTACAGAAGACATGATTGTCTATGTAGAAAATCACATGGAATTTATTTAAAAGGTACTAGAACTAATAAATGAGTTCAGCACCAGCAATTCCACTCCTGGGTATATATCTGAAAAAAACAAAAACACTAACTCGAAAAGATACATGCACCCCAATGTTCATAGCAGCATTATTTACAATTGCCAAGATATGGAAGCAACCTGAGTGTCCATCAACAGATGAATGGATAAAGAAAATGTGGCATATATATATATGTATATATACATATATATACATATATATATACATACACACACACACATACACACACAATGGAATACTACTCAGCCATAAAAAAGAACAAAATTTTGCCATTTGCAGCAACATGGATGGACTTGGAGGGCATTAGGCTAAGTGAAATAAGTCAGACAGAGAAAGACAAATACTGTATAATATCACGTATATGTGGAATCTAAAAAATACAACAAACTACTGAATATAACAAAAAAGAAGCAGACTCACAGATATAGAGAACAAACTAGTGGTTACCAGTGGGGCAGGGGGGCAATATAGGGGTAGGGGAGTGGAAGGTACAAACCACTGGGTGTAAGATAGGCTCAAGAATGTATTGTACAACACAGGGAATATACCCAATATTTTGTAATAACTGTAAATGGAAAGTAACCTTTAAAAATTGTATTAATTAATTAATTAACTAAATGAGTTTTAGCAAGTTGCAGGACTCAAGGTCAATATATAAAAAACAATTGTATTCCTATACACTAGCAATTAACAATTAGAAATTGAATTAAAATTTACATTTAAAATAGCATAAAAATATGAAATACTTAGGGATAAAGCTGACCAAAAATATGCAAGCTATGTACAATGAAAACTACAAAACATTGCTGAGAAAAATTAAGGAAGACTTTAATAAATGGAAGAGGTATGGTGTTCATGGAAAACTCAGTATTGTTAAGATGTCAATTCTCCTCAAATTGATCTATAGTTTCAACACCATCCCAATCAAAACCCAGTAAGCTTTTTTGTAGAAACAGACAAGCTGATTCTAAAATTCATATGGTAATGCAAAGGATCTCGAATAGCCAAAGTGTCTTTGAAAAAGGAAAACAAAATTGGAGGACTAGGGCTTCCCTGGTGGCGCAGTGGTTGAGAATCTGCCTGCCAATGCAGGGGAAACGGGTTCGAGCCCTGGTTGGGGAAGATCCCACATGCCGCAGAACAGCTGGGCCCGTGAGCCACAATTACTGAGCCTGCGCGTCTGGAGCCTGCGCTCCACAACAAGAGAGGCCGCGATAGTGAGACGCCCGCGCACCGCGATGAAGAGTGGCCCCCGCTTGCCGCAACTACAGAAAAGCCCTCGCACAGAAACGAAGACCCAACACAGCCAAAAATAAATAAATAAATAAACGATTAAAAACTTAAAAAAAAAAAAAAGATTAGCTCAAAATGGATCATAGTACCAATTGTAACCTAAAACCTAAAACTATAAAATGTGTCTTAAAAAACGTCTATCAGAAGTTCCGCAGTTCACAAGGCCAGAGGGTCCTGTAGATCTGTCTCTTGCTTCAGTAGCGTTTGGACAGAACAGACCCAGGGTCGCCCTTTCCTCCAGCCTCGCAGCACCCTCCAACCTCTTCTCCAGTCGCAACCGTCGGAACCAACCCCTTAGCTACCCTCTGCCTCTAGGACCAGCCAACACCACGAGCTCCCAGATTCGTCAGAATTATTCTACCCAGGTGGAGACCACCGTCTACCCCTTGGTCAACATGCATCTGCGGGCACTTATCTCTCTTTGGGCTTCTGTTTCCAACGGGAGGACGTGGCTCTGGAGGGCACGGGCCCCTTCTTCCGCGAATTGGCTGAGGAGAAGCGCGAGGGCGCCTAGCGGCTCCTGAAAATGCAAAACGAGCAGAGCAGCCACGCCCTCTTCCGGGACCTGCAGACTCCGTCTCAAGATGAGCGGGGTAACCCCAGGACGTTATGGAAGCCGCCGTTCTCAGGGAGATGAACTCGAACCAGGCCCTTCTGTATCTGCATGCCCCTGCCCCGGCAGACCCCACCTCTGTGACTTCCTGGAGAGCAACTTCCTAGAAGAGCAGGTTAAACTCATCAAGAAGATGGGCGACCACCTGACTAACCTCACAGGCTAGCCTGGCCCCCAGGTGGGGCTGGGCGAGTTTCTTTTCAAGCCTCACCCTTAAGCGCGACTCAGAGCCTCTGGAGCCCAGCGGCCTTTGAGGAGACCCTCTGTCGTCAGGGCTTCTGCCTGAAGCCTTTCCTTGCAACCACTAGGCATCATTTTAACCACGGTGGAGCCTTCTCCCAAGCTTTGGACCAAGTGGGAACAATAAAGCTTTTTGCAGGGAAAAAAAAAAAAAACCAGGAGAAGTTCCCAAGTCATTGTGATCTCAAGTTAGGCAAAAATTTCTTAGCTCTAAAGCCAACAATCATAAACTGGACTAAATCAAAACTTAAAACTTCTTCTCTTTGAAATACATTAAGAAAATAAAAAGAAAAGGCACAGACTAGGAAAAAATGTTTGTGAATCGTATTTCTGATAAAGGTCTTGTATTCATAATACATAAAGAATTCTCAAAACTCAGTAATTAAAAGCAGGGACTGAAAAAGATATTTATACATCTGTGTTCATATAGCCCGTTATTCACAGTAAGCCAAAAAGTGAAAGCAGGGACTTCTCTGGCGGCGCAGTGGTTAAGAATCTGCCTGCCAGTGCAGGAGACACGGGTTCGAGCCCTGGTTGGGGAAGATCCCACATGCCGCAGAGCAACTAAGCCTGTGCGTCACAACTACTGAAGCCCGCACGCCTAGAGCCTGTGCTCCGAAACAGAGAAGCCACCACGATGAGAAGCCCACACACCACAACGAAGAGTAGCCCCTGCTCGCCGCAACTAAAGAAAGCCTGGGCGCAGCAACAAAGACCCAACGCAGCCAAAAATTACTTAATTAATTTTTAAAAAGTGAAAGCAACTCAAGTGTCCATCAACAAAGGAATGGAAAAATGTGGTATATACATACAATGAAATATTACTCAGCCTTAAAAAGAAAGGAAATCCTGGCACATGCTACAATGTGGATGAATCTTGAAGGAATTACGCTAAGTGAAATAAGCCAGTCACAAAAAGGCAAACACCATATGATTCCACTCATACGAGATACTTAAGAGTAGTCAGACTCGTAGAGATAGGAAGAAAAATGGTGGTTTCCAGAGCTGGGGTTGGGGAGAACTGGGCAGTTATTATTTAATAGGTGGAGTTACAGTTTTTCAAGATGAAAGAGTTCTGGAGATGGATGATGGTGATAGTAGCAGAACAATGTGAAAGTACTTAATGCCATTGAACTGTACAGGTAAAAATGGTTATGATGGTAAATTTTACGTTACGTGTGTTTTACTGCAATTTACAGAAAACTCAGTAAATAGAAAACAACTCAATTTTTTAAATTGGGCAAAGTATTTGAACAGACATTCCCCAAAGAAGATAAACAGATGGAAAATAAGCACATGAAAAGATGCTCGACATTGTCAGTCATTGGGAAAATACAAATTAAAGGATCATTAAATACCTATTAGAATGGCAAAAATTAAAACTACTGACCATACTAAGTTTTGGCAAGGATATGGAAGAACTGGAATTTTCATGTAGTGTGGATAGAAATGTAAAATGGTATAGCCACTTTGGAAAATAGTTGGGTGGTTTCTAAAAAGTGAAACATACACTTTCCATATGTGATCCAGTCTTTCGACTCCTAAGTGTTTACCCAAGAGAAATCAAAACATATGTCCATACAAAGACTTTTTAAAAAAATATTTATAGCAGTCATATATAATGGCTAAAAACCTGGAAACAACCCAAATGTCCATCAACAGGTGAATGGATAAACAAATTGTGGTATAGCCATATGATAGACTACTACCTGGCTCCTTTTTTTTCTCCTGTTTATTAACAAAAGGAATATGGATGGATCTCAGAATAATTATGTTGAGTGAAAGGAGTCAGACAAAACAACAGTACATACTGATGATTCCATTTATATAACATTCTAGAAAATATGCACTAGTCTATAATGAAGGACAGCAGATCGGTTGCCTGGGTATACAGGGAGGAAGAAGGAGGAGGAGAAGGGAGGACGAGATAATAAGGGGCACGAGCAAACCTTTGTGGGTGTTGGATATGTTCATTACCTTGATGGTGGTGATGGTTTCATGGCTGTATGCGCATGTCAAAACTTATCAAATTGTATTCTTTAAATATGTACAGCTTATTGTACGTCAATTTTACTTCAATAAAGCTGTTAACAAAATAAACAAAGGAGCTTTGCGAGCTCAGACTTGATCTGCCTCAGTAAATTCCATCTGTTGGTGGAAACAGAGATTGAGAATAATAACAATTTGGAATTTTCACTGTGGGAAATAACCAAGGAAGACAACCTGGGATGAGAAAAAAAAACTGCTGAGCCACATGGAGAGTTTTAAAGAGGTCGAAAACTGTTCATTTTCTCTGCATTTAATCAACATAGAAAGCCTCAGAGTCACATGATATTGGAGCCAGGAGGAATCTTCGAGAGATGAAATAGTCCAATTTCTTTATTTTACAGATGAGGAAATGAATCCAAGAGAAATAAAGGGACTTGCCTTAGGTCACACAGCTTGCAGAGCTAAGAATAAAATGTGAGTCCTCTGAAGCTTACTCTAATGCTATTTATTTTTCTTCATCTAGCTAACCTAAACCCTTGGGTAGTTGTTAATCTAGGCTAGTCTATGAAAATACGGAATAAGACAATACCTATGAGATGCTGAGTTCCTTCATGGCCATGTGGATGGCCATGAAGATAGAAGGGAACACCACTACCTTTACCTTCATATTTTCAGTCCCCAAACCCTCTAGACAATACTCCTTGTAGGGCAGTAATGCTCTCCTGGCTACCCTCAGAATCTAGGCAACCTAAAACCATTACTTCTCATGTGAACTCCTCACAGGTACAGTCAGGTCTGCTATAATGCTTGTCTTGAAAACACAAATTTGTTCCAATGTGATTGATATATTAGGAAACAACATATGAGTATAATGCAAATTTGCCTTGGCCTATGTGAGATCTTATCAGCAAGAAACACGAGGTGAAAGCAGAAAACCATCCAGCCAGCTGAACTGAGGTGCCTGGGAATACACAAAATGCACACACACACTCTCCTCAGATATCTACCAGCTACCTCAGTTTACTGTGTGTGTTGAGTTGTGCCCATCCACATCCAGTATTAAAATTTTTCCTCTGATTTTAGATAACTTACCTTCCTACCACTGTACAATGAATTACAAGCTGCAACCCTTCCAATGCCTACTTCCTCAAACAAATTTCAAATCTTTTTTTAAGGTAAAGTGATGTATTTATTGTATTATTTATGAGTTTCCTTTTCTTTTTCAACTTGAAAGCAGTCATTGTTTATTAACTGACCAGATTATAAAAATAATCATGGGAGGCACCATAGTTCATCCTTCTAAGAAGCCTGTTGATCTGGTCTCCCCTGTTGCCAGCAGCTCTGCCTTCTACACAATGCATGGCCTTTCTCTTCATTCCACCTCATGAAGAAGATAATTTGAAAGACCACAGGAAGCTGTTTACATTTTCCAACAGTATGGGTCTCATGAATCATATCCTCCATGCAGATGATGCCCTATTTACCAAGAGATCGAGCAGTCGAAGTGTTACCTGTTGGGACAATTACCTTCTTGTTGATCTTGCTATAACCGCGCTTGTAGATCAATTCTTTTACTGATTTCTGTTTCAGGTATCCCATACAGTATATGGCTCAACAGTCCTCAGCATGTTAACTGAGCCTTACTGAGCTTAACAAAGGTGCCATTGAGGAGCTGAAAAAGGTAAAGAAGATGGAACACCTTTCAGATCTTTGGGCTCACACCGTTGATACCCTGATCCTGAAGACAAATGCTCATTTGGGTTCTAGAGTTACACAGAAGTTACCCACTTTTCTTGCCATCTTTGCCAGTCAAATCTCACTTCCGTACATCTGCCTATTTTCCTTATTATGGTGTTTAGCTTTTTCATAGATAAGCTTCCTCCTTGCCTTTTGAAGCATCTTTTGGGCAAACTTCTTTCTCAGGTGCATGATCTTCAGCTCTGCAAAATTCCTTTGCTCTTTCTTGAT
Organism: Balaenoptera physalus; assembly: GCF_965194825.1. Lineage (NCBI taxonomy): Eukaryota > Metazoa > Chordata > Mammalia > Artiodactyla > Balaenopteridae > Balaenoptera > Balaenoptera physalus. Next base: position 133,336,047 of record NC_138890.1, on the reverse strand, counting down.
GGTATCTGGCATAGCAGAAACCTTTTTTCCCTTCTCTTCTATACACTCCATGATTCCAGCCAGAAAAGAGGTTACTTATAAATTTCTTAACCATTTAACATGTGTAAAACTGTGCTACCATTTTTATTAGGTTCTTATATCTTTTTTTTTTAATGTGTCACTGGTGAAGTTTTGGAGTGTTGTCTCCCTGAGCGCATCTTTTCCCATAAGCCCTGTGGGTTTTATTGCACTATTATTGTGCATAGCATGGTGATTTTTATGAAGGCATGTGTCATATTATAGCAGAACTGTATTAAGAGTGTGGGGTAAACCCTTAAAAGACTAATCTTGGGTCTAACAGCTGTGGGTGCACACACACACACACACAGACACACACACACACACACAGAGCCTTGTTTAAATACAGTTGACCCTTGAACAGTGTAGGGGTTAGGGGCGCTGGCCTTCTACACAGTAAAAAAAACTTGAGTCTAATTTATAGTTGGCCCTCCTTACTGGCAGTTCCTCTATATCCACTGTTCCATATCCATGGATTCAACCAATCAATATTAGTACTGTAGTCTTTACTACTGAAAAAAAAATCTGTGTATAAGTGGACCCGTGCACTTCAAGTCCGTGTTGTTCAAGGGTCAACTGTTCTACTAGGCAGGTATCCTGTCATATGAGTTTGTTTCTGGGCTGACGGGAGAATAAAGTATCCATTTCAGAGTCAGCCCACACAGCGGTTCTTAGTTGCAGGATATGGTTCCCTTGTTCCTTCTGACTAATCTCGGATGGGATGGAGACCATTATCACTGGCCACCAGCAAAGACAAGCATTAAATCAGTTCACACATAAACGGATCAGGCTTACCAATGACCCACCCTCTTGGCACCTTAAGTGCTGGAAACAGTATAGGTCAAAGCATGTTCCATCGTGGCCTGCATCAGAATCACCTGGAAGACTGAATAGAAAGAAGATTCCTGTATCTCACTCCAGATCTGCCAAATCAGAACCTCTAGGACTAAGGACTAAGGAATCAGGAATCAGCATTCTGACACTCAGTGATCCTCATACACCCTGAACTTTGGGAACTACTGGACTAGGATGTCTGGCTTAACAAGGCATACAAATGTAGAGCCAGGTTCCCAGGCGCTTGAAATATAGCCAAACTACTTTTTACCTAAAACAGCTGGCTTTTACTCTATTTTATATCATTATTGTCCAACTACAATGGCTTTTGTCCAGTTTTAGACCATTATTGTTGAGGATTTGTCATGGGTGCCACCTGTTAACCTGTTATGAGGAATTGGGGGTTGATAGAAAGAAAGGAAAGTGCCAGAGAGGGGTTTGACATATTAGAGAGTGTTGTTCTGTAGCTTGTTCATTAAGTTCATATCCCATCTGCCTATCAAATTTGTTTTAGAACTTTGAATTAAATTTCTCTGGTGTGTTCTGAAGCAAAGACAGGACATCTGTAGCTTCCTAATGAATCATTTCTCTCTTCTACAATCTAGCCACTGATAAACTGGCACTAAGTTCTGTATTTGTGTACAAGATGGGTTGGGAACAAAACAGCAGTTAAAAATTGCAGAGCTACTATGAGTGCATTAAAGGAATATAATTATTTTTCTGGAGTAAACAGCCATTATTATAATGTTCCATACAGTAATGCCTTGTAATCATCCGCAAGTGTTAATGTGATGTTTAACATGTTTCACCTTGGAAAGTGTTTTATTATGATTCAAGTCACAGGTAAAATAATGAAAGATCTTAACTCTCTCCTTAACAGCCCCAAATAAATATTGTAAAATAACTCTGGTACTTAGTACGCTGAGAGGAAAAAAGCAAGTTCTATCTTCTAGTGTGTGCAAGAGGACACTGTAATAAAGAGATGTTTCTGAAGAAATGATGCAAATGGACATGAAAGTACAGAACTAAAATGGATTTGCTTTGTCCCTTTTGAAATTGTTGAAACAAGAACGACCAAGACGAAATTTATTATGCATGCTTTGTAAAATGGCACCAGGTATCACAGAATCAGCATGAGAATTACCTAAGTGCTAGAAACCTCCATTCGCAGAAGTTATGCTGATGAGTCATCTTGCCCACCCTTTTCTAAATAAGACTTGACTTGTTCAAGCATTCTCACTTTCCCATGGCATGACAGGTGTCAAGCTTGTATTTAAGAGTAAAATGCCATGGTAGCTACACTTACTTTCAATTAATGTCCAGAGAAAGAAAAAGAAAATGTGGCAAAATGTTAACCATCGTTGAATCTAAGAGGGTGGTACATGGTTGCTCACTAAACTATTCCAACAACTTTTCTGAATGCGGGAAATTTCTCGGAGTATAAGTTTGGAGGGAAAAAAAAAAAGGAATGCACAATTTAGCCACTTAAGGTCAATGAAAATATTTATAGTCACTCCAGAAACCCTTGAAATCATACCCAAGCCTGTGAGTACGATTTAGTGTGTAATTCTGGTTTTATGACTTGGCATGGCACTCCTGTAAAATTATGACTGAAGAAGAAGGAAGTGAAACTTGATAACCGCCCTACCCACTGTAATTCTTTTGATACTGAGTATATTCCCCTCCGGAATATGACTTGTATAGTAAATGTTACAGTGGTTTTCTACCTTCAGGCCCATGCTTATGAGATTATTTCTCTTTCTGTGGTTGACTAAAAACTGAGTTGTCATAGTGGGGAGATCAAAATGAGTTTCTGTAAAGAACAGGTTTTACGTAAGTCTTCAAACCAGTTAGATTCTAAACTAGGAAATGTTTATAAATAGACTTGGATCCATGAGTAAAAGTTCATTTATCAAAATAAATGACAAGGTGGATTTATTTATGGAGTAAAATCACGGAATCAAGATTTTCTCCTAGAAGAGTCATAGATGTTTCTATGTTGTGTATGTTTATATTTGTTTCTATATGTTATGTATGTTTCCACTTCAGGAACTTGAAGCAACTAGTTCATCTCAAATTCTCTTTTCCTCTCTCCCTGTCATCATCTGTCTTCTCCAGTCCCCATTACTTCTATCTCAGACTCTCATACTTGAAATGTGGCTCTGGGCAAAAGACCATATCTCATCTGCAGAATGAGGAGGAGGTCTAATGTACCTCACAATCCTCCTGGATCCCATATCAGTTCGGCCTCATTTTCATTTGCCAATTAATTGTGTTGTTTACTCTCCTCACTCCCTGGGAACCCACCAGGCTCATGATCTCTCCAATCAATAATTTAAATCCCCCCTTCTCTGAAACAGGAACAAGGAGATTCTCTCTCTCTCTCTCTCTCTCTCCCCCCTCTCTTCTCCTCTCTCCCCTACCAGTTTCCATTTCCATAGGTCCAACAAATGACCACTTCCTGAGTTTCTAAACTTAGCTCTTAGGCTACCTGACCTATTAACCCTTTCACAGCTGGCTCCCCTCTGCACCTGCTGGACCCATTATAGTTCTACATTCCATGTAAACCAAAAGATTCTTAAAACATGCTTGGTAAATGCTGGTTTCCCGTCTCCTAGGAATGCAAGTTCACGACAGGTGATGTGCCTAATGGGGTCAGCTGGACCTAGATATATTCTCTACTGAATTCCTAAGGTATAGCCCCGAGACTTCCCGGTTACCAAATATTTCCATCTACCTCACCATGAGCAGCTGGTTCCAGATGCACGGTTAAAGTTATGACCAGACATAGAAACACCTGTGCATCGTTTCCTAAAGCACCTTCAGGATGACAGGTATTGTGTATGCTTGTCTGCTGCTGCTATTATTAGAAGTATTTCATACTGACTAAGCTGTTGTTGAGGATGAAGTGGATTAAGATTTATGGAGTCTGAGTGGTAAACACATGACATACGGCTTTGGGGGCAGGCTGGGTGGTGTGCAGTTTTATTCAGCACCACACCTCAAGTGCTCAGCAGGGCAGCCTGCGTTAAGGGCATTTTCTATGCAGCAGCAAGGCAATTCAGATGTTTGAATGACTCATCCGATTGACCTTCCACCACAGCCCAACCATCCTCAGGGGATGGGCAGGCTGACAGCAAAATGCCACAGGGAAACACACTGGAGGGCAAGCAAGGGAACCACAGATGCCCACCAACTGGGTAGATGAATCACTGGGTCCCTCTGTGCCTTTGTTAACCTGTGAAGTTCACGGACAACAACACCTGCCTCCTACTTGCCGTGGGAGGTTGTTTTGAGGACTGCAGGCAATGCTGGCCAAGGGCTTAGAACTCTGGAAGATACTAGAATTCAGACAGATGGAATGCCAAGTCACAGTAGACACATTGAACCCTAGGTCCTTCCCTACGTCGACAGAGGCATGTCATTAATGTCATTTGTTAATGCAAATGCCTTTACATTTTGATCAAATTAATAACTAAAGAGCCACTAGATACCAAGCACTCAACTACGTTGTGATGTGACTGACCCTCTGGTGGAGTCCTAGAGGTGGGGGAAGAGAGAAAGCAAGGGCCCTTGAGATGTGCGTGCTGGAGAGTGTAATCTTACGAACTACCTCTGTTCAGAGTGGGAGAGCACCAATGAATAGATGCAGCAGATTCCGTCCTCTTTCAGCAGAGACATTCGATGAAAGCCTGTTGAACTGGGCCAGGAGCGGTGTGCATCCACCAGCCATTCTCTGCAGATTTGACCTGTGGATTACCAGCACTCAAGTGGAGGGAGAGCAGCGCTGAGGGCAAAAAGCACACTCAAGTGTGATCTCTGAGAGGTCTCACTTCTCCAGAGGATAGGTAGAATAAACCACAAATCATGAAACCCGGCCTATGGAAAGATACCAAGAACAAGAGAAGGGGCACCATCCTTAGACTCAGACAACTCACAGGACCCTGAAGAGATTTCCTGCAGAAATCAGGAAAAAAAAAAAAAAAAAATTGGGAAGTTTACCTCCTCAGAAGAATGCAAAGTAACTGACCTCTTTAAAACAGATTCAGGGCTTCCCTGGTGGTGCAGTGGTTAAGAATCCGCCTGCCAATGCAGGGGACACGTGTTCGAGCCCTGGTCTGGGAAGATCCCACATGCTGCACAGCAGCTAAGCCTGCGAGCCACAACTACTGAGCCCGTGTGCCACAACTACTGAACCCTGCATGCCTAGAGCCCGTGCTCTGCAACAAGAGAAGCCACCGCAATGAGAAGCCTGCGCACCCCAAGAAGAGTAGCTCCCGCTCGCCACAACTAGAGAAAGCCTGCGTGCAGCAACAAAGACCCAATGCAGCCAAAAATAAAACAAATAAAATAAATTAATTTTTAAAAATAAAATAAAACAGATTCAGAAAAGCACAGGATGGATTGAGATGAAAAGACAGTAGAATGAAAGAAAAATGGAGGTGGGTGAATGAAGTCTGAGATAGTGGAATTAAAATCCATAATGGAGACGATAAAGAACAGAATTGGCAGTGCAGCATCACCTTTCTCAAGCGTAGTTCAGCAACATGTATTAATATTCTTAAATGTGTACATGGTCTTTTACTTAACAAGTGTATTTCTAAAAAATTTAATCCAAGGAAATAATAGTACAAATTTACAAAGATGGAAGTATAAGATGTTAATGAGGGCTTTTATCGTAGAAAAATGTGTCCACCAATGGAGAATTACTTAACTAAATTATGGTATTGATATATCACAATATTAAAGTGAACACAGCATTAATAGTTTTAAAATTCTTTTTCATATTCTTTTCCATTATGGTTTATTACAGGATATTGAATATAGTTCCCTGTGCTATACAGTAAGACCTTACTTTTTATCTATTTTATATATAGTAGTTTGTCTCTGCTAATCCCAAACTCCTAATTTATCCCTGCCCCACTCCCTCTTCCCTTTGGTAACTATAAATTTGTTTCCTATGTCTGTCAGTCTGTTTCTGTTTTGTAAATAAGTTCATCTGTATCATATTTTAGATTTCATACATAAGTGATATCATATATTTGTCTTTCTCTGACTTACTTCACTTAGTATGATGATCTCTAGGTCCAGGGGACACTTGAACAATACTACTCTTAGATCTAACAAGAAGTACCTCTGCCTTGGGCTTCATGCTTTAGCTTTGCTCTGCACACCACAAACCCTGCAGATCATAAGCACAGACACACACACAAATAATCAGAGAGCATGCCTGCCACTTAGAATCTGACCATTAGCACTGGCCCAGCACAACCTCTAACCCTAAACATCGGCTCCTGTTCAGCCCCCAGGGGAATACTTCCCCTGGCTTACCCTATAACCTCAAAACAAAAGGCAACTGTATCAAAATGCCATGAAGATTTGCAGGTTGCTCCACTGCCAACATTGAAGGCCAGTGTCTTTTTAGAATTCAGGGCAGATCTGAGCAGCAAAAGTTCTTAGGTTAGAAAAAAGACAAATTTGTTAGCTTGTCAAATCCGTCTCAGAGAGCTTGAAGGCAATAAATTCTTCCACAGTGAAGTATGTCCCCACAGTGCCAAGCCTTCTTTTTTCCCTTTGTTTTCCAATTCACGGTTCTGGAGGAACTGACAGATTAATACTGTATTCACAGCAGTCACATACAGTAGCAGAGCAACACTTTGTAACACTATACAAGTAGTTTTACCCTTTAATTTATATTGTCTCTCAGACCCCAAACCACCTCCTATATTTTGTTGTGTGAAGCCATTACTGGGACTCTGCAAACTACATCCCTACTTTCTGCCAGAAGGGAAGGCTGCAGGGAGGCTGCAAGGCCAGAGGAGGCAGGCACTTGCTCCTCTTTCTGCGTGTTGGCTGTTCCTGGCAGCGTCACCTCCACGACAGCCCTTCAATGCGGCAGCGATAGCTGGTTCACGTCCTGCTTTTTGTGGCAGTCCCAGAAACAGCACCACAGCATCCACTAGCCAAGACAACTCTCCCCGTTCAAAGTCTCCTCCCCAGTTGTGCAGTGCCCTCCTCCCAGCTTCTACTTTCTTCTTTGTTCTCCCAGCCCTGGGCTGGTGGCTTCTACAGCTACTAACCTCATGTTACTTTCATGACTCCTTTTCAGTATTTTAGTCCGAGGACACCTGTTTACCAATTCCTTAAGTTTTTGCTTCCTAACTGGACCTTACTGATACAATAGGTCTGAATGGAGTAAGCATGAAGCATAACAATAATTCTTCACAGCGCAATTAGATGGGCGTTGAGTGCTGGAATTTGTGAAAGGCTTTTTTTTTATAAACTTATTTAATAAGATTTAATTAAATTTTGAACAAATTAAAGTACAATTTTATTTAAATACTTTGAGATTAAATTTTTTTCTATTTATGAATTATGATTTGTACTGGGCTTTTTACTTTTAATAAATAATCTTGAATATTTTAGAAGAAAAAACACCTTACTTTAAAAACATGATATATTAGTCAGGATTCGAGTGAGAGATTTATTTCAAGGAACGGGTTCGTGCGATTGTAGGGGCTGGCAAGTCTGAAATCTATAGGGCAGGCCACCAAGTCTGGAACTCTTGGGCAGAATTGATGCTGCAGTCTTGAGGCAGAATTTCTTCTTATCTGTGAAACCTCAGGTTTTGCTCTTAAGGCCTTTCAATTAGTTGAATGAGACCCACTCACGTTACTGAGGATAATCTTTACTTAAAGCCAACTGACTGTAGGCGTTAGCCACATCTACAAAATACCCCCACAGCAACACCTAGATTAGTGCGGTTGAATAACTGTCTAGTACAGCTGAGCCAAGCTGATACATAAAAATAACCATCATTTTTATACATGAAATATATAAAATATTTTTTATAAAATAATATCTATAAAATACATAAATATGTTTTTATTTTATAATTTTACATTAATTTACATTTTTGTAAATATATTTAATGTTTAGATACCTTGAATACTGTTTGATTTAGAAATGAAAAAGACAAAATTAGAGCCCAGAAAAGAAAATTTGAAGCTGCAGAAACTTCATCTCTTTGTTCAAGTTGTGTACTTGAAGAGAATAATTTTCTTGCCCCTTTATTATTTTTGATGAGTAACTAAATCTTTGTTAAACACAGAATTTGTAATATAATGTTCTGTTTGCTAACTTATCATGATCAGAGCCAGCTGAAGGCTGCTCATTTCCATTGTTTTCAAGTTTGGGACATTTAAGCAGACCACCTCTCTCCAAAATGGAAAATCTTGAATACCTTTGCTAAACATGCTCGGATTTGGCAATGTCCTTGAAATATGTTGCAACCAGGGTAGAAGAATGTTTATGGTCATCGATATTTTCTGTCAAATTGCTTCATAAGAAACTTCATGACAACTTACTAATGTAAATATTTTCATTTATTATTATTCTTCTTTGGCTAAATTGGTAGGCCAAATTGATGGTAGGCCAAAAATGATATGCTGTTTTTATTTTAATTATTGGTGAAGTGATATCATTTCTCAAGTTTGTACTTGAATTAACACTATATATTATAAAGCATGAAATTATTTATAGCTTCTGACCAAGCAATTCTACTTGTTAATTTATTCTGAAGAAACAGACCATACTAGGTATGAAAATATTTTTTTCTGGAGTTATTATAGCATTGGAAAACTAGAACCAATGTTCAATGAGTGGAGACTTATTGTTTAATTATAACAAATTTATTTATCGACTTTATGCAGCCCCCCAAAATGGCTGCTATATTAAGTTTACATGCCATCGTGGGGAACAGGGCAGGAGGAAAGGGTTAGGAGACTCATAAATGTAAAAAAGTTAAAAAAAAAATTCAAGATACTAATTACTCATATGCTTTGAGTATATTAAGATTTTTTTTAATGCATTAAAAAGACCAGAAGGAAATTCATCAAAATGTTGATGTTGGTTATATTAGGGTCACAAGACCACAAGTATGAGTTTTCTTCATGGGTGTGTGGATATGTATAACCGACTCACTTTGCTGTACAGCAGAAACTAACACAACATTTTAAATCAACTATACTCCAATTAAAAAAAAAGAATGTACTGACTCACTTTGTTATACAGCAGAAACTAACACAACATTGTAAAGCAATTATACTCCAATAAAGATGTTAAAAAAAAAATGAATGTATATATATATATTTAACTGAATCACTTTGCTGTATGGCAATAATTAACACAACATTGTAAATCAACTATACTTCAATTTAAAAAACTGCAAAAAAACACTTTTTCTATAAAAGGGTTATATAACTATTTCCCTGCAAAGAAAAGTGAAAACAAAAAAGAATTACATACATTCCACTGAAACTTTTGAATTCATTAAAAATCTTTATTATTCAGAGCTAAATGAAATATTCAACTTTTCACTTTCTTTAAATCACCTCACTTTATGAGTTACTTTGAAGGTGGAAACCATCTGAAGACTCCATCAACTTTTTCAAGTTTTCCTTTGTCACCTCCAAATGTCTTTTTGTCGTGGATTGTTCTTTCCTACTGTCTTAAAGAAATACCCTGCCTATTTTCCAAAAGTAAGTCTTCCAATTGTGTCCTTGGTTTGAATTCTTTCTTGCCCTCAAAACTTTGCCCCATCCATCATGGCCTCTCTCCTGTGTACGTGCCTCTTCTTTCATTGGATCATTCCCTGGGCCTCGTGCAAAATCAAAGTGTGGAGTTCCTTATTCAGTATTACTAAGAGCAGCAGCAGCAGCAGATCCTTAAGCCAATCATGGGGCCCTTCTGAGCACAGGGCCCTGTGTGACTGCACGGTTCATGGGCCCACGAAGCCAGCCCTACCTGACACACTCTCTCCTACTTTGTTTTCTATCTCAGTGAATGGCACCATCATTTACTTAATTTCCCTGGTTATCATTCCGGCTTTTCCTCTCCCTCATCTCTCACACCTAATAAATCACCAAGTCCTGAAATCTCCCACTTAACGTATCTCTCAGATTTGCCCACACCTCTTTATCCCCAATGCCAATCTCCCTAATTCAGGCTCTCATCACCCCTCACCTAGAAGACTGCTTTAGCCTCTACCACTCCCACTGCCTCCTAACTCACTCGTCCACCAAGACGGCCAGGAGAATCATCTCATCATGATGCACATCTCATCACGATTCTCCCCCCACCTCCCCTGATGACAACACCTCAATGACACCCCTTGTTTGGCGGATAAAGTTCAAACACCTTAACATGGCTTATAAGGCCCTTTCTGATGTGGTCACTGCTTACGTTTCAAGTCTCAGCTCTCTTTCCCTCCTGGAGGCCATTCTTTCTCCTCCATTCTTATGTGTTATAAGACCCTCAGGCATCCAGCTAGGCTTCATAACAAACTCAGGACAGGTCACACAGGCAGGCCTCATGAGGAAAACCTGGGAACAGCTGTAGAGCTGGGCCTGAATCCTGCCACACGCGCAGGCGGCCTCTGCAGCAGAACCCCCCATCTCCCCCATCCCGGTGGGGCCGTGTGGTGGGGCAGTACAGTGCAGTGGCTAAAAGCAGGGCCCCGGGAACCAGATTGTCAAGGAACTTCAGGCTGTTCTGCCTCCGTTTCTCGTCTGTCAAAATGATGGTAATAAAAGTATCTACCTTAAATTGAGGATTAAGTGAGTTGATATACATAAAACACTTAGGACGTTCTCTGGCAAGCAGTAAGTACTATATGAGCATCATCTTTTTTTTTTTTTTGAATTTTTGAATTTTATTTTACCTATTTTTTATACATAACTATTCATAGATAACTATAAATAGTTATCTATTTTATACATATTAGTGTATATATGTCAATCCCAATCATCATCGACACAGCTAAATCTGTTTCTGCTTCTTCTCTCTCCTGTCAACCAATACCTACTATCCTTTCTCGTGTTCATGGCTTCTGCTCATGGATGGCTTTGGTTTACTCATGTCTTCCACCCCCTCGTGGACTCTACATATTGGTTCCTCTCTGTGTGAGTTTAGCTTCTACGGCAATTTGCCAACTGCTCAGCTAGCTCTTGCGACGTTCCCATCTCCCCAAGAGAGAGGATCTGATTGGTCCAGAAAACCACTGCCATCCCTCTGGGACAACCTGCTGCAGTACTGAGGCAGGGGCACCCCCCCCCAGGGCTGCTCCCCTCTGTAGGGGTTCAGGGAAGGAACCTCTCAGAGGGGCCTGTGGGCGAAGCTAGCATTCTGAGCCACGGTCTTGTTCAGTTTGCACATGTTCACTTAAGCCTGAAGCTCTGTGCTTTCTCTGACTGGTGTCAGTGCCTTGTCTCCTACAGCCAGTTTCTTTATCTTAAAAAATTTTGTCTTCATATATTTTGTATTGGAAAGCCATATATTACCTTCATTTTTAAAAATTTAAAATAACTGTACATTTAATTCTGTGAATATACTGCCTGTGTTTTTAAGTTGAAAAAAATTCTACAAATAGTTTCAGCAACATAAGAAATTTCCAACTTAAATAGCAAAGAAATACATCCCACTTACTGCTGACTACAGATGTTTCTGTATTTCCCATTTTTTAAAATAACTATCATATTTGGTAATATGAACTCAAAGAATAATTATGAAAAAGTCATACAATTCCATATACCTCTAAAAATCTCATTGAAAATATTATGTTTGTATGGGATCGACCATAGGTGCAGCGCAGTAACAGAATGTACGTATGCTTCTTTTTCTTTTTGCACCACATGATAAAGTAAAATTCATGATTTATTGACGTATGTATACTCAATTAAAAAATACCCAGATATGCTATATAAAACATAAAATGTGATATGTGTCCTTGCCAGTTCATAAATTCATTCTAGATTTAAATACCCAGGAATAATTTAAAAGCATAAGCATCCTATTGTGTTTGTTTTTTCCTGTAGTTTTCTGCCCCAAATCTTATTATACAACATTTCAAAAATATAGAAAAGTTGAAAGGATTGTCCAGTGAATAAGCACATGGTTTATTTATCCATTCTTCTGTTGATGGACATTTGGGCCATTTCCAGGTTGGGGCTATTATGAGTCTAACTGCTATAAATATTCTAGTACAATTCTCTTTGTAGACATACAGTTTTATTTCACTGTCTTAATGGTGCTTTTGATGAACAGAAGTTTTTAATTTTGATGAAGTCTGATTTGTCAACATTTCTTTTTTTATGGTTAGTTCATTTGTGTCTCAGTTTTGAATTTTTTGCCTACCCCAATTCCATGAATATATTATCTTATGTGTTTTTCTAGAAATATTATTGTTTTGCCTTTCACATTTAGATCTATGATTTAATCTCAAGTTGATTTTTGAGCACGTTAAAATGAAGAGCCTGGAGTTCCCTGGTGGCCTAGTGGTTAGGATTCCAGGCTTTCACTACCATGGCCTGGTTTCCAGATCAGGGAACTAAGATCCTGCAAGCCATGTGGTGCAGCCAAAAAAAAAAAAAAAAAAAATTAAGAATCTGTTACTAGGGTCTTTTTATTCCATGTAAATATTAAATTGTTCCAGTGCCATTCACTGAAAAAAAAGTCACCCTTTTCCCACTGAATTGCATTGGTGACTTTGTTGTAAATCAAGTAACCATATATGCATGGGTCTATTTCCAGAGTCTCTATTTCACTGATCTATTTGTCTGTCCTTATGCCAATACACACAGACTCACTCTTTTAAATAGGTTTTAGATTAATTCTGTTTTTTTTAATTTTTTTTTTTATTTTTTAGGTTTTAGATTGATTCTTGTTGTCTGGTAGGTTAGTCCTTCAAATCCATCCTTCTTCAAGATTAACTATCATAGATATTTTGCTTTCTTCATATAAATTTTTAAATCACTTGTGAATTTCTATAAAAAACCTGTTGAGATTTTTATGGAATTGCATTAAATCTATATATCAATTTGGGGAGAATTGCCATCTTAACAATACTGAGCCTTCCAATCCTTGAAATGGTGTATCTCTCTATTAATTAGGTCTTCTTTAATTTTTCTTGACAATGTTTTGTAGTTTTCATTGTAGAAGTCTTGCACATCTTTGGTTGACTTCACTCCTGTGGTATCTATTATTTTGTGCCATTGTAAATGATAGTTTTAACATTTTTATTTTCTAGTTGATTGTTGCTAATGTGTAAAAATATATTTTTCCTATTGACCTTGTATCCAGATACCTTTGCTAATTCAACTTATTATTCTAGAAATTTATCTGTAGACTCAATGGGATTTTGTAAGTATACAATCAAATCCTCTGTGAATAGAGAGAATTTTACTTCTTCCTTTCCAATTGCATGCCTTTTATATTTTTTATTGTTTTATTGTACTGGTGTTATCTCCAGTAAGTCTCCAGTACTGGATCTTCAGTACAATGTGAATAGAGGTGGTAAAAATAGTTATTATTGTCTTGTCCCCAACTTAGGGGAGAAATGTTAAATAGTTCACCATTAAAGTAACACTGGCTGTTGTTGTTGTTTTGGTGTGTGCCTTAGCAAATTGACAAAGTTCCCTTCCTAGTTTGCTGAGAGTGACATAAGCTTTTCTTCATTTCTTTGATTTCATATTTATATCTCTTCTCTCACACTGAAAATACTGGTTCCTAATAATGTGAACATAATTTTTTTTGTTTTATCTTATGATGTACATGAGCTAGTTTCAAAACTGTAATATCAATAACAATACCAAAGTTGCTACCAAGTAAAGTCCAAGATTTCTTTGCCATTTTTTTCACTATTATGATACATCTCACTAAGGATATATAGTCAGAGTCCTATGTGCTAAAGACAGTTGAAATAATTTTTTCCTCTTTATGGTTGTAGCACCAACTTGATATACAGTTAGACTAATTTGTTTCACTTTGCTTTCAGTTTTAGAGTTTTATTTATTTTTTCAGGTAAACTATCATATAATCTGGAAAAAAAGATAGTTTTGCCTCTTCCTTTTCAATTCCTTTTCAATTTTTAACCTTCTAATTATTTTCCACTTTGAGTGCTTATGTAGGCTGAAGTCTGATGGAGTTAATTTGTTGTGGAGATGGTGATCATTCTTACCTGGTTCCTAACTCAGGTAGGAATGTGTACAGTTTTTCCCCAGTAAGTAAGATCCTGCTTTAGAGGTCATTATGTATATCTCTTAAAAGTGCTCCCTCCTCTATATTGCTATAAGTACAACCTTAAGTCTGACCTTCATTACCTCTTTCTCGGCCTCAATCTTTCTCTTTCCACTCTATCTACACTTTATGGTTGATTAGTTGTTCAATTCACTTCCTTGATTACAGCTCTTCCATGCATATTCTGTAAAATGCAAACATCTTCTGCATGAAGTGTAGTTGTTACAAGTATTAATAACACATGAATGGATTAGGGTTGGTTTTGGAGAGAGTGCAGATAGAAGGCATCAAACCCCCAACGGCATAAGCTGGAGAATAATAATCCAGAGTTAGACTGTGATGGTCAGAGAACAGAGGCAAAGCTGGGAGATTCAACCCTTGTTTGAGGGGAAAGGACCTCTTTGAAGACCTGTGACCCCTTCCCCCTGATATTAATAAGGCACAATTATATGACTCTAATTTACCTTTCAAATCTTCTTTTACACTATTGCCCTTGACAAACTCAGCCCAACTTACCTATTCTTTGTACCATTTCTGCACTCAGGATTTCCAAACAGTTTCCTTTTGCTTCTGACACTTCAAGTTGGTCCTCTGAAGCCATGTGCCAAGTATCTGCTGGCCAGCCCCCTATAAGAGTCACACATAACACAAGAGATTTGACCATGTTCTCTCCTCCAGCTATGTATCCTTCTGCACAATGAACGTTTCTTGATCCTCACTCCTAGAAATAATCTCTGGCTTCTCTGAATTCACCTATACCTATACCTCTCTTATGATACCTTGATTCCTGTCTTCTGCTGTGGTTATTAAAGTACAGACTTACCTCTGAATAAACTGGAAGCTTCCTGAAGTAACTCTGATCCATTTTCAGATTCCCATAACTTCTAGAATGACAACCGGCACCATAGTAATAAATAAGCATGAATGACTGTGTTCTGATCATTACAGAAAACACCGGCCTCCAGTCCTCTTTTGCTATACTTTTATTAACACAGCCTAAGATTTCACTTTGCTTTTTCTTAGTGGTAAACTATTAGGTAGCATAAGGTTAAAATCACCAAAACCCTTGGCTTTTTTTTTAAGAAGTTTTTTTTTCTGTTATAAGTCTCCCTCAACTTCTGTTTGTGAGGCTGATCTTTAAAATTTAAGTGTAGACATTAATCCATGCCAAATTTTATCTTTTGAGAGTCTATCACGTAGTCTGTGGAGATCTTGATTCTATCACCCAACCTGTAATCCGTGCTTCCAGCTTTTAGTCATCTGCCCATTTGGGAAGTATCTCTCCTAGGTCTTCATTGAGATAGCTTATAAAAATATGAATATTCATGAATCCTGCATAAAACTACACACACCAGAAAGAAAAACAAACCTCTAAGCCAACATGGATTGATTAATTAGAGATGTTTGGCTACTATTATTAAATTAGCTAAGAATCTAATCCACATAATCCATAGTATTATTTTCCACATTACATTTCCTGGATTCATCTACAAGGACGTCATGATTGTCTTTGTCAGCTATCTCACTAAATCAAAGAATAAATATAAAAAGCTCTCCTTTCTTCTACCAATCCCTTGTAAGGAAGTAAATGAGGTTACTTTGGCATGCCTTGCTCCTGATGAACCCAGGCTGGCGCCTCCTGCCATATAAAAGGATTCTGATTTGTTTAACAAAGCCCAGCATTCACGCTCACCTGGCTCTCCCCACGTGGAAGGGAAGGCGTTACTTCTCCAGAAATAAAACAATCTGATGACTCACTCAGAGGAGAGAGGTTACTCCCCTTGACAGCTAATCACAACCTGGAAGCACGCAGGTAAAGTAAATCAAGCTACATTACTCATCCTCCCAGACCTCCAGTTGATGACAGAAGCGGGAAAGAGGGGTAGAGCTTCACCCCTGTTGTTTCCCAGCACTCGCACGCAGTCCACAGAGCTCCCCAGCACAAGAGCAGCCTTTAAATAACCCACTGATACATTTCTCACTACCTTTTCTGTCCACGTTCTTATTCAGAAAATATCCACTATCAATTGTATAACATTCATTCCTAAGGATGGTCCTAAAATACAGGTCTTTCTGGCACAGAAAGATCTTCTGATAAAACATTTTCTCTGCCAGGAATTATTTTGGTAGATGGTATACAATACGTACTCGAATTGGGGCTTTGTTTCATGTTAAATCCATTAGCTTGGAGGGGATTTTAAACTTTCAATTTGGATATAGGTTTTATCTATTGAGGTTAAAAGGTAATTTTTGAAAACATATTTTAATATATCTGAGTATTTCCTGGCTCTCAGCTCTCCTTCAAGGCAGAGTTCATAATTCTGTTAATTTGTGCATATTGAAGGAATCTTTTTAGTCAGGGCACAATGGTACATTCCAAGAAATTCCTAGAAACTCTAAGTTGAATTGGATCCTGTCCTTGCTATCTGTACTTTCTGTAAGGAAATATAATGCACAATAATTCTGTTAACAACTTCATGGGGGTGGGGCATGAAAAGGGATAGAACAGAAATAAACTTTGTAAGCAAAATTGAGTTTCTCTTGGGACGATTTCCAATATAAAAAGGTTATCCTGACATAACCTTTTTCAACTTCCAATCAAAATACTTAAGAAGAAGAAAGAAGATGAATACCCAAATCAAAATAAAAACTGACAATTAACCTATGGGCAGAAGCAAAGGGAAAACTCCACTAAGGATAAGTCAGATGGAATCACCTAGAAAAGTTCAATCAGTTGCTCTCCCTTTCTATGCCACTGGGGAAAATAGGGAAAATGGAAGAGCCCATCCTTTTGCCCCGGAAGGAAGACATAAAAGACTGCAGAAATGAGAAACCTTAGACAGCCAGCCTTCCCTCATATGGGAGCTGTGTGTGAGGGAGCTAGAGGGTTCTCTCCCAGTCCTCCCTTCCTTCTCTCTAAAGACATTTAAATTCCATGATAAAAACTAGGAAGGAGCTGGGATAATACTGGAGGTGTTGTAGTCGCCTAAGTGAACACTGTAGAGACATCAGGAAAGAGCTGTGAAATAGAGGGATCTGGCAATGGTGAGGTTTCATGGAGCCCAGCGGTCAGAGGTTGATAGAGGCACTGGGGCAGGAGAAGGTAGCAGATATCTCAGGCCAGCAGAGTCTTACTACATGAAAACCTGCGAGAGGCTGGGAACCAGGCTAGGAGCTGCGCATCAGCCTGCCGTCTAGCTACTGATCTGACAGGGAAACACTCAAGCGGAAACCCAATGGCAGTCGTGTGCTGGTAAACCAGACGCCCCCAAAGTCCTATTTTGAAGTATTTGCCAATTTCTATGATGTAAGTACTCCCAGTGTGGTGGATCTCAGCTATCAATATCACCGAACCACAAGTTGGGAAGAGAAGCAAACAACTGCAGTTGGTATAAGCTGAATCCATCACATTCCCTGACAAACAGGTGGATGAATTTCTCTTCATTTCTGGAATGAGGAAAGAGGAGTGCATGAGAAAAATGCTTCAGGAACAAGGAAGGAGAAGGATGATAATACCTAGCAGGGGTTGAGCACTTACTCTTCTAAGTAGTTTATAGTTTACAAGGAACATCTCATTTCATCCTCATAGCAACTCTATGAAGTAGGTGGTATTATCATAATTTTAAGACAACAATCTGAAGCTTCCGGAGGTAAAGTAATTTGCTTTGCTCACGCAGCTCTTAAGCAGTAGATCTGGTCTTTGGACTGCTGAACTCCACAGCCCTAACACTTAAACTCTAAGCTAAGCACAAAGTGAACCTGAAATAAATATCCTGATTTCTTGACTCATAACAATATGATAAACCATTCATCTTCCTCATAAACGGTTGTCATCTTCACTTTTTTCTCTTCTGATTTTCATGAGCGATTTATATTTAGGACCTTTCCATCGCTCTTTGCTGAATTAGAATGAGAGAGGCTTCCGGGCTGCGTGTGTTTGTGTGTGTGTATGAGGGGGAGTTGGCTGTAGGTGTCGGGGGGGAATATTCAGAGACGAGTGGACCAGCATCCTTGAATTCCTTTCCAGGATGCCAGAATGCAATGCATAGAGATCAGAGGCTGGGACTGACAGTCCCAGGTAAAAGCAGCCTGTCACCTATTAATCTTCTGGTATTCTCCTAAATTCATACCAGAGAGCCTTTCTCTTTGCTCCTTGCCATCAGTGTTAACACCCACATGGATAAGTCATCCAGTACTCTAGCTTCACGGTGCCTTGATATATTCCACGACCTTTATTCCATAACAACCACCTCCTCCCAGGGGCACACCTGAGGACCTTTGTACATCTATGTGTATGTGCCCCACCTCTGATAGATTGAATTCCGGTAAATTGCTCACTGACCACAACCCTCTAGCTCTTCCACATCTTACTCCTCCCCTTGGCCTTTGATCTAGTCAACCCCCTCACCCCCCCGCCATGTATTGCCTCCTGTTTCCCCCTAACTTTCATACCCTTCTGTCTTCTTTCTTTTCTTTACTCAGCCCAGACCCCAGGTTGTATCGGTTCAATCACTGTCTCATCAGTGAGTTCACCATCTTTGTCCTCTTGCCTCCCATCATACCCCAGTCTTCATTCATCCATCCTCTCAGCCCTTGAACTCACGTTGCTTTAGGGCTGCTGAGAAAATCATGTAATAAGGTTCTCCAACCTCGGATTATTCTTCCTCACAGCCCAAAAGTTCTTAGGCGAATACTTTATCAGCTGTTTTTCCCATTCCTCATGGCAGCTATTTCAAATTTCTACCACTTTCCTGACTCCCCTACTCCACAGACTTAGAACACTGACTGCACTTCCCAAGTGTATTCAGTTGGAGGTGCTGCACATACTTGGGGGATCGTGGCACTGCAGAGCCCACCGTCCATAAACACTGTTAGCAGGAACTTTAGTATCTCCTTCTTGAAGTTTCCACATTTCCTCTGAATTGTCTTAAAGCCCTAAGGGTTTCCCTGCCGAAAGAGGGTCAGTCTGCCTTCCACACCCAAGTAGAGATGGCTCTGGAGTTTGATTAGGACCCACTTCCTGACTTCTTGCTGGCCTACATATTATTGACACTTAACCATACTAGCTAGCTCTCTTGATGATCCTGCCAGAGTTGTCTGGAGTCTTCAAAAAAGGGCAATCTCCTTCACATAATATTAATCTATTCCAAGCCTCCTGCATTCTTTTTTTGTTTTTTAAACTGAGTCAAAACCACGCACAAATTTCACCAACTTCCTTGCTCAGTGTTTCAGTTTACCTCTACATATAGATTCCAAGAAAATGTACCTTTAAACTTCTATGCTCTATTTTTTAATTTTTTTGTTCCTAACATTTTATTTAACATCTTTATTGGAGCATAATTGCTTTACAATGGTATGTTAGTTTCTGCTGTATAACAAAGTGAATCAGCTATACATATACATATATCCCCATATCTCCTCCCTCTTGCGTCTCCCTACCACCCTCCCTATCCCACCCTTCTAGGTGGACACAAAGCACCGAGCTGATCTCCCTGTGCTATGCGGCTGCTTCCCACTAGCTATCTATTTTACATTTGGTAGTGTATATATGTCCATGCCACTCTCACTTCGTCCCAGCTTACCCTTCCCCCTCCCCGTGTCCTCAAATCTATTCTCTACGTCTACGTCTTTATTCCTGTCCTGCCCCTAGGTTCTTCAGAACCATTTTGTTTTTAGATCCCATATATATGTGTTAGCATGTGGTATTTCTTTTTCTCCTTCTGACATACTTCACTCTGTATGACAGACTCTAGGTCCATCCACCTCACTACAAATAACTGAATTTTGTTTCTTTTTATGGCTGAGTAATACTCCATTGTGTATATATGTGCTACATCTTCTTTATCCATTCATCTGTCCATGGACACTTAGGTTGCTTCCATGTCCTGGTTATTGTAAATAGTGCTGCAATGAACATTGTGGTACATGACTCTTTTTTTTCTTTTTTTGAATTTTTGAATTTTATTTATTTTTTTATACAGCAGGTTCTGATTAGTCATCAATTTTATACACATCAGTGTACACATGTCAATCCCAATCACCCAATTCATCACACCACCACCACCACCCCCCCTCCACTTTCCCCCCTTGGGGTCCATACGTTTGTTCTCTATATCTGTGTCTCAATTTCTCCCCTGCAAACCAGTTCATCTGTACCATTTTTCTAGGTTCCACATATATGCATTAATATATGATATTTGTTTTTCTCTTTCTGACTTACTTCACCGTGTATGACAGTCTCTAGATCCATCCACGTCTCAACAAATGACCCAATTTCGTTCCTTTTTATGGCTGAGTAATATTCCATTGTATATATGTACCACATCTTCTTTATCCATTCATCTGTCGATGGGCATTTAGGTTGCTTCCATGACCTGGCTATTGTAAAAAGTGCTGCAATGAACATTGGGGTGCATGACTCTTTTTGAATGATGGTTTTCTCTGGGTATATGCCCAGTAGTAGGATAGCTGGATCATATGGTAATTTTATTTTTAGTTTTTTAAGGAACCTCCATACTGTTCTCCATAGTGGCTGTATCAATTTACATTCCCACCAACAGTGCAAGAGGGTTTCCTTTTTTCCACACCCTCTCCAGCATTTGTTGCTTGTAGATTTTCTGATGATGCCCATTCTAACTGGTGTGAGGTGGTACCTCATTGTAGTTTTGATTTGCATTTCTCTAATAATTAGTGATGTTGAGCAGCTTTTCATGTGCTTCTTGGCCATCTGTATGTCTTCTTTGGAGAAATGTCTATTTAGGTCTTCTGCCCATTTTTGGATTGGGCTGTTTATTTTTTTAATATTGAGCTTCATGAGCTGTTTATATATTTTGGAGATTAATCTTTTGTCCATTGATTCGTTTGCAAATATTTTCTCCCATTCTGACGGTTGTCTTTTCATCTTGTTTAAGGTTTCCTTTGCTGGGCAAAAGCTTTCAAGTTTCATTAGGTCCCATTTGTTTATTTTTGTTTTTATTTCCATTACTCTAGGAGGTGGATCAAAAAAGATCTTGCTGTGATTTATGTCAAAGAGAGTTCTTCCTATGTTTTCCTCTAAGAGTTTTATAGTGTCCAGTCTTACATTTAGGTCTCCAATCCATTTTCAGCTTATTTTTGTGTATGGTGTTAGGGAGTGTTCTAATTTCATTCTTTTACATGTACCTGTCCAGTTTTCCTAGCACCACTTATTGAAGAGACTGTCTTTTCTCCATTGTATATCCTTGCCTCCTCTGTCATAGATTAGTTGACCATAGGTGTGTGGGTTTATCTCTGGGCTTTCTATCTTGTTCCATTGATCTATGTTTCTGTTTTTGTGCCAGTACCATATTGTCTTGATTACTGTAGCTTTGTAGTATAGTCTGAAGTCAGGGAGTCTGATTCCTCCAGGTCCATTTTTTTCCCTCAAGGCTGCTTTGGCTATTCGGGGTCTTTTGTGTCTCCATACAAATTTTAAGATTTTTCGTTCTAGTTCCATAAAAAAATGCCATTGGTAATTTGATAGGGATTGCATTGAATCTGTAGATTGCTTTGGGTAGTATAGTCATTTTCACAATATTGATTCCTCCAATCCAAGAACATGGTATATCTCTCCATCTGTTGGTATCGTCTTTAATTTCTTTCATCAGTGTCTTATAGTTTTCTGCATACAGGTCTTTTGTCTCCCTAGGTAGGTTTATTCCTAGGTACTTTATTCTTTTTGTTGCAATGGTAAATGGGAGTGTTTCCTTAATTTCTCTTTCAGATTTTTCATCATTAGTGTATAGGAATGCAAGGGATTTCTGCGCATTAATTTCGTATCCTGCAAATCTACCAAATTCATTGATTACCTCTAGTAGTTTTCTGGTGGCATCTTTAGGATTCTCTATGTATAGTATCATCTCATCTGCAAACAGTGACAGTTTTACTTCTTCTTTTCCAATTCGTACTCCTTTTATTTCTTTTTCTTCTCTGATTGCCGTAGCTAGGATTTCCAAAACTATGTGGAATAATAGTGGTGAGAGTGGACATCCTTGTCTTGCTCCTGATCTTAGAGGAAATGCTTTCAGTTTTTCACCATTGAGAATGATGTTTGCTGTGGGTTTGTCGTATATGGCCTTTATTATGTTGAGGAAGGTTCCCTCTACGCCCACTTTCTGAAGAGTTTTTATCATAAATTGGTGTTGAATTTTGTCAGAAGCTTTTTCTGCATCTATTGAGATGATCATATGGTTTTTATTCTTCAGTTTGTTAATATGGAGGATCACATTGATTGATTTGCGTATATTGAAGAATCTTTGCATCCCTGGGATAAATCCCACTTGATCATGGTGTATGATTCTTTTAATGTGTTCTTGGATTGTGTTTGCTAGTATTTTGTTGAAGATTTTTGCATCTATATTCATCAGTGATATTGGTCTGTAATTTTCTTTTTTTGTAGTATCTTTGTCTGGTTTTGGTATCAGGGTGATGGTGGCCTCATAGAATGAGTTTGGGAGTGTTCCTTCCCCCACAATTTTTTGGAAGAGTTTGAGAAGGATAGGTGTTAGCTCTTCTCTAAATGTTTGGTAGAATTCACCTGTGAAGCCATCTGGTCCTGGACTTTTGTTTGTTGGAAGATTTTTAATCACAGTTTCAATTTCATTACTTGTGATTGGTCTGTTCATATTTTCTATTTCTTCCTGGTTCAGTCTTGGAAGGTTATACCTTTCTAAGAATTTGTCCATTTCTTCCAGGTTGTCCATTTTATTGGCATAGAGTTGCTTGTAGTAGTCTCTTAAGATGCTTTGTATTTCTGCGGTGTCTGTTGTAACTTCTCCTTTTTCATTCCTAATTTTATTGATTTGAGTCCTCTCCCTCTTTTTCTTGATGAGTCTGGCTAATGGTTTATCAAATTTGTTTATCTTCTCAAAGACCCAGCTTTTAGTTTTATTGATCTTTGCTATTGTTTTCTTTGTTTCTATTTATTTCTTCTCTGATCTTTATGGTTTCTTTCCTTCTGCTAACTTTGGGTTTTGGTTGTTCTTATTTCTCTAGTTCCTTCAGGTGTAAGGTTAGATTGTTTCTTTGAGATTTTTCTTGTTTCTTGAGGTAGGCTTGTATAGGTATAAATTTCCCTCTTAGAACTGCTTTTGCTGCATCCCACAGGTTTTGGATCATCGTGTTTTCTTTGTCATTTGTCTCTAGGTATTTTTTGATTTCCTCTTTGATTTCTTCAGTGATCTCTTGGTTATTTACTAATGTATTGTTTAGCCTCCATGTGTTTGTGTTTTTTACGTTTTTTTCCCTGTAATTGATATGTAATCTCATAGCACTGTGGTCAGAAAAGATGCTTGATGTGATTTCAATTTTCTTAAATTTACTGAGGCTTGATTTGTGACCCAAGATGTGATCTATCCTGGAGAATGTTCTGTGCGCACTTGAGATGAAAGTGTAATCTGCTATTTTTGGATGGAATGTCCTATAAATATCCATTAAATCTGGTCTATTGTATCATTTAAAGCTTGTGTTTCCTTATTAATTTTCTGTTTGGATGATCTGTCCATTGGTTTAAGTGAGGTGTTAAAGTCCCCCACTATTATTGTGTTACTGTCGATTTCCTCTTTTATAGCTGTAAGCAGTTGCCTTATGTATTGAGGTGCTCCTATGTTGGGTGCATATATATTTATAACTGTTATATCTTCTTCTTGGATCGATCCCTTAATCATTATGTAGTGTCCTTCCTTGTCTCTTGTAACATTCTTTATTTTAAACTCTATTTTATCTGATATGAGTATTGTTACTCCAGCTTTCTTTTGATTTCCATTTGCATGGAATATCTTTTTCCATCCCCTCACTTTCAGTCTGTATGTGTCCCTAGGTCTGAAGTGGGTCTCTTGTAGACAGCATATATATTGGTCTTTTTTTTAATCCATTCAGCAAGCTTGTGTCTTTTGGTTGGAGCATTTAATCCATTCACGTTTAAGGTAATTATCATTATGTATGTTCCTATGACCATTTTCTTAATTGTTTTGGGTTTGTTTTTGTAGGTCCTTTTCTTCTCTTGTGTTTCCCACTTAGAGAAGTTCCTTTAGCATTTGTTGTAGGGCTGGTTTAGTGGTGCTGAATTCTCTTAGTTTTTGCTTGTCTGTAAAGCTTTTGATTTCTCCATCAAATCCGAATGAGATCCTTGCCGGGTAGAGTAATCTTGGTTGTAGGTTCTTCCCTTTCATCACTTTAAGTATATCATGCCACTCCCTTCTGGCTTGTAGAGTTTCTGCTGAGAAATCAGCTGTTAACCTTATGGGAGTTCCCTTGTATGTTATTTGTTATTTTTCCCTTGCTGCTTTCAATAATTTTTCTTTGTCTTCAAGTTTTGCCAATTTGATTACTATGTGTCTAGGCGTGTTTCTCCTTGGGTTTATCCTGTATGGGACTCACTGCACTTCCTGGACTTGGGTGGCTATTTCCTTTCCCGTGTTAGGGAAGTTTTCGACTATAATCTCTTCAAATATTTTCTCTGGTCCTTTCTCTCTCTCTTCTCCTTCTGGGACCCCTATAATGCGAATGTTGTTGCGTTTAATGTTGCCCCAGAGGTTTCTTAGGCTGTCTTCATTTCTTTTCATTCTTTTTTCTTTATTCTGTTCCACAGCAGTGAATTCCACCATTCTGTCTTCCAGGTCACTTATCCATTCTTCTGCCTCAGTTATTTTGCTATTGATTCCTTCTAGTGTATTTTTTATTTCAGTTATTGTATTGTTCATCTGTTTGTTTGTTCTTTAATTCTTCTAGGTCTTTGTTAAACATTTCTTGTATCTTCTCGATCTTTGCCTCCATTCTTTTCACTAGTGAAGATCATCTTCACTATCATTATTCTGAATTCTTTTTCTGGAAGGTTGCCTATCTCCAGTTCATTTAGTTGCTTTTCTGGGGTTTTCTCTTGTTCCTTCATCTGGTACATAGCCCTCTGCCTTTTCATCTTGTCTTTCTGTGAATATGATTTTTGTTCCACAGGCTGCAGGACTGTAGTTCTTCTTGCTTCTGCTCTCTGCCCGCTGGTGGATGTGGCTATCTAAGAGGCTTGTGCGAGTTTCCTGATGAGATGGAGTGGTGGTGGGTAGAGCTGACTGTTGCTCTGGTGGGCAGACCTCAGTAAAACTTTAAGCCGCTTGACTGCTCATGGGTGGGGCTGGGTTCCCTCCCTGTTGGCTGTTTGGCCTGAGGCAACCCAACACTGGAGCCTATCTGGTCTCTTTGGTGGGGCTAATGGCAGACTCTGGGAGGGCTCACGCCAAGGAGTACTTCCTGGAACTTCTGCTGCCAGTGTCCTTGTCCCCACGGTGAGCCACAGCCACCCCCCACCTCTGCAGGAGACCCTCCAGCACTAGCAGGTAGGTCTGGTTTAGTCTCCCCTGGGGTCACTGCTCCTTCCCCTGGGTCCTGATGCACACACTGCTTTGTGTGTGCCCTCCAAGAGTGGAGTCTCTGTTTCCCCCAGTCCTGTCAAAGTCCTGCAATCAAATCCCACTAGTCTTCAAAGTCTGATTCTCTAGGAATCCCTCCTCCCATTGCTGGACCCCCAGGTTGGGAAGCCTCACATGGGGCTCAGAACCTTCACTCCAGTGGGTGGACTTCTGTGGTATAAGTGTTCTCCAGTCCGTGAGTCACCCACCCACCAGTTACAGGATTTGATTTTACTGTGATTGCACCCCTCCTACCATCTCATTGTGGCTTCTCCTTTGTCTTTGGATGTGGGGTATCTTTTTTGGTGAGTTCCAATGTCCTCCTGTCAATGATTGTCCAGCAGCTAGTTGTGATTCTGGTGTTCTCGCAAGAGGGAGTGAGAGCACGTCCTTCTACTCCGCCATCTTGGTTCCAATCCTCGCCTCCTGCATTCTTAAGGTTCTCAAATTTACAGACCTAGAGCAGAGGAAATAAATAAATAAAAATATCCAGATATTGTTGATTCTGCTTTGATTAAATTTAATTCCAGATTATAGCAGAGGTGCCCTATATTTCAATAACAGGAACCTTGGGCAGATGAGATGTTGACACATACATTTTAAGATTATAATACATTAAGCTGATCATGCAGCTTATTAGAGAGATTAAGATCAAAGACAGACTCTATTAACCAATCAGATGTTTTGAGGACAACTATAAATTTAAACATTAGCCAGGTTAGGGCAAAGGTCCCTTCTTGACAGATTTATGTTTCTTATCATGATGAAATTTCTGCCTAGGGTGCATTTAGGAAGTTCACCAGTTACATCATTTTTTTTTTTAAGATTTTTTTTTTATATGGACCATTTTTAAAGTCTCTATGGAATTTGTTACAATATTGCTTCTGTTTTTTGTTTTGTTTTGTTTTTGTCTTGGTTTTTTTGGCCGCAAGGCATGTGGGATCTTAGCTCCCCAACCAGGGATCGATCCCACACCCCCTGCATTGGAAGGTGAAGTCTTAACCACTGGACTGCCAGAGAAGTCCCCACCAGTTACATCTTGATTTTTAACTACAATAGTTTATTGTTATATTATCCTTAATTTTGAGACAATGCTGCTTGTTTTACTTGTTTGTTTTAAGAAATTTTATTTCCTCATTGTTACAGGAAGTTCAATTTGAATTAACTCATCAAACTGTAACTGATCTTATTGTAATTAATTCAACAAGTATAAAGGACTCTCCATATTCTCTTGGAATTAGGAAAAATACATCTATTTTCTTCCTTTAATGGGCTATGATTGTAAAATAAATCGTGATTTTTATCAGAATCTTCCTTTCCTGGTATTTATCTTGAAAAAAATATCAACCTACACAAAAGTAGAGTGAACAATACAATGAACTTCCATGTACCCATTATCTAGATTCAATAATCAAGAAGTTGCCACAGTTTAGCACACTTTAAAATCCAATCATAAATTTAGCTTTATGTTTAACAGTGCAAATCACTCCCTTAAAGCAGCTGCCTCTCAGGTCCAAGGGCACTGACAGCTCAGGCATCCACCTCCGTGCAGAGACAGAGCTATTCTCTCCCCAGGGCACACCTCAGGGTATTTCTACTTCTAATTTTAATTTTTCTTTATTTTTATTCTTCATTGGTTATGTGGGTTTTTAAAAATTATTATCACACATATAGTATGTACACAATGCAATCCATCATACACTACATGGAGTTATTATTTTTTCTTTGTTTTAAGTTCCCAGTCTCTTCTTACCTCTGAGGTTACTGCTGTTCATATGAACAGGTTGATTTGTATCATTCAATGCTTTTCTGCATATCCATACAGTTATGTGCAAATACATGGTATCAGTTATTAAGCCCTTGTCTCTCAGCTCCAACCTCCCGCTGTGTTTTGTGATGCTGGGATTGTGACTCTGCAAACCACATTGCTCCTTTACTCCCTAGCTTCCTGTCAGGATCCTTGTTTCCTTCCGGTTTGCTAATGGACCCCATGAGAATCACTTGACCAATGCTCTTCAGTCCTGCAGCCACAGCCATGGCCCCAGACAGTAGCTGAATACAACTTATAGTTTTTCCCACAACTGCAGAACCAGAGTCATCACACCTCCTAACCTAGAGTTCTCCAAGTTCTCTTTCAGTTATCTGGTTAGCAAATTGGTGCCGAGTTCACCATTATTTTATATTTAATCATATATAAAATCATATAATCATATATAACTATTATTTCTCTCTTCTGACAACTAGACCCTGACTGACACAGAAATATACATATGTTGGAATTTTTTCTTCTCCTTATTTCTGTATGATTTACAATAAATGGGATAATTCATGCCCATTACTTTGCAGCTTGCATTTTTCACTTAAAGTTTCATGGACATCTTTCCAGATCAATATATGTGTAACTCTAAGTAAGTCTTCTCAATAGCTGCATAATATTCCATTATATGGACAGAATGTAATCTATTCAACCATTCACCTGTTGATGGATGTACAAGCCCTGATTTCTGCTATTACCAAAAATTGCTACAATAAACATCCTTGTTCATATATCCCTTTACACTAATACATTTGTTTCTATTAAAAAACTACTGAACGTGGGATTGCAGTGTCAATGAATAACAGTGACATCACATGTACCAAACCAAATTGGTCATACTCTTCAGTATATCACACACTATCATTACCAGTTCATTCAATGCCCCTCTTTTGTTTTATATTTTCCTCTGCTACTGCTATTCCCATTTCCTTTTCTTTTCTATAAGCCCCCATTCTAGCGTCCTTTCCATGGCCACCTTATACCTAACAAAAATTTCCTGATTGTTTTAAAAATATCCTTGTACAGTTGGTTTATTTGAATCAGAATCCAAACAAGGTCTACAGCATTGTATTTTGTTTGTTCTGTCTCTTGATTCTCTCAGTTTATAAAAGTGTCCTCTCACCTTCTCAACTACCCCTTCCTGCCCTGCCATGCCATTTATTTGTTGAAATAAATGATTGTTTGTCCTACAGAATATTCCAGATTCTGGACTTGGTTGATTGTTTCCTTTTAGTATTGCTTAACTTGTTCTTTTTTTCTCATTTTTTGTAGACTGAAAGTTAGATAAAGGCTTGATTATATTTAAGCTCAATTTTTTTGTGTGGAGGATTCTTCATAGGTGGTGAGGTATACTTCATATTACATGATTGTCCTTAATGTCAAGTTGTTCCACTCACAATGACACTGAGATTGGTGCATGAATTCAAGTATTGTCAGCCTGATCCATTCATTATAAAGTTCCCCATCAGCCTTTCACCTAATAGTTTTAGCAGCCATTAATGAACATTCCTTAGAGCCACTGTGTCTCATTAGGGTTTACAAAAATGGTGACTTTCTTATTCTATCATTCCTTCTGCATTTATTAACTAAAATTCCTCAACAAAGAATCTTCCCTTATCAACTATTTAGTTACCTTAAAACACAGTTCAAATAGAAAAGAGAGGCTGGTACCTTTTCTTAAGCAGTAGATTTAACTTGTCCAATACTTCCTATGATATTGGTATTTGGAGATTTTTAACTTTTAGTTATTTATATATTGCTAGAAAAAATTCCTTCTCTCTAGATTTTCAGTTTATTACCACGGAGTGCACAAAATATTCTTGTATAACTCTTCTGACTTCTACCATATCTCCTTTTTCAAACTTTAAAGTGGTATGTGTATACATATGTATGTGTATATATGTGTGTGTGTGCATCTGTGTTTGTATTTTAATTTATCTTTACAAAGAACCAGTTTAGGTTTATATATATTTTTGGTGACCCCAGAAGTTATTTTCCCTTCTATAGGTCACTTCCTAAGTGATTGCAAGTACTCACATTTGTTTCACATTTGGAGCTAGTCTGGAGGGTGGGTAGGGATTCTTAGGTAATTTATAGTTCCAAAATACCTTTCTGGTACGTTTCCTCTGCACAGATTCAACTTCTAGTACCTAATTTTACTATACAGAGCCAAATTAGAAATCATCAGGAAAAAATTCCTCTGCTTTTTACCTCTTGTCAACAAATTTATCTGCAGTCTTGCCTTTTTTTTCTTCAGGTTTTCAAAGAGGTTTATTACCAACGGGAGGAGCAGCCTGCCTGCGAGGCTGGCAGCCCGCGGTGGGCCCGTGCGAGGCCTCCCGCTCAGGTGCTGCTCCGCGTGGGGCTCTTCCCCGGCCCACCCCGCTTGGGCAGCCTGGTGGCGCTGAGTCGGCGGGGCATCCTCTGGCCGGATCCTTCCCGGACGCCGCGTTCTGGCAGCGCCGGGCCTCCACCGCCGAAGGCATCGCTGCCTTTGTTTCTCCCTCGGGTCTCAGGCACGCTGGGCGTGGGCAGGGGCGCGGCCGCGGGGTCCTGGGGCTCGCTCGCCAGCTTCTGCCCGGCGCACAAGCACTGAGCATCTGCAAGACGGCGAGGGGCACCACGTTCAGCTCCAGCAGGTCCACCAGGATCTTGCACACGTCGGGGTCCACGGTGCCGCCCGCCGCCTGCGCCAGCTTGAACTGCTCCATCTCCTCGGCGCCCAGCACCTTCTTCCGCCGCAGCGCCAGCTTCTGCAGGCCCGCCTCCAGCCCCGGGGGCGCCCCGGCCCGGGCCCCGCGCCCGGCGCCGCCCTCTGCGGACGGCGGAGGGTGCGTGCCCGCATTCTTGCCTTTTTTAAAAAAACTCTATTCCCGGGCTTCCCTGGTGGCGCAGTGGTTAAGAATCCGCCTGCCAATGCAGGGGACACGGGTTCGAGCCGTGGTCTGGGAAGATCCCACATGCCGCAGAGCAACTAGGCCCTGGAGCCACGATTACTGAGCCTGCGCGTCTGGAGCCTGTGCTTCGCAACAAGAGAGGCCGCGATAATGAGAGGCCCGCGCACCGCGATGAAGAATGGCCCCCGCTTGCCACAACCAGAGAAAGCCCTCGCACAGAAACGAAGACCCAACACAGCCATAGATAAATAAATAAATAAATTTAAAAAATAATCTGTACTTTAAAAAAAAAACAAACTCTATTCCCATTCCCTCTCACCACCGTGAAAGTTGGTAATTATTCAACTAGGATTGCATCTATCCCTCCCACATTCCTACAGACCTTGAGTCATTAATGGATGATTCTCAATTACCATTAAATTCTATCTACTGACTTCAGTCTGTCAACAGGCTTAAGTCTCTCCCATCTTAGTCGAACAGACACATCCCTTTATCCTATGTTCCCTTCTCGTTACCTCTGTATGTCTTTTCTTCTCATTACAGCCGGCCCACTGAAAACATAATCTATTGTTTCCACTCATAATATTTCCTCCACCCGCATTACTTCCCCAAATCTCCTCTTGCCAAAGTCAGCAGCGGTTTCTTCCTTGCCGAAAAACAGGGCACTCACACAGCATCTGATGCTCTTGACCTCCTTGAAATGCTTTCCTTTCTCCACTTTCTTGGACCTCACCCTCACACTTTTCCTGACTATTCTTCTACTTTTCTGGCCATTCCTTCTTAGCCTCCTCTGCAGATTCCTCTTTCTTTCTGGAATAGAGAAGTCCTTCAGATGTCAGACTTCCCACTGTCCTTAGCCTTCTTTTCCCACTTACCCTGGAAGAAAATGGCACCAATTAATCTTTAGCGGGAGATGGCTTCCAGCGTTGAACTCTGGTCCAAAACATTCTGATAAGGTCTTCTGTGTCCACACTGGACTTGCCTAGATGTCCTAGAGGCACCACAAAGGCAAAATGTCCAAATCTGAACTCATAATTTTTCCTCAAAACTTGTTTTTCCTCCCATCCTTCCCTCTTGATAAATGGTACTGCCATCTATCCAGTGATCCATGCCAGAGATCTGATGTGATGGCATGAGATAGTATGATTACAAAACAGAAAAGCCACTCGATATTGCAAGTAAAAAGAAGATTTATCATATGCTTAAGGATAATTTCATGGAAGGCATTTATAAGAATTATAATCAGACCTCAAAGGAATCTCCTCAAAATCTCTATCTCCCAAGTTCACTTGAATTTTTTTAAAGTTTTTATCTTTTTGGCTTTCATCTGTTTCCTCCCTCTGTGAACTAGATTTTTCTGCTAATATATGGCTCACTAAGACTAACACCAATCCAGCATGACCTTTCAGGGCAAGCTCACAACAGCATTTCCCTGTTCATACCAGGGAGAGAGTCAGATTGCCCCAACCTACCCAACTCAAGTGGTGCAAACATGTCTGCCTATGTCCTCTGCCTTAGCTGGATCTGTAGATGAGAACAGATGCTTTTTCGAACGCGTTGTGGGAAAGCTAGGCTGTACGTCGATAGTCCTTGACTTTTTAGTCTTCACACACCCTCACATCTAAGAAATAATGATGAAGTTCTGTCAAGTCTAGTTTTCTAATATTTCCCAAATCTAGCCACTTCTCTTCATTCCCCTCTCTCACTTCTCTAGTTAAGGCTGCCCTTTCCTAGGTCCTTCCAATGTGTCCCTATATTCAGTCTCTCTTTCTTCACATCCATCCTCTACACTGCAGCCAGAGTGACCTTTTTAAAGTACCAATATGATAACGTCACTTCTGCACTTAAATCTTTTCATAGAACATGTCAAGGCTGACACCTGACATGTCAAGGTGTCTGTATGTCAATTCAAACTCCTTATTATGACTGTATTAGTTTCCCAGGGCTGATGTAACAGATTACCACAAACTTCATGACTTAAAACCACGAAAGTTTATTCTTTTACAGTTCTGGAGGCTAGAAATCCAAAATCAAGATGTTGGCACGGCCATGCTTCCTCTGAAATCTCTTGGGAAGAATACTTCCTCACCTTTTTCTAGATTCTGATGACTCCTGGCAATCTTTGGCATTCCTTGGCTTCAGCTGCATCATTCCAAACTCTGCCTTCATCTTCACATGGCCTTCTTTTCTGTGTGTGAGTCCTCTCCTCTTCTTGTAAGGACACCAGTCACTGGATTCAGGGCCCACCTTAAATCCAGAATGACTTCATCTGAGATCCTTAGCTAATTACATCAGCAAAGACCCTATTTCTAAATAACCTCACATTCTGAGGTTCCAGGTAAATATGAATTTTGGGGGGAATACTCCTCAACCCACTACAATGGCCTACAGGTGTCTTTTATGATGATACGATATGGTGTCTACTCATCTCTCCAGCCTCATCTCTTATCATTCTCCAGCTCTCATATAATCTCTAGTCATACTAAGCCCCTTGCAATTCTGGAACCACAAGATGCTCTTTCTTACTTCTGGATTTTTGCATTTCCTGCCCACTTCTGTTTGGAATGTCCTTACAGTCTACCTTTGCCTGGGTCTTACTATTTTTCAGATTCAGCTGCTCTAGGAAGTTTTCCCAAATCTCACCCATCATTGCCGTATGCTCTCCTTACCCCAAATTCCCATTTTACCTTCCATGTACCTCAATCATAGCGTGTATTCCACTATTTAGTAATTTCAATTGTCTCACTTCTTCTGTAGGTCTCTTTTCTCAATTCTTTGCCACCCAAACAATCAGTAAGGGACCAATCATTTCTTGTTTTCTTTTCATTTGCTTTTGTATTCTCACTGCCTAACACAGTGTCTAATAGGCACTCTACAAGTGATTATAGAATGAATAAATGAATGTTTTTGAAAAGTGGTTCACTTATGGTAAGAATTTCCGGGTGTTAAAGCTGATATGCAATAGCATCTGTGGTGGTTTCTTTATTCAGATTTGTCCTTTAGAGAGAATAATAACTTCGTCTGAGAAAATTGAGGGAAGCACTCCATGAATATTGAATATTATATTAGGCAGTATTAAATTACCCCATTTAGTTTTGGTGTTGCATGTGTTGAAAACCCACTTTGATCTGACCATAGCCCTATTCATTTTGATTATCCTTAGATCAAATAATGTAAGATTCTCAATTACAGTCATAAATTTGAATGATGGAATTACCATATGAATGGGTTTGAATTCCATATTAATATTAACCTTAAAAAAATTATGTGAGTTTTTTCTAAAGAGAAGAAAAGCCTCTATTGAAATTGGAAAATGTGTATACCTACAAGTGAAAGAACGTGAAATAGAGCCTTAAAGAAAAGAGAAAAGTTAAAGTAGATAGTATTGATTACTTTCAGGTAACTCACCATTCTCATCACCAATAGAATTTAAATTATACAAGCACTTTGAATAAAATGAGGACAAATGTTATTAAGAAGATCACATTCCTTTTAGTTAATCATTTTTGGAATAAAAGGCTCCCAAGATTCTTGAATGTTTTCCTTTTTGGTTGATATAGCATCAAGGATTATATAAGTGTGTAGCAGGCATATATACTTATATATGAGTTGTCTGAACTAAAAGAGCCTACAAGCTAATTGTGGTGAAGGACATCAACAAGTAGGACATCAACAGTGGGGACAGTTTCTAGAGGCCCTTGGCCTCCTTAGGAACCCTGAGACCCAGTCATGGGTAAGTTCTTGTAGCTGTGTTTAAGGGAGTTGTAATGACCTGCCAAAGGGCAGCTGGGGAGACCAATGGGATGTGGTGAGGTCCTCCAGACTAACACAAACGCAAGCTCCCAAGAAGCATCAAGAACAAAATAACTCAAAGGTGGAGAAACTGAGCTGCGATGAGACCAAGAAAGGGGAGTTCATGGTGGTCACCTGGTTTTCAGATTGTGCTCTGGGAACCTACTCAGCAAAATGGAAGAGCATGACTTGTAGAGAAAAAAAACTACCCTTTTTCTTCACTTTTCCTTCCTTCCTCTCATCTTTCTCTGTATCTCCGTCTCTATCCCCTTTCTTTCTCTTCTAACTCACACTACTCTCTTTGTTCCTCTCTGGATTACTGGAAAATAGAAATAAAAGCAAAGACAAATCCCTGCTCTTCACATAACCTTTCCCTGTCGCCTATCTCCCTGTGAACAAAGGCCATAGCTGGAAAGAACTAGATATTCTCTTATAACCTTTATTTCTGAAAATCTATTCATTCAGTCTTTTTTTTGTCATTCATTCATTTGTTCATCATTCAACATTCGACATTTATTGAGCCTCTAATGTTTTAGGTATATAATCTGTCTTCCAGATCAATTATTTTCAATCCCTTTCTTTTTAAGTCATGCAAACTTTTTTTCCAGTAAAAGATTGCTGATGTTCAATATGGAAAACATGAAAACTGCACTGAGTGAACTGGGGGTGGGGAGGGACACAGACCTTGGCCAACTCCTACGCTGCCCTATTCTGCAGCCCCTGAAGGATGCTGTGTGGAGCATAGCACACACACCACTGTTCTATAATGAGCACACTCTCACACATTGCATTGGAAATGTGAATTAGTACAACGACTTTGAAAACAGTCTGACACATAAAGTGAAAGATATGCCCACCCAGTTCTACCCCAGGGTATACACCTAAGACTGAAACTCACACATATGAGAACCACGGGACATGTCAAGAGTAAGCACAGTTCATAAGAGCCTCAAAATGGACCCAATTTTAATTTCCATCAACAGTAGAATGGGACTTCCCTGGTGGCACAGTGGTTAAGAATCCGCCTGCCAATGCAGGGGACATGGGTTTGAGCTCTGGTCCAGGAAGATCCCACATGCCACGGAGCAACAAAGCTCGTGTGCCACAGCTACTGAGCCTGCGCTCTAGAGCCTGTGAGCCACAACTACTGAGCCCGCATGCCTAGAGCCCGTGCTCCACAACAAGAGAAGCCACTGCAATGAGAAGCTTGTGCACCGCAACGAAGAGTAGCCCCTGCTTGATGCAACTAGAGAAAGCCCACACACAGCAGCGAAGACCCAATGCAGCCCCCAAAAATTAATTAATTAATTAATTTTAAAAAAAACCAGTAGAATGGATAAGTAAAATCGTGGTAAAGAACAATTACAATGGATAAACTACATGGAACAACGTGGATGAATGTAACAATGTTTAATAACAGAAACAAGAAAAAAATAATACGGACAGTATGGTTGCATTTACATAAAGTTCAAAAGTAAGCAAAACTAAACTATATTATTGAGGAGATGCATACGGAGAAGGTTTGAAAGACTAGAAAGAAGAACAAAGAAGTAATTACTATAAAATCAGGAGAAGTTACTTCCAGGGGAGATGAAAAGGGATGTTACTGGCAAAGGTCACAGGGAGTAGTAGGTGCTTTGGGGATGCTAGCACTGTCTTATCCCTTGCTCTGGGAAGTGATCACACTACTGTTTGTATTATTTCTTGACTTAGTGGGGTGATTATACCTGCATTTGCTTTCTAATTATTCATTAAACATACTTTTATGTTTTACATCTTTTCCATAATATTTCTCACTTGTTTAAATGGCTAAGCAAACAAAATACCATTGCTTGATTCCAGGGGGGTGGGGCAGTAGGGAAAGGGACCAACTTTGACGATTTTGGAGTCTCTAGCTCCTGGCACAATGTCTACCCCAGGCGAAAGGTCTATAAGTTCTGGCTCAACTAAACTGGCTTAGGCAATGTGACATGATTTGAAAGAATAAATATCTTGCAGAGCCCACAGGCTACATCTAAAATTCTCATCTTTACTCCATGTCAAAGACAAAATGCTGCTGTGGTTCTGTGATTCCATTTATCTTACTATGCATTATTTAATTTATACTGAGTAAAAAATATTTATTTTCTTTGGGGACATCAGTGTTTTTAATTGAGTGTTGTTTGTTTAACTCAGTACTGACCTTTAATTTCAAACTTCATAAAAATTTTTCTAAATCTAGACAAAACAACTGACCTTAGTCTCTAGCAGAGCCAAACACATACTAAAAGTTGGCGGATATAGACACATAGTGTACGTGTGTTCTTGATTTTCCCTGTTTCTCCTTAAAAGATTGACCAAAGGAAACTCTGGTTATTTGTGGGTTAATTTTGTTCTAATTGAGAATTCACTGTATTCTATGTTATGCAACTAAATTAAAATACTTCATTTACTTTAGATAATAGCTACATCTTTCTATTGGTCAATTATTAACGACCAATCAGATTCTTTACCTGGTTTAATCTTATCTATGATAATAACCAATCCTCTGAAAATTATTAGCCTCAGATGCAATTACAAAAATGTTGAGATATTTTAATAATTTTCAATGTTTTTAAACATAGAATTAATTGAAAAAAATAATTTACTTTATATATACATCATGTATAACGTTGTGGCTTTTTTCAATAGTTTGATTTTATTTATTTGTCATACATGATAGCTGTAACAGCCCTAACATAAATTGCAATAAAATGAAGAAAATTTCACTCATAAGCCCAATGCCACCACAAATCAAACTGTTTGCAGTTTTAATTATACAATTCAGTTCCCTATTTTTTAAATTAATGAGATCATTTTAAAAGATATATTAGTCTTTGCTCTTCTATAAACTAGAAAGAAAAATATTTCATATTTTTCGTTTCCTACTTAGTTCAAAATTATATGTAGGATTGACAACAAATGTTAAAAATTCTACGTATGCTCTTATATTCCAGTGTATAAACTGTCCTATGAACGTTCACCCATAAGACAAAGATCTGAAATAAAATACATCAAACATAAACCAAAATGAATAAGTGGTCATGTTTATCTCATATAAACTCTAGAAACAATGTAGGTGTCCTAAGTGATATTATGTTCTCATAACTTATCCTTGCATCTTCTATCCAATTATTAAATATAAATGACATTTATTTAAAGTTGTAGAAGATAATAGATGCTTATCTGTAAATACTTACTGGCTTTTTTTTAAGATGTGTAAACTTAGTTGAGCCCCGCATCTCTGTGGTTGTTTGTTCTTATATAAAATGAAGCCACACATGGACATATATACACTACCAAATGTAAAATAGCTAGTGGGAAGCAGATGCATAGCACAGGGAGATCAGCTCGGTGCTTTGTGACCATGTAGAGGGGTGGGATAGGGAGGGTGGGAGGGAGATGCAAGAGGGAAGAGATATGGGGATATATGTATATGTATAGCTGATTTACTTTGTTATAAAGCAGAAACTAACACACCATTGTAAAGCAATTATACTCCAATAAAGATGTTAAAAAATAAAATAAAATAAAATGAAGCCACAAAGAACTTTGCAGCCTACCTCACAGCAGCGTTGAGGAACAACGCATTGAAATAGTTTTGTAAATTGTGAAGTATTTAACCACTGGGGAGATATATCGTGCAGATGGAACGTTTTAATTCACTAACTAAAGATAAATGCAATAAACCAGAAAAATCAGATGAGATGAAGACAAAGCCCAGTAAAGGTGGTCTTTGATGTAGAACACAAAGATTGAAAGTGTGATGGTGTTCCCTGGTGGGAAACTTCAATCTAGAATTAAGATTCAATTGTTCCTATAAGGAGTCAACAGAGGAAAAAACAAAAACAGAAACAAAAAACCCTCAGTCTATTACCCAAAACAAAACAGGAGCCTGCAAGCTAAGGAAAGGAGGGCTGAATGAGACTCATCTTGGGTTTAGAAGCAGAGCCCTCTGAAGCTCTGAGTGCATTTTATTGTCCTCTGTGGGCGTGTGGGCGGAGGATTCACGTGAAAGCTGCTACTGCCAGTGCGCTCAGTTACCGACAGAAAATCGCCCTGGTGTTGGGGGAAGAAACCTTTCATTTGGGGTATAGAAACTGAAGACAAGTTAAAATTAATGGTTACAACATTTTTTAAAAATCCTCCTTTCATACCTCTATAAGGAATAAAAAAATAATATATTGTTCACTAATTTTTCCTTGTACTATATTAATGTTATCTAAACATTGCTGACTTATGCATTTGAACCATAATACAGAAAATGAACTTAAATATTTTTATCATGATGTCTAAAAACACACAAAAATGTTTCATAGTTAAAGCCTTAAATGACCCTATCTTTTCTATTCTTCTTGCACCAGATCCTGGGACACAGGCTGCTTTCTTCATCCTTCATCCCTGTCCCCCTGGCCCTAATCATGTTTGTTTTAAGGAATTTTCCTGCTGATCATTCTGGAAAACTTGTTTTATCTCCATTCTCTCCTCTGCTGTCAGGTAAGCTCCTTATGTGTTCCCTGAATTCAGTGTCTCCATTTTCTTTTTTCTCTTCCGTTTCCAGTCTGACCTAGACCTTCACCATCCACTGAAATAACCTTCTTATGGCCAAAGCAGTGAACTTGAAAGAGGCAAGACCGCAGGCAGATAGGTGAATAATGAAGGAGGCTATTACCCCAAACCTAGGTGAAAGAAAATGGCATCTGGAAACAAAGTGATGTCAGTGAGGGCCGACAAGGCTATATTCCAGTTCTGAGTGAGAGAGAAATCGCAGGTGACTGAGTGGGGCGATGCTGCCACTTCCTGACATCAGGAACAGCAAGTTAGTGCTGGTGGGGGGAGGTGGAGGAGAAGGTTGTATTAAACTGGCTCTGTACAGGGAAGATCACACTAAACACGAGGACTCTCCCATGCCAGGTGTCTGATGGAGGGATTCCCCCTCCACAATGGGCAGGATGCTTTGGCCCCTTAAAGATTTCTAGAAAGTAAAACCAGAAGCCAAACCTTCTTTTCTAGGAACAAAGAAGGTTATTAATTCAAACAAAAGAATGCAATCCAACATCAAAGCAATACTGATGAGTGACAACGACTAAGGCTGGAATTTTCTGTCCAGAGATGTTGAAGTGTCTCTGTTTCAGAAGACTACATTGCCACGTGAAAGATAATAATAACAGATATCATTTACTGAACATTTTATATACCAGAACTTAAAACATCATGCTAAGAATTTTTCATACCGTGTTTGGCTCATTCTTCATAGCAGTTATACAAGGTAGAGAATTAATATAATCACCATTTCAGAGGACGCTAAAACACACCAAAATGAGTTAAATACTTGGCTGAGGTCACTCAGCTGGCAAG
Source organism: Balaenoptera physalus (assembly GCF_965194825.1). Classification (NCBI taxonomy): domain Eukaryota; kingdom Metazoa; phylum Chordata; class Mammalia; order Artiodactyla; family Balaenopteridae; genus Balaenoptera; species Balaenoptera physalus. The sequence continues at coordinate 133,296,784 of NC_138890.1, read as the reverse complement.
TGATGGGGCTAGAAGTCGAACCCAGGCAATCTAATGCCAGAACCCACCCTCCTAACTGCTCCGGTGCCTGAGTATCATTCACCTATTTCTGGGACTTGTGTTCTTGGAGGTGACCTAAGAGGACCACAAGCTCCTCTGATGAGACAGCTCTGCAGATAAGGAGGAAGGATCTGAAATTTGGGGAGTCTGACTGTGGGTCAAACCTAAGAAAGTGAGGTGACCGAGATTATTACGAAGCTCCCTATTGCATCCTGGACAGTGAGATCCTTTCTGGTTATAAGAGGGCCTAAACTGGTTTTCCTGCTTAGTGAGAAGAACAAAAGAGAGATCTAATCAGAAAGTCTTGTGAAGGGGCAATATATCAGCGTATCAGAGCAAGGGTGAAGGGGTAGTTCTTGAATGCAAGGTCTTTTTTCTTTTTTTCCACAAAAAAGTTTATATTTAAAATGAAAAAAAAAATCAGTCACAGAGGCATTCAGGTAGTAATAATGTTATACAGATTTTGCTTTTCTTTTATATCAAGACAGATTTGCAAGGACTTCCCAGGTGGTGCAGTGGTTAAGAATCCACCTGCCAATGCAGGGGACACGGTTTCGAGCCCTGGTCCGGGAAGATTCCACATGCTGCGGAGCAACTAAGCCCGTGCACCACAACTACTGAGCCTGCGCTCTAGAGCCCGCAAGCCACAACTACTGAGCCCACGTGCCACAACTACTGAAGCCTGTGCGCCTAGAGCCCCTGCTCCACAACAAGAGAAGCCACTGCAATGAGAAGCCCGCGCACCGCAACGAAGAGTAGCCCCCGCTCGCGGCACCTAGAGAAAGCCCGTGCACAGCAATGAAGACCTAACACAGCCAAAAATAAATTTATAAAAAAAAAAAAAAGACAGATTTGTACAAGTGTTTGCAATAGTTTGTATACAACCCACAGTCCTTTATATATATACATACGTATATAAAATAAACTTTGTTTTTTAGATTTGATTTTAAGATGGAAGTGGTCACGCTAATTGGTATGTGTACAGGCCCAAGTGATCCATCGGCAACACATTTATGAATGTAAATTTTACAGGCAAGCACATTTTCATACATCTATCTGTATCTGCCTATAGACAGATATAGTAAGAAAAAAAACTTAAAAATTAACACAAGGAAGTCTACTTTGTCAAGCTAACCCCTTATGTACTGGTTGTCATTTTGCTTTTATTGCAGAGGTGCAAAACGGAGCAACAAACTTGAATAAAATTTCATAACCCTTGTGAAAATAATCCAAACCCCAGGGATTACTCTCAAAGCCTCTCAAACATAGACCTTAGTCTGGGACTCTACTCTGCTTCTAGTTGTTTCTCTTATTTTCAGTGGCTCAGGTTTCTATCAGAAAAGACAGATTTTATTGTAAAGCATGTTTAGTTTATTTTTCTGTATAGGGGAGAAAGTGTTCGACTCTGTGATTAGATGATCACTAACATGAACAAGAAGAATCAGGTACAATTTTTGTTTAAAACAAAGAAAAATTCCTCAAATTCTGGGGATCTGGCATTCGCCAAACTTCCTTTGGAAGATTCCAGAGTTAAATCCCTTGAAAAGGAAAGGGAAAAAGAAATGAAATGCAAGGTCTTATTGATCAAGGAAGATAAAATCAGCCCCTCCACAATAAGAGAGAGTAAATGGTTGTAGTGACAGAAAGAGAGTTGAAGTCTCCACAAAATGACGAGTCCTTAATATTTTACAGGACTAACAATGTGATCCCATACAAATGCATGTTTCAGTCTCAGCTTGTCCTCTTAAGAATAAAAGGAATCATACAACCTTGGTGTGGTAGGGAACCGGGGTGTGATGGTCCTTTGGCTACTGGCTGGTGAGCATTTCCCTCCTCCCTTATTGCCATGCAATTGTTGGAAATAACAAAGATTTATTTTTAAATTTTGAGTCTGTGGTCTTTTTTTTCATACCAATTGGATATCAGCTTGGCAGAATCTGGAGCCATGTAGACCCTGAGGGTGGCCTAGGTAGACTATGGAATGTCCTCTTTACATTGTCTCCACTACCCAGGGATGCCATAGTTAATTTCTGCCTCAAGCTGTTTTCAGATCAGAAAGACTTGATTTTTCTGGCAGGGATCATAAACTGTAGATGTCTGTCCAGAATCCACGCCAGCTCTCTCCACTTCTTATCACTTTCCAACATAACCCTTAAAAATTGGGTAACTCTTTGTCTGTAGGGCAAAGTGACTTTCTATAGAACTCTTCAGTCCAAGAGTCAGGAAGGGAGGTCTACTCCGAGCTCATTTTGTTTTAGACACATGGAGCAAGGAGAACTCTAGTGGCCAGGCTGTGTTTTCTACAGATCATTCCTCATTAAAAGGAACTCGAGCTCCTTGGAGAAGTGGCTGATTCCAGAGACTACCAGGTTCATATCAAAAGAACTCAGGAGGGACTTCCCTGGTAGTGCAGTGGTTAAGAATCCGCCTGCCAATGCAGGGGACACAGGTTCAATCCCTGGTCCGGGAAGATCCCACATGCCGCGGAGCAACTAAGCCCATGCGCCACAACTACTGAGCCTGTGCTCTAGAGCTTGAGAGCCACAACTACTGAGCCCGTGTGCCACAACTACTGAAGCCTGCACGCCTACAGCCCGTGTTCTGCAACAAGAGAAGCCACTGCAATGAGAAGCCCGTGCACCACAACCAAGAGTAGTCCCCCGCTCGCTGCAACTAGAGAAAGCCCGTGCACAGCAGTGAAGACCCAACGCAGCCAAAAATATATAATTAATTAATTAATTAAAAAGAAAAACCTCAGGAGCCTTCTAGAATAAACTCTCACTGGCCAAGAATGGTTAATTTGAACATCGCTAAGGTTAATAATTGCAACAGATTAAAACACATCAAATGTATTTAAGCCTTGTGTTTAAAATAATACTTTAAAAAACGCCAACTAATTGGTCACTTTTGGAGGGTGCTAGTGAACTGATTCATTAAACTTGAAAACTGGTAACTAGAGCAAAGAAGTAATCATTACTCCTGTATTTCCTATGCACACTACTTCAGAGTAACCAATACTTGACAAGCAAACTTTCTTTTTATAGAACTACACATGGAAGGAACAATAGAATTAAAATATCAGCATCTTGCAATCTCTAATGAATTCATCTAGTCAATGAAAATCAGTGGCTGCTAACATCACAAAGAACACAACTGGACTTTCTGTACCACCTGATAGAAGTACACACAACACTACTCACAAAATTGTCCTAGAGCTCAGTCATCTTGGAACCGGTGGAGGCCTGCTGGGAACAGGACTTCTAAAACAACAAATATGTCTGGAAGGCTGTGGTCCAAGGCCATTTTTGCTGGCTATAAGTGGGGTCTATGGAACCAGAGGGAACACACAGCTCTCTTGAAAATTGAAGGTGTATATGCTCGAGATGAAACTGAATTCTATCTAGGCAAGAGATGTGCTAATGTGTACAAAGCAAAGAACAACACAGTAACTCCTGGTGGAAAACCTAACAAAGCCAGAGTAATCTGAGGAAAGATAACTCATGTTCATGGAAACACTGGCATGGTTTGTGCCAAATTCCGAAGCAACCTTCCTGCTAAGGCCATTGGACACAGAATCCATGTGATGCTGTACTCTTCAAGGACTTAAACTTATTGAAAGTAAATAAATAAAAGTGTGGATCTGTTCTCTTGTAAAAAACTAAAAAAAATTGTCTTGGAAATTAAAAATCCAATGTCAATCAGGTTAATCATTAGATCCAATTTACAGGAAACTTAAAGGACAGAAGAACATGTTAAATGACAAGACTAGGATGCAAAATCCAGTGGACAATGGAAACTATGGGAAATACAACCCAATTTCTTCAACAACAACAAGAAGATTTATGGGCGTATTAATCAAGGTTCTCCAGAGAAACAGAACCAATAGTATAGATAGATAGGTAGATAGATAGATCAATCTAGAGAAGAGTGAATTATTATAAGAAATTGGCTCACATGATTATGGTGACTGACAAGTCCTAAGATCTGCAGTCAGCAAGCTGGAGACCCAGGAGAGGTGATGGTGTACTTCTGTTCCAAAGGCCAGCAGTTTCTAGACCCAGGAGAAGCTGAAGCTTCAGTTCGAACCCAAAGGCAAGGGGAAAAAATGATAATCCAGCTTAAAGGCAGCCAGTAGGTGGAATTCTCCCTTATTCACGAGAGGGTCAGGTTTTTGTGCTATTCAGACCATCAACTGATTGTGTGAGGCCCACCCCCATTAGGGAGAGCAAGCTGCTTTACACAGTCTACTTATTTAAATGTTAAACTCATCCCTCCCCCCCAAAAAACCACCAAAAACAAAAAGAAACACACTCTCACAGAAACAACTAGAAAAATATTTGACTAAATATCTGGGAAATAATATTTGACCAAATATCTGGCCCAGTAAAGTTGACGTGTAAAAATATCTATCACAGTGGGATAAGTCTGGATTAAAAGAGACTAACTAAAGAGACATTCAGCAATGAATGGAACATATTTGGATTCTAATCCTGACCAAGAAAAACTGTATGATTTTTTTTAAGTAATATGATAAATAAAATGTGAACACTGGTTATTTGATGATGTAAATGAATTCTTTTAAAAACTTTTTAGGTGGGAGAATGATATTGTTAAGTTTTTTAAAAGAGTCCTACACCCTTGGTGATACATATTTAAATATTTACAGATAAAATTCTATGACATCTGGGATTTGCTTTAAAATAATAAAATAATCTGGGATGGTGGAAGTGGGAGCTATAGATATTAGCCTTGTGTTGATAAATATTGAAGCTAGGTGATAGGTATGTGGAAATTCATTATATTATTTTCTCTAATTTTGTAAATACTTGAAATTTTCCACATAAAATTTTTTTCTTTGTAAAAGCTTTATCTTCTAAGACACATGAAATATTTAAAATAAATTGCTTCAAATCAGATTGTGTTTAATTGTTATTGATCTCTCTGCTCTATCTAAATAGTCAATTCTGGACTTCCCTGGTGGCACAGTGGTTAAGAATCCACCTGCCAATGCAGGGGACACAGGTTCAAGCCCTGGTTGGGGAAGATCCCACATGCTGCGGAGCAACTAAGCCCATGCGCCACAACTACTGAGCCTGCACTCTAGAGGCCATGAACCACAACTACTGAGCCCATGTGCCACAACTACTGAAGCCCGCGTGCCTAGAGCCCGTGCTCCGCAATAAGAGAAGCCACCACAATGAGAAGCCCGCACACTGCAACGAAGAGTAGCCCCCGCTCGCCGCAACTAAAGAAAAGCCCACGTGCAGCAATGAAGACCCAGTGCAGCCAAAAATAAATAAATAAATAAATTTTAAAATAAATAAATAAATAGTCAACTCAGAGCCTGCCCTTCAGATGTTTATCAAAGTACACATTTCTCCTGAAACTCCACAGCACATAAACGTTTTTTAAAAAAGAAAGTCATTATTTTTCAATCTCTCATAAAATAATTAAAGTGAAAATCAGTGGATGTTAAAAAAAAATGGCTAAATGGTTGATAGGAAGCTTTATAATGAAGAGATCAATCTTTCAGTGTTGGAAGCCACTTATCAATGTTGTCCATCAAAGTGGGATAATTGAACATTATGCACATCCTGATATGACGGATTGTGAAGTACATAGTACCACCTATGAAGTATTCTTGCCAAAAACACCTTTTCAAGGGGTTAGATCTAACTTCCAACATACAGGACATTTAGAAGCTAAAGAAACAAGTTAAACCACACCATGAAGAAGCATCCATCCAAAACCTTTTGTTGAACATCCCACAGCACAACTCACCAGTTTCTTCAACCAATCAGTGGCATAAATGAGTGGGGGAGAGTGGGGAGGGACATTATTCTGGATTAAAAATATTTGAGAGACATAACACCCAAATGCAATATGTGGCCATTGCTTGGGTACAAACTAACTGTAAAAAAAATATTTTGTAGACAATCAGAGAAATTTAAATAAGAAATGGGTATTAGATTACATTAAGGAATTTTTTTTTGTTAGTTATTTAAGAAAAATCATTATTTTTAAGGTGGATATTGGATTATTTAGGGGTGAAGTGATATGATGCCTGAGTTTTGCTTTAAAATATTCTAGCCGAAAAAAAAGTGCTAGTTGAAAAAAGACTGTTAAAACTGAGTAAAGAGTACACTGCAATGTTTTTTCTATTTCTGTATAATCTTGGAAATTTCCATAATAAAAAACAAACTGAAACATTAAGTGCCATTCTCCATAAGTTGGAATTGGTTTATTAAGTTTGAGCCCAAATTGTAGTTTTCTCTTAATAGAGCCAAGGATCATGATGGACTTCTGTTCTCTGCTTTTCTTGTAGTTGACACCTCGAGTTAACACACTCTAGCAGACTTCAGGTTTTATGATTACTCCTTCCAGAACTAGCCTAGAGATCTAGACACAACAACTGAGGTATTAAGTGGACAATTTGTTTTTCTTTGAACTTCCAGACAGAATTTTCTCTCCTCATCTTCTATGCTGATGACTCCCAAATTCATATTTCGAACCCAGACCTCTCTGGTAGTTTTAAAACATGTCTATCAATTCTTTGATAATCCTTCCATCAAAGATGGAGCCTAATTCCCCTTGCCTTAAAAATGGCCCGGCCTTATGAGTTTCTTCTAACAAATAGAATGTGTGTAATAGGATATGTTGGCAGCGATGCTGCATGAATTCTGAGGTTAAGTTAGAGGAGGTGATATACTTCCTCCTGGTTCTCTCTCTCAAGATGCATGCTTTAGAGCCCTGAACCACCACATGAATATTCTGGTACCCTGAAGCTGCCTGGAGAGACGATGAACAGAGATCACATGGAGACAGAGACAGGTGCCCAAGGTGCTTCAGCTGTTCCAGACCCAGAATGTTCCCAAACCAACATCAGGCATGTGAGTAAAGAGTCTTCCAAATGACACCAGTCCCAGCCATCCTTTGACTGCAACCTCGTGAGATGCCCAAGCCAGAACCCTTCAATCACGTCACTCAAATTTCTGGCCCACGAAAACAATGAAAAACTATAAATTACTACTATTGTATAAAGCCACTGAGTTTTGGGGGTGATTTAGTACATTGAGTAATAGACATCCAGAACATCCTCTGACTTCCACACAGACATCGCCCGAAAGAATTCAGGACATAACACCCCAAAATATGCCACTTTGGCATATTGATTATTTTGAACTGAAGGCACTTGAAAAATAACAGATGCAGGAAGGGCTCTCTGACCTCCCTTTTTCTACTGGAAAACATACCATAAAATCTCCCATGAAAAAAGTACCCTCCCTGTAGCAGGAAGAAAAGAACATCCTTATCACCAGAAACTGGGAATTGACACTGAATTGGATCTGTACAAACTTACTAAAATAATCCTTGTCTTTCACTAGTTTCCCCCATGTATCTCCTAGTCCCTTCCCTACAATTTACTGCCCCTAGACTTATCAATTCTTCACAAATTTATTGTCTCTCTCTCTAAAGGGTATATAAGCTTTTTGCTCTGGTCACTTCTTTGGGCCTTCATTTTCTTGTGAAGATTTCCATGTACATGTAAAATTCTAATAAAACATGTATACTTTTCTCCTGTTAACCTGTCTTATGTCAGTTTAATTCTTAGGCCCAGCTGGAGACTCTAAGAGAACAGAGGAGAAATTTTTTCTCCCATCTCTCCAGTCCTACTGGTTTATAGTTTTCTCCTCTTGCTAAGTAGCTCATTATCTTCATATATAATCCACCTCCCATCCCCAGAAACTTAGCTTCATGTTTGATTTTCATTTGGTACCTAGAAGAGTCCTTCCCTCAATCTTCTAAATTTATTAATCTGCCTTGTTTTTTCCTGTAATTCTTATTTGGTAGCATCCTGGGCATTTGTGCAGTATTTTAAAAAAATTCCCAAGTGCAGCCAGGACAGACAACATATGAAAGAGACTGATTCTTACTCATGTATGCAAACTTGGAATGCAGATCCGAGTGTTTCATGAAAATAATTATCTCTGATGAAAGTAGAAGAACCATTAAACTCTGACATGAGTTGTTAATGAAAGCAACAATTTATTTTCCTTGAAAGAAAATTAAAAGAATTAGACTCACAACCATTTAGGAATCTAAGTAGTAAAGATAACAGTCAGTTCAAAAGCTAGGATGAAGGTCTGAATGGCCAATGGTCTGTAAGAAATCCAGTTTTGAAGACTGATAGAGGCCTGGATTAGAAATATCTGCACCCAGACTTCCCTGGTGGCTCAGTGGTTAAAAATCTGCCCGCCAATGCAGGGAACACAGGTTTAATCCCTGGTCCGGGAAGATCTCACATGCTGTGGAGCAACTAAGCCCGTGCGCCACAACTACTGAGCCCATGTGCCGCAACTACTGAAGCCTGGGCACCTAGAGCCCATGCTCCGCAGCAAGAGAAGCCACTTCAATGAGAAGCCCGTGCACCACAACGAAGAGTTGCCCCTGCTCACCACAACTAGAGAAAGCCCATGCGCAGCAACGAAGACACAACACAGCCAAAAAAAAAATATGTATATATATATGTGTATATATATATATATCTGCACCCAAAGCAATGTTTCTGTATATACTACTCACCTGCTCATTCCTACCAAGAAATAAATGGATACATTTTCTTTGGACTTTATTTCTCTTGGCCTTGACCTGCACTTGGGACGGAAAGAGTGGGAGGAACTAAGAGAACATTCGTCCGAGTAAAGGAAACAGGGAGGAGCAGAAGAGGGTAAGAAGGACTTGGAATGCCCAAGACAGGAGGAAATGGAGAGAGAAGGACACACATGTTAAGGGGGGTTGCGTCCTGGATGAGGTCACATGGAATTTCCTTTGGGGGGCTTCCGTCAGCATACCTCTAGCTCAGAAGGAAGAGCTGTCTGTCTTGTCTTGAGAGGAATGTTTGGTCACAAATGTAAATAAATAGAAAAATGCCATTGTAGTGTAACATCTAAATATGCAGCTTTATACACCTCAAGGTTAGGATGTGTTAAACCAAAGAATAAATCTCTGAGAAGTAAATACAATAATTGGTGTTTGTGAAGAAAGTAGGAGAGGGAGAGAGGGGGCAAAGGGAAAGGAGGGAGAGAGAGAGAGAGAGAGAGGGAGAGGGAGAAAGTAATCCTTCAGAAATTCTACCAAAAAAAAAAAAAAGAAAGAAAGAAAGACCAGGTTCAATGTCATCTGTAGTGCAACATATTGGAACATAAAATAAATCAGTATCTCAGTCCCTAGATATTTTAACACAATGAATAACTCACCTAAGGCAATGCATATTTAATAGAAAAGGCCCAAACTGGAGCACCGCAGTAATTTAGAACGAACATAAACAGCTTCTGATATTAGGATCATTGAGTGTGATGTGTTTTGGGAAAACAGCTCTCTCCGTTTTTGACAAATACCACATCTGAGATGACATCTGAATAATTAATATATTTAGCCTCCATAATACATTTTCAGAAGGAATGTGTTACCCTGGGTACAAATTTTCAAATAGCAAACAGCACTTCTTGTCATCACCTATTTAGCCAGCTGTGCTGCTGTGCAGGCAAAAGCAAACATGTAACAGATGTTCCTAGAACTTAAAGCATGAGGCAATTTCAAACATTGCTAGCTACACTGGTTAGGGATGAAAGGTGTCTGCACTGGAAAACAGATTAGTTTATCCATTAAGAGTAGTAGATAATGGAATAAAATCCACCACCTACTAGTTACGTGATCTTGAGCTAACTTAACTTCCCAAGCCTCAGTCTTCTCATCTATAAAATGAGAAATTATCTGTATGAATAGTATGTACTTCCTAGGAGTACATACTATTAATAACACATATACCTGGCACAGGGTAAATGTTCAATAGATGTTACCTACTTATTATTGCACTTTTTTAATATAAATTTACTTACTTTGGGCTGCGTTTGGTCTTCATTGCTGCGTGCGGGCTTTCTCTAGTTGCGGCAAGTGGGGGCTACCCTTCGTTGTGGTGCATGTGCTTCTCATTGCAGTGGCTTCTCTTGTTGTGGAGCACAGGCTGTAGACGCGCCGGCCTCAGTAGTTGCGGCATGTGGGCTCAGTAGTTGTGGCGCACGGGCTTAGTTGCTCCGCAGCATGTGGGATCTTCCTGGACCAGGGCTCGAACCCGTGTCCCCTACATTGGCAGGCGGATTCTTAACCACTGCGCCACCAGAGAAGTCCTATTATTGCACTTTTTGAATTGCGTATGTGAGAGCTTTAGACAGGAAGGAAATGATGTGAAGAAAGCAAGCTGGTTTTGTACAGTGGTTCTACAGAGCTGCTGCTTGGTGGAAGAAGAAGAAGAAGAAGGAAAAGGAGGAGGAGAAGGAGAAGAAGAAGGAGGAGGAGAAGAAGAGGAAGAAGAAGAAGGGGGAGGAGGAAGAGGCGAGGGAGAGGGGGAGGAGGAGAAGAAGAAGGGGAAGAAGAAAAAGGAGGAGGAGGAGGGGAGGGGGAGTGGGAGGAGTGTGAGTGAAGTTCAACTTTTATCCTCTACATATGGAATTTCTGTGCAAAATTTCAATTAAAAAATAAATACTGCTATTTTAAAATAATTTAAAATAAGTGATAGTGGGTAGAGCCTTTGATTGCAATTCTATACATTATATATCTATGATCAAACTCTTATAAAACTTGGGATAAAAGGACTTACATAATATGACAAATGGTATCTATAAAAAAATCTACAGCAACTATATACTTAACAGTAAAATGTTCAAAGATTTCCCTCTGAGATAAGAATGAGAAAGGGATGTCTGCTCTCCACTCAATCTTGTACTAGTCAGTGCAGTAAAGCCAGGAAAAAGAAATAAAAGTTATAAAGATTGGAAATGAAACAATATGTGTGATTAATTTCAAATATCATTTTAAACATAAAAATTCAATATAGTCCATAGATAAATTAGATTTAATAAAATTTCATTAAAATTGAGGGTACAAAATCAATATACAAAACTCAATTCTATTTCTATACCTTAGCAACAAATAGAAAATAAGTTTTTAAAAAGACATAATTTTCTACACTTTCAAAAATATCAAATATGTGGTAGTAAATCAAGCAAATGAAATGTTACTGAGATAAATTTTTAAAAAGCAAAATAAACAAAGGGATATAACATGTTCTTAGATTAGAAGACTCAAAGTTGAAAGGATGTCAATTCTTCCTAAACTGACTTCCAGTTCAACGTAATCTCAACCAAAATCTCACAGGAATTTTGTGACTTGAGAAGGTAATACTAAAATTTACATGAAAATGCAAATGGCTAAGAATAGTCAAAAACCATTGAAGAAGAAGAAGATAGGAGCACTTGCTTTACTGATATCAAGACTTGTTATAGTAACAAAGACAGTAAGTTATCACTACAAGAATAGAGAAATACAGAGTCCAGAAAGAGACCCATATGCTTTTGGACACTTGCTTTCTGTAAAAGGTGGCCCTGCAGAGAAGCAGAGGAAAGACAGTATTTTCAATGATGGGTACCCTGTTAGGAAAAAACAAAACTTGACTGCTACTTCACACAACAATACAAAAATTAATTCCAGATAGATTTTGGTTCTAAATGTAAAAGGCAAAAAGGTAAAGTTTCTAGACAGTACCTGAGGAGATTATAACTTTGGTCAGGGAAATGTTTCCTAAACAGAACATTTAAAAGCATTATCCATTAAGGAAAAGTTTGATAAATTGGACTAAATAAACGATTGTCAAAAGATACCATTAAGAGAGTGAAAATGGGGCTTCCCTGGTGGCGCAGTGGTTGAGAATCTGCCTGCCAATGTAGGGGACACAGGTTCGATCCCTGGTCCAGGAAGATCCCACATGTCACGGCAGCAACGAAGCCCATGGGCTGCAACTACTAAGCCTGCGCTCTAGAGCCCGTGAGCCACAACTACCAGGCCCGCATGCCACAACTACTGAAGCCTGTGCGCCTAGAGCCCATGTTCTGTAATAAGAGAAGCCACCGCAATGAGAAGCCCGTGCACCGCAACAAAGAGTAGCTCCCACTCGCTGCAACTAGAGAAAGCCCACGCACGGCACCAAAGACCCAACACAGCCATAAATAAATAAATAAATAAGTTAAAAAAAAAAAAACTAAGCATGCACAGAATCCTATGACCCAGTAATTCCACTCCTAGATATATGTCTAACAGAAATTAATCAAGAGTCATGTACTAGAATGTTTATAGCAACATATTTATGATATCTGAAAACTGGAAATAACATAATGCCCATCAACAATGGAATATATAAATAAAGTGTGGTATGTACATACTGTGGAATACTACACAGAAATAGCTACATGAAGCAATATGAATGAATCTATTTTTTTAAATTTACTTATTTATTTATTTATTTTTGGCTGCATTGGATCTTCATTGCTGCACATGGGCTTCTACTCTTTGTTGCAGTGCATGGGCTTCTCATTGCGGTGGCTTCTCTTGTTGTGGAGCACGGGCTCTAAAGCATGGAGGCTTCAGTAGTTGTGGCACGCGGGCTCAGTAGTTGTGGCTCGCAGGCTCTAGAGCACGGGCTCAGCAGTTATGGCGCACGGGCTTAGGTGCTCCGCAGCATGTGGGATCTTCCCAGACCAGGGCTCGAACCCGTGTCCCCTGCATTGGCAGGCGGATTCTTAACCCCTGCATCATGAGGGAAGTCCATGAATGAATCTTACAGACATAATGAACAAGAAAAGTCAGACATTGATTACATACTGCATGATTCTGTTTACATAAATGTCAATGAATAATTAATCAGTTGATCTAAGAAAAAAATGGAAAATTTTATTCGAGCCAAATTTGAGGATTATTATCTGGGAAGAGCATCTCAGAAAGCTCTGAGAACTGTTCTGTCTGTTAGAAGTCAAGACACAGTTATATAACTGTCTTGAGACAGAGGGCTGTACATCAAATGATGTATTATTGACAGTTTACATCATCCATATCTAAGCACCGTTGTGGTGGGTCATGTGACCCCTTACAAGATCAAGAAGGAATGTTATCTTTTAAGGAGTTGTCTTGTTGGTGCCAGGAGAATGTTGCTGTTTATGGTTGAGCAGGTATTCCTGCTGATGGCGGAGGTCTGGTTGATGCATAATGCAGACACACCATGCACAGTGGGGGAAGTGAGGAGGCCAAAGGGCAGAGAAGAATTTTTATGCTTAAATTTTTCTTGTCTTGCCATAAAATATGAAATTGATTTCACATAAAGTTTAAATAGGCATAGGTAAACTGTGGTGTTAAAGTCAAGAGATTACTTTGGGGGATACAGGAGGGAGTACTGATTGGGAAGGAGTATGAGAGGGGCTTCTAGGGTGTTAGCAATACTCACTGTTTTGTTTTTTTTTTTTTTTGGCTGCACCATGTGGCTTGCGGGATATTAGTTCCTGGACCAGGGATCAAACCCAGGCCCTCGGTAGTGAAAGCACAGAGTCCTAACCACTGGACTGCCAGGGAATTCCCTATTTTCATTTTTAAAAGTTAAAAATAAAAAAAAGTGGGGCTTCCCTGGTGGCACAGTGGTTAAGAATCCGCCTGCCATTGCAGGGGACACGGGTTCGAGCCCTGGTCCAGGAAGATCCCACGTGCTGCGGAGCAACTAAGTCCATGCGCCACAACTACCGAGCCTGTGTGCCTAGTGCCCGTGCTCTGCAACAAGAGAAGCCACCGCAATGAGAAGCCTGTGCACTGCAACAAAGAGTAGCCCCCGCTCACCGCAACTAGAGAAAGCCCGTGCGCAGCAACGAAGACCCAATGCAGCCAAAAATAAATAAATTAAATAAATAAATTTAAATAAATAAATAATTTAAAAGTCAAGTAGCTCAATTGTGAAAAGGCATAGAGAGCTAAGAGTAGTAGGAGAGACTTGAACGTGTGTAAATGTGGAGGAGGCAGCCCTCTTTGCGTGGTGAGCAGCACCTCAGTCTCATAAATGCTGCTGGAAGGGAAACTGCAGACACAGGCTGAAGATAGCACAGGAGAGAAAGAACAATGAGTGGACTAAGAAAACCACTTCTCTTTAGAGACACATTGTTCTCATAGCTTCCCTCCCAGGGCCTATGTAAGAAACCACCTCCAGCAGTTGAAATAATCAACTCTTTTACATTAACATGTAACCCTATCGTTCTAGAGTTGGATGTACCATTAGAAGTCATACGTTCTAAGTCCTCAACCAGATGCATAAAAAGACTGACAGCAGTTTAACTGTTAGCATTCCACACCCTTCAACTGGACTATGGAGTAAATCTACCATGTAAGTTAAGAGTCAGATTGCGAGGCTGGGGAGGAGATTTCGGTCTCCTGAAATCTCACATCTCAGTTTGGCTTAGGCCTGAATTGTTTCACTTTGAAGGAGATAATTTTGCCTCGAGCTTTAGGCCATGTAAGAGTGGAGAATCTTAAATCCTCAGAAGTTGTTCTGAGGAGGGCGGATCACCTAGGGTAGGGTGACCAACTGTCTTGGTTTGCAGAGGACTGAGGGGATGTTAGGACAGTCCCTTTTAGATGGGACTGGAATCATCTAAAGGCTCACGGATTACATGTCTGGTGGTTAATGCTGACTATTGTCTGGGAGTTTAGCTGGAGTTATCAACTGGAATACCTTCACATGAACTCTCCATGTGGCTGCTGGGGCATCCTCACAGCATGACAGCTGTGTTCCAAGACCAAGCGTCCCAAGAGAACCAAGCAGAGTTGTGTCATCTTTTACGGTCTAGCTTCAGAAGTCGCATCACATCACCCAGTCGCTCAAATTCAAGGGGAAGAAAGGAAAATCACTCTCTCAGATCCTTCTCATAGTCTTCCACATCTAATAAGTCCATTTCTAGCCTGTGGGTTCTACAGGGTGTTTTTTTTCCCTTTGATTTTTAAACATAGACTGGAATTCCTAAATGATGGCAAAGAGTGAGAGCAATGTTGCTTGCAAGGTCATCTGTTCACAGTTCAGGTATACTTTATCTACTTATTTATTTAAAAGAATTTTATTTTATTTTATTTTATTTCATTTCGTTTCATTTCATTTTGGCTGTGTCAGGTCTTGGTTGTGGCAGGCGGGATCGTCATTGAGGCATGCCAGCTCTTTGTTGCGGTGCACGGGCTTCTCTCTAGTTGTGGCCTGCAGGCTCCAGAGAGCGTGGGCTCTGTAGTTTGCAGCACACAGGCTCTCTAGTTGAGGCGCATGACCTCAGTAGTTGTGGCACGCGGGCTTAGTTGCCCTGCAGCATGTGGAATCTTAGTTCCCTGACAAGGGGTCGAACCCCCGTCCCCTGCATTGTAAGGTGGATTCTTTACCGCTGGACCACCAGGGAAGTCCCCAGGTGTATTTTATAACTTTGGGTGACTTTATATGAATGCAGAGTGGGAGCTGACCACCTGATGTGGTAAAAAGACAATCAGCTTAGGAGTCAGAAATTCTGTCTCCTTCTACTGGCATCTCCATTGATTCATCTTGTGATGCCTTGTGACATTATGTCTCAGGTGCCTCATTTTTGAAATGAAAGTGATAGCAACACTTGACCTATTCACTTGACAGCTGGAGGAATCAAACAAGGTAAGTATGACAAAATGCCGTGGAAATGTAAGGTTTTACAATACTATATGAAAGTGTCAAGTTTAGCATCTCTTGTCTTCAGACAGGCATAGTACAGAAGCAAAAACAGGAACAGCCTTGGATGGGAATGCAGTATAGATGAGCTTTGAGGCCCTGTCAGAGGCCCTGCAATTAAGACCCTTAACCAACAAATTACTTATGCCTGACTTATGAATTAAAACTTTTATGACAAAGTGTGAGCCAACTAACAAATGACAAAGCTGTGTTCAATATATTAATACAGGGGTGGAGTCAAGACGGCAGTGTGGGCACACACCGAATTAGCATCTCCCCACAACTAGGGCACCTGCCAGGCGCTGGTGGGGGACCCTGATGCCCAAGGAGACAGGAGGAACCCCCAAGTGAACCGGTAGGATGTGGGGGGACTGAGGGGAGAGGAGAAGTGGAGGCCAGACAGGATCGGCGCCCCTGAGGATGGGGAGATCAGGAGAGGCAGGCGAGAGGGGCCCTCCGGGGGGAGTGAAAAGGAGCAGAGGGCATTTGCCCCGCCCACTCAAGCCCAAGAAGCCTGCTGGGCTCCCAGGTGAGGTCTCCCTGCCCTCTGAGACCAGGGGTGGGGGGCACGCCTGGGCCCCTTCTGTTCCATTGAGCCTAAGCTCCACCCCCTACAGCCCCCAGGGCCTTTTCCAGCCCTGTGGGTCCTAAGCATAGGCCCCGCCCACTGCCCAAACCTTGCCCTTGTTTAGTTCCCGCCCTCCACATCCACGGCCTTGTCCCCCCCATTTTTTTTCTTTTCCCTCCTCCTCTTTTTTTTACTATTGTGGTACTGTTGTACCTTCCAGTTGTTGATTCATCTGTATTTTTATTTTTATGTTCTTTCTAACATATCTGTTAGTTTCCTAGTCTAATTTTATTTTTGACTTTGTTTTTGTTCTTTAAATTTCTTTTTTGCCACCCCATGAGGCTTGTGGGATCTTGGTTCACGAGCCAGGGGTCGAGCCGAAACTCCTGCAGTGGGAGCTCTGAGTCCAAACCACTGGACTAACAGAGAACCTCAGACCCCAGGGAATATTCATTGGAGTGAGGTCTCACGGAGGTCCTCATCTCAGCACCAAGACCCAGCTCTACCCAACAGCCTACAAACTCCAGTGTTGGAAGCCTCAGGGCAGACAACCAGTAAGACAAGAACACAATCCCACTCATTAAAAAAAAAAAAGAGACAGCAAATATATGTCACAGATGAAGGAGCAAGGTAAAAGCCTATAAGACCAAATAAATGAGGAGGAAATAGGCAATCTACCTGAAAAAGAACTCAGAGTAAGATAGTAAAGATGATCCAGAATCTTGGAAATAGAATGGCGGCACGGATTGAGAAAATACAAGAAATGTTTAACAAGGATCTAGAAGGACTAAAGAACAAACAAACAGAGATGAACAACACAATAACTGAAATGAAAAACACACTAGAAGGAATCAATAACAGGATAATTGAGGCAGAAGAACAAATAAGTGAGCTGGAAGACAAAATGGTGGAAATAACTGCTGAGGAGCAGAATAAAGAAAAAAGAATGAAAAGAATTGAAGACAATCTCAGAGACCTCTGGGACAACACTAAACGTACCAACATTCAAATTATAGGGGTCTCAGAAGAAGAGAAAAAGAAAATGTCTGAGAAAATATTTGAAGAGATTATAGTTGAAAACTTCCCTAACATGGGAAAGGAAATAGTCAATCAAGTCCAGGAAGCACAGACAGTCCCATACAGGATAAACCCCAGGAAAAACAGCCCAAGACACATATTAATCAAACTAACAAAAAATAAATTCAAAGAAAAGATATTAAAAGCAGCAAAGAAAAAACAAAAAATAACATACAAAGGAATCCCCATAAGGTTATCAGCTGATTTTTCAGCAGAGACTCTGCAGGCCAGAAAGGAGTGGCAGGATATACATAAAGTAATGAAAGAGGGCTTCCCTTGTGGTGTAGTGGTTAAGAATCTGCCTGCCAATACAGGGGACACGAGTTCGAGCCCTGGTCAAGGAAGATCCCACATGCCACGGGGCAACTAAGCCCATGCGCCACAACTTCTGAGCCTGCACTCTAGAGCCTGTGCGCCACCACTACTGAAGCCTGCACACCTAGAGCCCATGCTCCACAACAAGAGAAGCCACCACAATGAGAAGGCCACACACCGCAACAAAGAGTAGCCCCCACTCGCCGCAACTAGAGAAAGCTCGCACGCAGCGATGAAGACCCAATGCAGCCAAAAATAAATAAATAAATAAAGTTTATTTATTTAAAAAAAAAAAAGTGATGAAAGAGAAAATCCTACAACCAAGATTACTCTAGCCAGCAAGGATCTCATTCAGATTCGATGGAGAAATCAAAAGCTTTTCAGACAAGCAAAAGCTAAGAGAATTCAGCACCACCAAACCAGCTTTACAACAAACGCTAAAGAAACTTCTTTAGGCAGGAAACATAAGAGTAGAAAAAGACTCACCAAAACAAACCCAGAACAATTAAGAAAATGGTAATAGGAACATACATATTGATAATCACCTTGAATGTAAATGAATTAAATGCCCCAACCAAAAGACACAGACTGGCTGAATGGATACAAAAACAAGACCCATATATATGCTGTCTACAATAGACCCACTTCAGATCTAGGGAAACATACAGACTGAAAGTGAAGGGATGGAAAAAGATATTCCATGCAAATGGAAATCAAAAGAAAGCTGGAGTAGCAATACTCATATCAGATAAAATAGACTTTAAAATGAAGACTGTTACAAGATATAAGGAGGGACACTACATAATGATCAAAGGATCAATCCAAGAAGAAGATATAACAATTATAAATGTTTATGCACCCAACACAGGAGCACCTCAATACATATGGCAATGCTAACAACTATGAAAGGAGAAATCGACAGTAACACAATAATAGTAGGGGACTTTAACACCCCATTTACACCAATGGATAGATCATCCAAACTGAAAATAAGAAAGTAAACACAAGCTTTAAATGACACAATAGGCCAGATAGATTTAATTGATATTTATAGAACATTCCACCAAAAAGTGGCAGAATACACTTTCTTCTCAAGTGCACATGGAACATTCTCCACGATAGATCACATCTTGGGTCACAAATCAAGCCTCAGAAAATTTAAGAAAATTGAAATCGTATAAAGCATCCTTTTTGACCACAATGCTATGAGATTGGAAATCAATTACAGGAAAAAAATCTGTAAAAAACACAAATACATGGAGGCTAAACAATGCACTACTAAATAAATGAGAGATCACTGAAGAAATCAAAGAAGAAATTTTAAAAAACATAGAAACAAATGACAACGAAAACACGATGACCCAAAACCTATGGGACGCAGCAAAAGCAGTTCTAAGACAGAAGTTTATAGCAATTCAATCTCACCTCAAGAAATAAAAATCTCAAATAAACAATCTAACCCTACACTTAAAACAACTAGAGAAAGAAGAACAAAGAAAACCCAAAGTCAGTAGAAGGAAAGAAATCATAAAGATCAGAGCAGAAATAAATGAAATAGAAATGAAGAAAACAGTAGCAAAGATCAATAAAACTAAAAGCTGGTTCTTTGAGAAGATAAACAAAATTGATAAACCCTTAGCCAGACTCATCAAGAAAAGAAGGGAGAGGATGCAAATCAATAAAATTAGAAATGAAAAAGGAGAAATCACAACTGACACTGCAGAAATACAAAGGATTATAAGAGACTACTACAAACAACTATATGCCAATAAAATGGACAACCACGAAGAAATGGACAAATTCTTGGAAAGGTACAATTTTCCAAAACTGAACCAGGAAGAATTAGAAAATATAAACAGACCTATCACAAGTAATGAAATTGAAACCATGATTAAAAATCTTCCAACAGACAAAAATCCAGGACCAGATGGCTTCACAGGTGAATTCTATCAAACATTTAGAGAACAGCTAACAATGATCCTTCTCAAACTCTTCCAAAAAATTGCAGAGGGAGAAACACTCCCAAATTCATTCTACGAAGCCACCATCACCCAGATACCAAAACCAGACAAAGATGTCACAAAAAAAGAAAACTACAGGACAATATCACTGGTGAACATAGAATCAAAAATCCTCAACAAAATACTAGCAGACAGAACTCAACAGCACATTAAAAGGATCATACACCATGATCAAGTGGGGTTTATCCCAAGAATGCAAGGATTCTTCAATATATGCAAATCAATCAATGTGATACACTACATTAACACACGGAAGAAGAAAAACCATATGATCATCTCAATAGATGCAGAAAAAGCTTTTGACAAAATTCAACACCCATTTATGATAAAAACCCTCCAGAAAGTAGGCATAGAGGGAACCTACCTCAACATAATAAAGGCCATATATGACAAACCCACAGCCAACATGGTTCTCAATGGTGAAAAACTGAAAGCATTTCCACTAAGATCAGGAAAAAGACAAGGATGTCCACTCTCACCACTATTATTCAACATAGTTTTGGAAGTCCTAGCCATGGAAATCAGAGAAGAAAAAGAAAAAAAAGGAACACAAATTGGAAAACAAGAAGTAAAACTGTCACTGTTTGCAGATGACATTATACTATACATAGAAAATCCTAAAGATGCCACCAGAAAACTACTAGAACTAATCAGTGAATTTGGTAAGGTTGCAGGATACAAAATTAATGCACAGAAACCTCTGGCATTCATATACACCAACAATGAAAAATCAGAAAGAGAAATTACAGAAACAATCCCAATTACCATTGCAACGAAAAGAATAAAATACCTAGGAATAAGCCTGCCTAAGGAGGCAAAAGACTTGTACTCAGAAAGCTATAAAACACTGATGAAAGAAATCAAAGATGACAAAAACAGATGGAGAAATATACCATGTTCTTGGATTGGAAGGATCAACATTGTGAAAATGACTATACTCCCCAAAGCAATCTACAGATTCAATGCAATCCCTATCAAACTACCAATGGCATTCTTCACGGAATTAGAACAAAAAGTCTTACAATTCGTATGGAAACACAAAAGACCCCAAATAGCTAAAGCAATCTTGAGAAAGAAAAACGGAGTTGGAGGAATCAGGCTCCCCAACTTCAAATTATATCACAAAGCTACAGTAATCAAGACAGTATGGTACTGGCACAAAAACAGAAACATAGATCAATGGTACAGGATAGAATACCCAGAGATAAACCTATGCACATATGGGCACCTAATTTAAGACAGAGGAGGCAAGAACATACAATGGAGAAGAGACAGCCTCTTCAGTAAGTGGTGCTGGGAAAACTGGACAGCTACATGTCAAAGAATGAACTTAGAACACTCTCTAATGCCATACACAAAAATAAACTCCAAATGGATTAAAGACCTAAATGTAAGACCAGACACTATAAAACTCTTAGAGGAAAACATAGGAAAAATGCTCTTTGACATAAACCACAGCAAGATCTTTTTTGACCCACCTCCTAGAGTAACGGAAATAAAAACAAGCAAATGGGACTTAATGAAACTTAAAAGCTTTCGCACTGCAAAGGAAACCATAAACAAGACAAAAAGACAACCCTCAGAATGGGAGAAAATATTTGCAAATGAAACAACAGATAAAGGATTAATCTCCAAAATATGCAAACAGCTCATGGAGCTCAATATCAAAAAAACAAACAATCCAATTAAAAAATGGGTAGAAGACCTAAATAGACATTTCACCAAGGAAGACATACAGATGGCCAAGAGGCACATGAAAAAGATGCTCAACATCACTAATTATTAGAGAAATGCAAATCAAAACTACAATGAGGTATCACCTCATGCCGGTCAAAATGGCCATTATCAAAAAATCTAGAAACAATAAATGCTGGAAAGGGTGTGGTGGAATGGGAACCCTCCTGCACTGTTGGTGGGAATGTAAATTGATACAACCACTATGGAATACAGTATGGAGGTTCCTTAAAAAACTAAAAATAGAACTACAATATGACCCAGCAATCCCACTACTGGGCATTTACCCTGAGAAAACCATAATTCAAAAAGAGACATGTACCCCAATGTTCACTGCAGCACTATTTACAATAGCCAGGACATGGAACCAACCTAAATGTCCATCGACAGATAAATGGATAAAGAAGATGTGGCACATATATACAATGGAATATTACTCAGCCATAAAAAGAAACAAAATTGAGCTATTTGTAGTGAAGTGAATGGACCTAGAGTCTGTCATACAGAGTGAAGTAAGTCAGAAAGAAAAAAACAAATACCATATGCTAATGCATATATTTGGAATCTAAAAAAAAATGGTACTGATGAACCTACTTGCAGGGCAGGAATAAAGGTGTAGACATAGAGAATGGACCTGAGGACATGGGGTGGGAGAGGGAAGCTGTGGCGAAGTGAGAGTAGCATCGATGTATATACAATACCAAATGTAAAATAGTTATCTAGTGGGTAGCAGCAGCATAGCACAGGGAGATCAGCTTGGTGCTTTGCGATGACCTAGAGGTGTGGCATAGGGAGGATGGCAGGGAGGCACAAGAGGGAGGGGATATGGAGACATATGTATGCATATGGCAGATTCACTTTGGTGTACAACAGAAGCTAACACAGTATTGTGAAGCAATTATACTCCAATAAAGATCTATTAAAATATATATGTATTAATACAATGAATCTATAGGTAGACTGAGATCCAAGTATTCTCATTCTTTTTGGAAAATAATAAAAAAGCCTAGTTCCTATGATTTTTATAAGGTACAGAGCTTAGCAACTTTTAAATTTATTCTCATTTTATTTAACCAAAGTTCCACTCTGCTGAACTTGTTGATGCAGAAAATAGACCATGTTGTAGAAAAGGCTATACTGAGAAACTCAAATTGAAAAGTAATGATCACAGGAATGAAACTGGTTAGCCATTTTTCGAGAGAATTTTCTTGTATCTAGTTTCAAGTTCACATTTTGAGCCCAGTCAACAAATACCACCTATGTGCCAGGTGTCAAGGCAACCATAGGCCCAAGATTGGTAACTGAATCTGCAAGATATACCCTCAGGGGACACACAGAGGGACAGTCATGTTTGACATTTGGGGTTTTGGAGTGTTTTATCTAGTACACAGTCAAGCAGGGATTGTGTTTCATCTTTTGACATGTTGTAGTGCCTCAATCATTATCCAGGTGAAACACTTAGATATTCAACATGGAAGGGACACAGGCGGGGGAAAGTATGGTTTCTCCAATATCCTGACCAAGTAGAACCTTGACAGGGGTAAGACATCAGGGTTGTATTTATTTATTATTTTAACCCCAGGCTCCAATGATACAGAGAGAACAAAGTTTTGGCTTGGTTGAGGGAAAGACAGGGGCCACATAATCAGCCTAATTAATAGGTTACATCTGAAGCCCATAAAGTGAGGGATGGGCAAAAATTTGGCCAGCACAGCCAAGGGGACATAATGATCAAGTACAGAAAGAGGCTTTGGATGACAGATCCATTACTAGAGAGATTACCTACTTTTGCCAAAATGGAGAAATCCCAGTCACCTGAGTTGTCCTCTCCAGGACTGGGAGGTTAAAACCAAAGGACTAGCAAAAGAACAGATCCTTCTTATACCCCAGCAAGTGACTGAAATTGCCTTCTTAAGAGTTTGACTTGGGATTTTCCTGGTGGTGCGGTGGTTAAGAATCCGCCTGCCAATGCAGGGGACACCGGTTTGATCCCTGGTCTAGGAAGATCCCACATGCCGCAGAGCAACTAAGCCCATGCGCCACAACTATTGAGCCTGTGGTCTAGAGCCTGCGAGCCACAAGTACTGAGCCCAAGCGCCTAGAGCCGATAGCCGGTACTCTGCAACAGAAGCCACCGCAATGAGAAGCCCGTGCACCGCAATGAAGAGTAGCCCCCACTCGCCACAACTAGAGAAAGCCTGTGCACAGCACTGAAGACCCAGCGCAGCCAAAAATAAATAAATAAATAAATAAATTATTTTTTTAAAAAGAGTTTGACTTGACCAAAGCCACCACTGCAACATGCCCACTCACCTTTATTTCTTTCTCACAGCTTCTGAAAAGTAACTTGTGATCTGTCAGGGTTCACCTGCCCCCTGGGAGAAGTCAGTGTCGGGGTCTGGAACCAGCCCAAGTTTGTATGATCTTGGTCACGATTTTTCTTCAG
Organism: Balaenoptera physalus; assembly: GCF_965194825.1. NCBI lineage: Eukaryota > Metazoa > Chordata > Mammalia > Artiodactyla > Balaenopteridae > Balaenoptera > Balaenoptera physalus. Next base: position 133,272,983 of record NC_138890.1, on the reverse strand, counting down.
CAGCCTGGTTTACATTCCCACTCGCATTTCTCATAAGGTCCTGTCCAGCAGGGATGGGGCTGGTCCTCTGGATTTTTATCCTCCAGGGTTTCAGTCTAGAGGGTCACGGTCTCCTCTTAACAAGCTCCATTCAAAGGGTTTTGCTATGAGTCCAAAGTTGGGGATCCAGATGTGGCAGACTGCAGCCATTCCCGGGAAACTGGGCAGTTGTCTTGGTAGGACCTGCAACCAACCCTGGCGAGAGTTTCCCTCCCATCAGGGATCAACTCTCTGTCTCTGAGTTCAGAACTCCAAAATATTTAACAGACGGCTTAGAAATCTGCCTGTTTCCTGCACCTGACCCCCCAGCCAGGGTGCGAGTAACCGGGAGTGGGGCCGTATGGCCTGGAGTCCAAGGGGTACGTGAACCAGAGATCTGTGTGGAGAGGCACGTGACTCTGTGCCTGGAAGCACTGAACAGGGATGGGCGGCGCCTGACCCTGAGATTGGGCTATGGGCCGGCACTTTACTTGGAGGACGGGCGAGCACGTGACCTGGAAGCTGGGGGCACATGTGTGGAAGGTGGGGGGCATGTGCCCCAGGGAACTGGGTTAGGGGGCTACCTTACCTAGAATATGGGGGGGTACACGACCCTGGGGGGCACGTGACCAGGAGGCCGGGTGGAATGTAACCCCGAGATACGGGTGTTGGGCCACGTGACCCAGAAGTTGGGGTGGGGGAGTGAACTGGAGGCCAAGGGGGCATGCGACCCAGATACAGGGGTGTGGAAGTGCAGGTCTCCAGGAGTCTGGAAGCACTTAACACAGATTCCCCGGGGGTACATGACCCGGAGATCGGGGTGTGGGGTGCACGTGACCTAGAGGCTAGGGAGCACGTGACCTGGACGCTGGCGGCACTTGATCTGGAGGCTGGCGAGCACGCAATCCCGGAGGGAGTGCACGTGATTGGGAGGGGGCGTGGACGCGTACAGACCTCAAGTTCTCTTGGAAGGAGGCCAGGGGCTTGGGGTATTTGTGATGTGGAAAAAAATGGTTGTGAAGAATTGAACTGAAAATGAGTAACACTAAAAAAGAAGTGAAATCTCCCAAATTGATATTGAGTCTAGTAAAGAAATTACAGATTAAGGGGTGATGATAACCACCTTGATGAATTTGATTTCATTTCTGTTCCTGACAAGTTTGTGAACAGCTCGCAGTTGTCTGAAAAGTAATTTGATATACAGTTATCCCTCACTTTTGGAAAGTTTGCCTTATGCAACTTAGTACCCGTTTTTGCTAACTGAGAGAAATCTGGACAATTTCATTTTACAAAAAAAAAAAAAGGCAAAAAGTGAGAATAGTATTCAACGTTTGCTTTGCAGCAAGCAGATATAGAGGCAGTGCACCCCAAGCAGCTAGAGTGGCGCCACCGAGCTCCTTCCCAGGAGCTTACACTCAGCATCTCAGCATCAAGCCGCCCTAGGTTTGAACTGTGTCTGTGAGCATCCTTGCTTTCTCTCCATTTATTTTGTGCATCCATTAGTGAGATGTGAACTAAGGTAATTGCTTCTTCACTTTATGCCATTTCGATTTAGGAAAAAGTTTCATAGGAACGCTCTGCTTTTGGATAGCTAGGGAAACATGTACACGGTAAGTAAATTAATGTTTGTTTTATGATTGCTTGGCTAAAGAGACGCTCTGGGTCTCAGCTTCCTGTATAGGCTTTGAAGCCTTCTCACCTGGCTTCTCTCCCTGAACTGTCTCAGTCCTCCCAAGGTTTCAAATTATCGCCTTTACATGGATGTGCCCCTCTCTGTCACTAACTTCATCCACTCTCTGAGCTCCAGACTCATATCACAAATGGCCTACTGATTATAGGGGGACCAACTGTCCCATTTTGCCCAGGAATGAGGGGATTTCCAGGACATGGATCTTCAGTGCTAAAACTGGGCAAGACCCAAGCAATCTAGGACAAGTTGGTCACCTTACTACTAAATAACTCTAGTCACCTCTGAGGCACCTTATACTCAACATATCCAATATTCATTGACCATCTTCATCTTCTACATGATTCCTCCCAGTATTCTTTCTAGCAATGGGCAGCACCACTGTCTACACTGACTGCCATGTTAGAAACCTTGGAGTCATCACAAATCCTTCTCATTTACCTCTCACACCAAATCAGTTGAGTCCTCTGTATGGCTCTTTTGAAAACTATGTCTTTTTAGTTGCTTTAACTTCATCATCTCTTGCATGGACTCTTGCAAAGGCCTCCTGTTATGAAATGAAATGATAGTTAAAATATAACCCCCCAGCATGTGTCTCATTACTTGTACTCTCTGTACTCTGTGTTTATTAATAAAAATTATTAATATATCTTAATTTCAATGAAAGGCTGAAGAAGTGCTCCAGAGTAAGGAGACATGTCAGAATCCTAGACGGGGGGGAGGGGGAGTTGCTATTAAGGATGATATTGGGACAAACAGTGAAAAGCAAATATGGAGCATATATTAGATAATAGTATTTTATCAATTTTAAATTTCTTGAGTTAGATCATCACTCTGCAGTTTTACATCTGAATGTTCTTGTTCTTAGGATTCACTATCTGTGGGAGGGGAGGATAAATTAGAAGTTTGGGATTAAAGTATACACACTACTACATGGAGTAGATAACCAACAAGGACCTACTGTATAGCACAGGGAACTATATCAATATCTTGTAATAATCTATAATGGAAAAGAATCTAAAACAGTATATATAGATAGATAGATAGATCTGAATCACTTTGCTGTACACTTGCAACTAACAGAACATTGTAAATCAACAATATTTCAATAAATGTTAAAAAAAAAGATTTACTATCTAGGTGACAGGTCATGATCTCACCAACTTTCATACTTTCAGCAAAAAAATTTTTTTTTAATTAGAATAAGAAAGGAATAAAATTAAAAAGGTATCTTAGGTGTGTGTAAGTACTTGGCAACATTGGTGAAACATTAACTAATCACAAACTACTCAGTGCCCAAATGTTCGTGTCAGGCAGTGTGTTCAAAAGTCCTATTCATGGCAAATGCAATGAAGATCTGAGGTCTAGTGCCAGGTCAACATAAGTTGTAAAGTCAAAGGCATTCCAGAAGACTCTTTCTAGCCTAAATGAGGAAGTTGGGGGTCCCATGAGCCAAAGTTCTGTGGAAGAACAAAGAGATTTGCCAACCAAGTGCTTACCAAAGTAAAGCTTAGAGGGAATCCAATAAAGACAGAAGCACCAGATGTGGTCTGTTGCAACACAGCCTTCCGCTTTCTATTGCAACCATTGTCTATTGCAAGCCAGCCCTCTTGTTTTCTGAATTTTTTCGCGTATCTGACATTAAGAAGTGAAGTCTTGAAAGGGTAAATCTATAGTATAGGGTCAACTGGCTTTATGTCTTAAAGAAACCAGATGGAACCTGACCTTGCTAATAATATATCACCCCCAAGTCATTGAACCTGTGACTAGAGATCGGGTAACATTCAGGCAATGGGGCTGACCCATGAGAAAAGTGCCTGTTTTGTGAATTTGAGGCCTCCAACAACTTCCTGTACAGAGAGTCACTTCTCAAGGTGTGGGACTGGAATGACAATGTATTGTCCTGACACTGCATTTGAGTTTCTCTAAAGCCCAACTTCTTCGTTTAAATGTTCTGCTGCCACATCTAGACTCTGAACAACCTGGCACTGAACTCTGTCCTATGTCCAACGTCTATGCCTGCTATTCCTGCAAACGTAGCTTAATTTTTAGCTATATCTAAATCACCTGCTCAACAGTTACCTCCTACTGCCCTTTTATGCCTCCATACCTTTGCTCATGTGTTGCTTCTACTCGATCACCCTTATCCACCAGGTATGCAAGAAACCTCACCTTGCTTGAAATTTATCCCAGATGTCTTCTGCTCTTTGAAATCTTTACTAAACTCTTTTCTCATTCTTCCAAGCAGAGGTTGACTCTCTCACGCAGAACTTTACACAGACTTTTATTATAATTTTTATTTTGTATTTTGTATTATTGTTAGTTTTCATGTCTGTCTCCTTTGATAACTCCTTCAATGCCAAAACTAGGTCATATCAATTGTTTGGGTCATTTCCGTTCCTCTCCTGTAGGCACCTTTAACCCCTCATAGCTTTGTCCTTATACAGTGCCAGCCTTCCAGTGTCTTGTCCTGCCCACTTCCCAACACCCACACCAGCCCTTTCCAGGGAATTCATTCCCTTCCTATCCAGGTCTTGTGCTTTACTAGTTACTGACCTCCAAGTACTTAGAGTGAGGGAGGAGTAGGAGTAAGTCCATCACCCCAGGGCAGAATGCTGGCAGGTAGCCAGGAGCCTCCTCGGCGTGGTACACTTTCTTTTAGCGTCACTCAGTCTGACGGTTCTTCCGGTTCACTGACTATTGTACCAGGTGTCTGTGGTCCTTAGCATCCAGGCTGGTCAGAAACATATACCCATTTCCCTGCTTATTAGAGCAGATCAGACACTTTCAGTGTGGGATGGACCCCCTCTGTTAGATGAAGCTATAAACAAGGGCAGGGATGCAAATAGAAGTGGAAACCGGAGATAAAAGGCCATTGTGTTAATTGGTTTGATTGCTGAGTATGTACAAAGCAATGAGTGACTGGAAGGGAGAAAAGCCACACCAGGCCCCCAGCTGCTGCATGTTGCTCATTGGACTAGCCTAGTCTCTCTCTCCCTCTCTCTTTCTCCCTCTCTCTCTCTCTCTCTCTCTCTCTCTCTCTCTCTCTCTCTCTCTCTCTCTCTCTCTCTCGCAGTCACTTGGAGGGTGGTCCATGAACATTATGCAGCTTGAGCTTTCTCCAGTAATAGATGAAAGGGTGGAGCCTTATGGAGTGGAAAATACTGGGATATATGCCATGGTTACAGTTAAAGGAGTGTCTGGATGGGGGAGTAAACTGTACAGCCATTCTACCATGGCTATTTGGATAGCCAGTTTTCCTGGCAATAGATGGAGTAAAAGAATAATCAATTCTTACAGTATACTAAGCTTTTGCATTCATGGTCTGATTGAATCCTCCAAACAGTCCAATGAACCATGTATTATTATGATTTCACAGGTGTGGAAAGTAAATCTTAGGTCAATTTATTAATTAGTCTAAGAGCAAATTAGTGACAGAATCAACATTGAAATTCTGATTCATCTAACTCCAAAATCACCATGACCTTATACCCCCAGACACATATCCAAAACACAGTTCATTTATTTATTCAAAAGATATTTATTGTGCTCCCACTGGAGGCAGGCACACACTGGGGATTTAATAATAAGGTAAAACAACAAAAACATGCATGTCCAGATGAAGCTTATAGCCTAGTGGAAGAATACATATTAATTAAATTGTCACACAAATAAATGTAAAATTACATTTGTGAATAGTACTATGAGGGAAAAATCCATGGCACCATAAGAGTGTGTAATAAGAATCTAACCTAACAGAGTAGACATCTCTCTTCACCCGGCCAACATTCCCTCTTCTCCTAGAAACTGCCCTTCAGTTTTCCTCTGGAGGACCACCCCTTCCCTATCCTCTGACTGTGTAGTTCAGGCGAGGCTGACCCCACCACTGACTTCACTGAGGGTCACATAACCCAGTACTGACTAACAAAAGCACAGGCATAATTTATTTTATAGCGTGTCACTTTGCAGCGCTTCCAGATATTGCATTTTTTACAAATTGAAGGCTTGTGGCAACCCGGCATTGTCAAGCGATTGTTAGCAGTTTTCAACAGTAAAGTATTTTTAAATTAAGGTATGTACATTTTTTTAGACATAATGCTATTGTACACTTAATAAACTACAGTATGGTGTAAACATAATTTTTATATGCACTAAGAAACCAAAAAATTCATGACTTGCTTTATTGCAATGTTCACTTTATTGTGGAGGTGTGGAACCGAACCCACAATATCTTTGAGGTATGCCTGTACTGCACCCCCATGACCACAGTGATTGGTTCAAGAATGCTTCATGTGCCTCAGGCCAGATCAATGAGAGCTCTGGGACTTTTCCTGGAGCCATTGAGAATGAGATGCACTTCTTCAATTGACCAGCAGGGCTAAAACAAGACACTTGGGGATGCTGGTGGCCACAACATGAGGAGAGCAACCTGAGACATGAGGCCACAACCTGAGGATGAAGCTAACGGAGGAGAGCAGAGCCAAGAAACTGACATTCCAAAGATATTAAACACATGGACCCAGCCTCGTATCAACTACCAATAAACCAATAAACATTTCAGTGGTGTGAGCCAGCTCATTACCCTCTTCCTGCTTAAGCCAGTATCTTTTTTATTTTTCTTTTAGAAGCAAAGGTCATGTAAACACCCCGACTTTTTTTTTTTTTTTTGGCTGCATTGGGTCTTCGTTGCTGCGCACGGGCTTTCTCTAGTTGTGGCGAGCGGGGGCTACTCTTCCTTGCATTGCTCGGGCTTCTCATTGCAGAGGCTTCTCATTGCAGAGCATGGGCTCTAGGCTCACAGGCTTCAGTAGTTGTGGCATGCGGGCTTCAGTAGTTGTGGCATGCAGGCTTCAGAAGTTGTGGCTCGCGGGCTCTAGAGAGCAGGCTCAGTAGTTGTGGTGCACGGGCTTAGTTGCTCCGTGGCATGTGGGATCTTCCCGGACCAGGGCTCGAACCCATGTCCTCCTCATTGGCAGGTGGATTTTAACCACTGTGCCACCAGGGAAGCCCTTAAGCCAGTTTCATTGAGTAATTGACTTCTTTCTTTCCCTTTCCTCCTTCCTTTCCTTCTTTCTTTCTTTCCTTCTTTCTCTTTCTTTCTTTCTTTCGTTGTTTTTCTTTCTTCTTTCTTTCTTTCTTTTCTTTCTTTTTCTTTCTTACTTTCTTGTCACTTGGAACTGAAAGAGTAAAGAATCCTAACTGGGCAGTCAGGGATGGCTTCCCTGAGGAACTAAGGTTATCTGAGATCTGAAAGAGAAAAAGGAGTTAATTTGGCGAAGAGAGGAGGGAAGAATGTCCCCGTCAAAGGAAATACCAAGCTCTGGAGCCTTGAGTAAGGAAGGAGCCTGTGATTGAGAGAGATGGAGAGAAGGCCAGCGTGGGCGGAATACAGTAAATGTAATGAAATGAAAATGGATGAAATTGGAAAAGCAGTTTCTTGTACCATGTTAAGGATTTTAATCTTTGGATTTAGAGCCAGAGGACACAAGTGAGGGTTTTTAAGCATCATGGGGGTAGGGTAGTGGTGATATTATCTGATTTATATATTTCTAAAAATCACTCGGATGCTATCTGGAGACTAGATTGCAGGGTATCAAGAGCAGAGTGAAGAGTGAAGGTATCATTTCATTTTTATGCCCTTCCCTCAATCCTCCCCCCACCCCTCAAAAAAGGGTAGATACAGTAAAACAAACTAGAATACTATTGTGGTCTAAAGGGGCAGCCTGGTCTGGGGAAGCTTGGACTTGGGAAGTGGCAGTGGAGATGGAAAACATATGGGTTAATTTTAAAAGGGACTGATGTAATAGAATTCATATTTTATGGCAAGATGAGAAAAATTTAAACATAAAATGTTTCTTTGCCTGTTTGGGCCTCCTCCCTCCCCTTTAGTGTGCATCTGCATTAACCAGGGCTCCCTAGGAGATAACATTCCTTCTTAATCTCATCAAGGGTCACAACTCCTTAAGAGATAACCTTCCTTCTTAATCTTCTAAGAGGCCACAATGACCCATGACCCACTACCCGCTTTGTACTGTAGACCTGGATTGTATAAACTGTCAATAATATGTCATTTAAGGTACAGCCCTCTGTCTCAAAAACTTATACAACTGTGCTTTGACCTCTAACAGGAGGAACAATTCTTGGAGGTTTCTGAGAGGCTGTTCCGGGTTATAATCCTCAGTTTGGCTTAAATAAAATTTTCCATTTCTTAGACTGATTAATTTTTTCATCAACAGTACTGTTTACAAAGATGTGGTTGTGGGGAAACCCACAAAGGATAGTTCTGTGATCACTGCTGGTGGCAGCCTGGATGCAGGTCCCTCAAGTGTAGAGATTTGAGGGGAGGGAGCGTTAGCTGGAACGGAGAGGGGAAGAGTCATGTGAAGCTGGTCTCCCTTAGAAAATAAGTGGTCTTTGGTGAGGAGCACAGCCAGCTAAGTCCAGCGCACGGGGAGGGAGCCAGGGGAATCAGTGCCCTGACCTCAGCTCATCCCTGTGTCCTCTTTGGGGATAACCAGTGGCTGAAGCCCAGCGGGAGACAGGCACAGAGCCCATGGTTCAGGCCTCACAGTTCTGCCTCCTGGGCCTTGAGCTGGGCAGGACCCGGGTGGAGAGGGGATTGAGAGGGGCAAACACAGGGCCCGGCACAGGCCTCAAACCTTTTGTATGACCTGTGCTCGGAGGTTCACTGCGATTTGAGCACCACCTACCTCTCTTGCCTCTTCTCTAGCCTCTTGCCTGTAAAATGGGGATAATAGGGGATAACAGTGACCAATTCATAACCGCTAATCATACGAGAAGCAAACCAGTTAACCTGTGTAAAGCATTCAACTTGCCATAGCTCTTGGGAACAGTAAGCACTCCAACATATTATCAGCAAATCTTTCTGCGCATATTCTCTCTTTCTGAATTTTTTTTTTTCTTCCCAAATACACCAGGAACCAGGTCTTTTATCTTTTTGTTTTGTTATGTTTTGTTTTGGTTGATATCACCACCATCTAGCACAGCACCTGAAAGAATAGATACTGAATAAATGTTTATTCAGTGAATTAATGCTCACTGAGTATATGTGCAGGCATTTAATCTGCATCATCTCAATTATTACAGCAATCCTATAAGGTAAATGTGATCCCCATTTTACAGATGAAACTACTTGAGGCTCAGCAATGCTCAGCAATGCCCAAAGCAGACCAGGGATTCAAAGTCAGGCCTGTCTTACTCCAACACCTGTGCTCTTTGCCCTACACCGGTGGCCTCATTCAAGGAAGGCTTTCTGCGTAGAATGACTGCTGGCCAGTGGGGTGTCACCCCAGCCCTCACTCTACTGTGAATCTCAAAGGATGGGTCTCCGCTCACCAGAAGCCAGGTGACCATATGCTCCTTACCTGCCAATAGGCTTTGGGGGCATAGGGTCTCTGTCTGAATTATCTTTGTGTCCCCACTGGTCACCCCATTTATTGGGTGCTAATTAATGTCTGCTGAATTAAATAATATAATAAAAGGTAGGTCGTCTTCCCCTGCTCTTGCTGATGCTGTTTCCAATGCACTTTGGTCATTCCTGGAGGCCTGGGGAGGTCGGCCTCCAACTCCCATCTAGCAGGGCCAGGCTTAACGTTCATTAAGCAATTTCCTGGCCAGGCATTGCTCCAGGTGCTTTATAGGTAATAACTCATTTATTCATCTTGACAAATCTATGGAGTAAGAATTATCCTTATCCTTATTTTAAGTTTCCGGAAACGGAAGTTCAGAAGCGTTAAGTGAGCTTGTTCAAGGTCACACAGCTAGAGGATTTTGAATCCAAGCAGTCTGATCCAGACCCTGTACCCTTAAATGTTAATAATGAAGAACTTACAGTTTTCCGATTGGCACCGTGACCTTTTTTGTGCCCTCCACCTCTTGCAGCTCTGTGGCCTCTCCTTCCTGGCCTTCAGCACTTCCCTGCTCACCCTTAGCCTACGGGGCCACCTTCATGTTATCTCTGCTCTTACTTACTGCTCGTGGTTAAGAGCAAAACAAGGTGAAAGGATCTTGCCAGCATCTTTGTTGCCCACTTGCTTGACATAGATGAGTCTTCTTCCTTATCTTTGTCGAGCACATGTAGAGATGAAGCTACTGAAAGGGAATTCACTTAATTTTTTTTTCCCCACAGAAGATGTTTGGCCTGGATGCTCCTGGTAACAAACCAAAACACAAACTTTCATGGCAAAGAGCTGTTGATTGAAGAAAATTGAGGAGAGAGACATAAAGCAAGCAGCACAAAAGCTAGAATGCTCTGTAAATTTTGCTGGGCACAATGTTAATTTTATTGAAATGATCGCTAACACACCAAGTTATTTCACGGAACTGAAATAGTAATAAACTCAATTTTAAATTCATGACACTAATTTATGTGCTTTTACAATTCAGTAATTACTACCCATTTTCCTACCCTACGCCTTCATCTTTCCTCCCTTTCTCTTTCACTGAATTTATATTACAAAATAAACATAATTAATGTGGATTTGACATTTCTGTTGTCTGTACGAACAGCAGTAAATTTACAAGAAAATAGTAGCTAGTTGACATGAAACCTTTTTCAGGTTGGGTTTCCCAGAAATTGACTCTGTGACAGAAGTTAGCACGTAATTCCCTTATTAGGGAATGCTCTCAGGATCAACACCTGAGGAAAGGAAGGTGGAAAGCAGGATTAGGAAATCTTGCTGAGTTGCAGGCCCAGCAAAGACGTTGGCTAGCCCCACAAAGTTATCCTGCAGACTGATGGCCCTTCAGAGTTGTCCAGAGTTGGGGAGAGAGAGTCAGCCTTTATGCTCCACATTTATTAGTCACTGGCTGCAGGCCAGCCCTGAAAGGACAGGTGATCTTAAGCAAGACAGTTTCGTTGAAGCCAGGCAATCACCAAAGAGGGCTGACGACTGAGGCCTGACTCCTCCCAACGCTCCTGGCAGCTGGGGGAACAAATCCTTCATTTCCGAAAGGGCTCTAGGTGTTACATGACAGTCTCCACCACAGAAACAGTATAACTCACTGTTTGGTTTCCAAACTCTAAGAAAAGTCACATGGCTGCATCCCCTAAGCCACAACACATTTCTTCATTCAAGTCCAGTCAGCCATCACTTTTCAGGCCCATTCTGAGACCATGGCAGAAGCAAAGATCATAAGACAAGGCTCATTCATAAAGCAAAGGGAAACATTTACGACTAAGTGTAACACAAGGCCACACTCTGAAGACTCACAGTACAGGCAAGGCAACGTGCTCCTGAGAATAGACGGGTAAAAGACAAAGATGGATTCTGAATAGAATTCTGGGCTTCTTCAAAAGATGATAGTTTTTGGTAGGCAGAAATGAGGGTGGGGAAGGGCATTCCAGGAGAAGGAACAGAGTAAGCAAAGCCCTGGGGCGAATGAGAGGGCACATAAAGGGAAAGGCCCTTCTGGCTTTGTCATCGAAGAGTATGGTGTGAGTGAATTCAGTTAGCATGAGGATGGACTGAAGTGGAGAAAAGGTTATAAGGTAGGACATGGGCCTAATTACAGGGGTTTAGATGTCTTTAATTGTGTAACAGGCATGAATCTCAGCCCATAAACTCACGCCTGAAAGATATGTCACAATCCATTACTTTTTATGAATGAATTTAATTATTTCTTCAAGATCTATCCTGCTGGGCTGATGAGAAATGAACCTCAGTCACTCTTTGCGTTTCACCTAGATATATGCCAACCAAGAAAGCTCTAATAGAGTCAAAGCAGCAGGAGTGGAGTAGGGTCCTCTGGTCGTTGGCTATCTCTGTACACAGGCCACGGTGGAGCTGGCCCTAGTTCCTGTGCAAATAGCCCGTACCAGTCCGGTGGCTCTGTGTGGTCCTGTCACACTCGACACATGGGACTCTGTAGATGATTTTATTCTGGCCCACATAGTGGCTTAAAATTTAGACATGTGAATTAACTGCAACATGTAACAATCACGAGATTTGTTTTACAACAAATCCAGATTTATTCATTTTTTTAATTGGGAGATATGGTTACTTGAGTTCCACATTCTCACCTGACAACACTAGGCTGGATCTAAGTAGTGGCTTCATCCTTGAAAGCCCCTTCACTGATTGGTGGAACGTACCTGGCCCTGCAGTTATTTGAGTTTGCAATCCCTGCCTTATGTGTCCCATGTGGTCTTTTCTCTTGGAAATCTCGCTGCATCCTCTGGAGGATGTTGCCTAGGAGCACCATGGGGCTCTCAGCTGCTCAAAAACCCCAGAGACTTCCCTCTCCGCCCTGCAGCCTGGGAACCTCCCTGCAGTCTGGATGAAGGACCTTCTCACCTCTCAACAGCTTCATCCAAGCCCTTTGTCCCACACACCCTTTCCTTTCTACTTCTGGAAAACTCTCAGTTCCCTTGTGCGACTGAGATTTTGCAGATACAGACAAGGTGTCTGACAGGCTTGTGTTTTCTGCACTGTTAAAGAAGCAAAGAACCAGCTATTTGCTTGAATGAGGGAAGAACAAGTGGAAAATGTGGGGAGAAATATGAAACTAATATCTCAAAATATTCCGAGTTGCACATATTAAAGAGTTTGCACATATTAAACAGTTCTTTCTGTCAGAAATAACTGTTTCTGCTCATAATGTGCACCCCCCCCAACGTTATTTTGAACAATAAAAATATTTAGAAATGTTTAGACGATCCCAATTTTGTTGGCAGCGTTAAATCACCAGAGTCAAGGGCCGTTTGAATGTATGTTCCATCAGGCCTAATCAAGGTGTCAATTTCATCCACGTCAATGTCATGAGGATTTTTCAAAGAGTGCTTGATCTAAGGCTTGCTGGCCTTGGAAGCCACAGGAAAAACCAGTGTTGTTCTCCATCTTCTTTGTGACCTAGTGTGTTCCTTGGCCCTCAAGCTTCCTTTGGAGTCGCAGTGTGTTATACTCCAGGAAGACAAGTAGCTATCGGGCCTTCCGGAGGCCGTGGCTGCCTTTCTACTTGCCTTCTTGGCCTTAAAAGTCTTTGCTCTTGCTTTCATATCATGAGAGCCAGAGTTCTCCTTCTTTGTGTGTAACGTCATCTTTGTATAAAAGTCAGAACTCATTTAAACTTCCATTAATGATGACTGATGGTCCTTGCTTTGTTTTTAAGAAATGCCCAGTGAGACAGACAGGTAGTGACTGGAGAACAGCCACATGTAATGGCAGAACTTTGCTGTGTTCACCACAATCTAGAGGTGAGCTCTTAAGTTCAAAAAGTCCACCATTTTTTATATACCAAGAGAATCAGCTTCTAATTGTCCAGGAAATGTACAAAAGGCTAAAACCAGCATCTCAGAGGTGTACCTGCCAAATGGAGAAGGTATTAATATTGCCTGGTCAGAATATTCTGTATCTTGAAAAACTATGTACATGGGTAAAATCATAAGTTAACTGGTTGAATGTGGCATTAGAACAAGGGAAATTATATGATTTTAATATCTACTGTGATCAAGCTGTAAAAAGACAGATATACCTATCTATGAAAGAAAGATACACATATGTATGAAAGACAGACACACCTGTGTATGAAAGATAGGTCCACCTGTCTGCACTATGGGGATACTATCAGTGGCTAGTGTGCCCTCTTTGCTGCTCAGACATGGAGACATGGTACCAACTTTAGTCTCTGGGAAGGCAGAATAAATGCCCTCCCCAAAGATGTCTATATCCTAACCCCTGGAACCTATAAATATGTTGAGTTCTATGTAAAAGGGGAATTAAAGATAACAGATGGAATTAAGTTTGCTAATCAGCGGACCTTAAATAAAAAAAAGAGAGAGAGAGATTATTCTGGATTATCTGGGTGGGCCAATGTAGTCACAGTGTCCTTAAATGCGGAAGAGGCAGGTAGAAGTGTCACAGTCAGAGTGATGCAAGGTGAGAGAGACTGGGATCCGTCATTGCTGGTTTTGAAAATAAAGGAAGGAGGGACTTCCCTGGTGGTCCAGTGGTTAAGAATCCACCTTCTAATGCAGGGAACCCGGGTTTGATCCCTGGTTGGGGAACTAAGATCCCACACGCTGCGGGGCAACTAAGTCCACATGCCGCAACTACTGAGCCCAAGCACTCTAGAGAGAAGAGCCCACACTAGAAAGAAGCCCATGTGCTGCAACAAAAGATCCTGCATACCACAACAAAGATCCCACGTGCCACAACTAAGACGGATGCAGCCAAATGAAATTAATAAATAAATAAATTTTTTTTTTTTTAAAAAAAGAAGGAGCCACAAGCCAAGGACTGCAGGTAGCTTGTAGAAACTGGAAAAGACAAGGAAATAGATTCTCCCATGGAGCCTCCAGAGGAAATGCAGCCCTGCTAAACATCTTGACTTTAGCCCGGCGAGACCCATTTGGGATTTCTGACCTCCAAAACTTTAAGAATAAATATGTGTTGTTTTAAGCCACTATGTTTATGGTAATTTGCTACAGCAGCAATAGAAAACAAACACAGTCTCTCTGAACTCATCTTTTATACAGGCAATGAAGACCATTCTGTATAAGTTAAATCTTTCTTTAGAAAAAGATAAAGCACACTAATACAGCAATAGTGTTAAGTGCCCAACACAATGCCTGCACAGGTACTACTAAAAGATGTGTTTTCCTTCCTTCATTCATTAATTCCACAAACACTAATTGACTGTCTGCTACGTTCCCAGCACCATTCTAGTCACTGAGGAGAAATCCCTGCCCTCACAGGAGTTGTATTCTTACTGCTGAGCACTATGATTATAATTTATAGCCCGTGGCCAGCTGACATATTTTATTTGGCCAACATGAGCTTTCTTCTTTAACTTTTTATTTGGCCATGTTGCGTGGCTTGCGGGATTGAACCTGGGTCCCTGGCAGTGAGAGCACGGAGTCCTAACCACTGGACCACCAGGGAATTCCCAGAAATTTAAAAAAATATATTCTAGATATTAGCCCCTTATAGGATCTATGATTTGCAAATATCCCAATCCATAGTTTGCTATTTTTTTCAAAGTTCATCTTGATTTACATATTTATATTACCTGCATGGTCCCTTTGGGCATTTTAATTTCTGACTCCTAGCTGATATTTTCTTGGTCACAACATTTAACATGTCTCCCTGAAATGCAAGCCTCCTTGATTAGATTTTGGATATTTTCCAAATTCTTCAGTTAATGTTAAAGACAATTTCTTTGTTACATCATTTGTACAAGTGGCTGAACTCATCCATTACATTTTGAATCTACCTAATTTCATTTCTCATTAACTTTAATTTGGGAAGTACCTTGCTGTAATCCCCATGCATGTGATATTTTAGCTTCATTGATCTTACTCTATCAGTTCTTTTAATTTTGTTCTAGTTTTTAACCACAATATTTTCATTTTAATCTTTCTCCCCAAAAGAAAGAGAGAGAGAGAGAATTTTCAAACCTGCAGTTTCAGTGATACCTGATAACTGCTTGGTTAAATTAATTATTTTTCTATATTCTTAAATTATAAGCAGCTAATTCTTCTGGAAGCAAAGGTACGTGCACAATGGGAAGCTGAGGCCATGAGCTAACAGAACTGTGATGTGCTTTTGATGCTGTCATTTCTCTTTGAAAAAATGTTTCTGTGGTGTCTGTCCTGTGGAAAGCACAGACAAATATAACTCACATAGTGCCTAGCCAAAAAGACATAGATTTAAAGCACAAGAGGGCCAAAAACAATTTACTAGAATACTCAAACAAAGCAACAGGATTTAAGGAACATTGATTTTGGATCTCATGAGAGATGATAGAGTTGGATCTTTTAACTGTCATAACAAAGGCATACAAACTTCTTCAGTTGCCAAAATCAGTCTTTGGAACTGAATTCCATTACTAGGACCTTGAGTAGACCTATTTTTTTCCTTTGGAAAAGGCTCTAAGAAACACTCTGGATACCATCACAATGCTTGTATTCAAGATTGGATCAAAATGAAGGTCTTGGAGTTCCCAAACATCTTACTTAGGTCTCCAGTAAATTCTCCCCCAAGGTCCGGCCAATTTATACAGTCACTATTAGTGCCTGGATTGAAAGCAGAAATTGATTTCTTCACAGGTTGGGCACAGAAGGAAGAAAATGTCTGGGAGAGAATGACTTTAATTCCAACCAACAAGAGGGATAAAGACACTTTTGGGACGTTTGTGTTAGGCTGGCTAGTGATACTCACAGATGGTAAACCAAAGCCTCACCCAGCATTCCATGGGGGGCATATTTCTGCACTGGAGATGCCTGAGTTGTCCTTTCCAGGTGATGATCTGTCTATGTTGAAAATGCAGAAGTGGGATAACTTATACCTGAGATTGAAATACTCCTCCCTCAGTGTGTGCATTCCTCCTCTTTCAGATTCTGTTGACCATTATTAATCCACAGATTTCTCTATATTCCTGAAGATTCATTTAGGGATCTGGTCCCCCAAGAAGCAGCATGGACTGCGTCTCTACAGACTAATAAGTTCTGTGTGGGAAACAGAATGACTCAGGGGTGTGAGTTCTCTTTTCAGAGACAGAATGACCTGAGTTTGAGGGCTGGCACTCTGCAATCAGACACACCTGGTTTCAAATCCCAGCTTAAGTTATTGACTGGTCACATGTTGGACATGTTACTTAGCCAGCCTGAACCTTGGCTCCTCCTCTGCAGACTTGGAACAATAATGATTCCTACCTCATAGAATTAAAAGGAAAATTTTTGTCATCTATGGCTGTGTGATAAATTACCCCAAAACTTAGTAGCTCAAAACAACAATTTATTTGCTCAGGATTCTGCATTCTGGGTTGAGCTCAGTTGAGTAGTTTTTCTGTTCATCTTGCCTAGGCTCAGCTGGGGCTGGGTGATCCAAAATCATTCACAGCTGGGATGGCCAGAACACCTGGGGGCTGGTTGGGCCTCTCCATCTAGTTTCTCCCGCAGGGTGGCTAGACTTCTTACATGGCAGCTCAGGGCTCCAAGTGAATAAAAACAGAAGCTGCAGGCCCTTTTGAGACCTGACCTCTGGAACTCATACAATATTACTTTTGCTACATTCTGTTAGTCAAAGCAGGTCATAAAGCCAGTGCAAGTTCAAGGGGAGAGGAAATAGGCTCCACCTCTTGATAGGAGGAGTGGTAAGTGCCTACAGCGATGGGAGGAATTTTGGCTGCTCTCTTGGCAAACAATCCACCACAAGGATTACTTGAGACAATGTATATATAGCACTGATCACAGTGCCTGGCAAACAGTAGGCTCTTCATAATGCATTGGGTGAAAGCAGATTTCTGAAAAACAAAACATATTTCTGGTATTATATTGCTTGGGTTCAAATCCTGACTCTGCACATACTAATGGTTTGATGGTGAATAGGTTTTTAAAATTTTCTTTGGGGAATTCCCTGGTGGTCCAGTGGTTAGGACTCGGAGCTTTCATTGCCGGGACCAGGGTTCGATTCCCGGTTGGGGAACTAAGATCCCACAAGCCACACGGTGTGGCCAAAAAAAAATTTTTGTTTTCTTTGCCTTAGTTTTTCATGTATAAAATTATTATAATAATTATACCTATTTACAGAGTTATCGTAAAGAGTAAATGGAATACTACATGTAAAATGCTCAGAAGAGTTGATTTAAAAAAGAAAATATTCTTCAGACTTATTTTGGTACATATATAAGTTATAGTTCTAAGTTAATTTTCTCTAGATTATCATCTAGTTGTCTTAAGAAATCATCCTTTCCTCTACCTTTGTTTTGTAGTGTATTTTTTTAAAATTTATTTATTTATTTATTTATTTTTGGTTGCTTTGGGTCTTCATTGCTGCACGCAGGCTTTCTCTAGTTGCGGCGAGCGGGGGGCTACTCTTCGTTGCAGTGCGCGGGCTTCTTGTTGCGGTGGCTTCTCTTGTTGTGGAGCATGGGCTCTAGGCGCTCGGGCTTCAGTAGTTGTGGAATGCGGTCTCAGTAGTTATGGCTCGCGGGCTCTAGAGCACAGGCTCAGTAGTTGTGGCGCACGGGCTTAGTTGCTCCACAGCATGTGGGATCTTCCTGGACCAGGGCTCGAACCCGTGTCCCCTGCATTGGCAGGCAGATTCCTAATCACTGTGCCACCAGGGAAGCCCCTTGTACTGTATTTTTAATTCTATATTTAATTATGGTATGTAATAATGCTCTATTTCTGAAATTTCTATTCAGTTACATGGGTCTATTTTGTGCCATTATATTAATTACTGTTTCATCATAATATGATTTACCATCTTGAAAGCTACTGTCTCCTCTTTGCTCTTCTTTCTGAAGCTATTCTTTGAAACCTTCACCTGTTTATTACGCTTTATATTTAGTGAACTTTCCATCAGCTTTATCTAGTGCTAAGAAAAATCCTATTGGTGTTTTGATTGGAATGATGTTAAGTTATAAACTGACTAGGAAAGAATAATGTATTTATGGTGTTTGTTTTGTTTTCTTTTCCCCCTTCCAAAATCCTGTAGTTCACGTCATCTTTAAATATCCAGTAATGCAGTTGTTCCTAAATGTATTTTCACCATGTTTATTGTAATTATCTGTTACTTTTATTATAATATTTTCAAGGTGGTTAATGCTCAATAAGCATACGTTTTCATCATTTATTTATCTTTTACCTTTTATATTAGACCTCAGTTATGGAAAATTTAGTTAATCCTACCTCTCAATTCATTGCTTAATATCAAGACCACCTATGTAATGCTTATTACTGGCTTATTTTAGTTTCTTTTAACCTCAATCCAAATCTCATTTTCCTCTCCTCACTCTAATGTGTTTGATACAGGTTGTAAAATATGCATATGTTCTTGTAAAATATATAGTTTTATATTGCATACCTCTGTGGTTTTAATTTACATAAATGATATATGCTATGTTTTCTGTTCTGTTTCTTATTTCTTTCCTCCTCAGCACTAAGATTTATGATCTACCCATATTGCTATATATACATCTTGCTTCTACCTGCATAGCATTTCACATTCACTACATTTTATGTATCTGTCCCCTAGCATACCTCTGGCTCACCACCACCATAAACACTGCAAGGAATATCCTTGTATAACTCTCCTTCAGATTCATGTAAGAATTTCTCTGGTACGTATATTCCCTGAGATAATTGAGTCTGAGGCATGCACTAACTTATTTTCACTGAATTCTGCCAGAACGCTTTCCGGAATACCTGTACCAGTTTACAGTACTTCCCCATATCCTTGCCAAAGTGATATGTATCATTCTTTTTAATTTTTGCCAATTTGATGGGTGTAAAATGGTGTATCATTTTTGCTTAATTTTTATTTTTCTGCTTACGAGTGAGGCTGAGTATCTTTTCATTATTTGTTAGCCCTTTGGGCTTCCTTTGCTTCAAATTGCCTAATCATATCTTTTATCTATGTTTATATTCAGTTTCCAATTTTATTCCCACTGATTTGCAGGAACTCTTTGTATATTCTAGTTTTTTGTTTTTTAATTGAAGTATAGTTGATTTACAATGTTGTATTAGTTTCAGGTGTACAGCAAAGTGATTCAGCCATATATATAAATTCTTTTTCAGATTCTTTTCCCTTATAGGTTATTACAAAATATTGAGTATATTTCCCTGTGCTATACAGTAAGTCCTTGTTGTATATTCTAGTTTTAATGCCCTGTAGATTTTAGTCATTGCTAATATCTTCTCTTAGTCATCTGTCTGCCAAGTTTGTACTTCATTGAACAGAAATCCTTAAATTTTATGCAGTCACAAGAATTGTTTCTTTATCTCATATTTGTATTTTTGGGTCTTGCTTGAAAAGTTTTTCCCCTGGTTCATAAAGATAGTCCTCACATATTTTATTACCTTAGTAGGTTGTAAAATCCATTTTGAATTTCCTTAGCATGTAGTAAAAATGCAGGATCAAGCTCAATTCTTCTTTGTATAATGATCCAATTTTTTCATGCTACCTAAGAAGCCAACTGTCCTTTCCACATTGTTTTTTGGTGCTACCTTTATCAAATATCAAGTTTATATTTCTGAGCTCTCTATTCTGTTCCAGTGGTCTGTTTGTCTTCCTACATGAGCTCTATACTATCGTTATCATAGATTTTCAGTGAAATTATACTATCAATATATTTTCTTTGCCCTTGTTGTAATAGGTACAATTTATCTTATAGGAAGGGGAATTGCATAGTGATTACTGTGACTTATTTAAGAGTGGTAGACGGCAACAAGTTTAATTTAATGACATGTTTCCCCCCAAAATGGAAAAAATATTAATTACATCATGGATGTCAGAGAGTCTTCAGATCCATATAAAGCAGCTAGGATGTTTGCTTAAATCCTTTTCACATGGATTTTTCAAGTTTGGGGTTTCTTCCATACCCTTCTTCAGGTCCCACAACACAGGTGCCAGGAATATGGGCGAGCTTTATCGGGTCTCCTAGTAAAATCAGCCTTCTGTATCTGTGGATACCGAGGGCCAACTATTACACGGTTTTATGTAAGGGACTTGAGCATCCCTGGATTTCAGTATCCACAGGGGGTCCTGGAGCCAATACCCCATGGATACCAAGGGAAGACTGTAATTGCATTGGAACTTGTTGATCACCTTACCTGTTAGCCCCATTTTGGGGGTCTTGTCTCTACTCTTCCTTTCCTTTGATTTGTTTTGGGTAGAATTCTTAGCATGCATTATTCCCTACAAACTGAATTCCTCTAAGTTTTGGGTTTCAGACTGAAACTGCCACGTTAGTACAGATACTTGTTCCCCAAATGTTAACCTCTTCCATAGGATGCTCCACTTCTCTACTAGGGTGTCTTCTTCCCAGCAGCTTCCTGCTAAATCTCCTTCACTCTACTTACCCAGGGTAGAGAAGTAGAAAATGAAATTTACAACCACAATGTTCTTAGAAGGAGAATGGAGCATGATAAATAAAAGCCTTTTTGTTCTGCTGAATATTTGGATGGGTTTGGATATGTAAAAGTGGGTCTGGACCTTAGCTTGGAAGTAGACACCAGCCAGAACTGTGTGCTCTGCATAAAGCATAAGAATTTGCATTGGGGGCTGCAATCCAGGAAGGAGAGAGTGCTGAGGAAATAGAACCCAGGAGAAAGGAAGAGAAACAAGCTAGCTAGTGTGTTGCTGAGCCCATATATGGGTGGGAAGCCAACAGAACAATTCCTGGGAAAAAGACTTTTAAGAATTGCCTAGTTTTCAAGTGGTAGGAGTTCATTGTTGAGCTGTAAATATTCATACCCCATTGGTCACCCTAAATTTGCACTAAATTCTGATAAAAGCAAAAATATCTCACATTAACAGATAAACACATCTGTGTGTATTTAGGGGGAAAGGGAAGTGGTGATGTTAATGAGTATGTATCAGCTGAGAAAGGGAATGGGATTCACAAATGGATTCACATGGTGCAGAATGTGACAACCTGGGTAAGAAATAGACAATCCGTTAACTGACCAGTGTCCAATGGAAACAGGAACTCAGAGCCAGAGGCCATCACAGTAACAAGGGGAAGGAGGAGGAAGCAGAAAAGGAGAAAGATGAAGAGGGGGAAATAACAATTATTTGTAAAGTAATTCAGGGTTTGCTTTTGCTTTTCACATATAAGGGTGACCATGAGAATGTAATACCCAACACCTGCCTCCTCCTTCCCAGAGATTCCCAGCAATCTCAGAGAGGGCTTTGGACTTCCCACAGTAAGCAATGAGCATTCAGGACAATCCTATCTAGGTCTCATAACATAGGAGGCCTCAGTTAACATCTGGATGGCTTTTAATTAAACATTAGCCCTTACTCCCAAAAAATACTCCAAGGGAGGCTGAAGGCCTGGTACAATGGTATATCACAATTTTCTTCTGGCTTCTAGCCCTAAAAGGGTCCCCAAACTCATCATTAGAATGAACCTTTGTTGTAATTTCCAGTGCATCATAATGATCATGAATGTTTTTAAAGGAAAAATATTTTTTAAAAAATAGAAAAAGCTTGTAGGTCAATCTGTTCTTTTTGTGGATCTTGATCTTGTATCATCTCTCTCTTGTCCCTGATTTTGACACATGCCAGCAACTTTCTGCTTTTTCTTAATCTCACTCTGGAGTACCCGAGCTGGTTCCTAGCTTCCTCTGCTAACTTTTATTCCTAGTCTAGTCAAGCTGGAGCTCATCAGGCCCCAAACTGGTCTTGTATCTCTTTGGGAATTCTTACAATGGACAAGAATAGCGTTTATAGTCACCCTCGGTCTCAGCCGAGTCTCTCCTCAGCTCTTGGCTGCCCTCTTCTGGGATCAGGTCCCTCAGCCAGTGCTGTGGACCAGCAAGCCCAGCTTCTTTTTGAACTGGGACAGGCGGGGTAATCACAGATGTATATTTGGACCCTACTGCTGCCGTAGGATCTTAGCAATGTTATTTTACCTATAGATATCTCTTTTTTCATCTCTCAAATGTTGTAGCTATTTTACCAACAAGGAAGATTTTGTGGAAGAAAAAAAAAAAAAAGAAGAAATGCTGAGGCCTCTCAAATAATAAACCATTAAGTGAATTCAATAAAAACAGATAACATTATCCTGGTACTATCTGTTATCTCTTCTAAAAATGTCACATGTAGGTTGCACATCATCACCATTAATAAATATCTGAAAGTTTTTAATAAAGTAACTTCTTACATTATTCTTGGATGGCGAATTTTTTAAGATTAAATTGAAATATGAAGAGTAGGGGAATATGTTCAATGTTCCTAAAGTTTCCAGCTGGGTGGGAACTTCAGGAACATTGGTTCCTAAATTTGGCTGGCCCATGGATTATCTAAGAACACATGAAGAACACACATTCCCTCCACACACACACACACACATGCACACACACACACACACACACACACGTACACGCACAAGTTTTCTTTGAGATATTACTAAGAATTAAATTGCTAAGGACCCTCAGACTTTCAATTCCTTCTCTTCTTAAGCCATGAACATAGTTTGCTCCTAAATTAAGAGCTCTCCTCTCAATTATATGGAAATGAATATGAGGTTGGGGAAGCAAGGAGGCAAAACAAAAAGAAAAAGGAGGAAGTAATAGAAAAGAGAATTCTCATATATTGCTGGTGAGAGTGTAAAATTATATAACTACGTAGGCAAACTCTGTGGCAGTTTCTACTCAAGTAAAATGTATGCCACTCTATGATCCAGTGTTTTCGCTCTTAAATACTTGCCCAAGACAAATGAAAACAAATGTCCACATAAAGATTTTTACACAAATGTTCATAGCAGCTTAATTTACAGTAGCCCCAACCTAGAAACAACCCAAATGTCCATTAACACTGGAATGGATAAACAAATTCTACCTGCAACAGCACAGATGAATCTCAAAAAACATTATGCAGAACAGACACAAAAGAATATACCCTGTTGGGCTCCTTTTTTTTTTTTTTTTAATTCTGTTTTTTTTTTTAATTATTTTTTGTTTCTTCCATTTTTATAAAATTTTAGAAAAGACAAATAGGCAAAACTATTCTAGGGTACTAGAAATCAGAATAGTGGCAAACTTTAGCGAGTGATTGGTGATTACTCCCTCGCAATGGGCACAATGGGCACAAGAGGACTTTCTGGGGTGATGGAAATATTCCACATCATGCCTAGGAAGTAGTTACATAGGTGTATACATAGGTAAAATGTCAGTGAGCTATATGCTTAAAATCTGTGCCTTGTACTAAATGTCGATTATATTTCAATTTAAACTAGAGAGATAGAATAGAAAAAGAAAAGGAAATTAGAAAAATCAAACCATGACAGGGCTAGAGAAGAGAGCTGCAAGTTAGAGAATGTCTAAGTTCTCAACCCATAATGTTATTAAATTCTCCATCCCATTTTGAAATAAAATAATTTTTTTAAATCTATTTTGATTCCAAATGAGGTCACCAAATATCGCAGTAGTTTCCCAGGCTATGCCTTTTGCTAAGGACCTGGTAAACATCCTGAGAAGGCTGAATTTGTGCCCTGGAACCATAGTGTGCTTCACTGACATACAACCTACGCAGTAGCACAGGACTCTGAGCTCAGAAAGGGTTTAATGCTCTGCTGTCGCAGTCTTAAAATTCTTAAAAATTTTATCTTTGAACTTATGTTTTGCAAGTGAAGTTTGTTAGGACAATGAAGTCCATGCATCAAGAGAGGAGATATGCACAATATATGTGTCTACTACTTGTTGCTGTTCTATTTGCACATACCATTCGTGAGGCCCATGGGCACAGAATTTCTGTGGATTAACAATGTGTGGGAGCTCTATAAGACTCAAAGCAAGTGCAAGGTAGCATACTGCATCTATGACTGAGTAAAGAGTGAGGCCCTGACAGCCCCCAGAGGCTATGTTATCTGCTATCGAACCAGAACTTGTTTCCAAAACAGGGGGAGGGAAAAGGCAGTGGTGTCCTAAGAAACAACAATCACCAAGGAACTTTATCATATCCTTTCTTACCTATGTTAAATCCTTGTACTAACCAAGTGAAAATGATGACATAAAAGGAAAGGGAAATATAATATAAGGCACCTCATTTTTTCTTTTTTCTTTCCTTTTTCGTCATTCCTTATTCATCAGAAAGCTGAAGGTAGAATGTGTTAGTAGAATGTATGCATATCAAGAAGTGAAATAACTGTTAGCCATCACCTCTATCTAGTTCCAAGACATTTCTATCACTCCAAAAGAACCCCTGTACCCAGAGTAGTAGTCATTTGAAACTCTTTTCACATTTACCTTCTAATTTCTCTTTGGAAATGAATAAAAGAATCTGGGTTTTAATTATAGCATTACAAAAAAGTAAAATAAAAACAGTTGAGTTAGTTTTGTTCAGGGTTTCACTGTCTCGCTGTTCTCGCTGTTCTGGTAAGAGCAAAATACAAAATGCAAATACAAACTATGAAATATGAATTGTGTAATTTTGGTGACTGCATGAAAGTAAATGCTCTGATATTTGCATTTAAAACTAACATTGCATTGCATACATGAATGGTAAAATTCATGCCAATAATTTTTTGTTTTAATTTTTCTTTACTTGGAACAATAAAACACCATTACAAGTCAGGAGAGACGGAAGAAGAAAAGAAAAATCTTTATATTTTGGTGCCTTTAAGGGCATTTTTGTTTTTGCTTTTTGATCAAGATGTCCCACCTTTTCTTTTTGCACTGGGCCTCGAAAAGTATGCAGCCTTAGCACACGGAGATCAGCTTGGTGCTTTGTGACCAGCTAGAAGGGTGGGATAGGGAGGGTGGGAGGGAGGGAGACACGAGAGGGAAGAGATATGGGGATATATGTATATGTATAACTGATTCACTTTGTTATAAAGCAGAAATTGACACACCATTGTAAAGCAATTATACTCCAATAAAAACGTTAAAAAAAAAAACAAAACCCAACAACAAAAAAATAAAATTATGCAGCCTGTGTTGCCTGGAGCTGAAGCTCTCAAACAAGATGTGTATTGGGTAAAGATGGGAACAGTGAGAATAATAGGGAGATGAGTGGGGCGGACACCTAGGGGCCCCTCTTAACCTCATAGACTCAGTACCTGGGCTGCAGAAGGAATTCGTTCTGAAGTAGGACAGTCAGAGAACACAGGCAGAGGCAGGGAAGACTAGTAATAGAAAGCAGTTTGATTTCAAGAGTAGTATTGTGTGCTGTTTCTTCCAGTGTCTTTTTTTTTTTTTTTAACTTTTTATTTTATATTGGAGTACAGCCGATTAACAATGCTGTGATACTGTCAGGTGCACAGCAAAGGGACTCAGCTGTACATATACATGTATCCATTCTCCCCCAAACTCCCTTCCCATCCAGGCTGCCACATAACATTGAGCAGAGTTCCCTGTGCTCTACAGTAGGTCCTTGTCTTCCGGTGTCTTCTGACCCAGGCCTACAAGATGACGGCTCCTGGTGGGATATTGTGAGAAACTAACAGAGCACTTCAGGAAAGTCCTACAACAGGAGAACTGTTGTAAGTGGCAGGAGGCTTGGTTTAAGGTTTGAGGTCTAATACCACTGTCAACACTGGTGGAGCATGGGGGCTGGTGGATCTTTCTCCTTCCTAGAGTGGGGTGTTACTTATTAGGTCTTCCGGGGTGTGGATGAGAGGAGTAACTTTGGTATGCAGGCTACAACAGAGCCTGAAGTCAGTTCAGTTCATTGGGAGCCACGGGGTCAATAAAAGCTGAGGAATCCCAGCTATGCAAACTTGGAGATGAACTCTAAAAGGGACTGTGGAGGTTTTAAAACATGGTCCCAAATGCTTTGACTCTCCTCCCATTGAGAGGTAGCTCTGCGTTTGCTTGACTAATGGAATATGGCAGAATTGATGCTATGATAGTTTCCAGCTCCAGGCAGACTCCACTTCCCATCTCTTTGGGATACTGGCCCTAGGAACCCATTCGTTATGCCATGAGGAAGTTGAAGCAGCTTGTGGAGAGTTTTACACGGGAAGGAATCATGTCTCCCAGCTGTCATCACTGGCGGATTCTCAGCATTGTCGGCACCAACTAACCAGCCTGAAGGTGAACCATCTTGGAAGTGAATCTTCCAGCTTCCAAATGACCTGCTCCAGTTGACACTGCACGGAGCAGAGACAAGCCTTCCTCGTTAAACCCTACTCAAATTGCAGACTTGTGAGCTAAATAAGACTGTTGTTGCTTAAAACTACTGAGTTTTGGCATGGCTTTTTGTGAGGCAATGGATAACTGGTATACAACTTGGGTTCTACTGGGAGAAAGGTGGACTTGGTTTAGGTCTGAAGTTCTAACATTTCCACCTATGAGAAGTCTGCAGAGTATAGAGGTTGATCATGTAGACCCTGGAGTTAGAACTTCTTGGTTAAAATTCCCAGTTCCGCCATTTACCAGTTGTGTGACTGTAGGCAAGTCTCTTATACTCTCTATACCTCAGTTTCCTCACCCATAAAATAGGACTATAATGATAACAATGATAACCCTACCACATTGCTGTCAAGGTTAAATGAGCACTTAAACAGTATCTGGCACATAGTAAACTTTATATCATTATTTTCAGAGCAAAGGCAGCTTCACAATCTTTTAAAATTATTCCTTACCTGTGATTTTACTATCTAGAGTAGCTGGGCTTGAGAAAATACAATTTAACTTTTTACACTTTTAGTAATGACCTCTTTATTCAGATTCCACTATCAGTCTGCTTTTTTTTTTTTTTTTTTTTTAAGTATACACATTTCTTCTATTTCTTTTTCTTTTTGGCTGCATTGGGTCTTAGTTGCTGCACGCTGGATCTTTGTTGCGGTGTGCGGCCTTCTCTCTAGTTGTGGCACGCAGGCTCTGTAGTTGTGGTGCACAGGCTCTGTAATTGTGGCGTGAGGGTTCCAGAAAGCGTGGGCTCTGTAGTTTGCAGCACATGGGCTCTCTAGTTGAGGTGCACAGGCTCAGTAGTTGCGGCTTAGTTGCCCTGTGGCATGTGGGATCTTAGTTCCCTGACCAGGGATCGAACCTGTGTCCCCTGCATTGGAAGGTGGATTCTTTACCACTGGACCACCAGGGAAGTCCCTTTCAGTCTGCCTTTTTACGTTTTACAAGATAATGTTTTATTTATATTTAGAAAAAAAAAATCAGCAGCACAAAGGTGATAAGGATGGAGTTCATGCTGAAAGCCCACCTGGTGGATTTCAGGCTTTCAGGTAAGCACATCATCTCATGCCTCCATTCTGTAACCTCTACTAATTTTGTATTACTTTCTTGATTATAAACGTTATAGATGAGCTCTGGATTATGGGAACACAGGTATTAGTTATGTTTTTCTCTGCACTTTTCTGTATTTTAACATCTCTCAAAGTTAAAAAAGAAAAAACACAATACATGTTTATTATTCAAAATCTGGAAAATACAAAATAGTAAAATAATTACTCATCATTTAACCACCTGGAGGTTACTCTTAAATGTCAGTACCCATTTCTTAGTGAAGGGAAAATGGACCAACCATCTAAGAGTTTTATGAAGGTTAGGGAGGTGGCATCTGAAAGCAGAGGAAAGTACTGCCCTTGAAAACAAGTGATAGCAGATCCTTAAAAATAAGTCAGGGGCCATAATGGCGTACTTGACACAGATGAAGAACAGTAAAATTTTAAGACAATCAGAACATTACAACACAATGGTAATAATTTATGCAACACTTTTAATTCCATATGAACACATTTCAGAACTTTGCCATCTAATTCACAAAACCATTTACTTCAAAAAATATTCACTCTCTAATAACCATCAAGGACCTACTGTATAGCACAGGGAAATATACTCAATATTTTGTAATAAGCTATAAGGGAAAAGAACCTGAAAAAGAATATATATATATATATATATATATATATATATATATATATATATGACTGAATCACTTTGCTATATACCTGAAACTAACACAACATTGTAAACCAACTATACTTCAATTTAAAAAAAAAAATCCTCTCTCTAAAAATTAAAAATTATATATATTAAAAAAACACTCTCATAAAACAATTTTCCTTTGGTTCTGTAAGTAGCAAAATGCTTTTTGCAAATTTATTTCTTCATCCAATTTCGGAATGATAAAGTTATCTCTATAGGAATTTCTGCCAGTTGGTTTCCTCTGACCCAAGTGGACCTCTTGGGTGATTAAAATTATACTCCTGGTTCTTTCTAGATGGAGGCAATGGCATGGAGATTGCACCAAAAGGAAGGTGGTTTCAAATCGTGATTTGGCCACCTAGCTTGAAACAGAGGCAGATGAAAGTTCTGCTCCTGAGGCAGGAACCCCACAAATGCAGAGGATGTCCTCCAGCCCCACCCAGTGCTTGCTCACAACAAAACTGTCCTAATACAGGATAGAGACAGTTTGTGGGTTTTGGCTTTAAAATACTACACAATTTCTCTCTCCCTAAACCTCATCCCCTAGAGACCAGACTCAACTGGATTGGGACCCTCCTGTTGGCAGTAAAAACTTTCTTCAGCACTCCACCTTTTCCTCCATAACAGGGTGCCAGGATGCATGCTGCTGTAGAAAGTTGTTGTTTTGGCAACTTTGGAAAGTTGTGGTGAGAGAAGCAAGGAAATGGAAGGGTTATATAACTCTATCTCAGTGAGGCAGGAACTGAGGTTCAGCTGGAGTGATGGATTGGTTAGAAGGCTTGAAGAAAGGGGTAGGGGTGGGGATCAGTGCTGAGGGAAATGGGAGAAGCTGGTCACGCAGCTCCAGGAGACCTGAAATGGAGACTTGTACATTTGTAATAGGGTCAGTCAGCATGGTTCTGGGATTTTCGGCAGGAGAGTCCCCAAATACAGACAGAGAACCCTCTGAAAACAAAATCACTACAAAGGAAGGGTTGAGAACATGAGCGATTTGGGGAGTTTTAGAGCATCCAAAATACAATCAAGATTTAGCTTTATTAGGTAATGAAATCTAGCAGATCTCAATTTTTCTAAAAGAAAAATACTACAAAGAGGTTTCTCTTTAATCCAGAAATTCTCCTTAAACTAGAAAAGCAGGAGGGAGGGGTAGGCAGGAACTGAGAAGGCCTGAGGGAGAAGTGGGAGTAGATGCCCTTCACCACAGACCCTCCCAGTACCACAACAGCCAAGGGCAGGATAGCCCCTGAGGGTGAGCTGGGAATTTGTGAGGGTGTTTTCTTGATTGTTACAAAGATAGCATTTAGTAAAGCTAAAATCTAATCAACCTCACTTCTCTTGCTTGGTTTTAAGGTAAGCTGAATTTTCTAGGAATGCAACTACTGAATAAACTGAAGGAAAATTGTACCTCCTTTTATGGAGAACTTTACCAAGAAGCATTCAGAACTTTCCAAATAATACCACTAGTAACATGTCAGCTAATGTTATTTAAATCAATATAATACACTTGTTTTAGTCTGCACTTGTAGCTTTTGCAGTCAATAATTCCACATATGGGAACTGTTAGGAGATAAACTGAGGCATATTAAAAATTTTAAGAGTTTAGGCAAAAATTGATTAGAATTGGGCAGCATCCAATCTAGCAGGTAGAAAGGAGCTCTGAGGAGCTGTACAATATGAAACAGGAACAGAAGGGTGTCGGAACAAGGAAGTTACAGGAGGCAAAAAAGCCTTTTGTTATTGCAAAGTTACTTTCCTTCAGGGGGTGGCAGGAATCTATCAGGCAGAGTACCTAACTAGTGCTGATCAGATGATGCCTGATTAACTGGTTTAAGATTCCATTTCTGGGAGAACAGAAACTGTAAGGAGAACAGAAACTGTAACTAAGTCTTGGTTTGGCAACATGGGCCTTAGCATAAGTGATTCCATTTGGGGCCTGTTATCTTATTTTTTAACACTACAGACATATGAGTATCCCATTATGCATTCCTTTTAATAAAGCTGTGACTAAGCATTTACACATTGAACTGTGTTTTATTATAAATGACTTCCAGTTTATTAGAGTAAAGGGGGCAACAGAAAACATTTATTATTTAAAAAACGGAGGGAGGAGGGAGTAGATACGTAGAGCTAAGACCCACTGGCCTAGTGTAAAACCTTTTTACTTTGGGATCAATAGACCCTTTCAGAACATCATGAAAACCAGGAGACTTCTTTTAATTTCTACATATAAGCATAAACATTTGCATAAGCACCCTATGCTTTGTATATGCAAATAGAGTCATTTTTAAGGGATATTTGGAAGATGAGGTACTGGAGGAGGGTGTGTGAATAGTTTAATAAGTAAGGTAGACTTGCTAGGGTGTAAACAGAAAACAGCCCTTATTCTTTTGCAGCCTGTGTTTAAACTCTCTAGAATGGTTCTTATCAGTCTCAGCACAAAATCTTGGACATGTTCCATAGTATTTTCACTGTCACTTTCAGATAATAAATAGGCCAATTCGGTCCAATAATCTATATTTCAAGCTCCCACCAAGTCAAGCTCCCTCCTTCCTCAGGCTCTAATCTTTTCAGATTTTAAACATTTAGTAGGGGGAGGGGTGTGGTCAGTTTCTTCCCTGTTTTCTACTCCCCTACCCTCAATGTCAAGGTTGCATTGCCTCTTGTTTTATTGAGAGGGGATTGGGAAGAGGAAACTGGGACAAGGGGCTGAAAGGTGTTACACAGTTGTAATCTGGTGTTGGTGCCTTCTGGGTTGGACAGATTCCAAATGCTGATTCTCTCCCACAGAGTGCTTTTCTAAAAACTTAGTAAACTTCCCACTTTGAGAATATCTAACCTTAAAAACTATATTCGTAGGCTCCTACTGGCTCCTCTACTGGCCATGTGTGATCCTCCCTTGGCCCCTGGTTTTGACAAAGATTCTCTCCTTGACTGCATTCTAGCCAGGCACCTCTGAGTCCTCTCTCCAGTAGGCCTCGACCTTGGCCTATAAAGATTAGAACAAATGCAAACATAGTTTCTAACAGCTCAAGGCCGCATCCCTAGGATGAGCCTCACTCCCTTAAAGTGCCTCCCTAGAAACCTCAAGGCTGCCAAAAGAATTGACTGTTCCAGCCAACACCTGCAGATAGAGCCTTGCCTCCTAGTCTCTGTGGCAGCATAGACGTCTAACTGATAAGGGCCAGTTAACAAACACGGATGGGTTTCACAGGCACCAACTTGCCCTCCCAGCTTTTTATAATTTTTCACTTCCCTGACTCTACTGAGCCCCTGCTCTCCCCTCTTCCACTATTCTCCCTTTAAACTGCCCAGCCACCTCTGAACAAACTCAACTCAAAGTTGAGTTCAGTTCACACTGGACTCTTTTTCCTATTGCAGTAGTATAGTACTGATTAAAATTTGTCCTTACCGCTTTAGCGTCCGGCTTTGCTTTACTTTGATCGTTTCCAGGGATTTCCAGTGACCCACCTCTCTGCTGAAGTCACCACGCCCTTTCAGGTGGTCATCTTGGGTCAAGTCCAGCTCCCTTCCCTGAGTCCACATCTGGTTTGTGGGTCACTCATGCATCCCCTACCCCACCAAGCTTCAGGTGCAGGCCATTCCCAACACAGTTCTCTGCTTAGCTCTGTTGTCGGAAAAGCAGGTCACCACCACTTTGAGACTTTCAGGCCTGAGTCAGGTGTCCTGTCTTCCAAGCTTCCCTCTTCACTGGTTTGAGGATGGCCTGAGTACCCTCCTCCCTTTGCCCAGTACCCAGAGCATTTTGGGGGGAGGAAGAATATCACCGCAATAATATAGTAGATTCTTGCTCTTCATTTCTCTTTTCTTCCTACAATCAATTTTTTCTTACTCATCCTGTCTTTATTTAAACTTTTTTCTTCCAGTTTTATTGATATGTAATTGATACACGGTGCTGTGTAAGTTTAAGGTGTACAGTATATTGATTTGACTTACATACATCATGAAATGATTATCACAATAAGTTTAGTGGATGTCCATCATCTCATATAGATACAAAATTAAAGAAATAGAAAAAATACAGATATGTATAGATATATAGATATATTTTTTTTCCTTGGGATGAGAACTCTCAGGATTTACTCTCTTAACAGCTTTCATATATAACATACTGTTACTGACCCCCAATGGATCAATGACCCGTCGATGGGTCCTTTGCCCGGAGTTGCAAATGCCAATCAAAGGTTTGGCATAGCAGAGCAGAAACTTTATTCATTGACCAAGGAATGGAGTAGGGAGAGCTCATGCTCTGAAAACACCTTCTCCCCCAGGGGAGGGGACTAAGGGAATTTTAAGGGGTAGGAGGCAGACTTGTCATCAGGGCTCTAGGAAAGAGGCAGAGATTTCCTGGAGCAGCCAGAGGCAGCTGGGGCTTGTGCAGTTTTCCACGATTCTTTGCACATGGCACAAATTGTGCCTAGCAGAGTACACATCTCCCTTTAGGCGGAGACCTTAGCATGGTAATGAAGCAAAGGTAACTTTTGGACACCTCCAGGTCTCATCTGCTCAGGCATGTTCCTGTGGTCAGGTCAGAGCTGGCCGGTTCAGAGCAGTTGACCACAGCATTTCTCTTAAAGCACAGCTGCAAAACATCTCTGTCAAATACCAGGTGCTTTAGAAACCAACACAGGGATAACTTAAGGCAAGGATCCTTTAGCTCTCAGGGGCTGGTATGGATGACAGTACAGCAGTGTTAATTATGGTTATCATGTTGTACATTACGTCCCTAGGATTTACTTATATTATAACTAGAAGTTTGTTCCCTTTAACCACCTTCATCCAATTGCCCCTCCCCCTACCTCCCCCACCTCCGGCCTCTGGCAACCACAAATCTGATCTGTTTGTTTGTTTGGTTTGTTTCTGAAATCTAATTGACCTACAACACTATGTTAGTCCCTGGTACACAACATAGTGATTCTATATTTCTATACATTTCAAAATGATCACAATGACCCTTCTACAATGTGAGGACACAGTGAACCAGGAAGCAGGCTCTCACCAGACACTGAATCTGCTGGTGCCTTGATCTTGGACTTTTCAGCCTCTAGAATTTGAGAAGTAAATTTCTGTTGTTCATAGGCCACCCAGTTTATGGTATTTTGTTGTAATGACCCAAACAAACTTAAGACCGAGATTTCAGTTTTTTTGTAATTTGTTGAAAATTTCCTTGATGATTTTTACTTGATGATACTTGATGATTTTTAGTGATGTTCAGTATATGCAAGAACGTGTAATACTGCTTTTTTTTGGTACAAAGTTATATATAAAGATTCATACACATATAATCTATTATATATAATAGATCACATAATTATACCATTATACTAGATTACATTATTATACAATGCATGTTTTATGTAATATATGTTACATATATATTACATATAATATGCTAAAAAATGATCACCATGTTAAATTTAGTTAACTATCTGTTACAATACACAGATATTACATACTTATCAACTGTATTTCATACCCATGACTGTACATTTCATACCCATGACTTATTTTGTAACTGGAAATTTGTACCTCTTAATCTCCCTCAACTATTTCTCTCTTCTCCTCAATCCTGCCTACAATCAAACTTTGTTTTTTATAAATATAGATGGGGTCATGGGTATCTTATTCCTTGTTGCATCCTCAGCATTTAGCCTGTGCCTAGGTCAGAGTAGGCTTTATATGACTTTGTGTTTTTTTAATGGATGAATGATTATGGCATCGATAAATAAATTTTTTGCATGTAAGTTAAAGCAAAGAACAGCAAAGAAAATTCTAAATCAGGTTATTTTTCTGTTTCAGTTTTCTTTCTCTCTTATCCAATTTATTTTCTCATTCCAATTCTGCTTTTCTCTCACTCTTTGAGTCACCAACTTTTCCCCCTCAAAGTGATTGCCTTCCTTCACCTATTCATTTTACACTTCTAGAAGTCTGGTTGAATTCATCCTTTGCAGTAGAAAAGAATGCTAACTGTAGGGAGACTTCCCAGAGCCTTTCTCAGATTCCCTTTTCATTCTGTTGAAGTGAAAAGAGCTTCTGCCCTGGATGATGGAGGACAATTGGATAGGATAAATTGTTTCCTTTTCAATTTATTTTCCACAAAAGAAATCCTGCTTTAAAGGGAAACTTATTTATAGACAGAATAAGTGAAGTTGATTTTTCTTTGGGCTAGCCACGGTGTTGACACAAGAAGGGAGAAAAACACCAGAATTGTTTCATTTACCCCATTGGTTGTTTCAGATGGCCAGTTCCTTTACCAGAAGCCAAAGGTCTTTCACAATTGACTCTGGATATCATGGATGAAAGAAAACATTGCATAGTATCAGCCAGCCTAAAGGACAAAGACCCTGAATTCATAGATACTCCTAGACTGAAAGTGACAGAAACGTAACACAAACTAGTAAAGCAATAAAGGAAATTTATTTGCTTGCATTCCTGTGAAGTCCAGAGATGGTCATTACTTCAGGAAGGACTAGACCCAAGGACTAAAATGATGTTAGGGTTCTGATTATGTTTGCCTCTGAGAGCTACATGGTAGGCAGGAGTTTCTCCACTGGAAATCCCAGACTTACACCCCGTCAGTTTTTAGTAACCCCAGTAGAAAGAGAATGCTTTCTTGATAGAATCTGTAGAAAAGTCTCAGAGAAGGTTCTGATGGATCTAGCTGGAGTCAGGTGCTCCAAATCAACACATAGCCATGGAGATAGTATTCCAATTAGGCAGGAATAGGACACAGATCCACACTTGGAACTGAGGAATAGGGAGGGAAATGGCTAATGGGGTGGGATCAGTCCCACTCATACTACACAGAATGGGTTCTCTTAAGAAACCGGCATTCTGTTTTCAGATGGAAGGAGTGCTGGCTAGGTGCCCCACCACCATTTTTTAAAAATTTATTTATTTATTTATTTTTGGTCTTAGTTGCTGCACGCAGGCTTTCTCTAGTTGGAGCGAGCAGGGGCTACTCTTTGTTGCGGTGCGCGGGCTTCTTGTTGCGGTGGCTTCTCTTGGTGTGGAGTATGGGCTCTAGGCCCACGGGCTTCAGTAGTTGTGGCACGTGGGCTCAGTAGTTGTGGCTCATGGGCTCTAGAGCACAGGCTCAGTAGTTGTGGCTCATGGGCTTAGTTGCTCCGCAGCATGTGGGATCTTCCTGGACCAGGACTCGAACCCGTGTCCCCTGCATTGGCAGGCAGATTCTTAACCACTGCACCACCAGGGAAGTCCTCCCCCACCATTTTTTTTTTAAGTCTCCACTTTAAACTTCTTTCAAGTCTGAAACTTAAAAGATGGCAATTCTTCAAACTACTCTGTTATCCATTCTAATATTTAGTAAATTTCTACCAGAAATCATCTCTTTATTTCCAATCAAGATCACTCATGCTCTAATTTATAAGCACACATACTTTTGTTGGAATCTTGACAGAGATGTCAAACAACTGTGATAACTTTGCTTTAATGACTTAATGGCTTGGAAAGAGAGAAAATTAGGGAGAAAAAGAAAAAAAAAGGAGGAAAAGACACAAATAAAATAGATGCAAAATAACTCCAAGAGTGAAGCTGGATAGTTATGACTGAGACAGTCAGTAGCCTTAGTTATCACTGGAGTCGGCGCTGGAGGTGACTGAAATTAACACTGAGATATAGGGCTTATTATGGAAACCTAGCTGAGTTCTATTTCTTGCCCACTTGAGTTTGTGATCTGAGATTCATACTCACTACATGTCCCAATCTGAATTGTGATTTCCATCTTCCACCTAATTTGTTTCTCTGCTTTAATTTCATAGCTCAGAAAACGCCACCAGCATCAACACAGGTGACCAAATTAGAAACTAGTTTTTTCTTGCCTTACCTTCACAAACATTTAAACATAACATTTTCTGTATCCACTCTTGAATCTGTTCATATCTTTCTCTGTCCATTCACCTATACACTCACTCAATTCCTCATGAAATCCAGAGTCCAGTGCGTGAGGCATATATCAAACAAATAACCATAAAAGTAACTGTTTAACTTATAGTTACGATCAGTGCTATAAGTACAAGGGGAACTAGGGGGTCAGGGACGACTACCTAAGGAAGTGACATTTAGGCTGAAACTTGAAAGCTCGTAAGAACTGGTGGCAGAAAGTGGGAGATCACGTATGTTCCAGCCAAAAGGAACAGTTTGTGTGATGACCCTTTACACAATCGTGGTGTGTTAGAAGAATCATGGAGGAGAATTATGGTGTGTAGGAGAAACTGAAAGATGGCCACGGCAGTCTCAAGACATCATCATCTTTCACCTGGATCACTGCCATAGCATTTTAGCTTTTCCCTTCATGGAGTTTCATTTTCCTAATCTCTTCTTCAGAGGATCACAAGGAGGCTCTTTGTAAAACATGAATCCAACATGTCTCTTTCTTACTTAAAATAAAGATTCTCCAAAGCCTTCAGGATAAATACCTAATCTCCCTAGCACAGGGTCAAGGCTCTTGGGACGTGTTCTCTGTGTTGTTCTCTGGTCCTCCCTCATGGCTCCTAGCAGTCTGTGTGGTGGCAGTCACTTCTTTTGCATCTTTGGAAATGCCTTGCTCTAGTTTATTTTCATCTTTGCACCTCTGGCTCTGCAACAGATTTTAACTGGAAGGCCCTTGCCTCCTGGAATTCTGTTCAACTCATCAGACTCAGTTTTTCAAAGGCTTCTTTGCAAGCCACCTCACAGCAGTCTGCATACCTCTAACATAGCACTTGGGATAAAGTCTTGAGATCCGTACACTTGACAAATGTTGAGTGGTTACTATTGCTAGCACTGTTCTAGGCGCTGGAGGATACAGCAGTGAAGAAAACAGATATTATGTCAGCTTCATCGCTCAGGTTTTAAGAGCCTGGAGGACAGATTGTGTTTTAATCATTTCTGTATCCTCAACAGCACAGCAGTGCCTAATATAATTAAATCTGAATTGAATTGAGCTAGTATTCAAGCCAAGGTCTGCCAAATTCCAAAGCCCATGATCTTTCCATTACTATGTGGAATCCAGATGAACCTGAGTCTATTAAAGTAAAAGTAGTAACACTATTAATGAACAATGGCAGCATGGATCGCATCTGTCTAGGACCTGGTTCATCATAAATGTTCAATAAATAATGTTATTTTGCCAAATCTTCCTTTTAAACTACCATCCTTGGCTCCATGGGTCACCCTCTGGCATATTACCATAATTTTTCCACCACTTCCCTCTCCTTCCTCTCCAAACACACTCTCTAAATTCAGAAACATTTATTACTCTACAGTTTATAGAAGAAAAAATTAGATACAATCTAAATGCTCTTCCATAAGACACTGGTTAAATAAGGTGAATTCTTCCAATGGATTATTACACAATTCTTTTTTTTTTTTTTTAAATTAGTTCAATAAACTCTTAACTTCTGTAGGGTTTTTTTTTGGGGGGGGGTTATTTATTTACTTATTTATTTATTTATTTATGGCTGTGTTGGGTCTTCGGTTCTGTGCGAGGGCTTTCTCTAGTTGTGGCAAGCGGGGGCCACTCTTCATCGCGGTGCGCAGGCCTCTCATTATCGCGGCCTCTCTTGTTGCAGAGCACAGGCTCCAGACGCGCAGGCTCAGTAGTTGTGGCTCACGGGCCTAGTTGCTCCGCGGCATGTGGGATCTTCCCAGACCAGGGCTCGAACCCGTGTCACCTGCATTGGCAAGTAGATTCTCAACCACTGCGCCACCAGGGAAGCCCCCACAATTCTTAAAAGTAAGTTAGCACTAAGTGTACTGACATAGAAAGATGTCCATATATTACTAAGTTGAAAAAACAAATTGCAAAATAGTATGTATAGTCCAATTTGTTAAAATATATATGTGTACAACACGTATGCATAGGAAAAAATCTACAAGGATCACAACAAACTGTTCACAAAAGCTTAACTCTGGAGGTATAGTAGGATTTTACTTCTAATTTATTTTTTTAATTTATTTTTTTTAAACCAGATGTCCACTCGTAAAGGAATGCTTTTATTTTTTATTTATTTATTTTTATTTATTTATTATTTTTGGCTGTGTTGGGTCTTTGTTGCTGCGCGCAGGCTTTCTCTAGTTGCAGTGAGTGGGGGCTGCTCTTCATCGCGGTGCGCAGGCTTCTCTTGTTGCGGAGCACAGGCTCTACAGCGCGCCGGCTTCAGTAGATGCGGCACGTGGGCTCAGTAGTTGTGGCTTGTGGGCTCTAGAGCGCAGGCTCAGTAGTTGTGGTGCATGGGCTTAGTTGCTCCGCAGCATGTGGGATCTTCCTGGAGCAGGGCTCGAACCTATGTCCCCTGCATTGGCAGGCAGATTCTTAACCGCTGTGCCACCAGGGAAGCCCACTTCTAATTTATATAGTCTTTTTTTTCAAAACAAACAACTTTTTATTAAAGTATAGCTGATTTACAATGTTGTGTTAGTTTCTGGTGTACAGCAAAGTGATTCCGTTATACATATTTATATATCTGTTCTCTTTCAGATTCTTTTCCATTATAGGTTATTACAAGATATTGACTATAGTTCCCTGTGCCATACAGTAGGCCCTTATTGCTTATCTATTTTATATATAGTAGTGTGTATATGTTAATTCCAAACTCCTAATTTATCCCTCCTCCCTCCTTTCCCTTTTGGTAACCATAAGTTTGTTTTCTATGTCTGTGAGTCGGACAGTGATTCTTAATTTAGAGACACCCCTGACTCTCCTAGATCATTGTCAGATAGGTTACAGGGGGCTGTGCACCCTCTGACAGAGCATGTACCTTTTGTATGTATGTAGAAATGTACTTTTTTCCCCCTGGGGACGGTGTACATTATTACCATTAGATTCTCACAATGATCCTTGACCTAAAATAAATTGAGCCATCTATGTAGAGTACTGATGCTTAGGATGTCCTCCATGAATGTTATTTATCTCCAATAGGTTTTTTTTTTTTTAATGTTCAAATGTTTTATTGAAGTATAGTTGATTTACAATGTTGTGTTAGTTTCTGGTATACAGCAAAGTGATTCAGTTGTATATTTGTATACAACTGAAAAAGAATATATATGTATTCTTTTTCAGATTCTTTTTCATTATAGTTTGTTACAAGATATCGAATATAGTTCCCTGTGCGATACAGTAGGACCTTGTTGTTTAATTTATACACTTTTGTATTATTTGATTTTATAATAAACTTGTATCATTTTCATAATTAAAAAGGAAGAAAAAGGTTAAAATTTAAAAGATGCTCTGATAACAAACTATTACCATATTAATTCCTATGAATTTTTTAAAAGCCAGTTAGTGTGAACACAGCTTCTGGTCTTAGTAAAGTTGAAGTGATCTATGATTGTTTAATTCTGAAACTTAAAGGCTTAATACTAGGTATCAAAATGAGAAATCTTTAGTTTTACTTCCATATCTGATATCTTTTGACTGGCTTTTGATCATGCCATTTAGCCTCCAGTCTGTATCCCTATAGGCTCTTTAGGCAATTAGACTCAGTGTTACAAGAGGCATTAATGCATTTAAGTAGTATTATTTGGAGGGGCAGGGGTTTCCACTGAATTGCACTGGGAAGCTATTGATTCAATAAACTTTCTAAAGTACATGATGGATTTCCTTTCACAAAATGGGTATTCAGAGCCAAAAGTGTTGGAGGGTGATACCCCAAAATGAATTTGGAAAGCTAAGAGGATAAATATCAGGGAAATTCCATCACAGAGAATATTCCTAAGCAGTGCCCCACATATTTATTGTACCTAGAATCAAGAGGTAGCAGAGTAGCCCAGCTCTTGACTGAATTTCTCTCATGTCACTCGGTCAGTAACAAGGTGCAGGGGGTGGTGGCAATTACACCTCCAGGGTTCCTCGTATTCCATCTCCAGAGATGACAGAGGAAACAACATATTGAAATAGATCACAAATCTTTTAAAAACTCTACAAAACGTTTTCTTCACTTTATCTACAACGATTTACATGCATTTATTCCTGCTGTAGCTTTAAAATTATAGATGCCATGCAAGAAGTTTTGGAAGTCACATATTGGAGAGAACATTTAAAAATTTTGTTGATAATTGTGTTCATGCTAATAGTGTTCCTGCATACCTTCTAGGAGAGAGGGAGGAATACAGACATGGAAGTGCCAATTAGGAAAACTGGGCCACCCATAACTGGACCCGGGAGGAATACTTGTCAACCCACGTATCGGCTTTGATTAAGGAGTAAGTGGTCAATTCTCCAGTAATTAATTCTATGTACAATTGAAAAACTCATCAAAAGGAGAAAATGCTTGGTAAATTTAAATTTATAATCATGAATTAAATTGAGTAAAACTTAATAGGATCAGGAACCTTTTCTAGTGGAAGGCAGGTTAGAAAAGTGGCTCAAAAATAGTAACCATCCTTACTGTGTTAAAATCAAGAGAGCATAAAGACTAGTACAAAATTTTTAAATTTACAAATCAAATGTTATATTAATCCTTAAAATGGAACATAGACAAAAGGAAGAATTTTTTTAATATGGGAAATTTTGAACACATGGATTAAAAAATGGATATAAAGGTTTATTAAAAAAATTTTTTTTAATAAATGTGTTTTCTTTTTTTTTAAGATTTATTTATTTATTACTTATTTATTTTGTTTTATTTTTGGTTGCACTGGGTCTTAGCTGCGGCACCGGGGATCTTTGTTGCAGTGCGCGGGCTCTTCGTTGCGGCGCACGGGCTTCTCTCTAGTTGTGGCGTGCGGGTTTTCTCTTCTCTAGTTGTGGCATGCAGGCTCCGGAGCGCGGGGGCTCTGTCGTTTGCGGCACGCAGGCTCTCTAGTTGAGGTGCGCGAGCTCAGTAGTTGTGGTGCACAGGGCTCAGTTCCCTGACCAGGGATCTAACCCGCGTCCCCTGCATTGGGAGGCGGATTCTTTACCACTGGATCACCAGGGAAGTCCTGGATATAAAGCTTTGTATACACTATGATACAAAGATATACAAAGAACAAATACTTAAAAGGAATACATTAATATTTAAGAGCCGTTATTTCTGGGTGGTGGATTATAGGTAATTTTCATTTGTTTATACTCTTCTGTGTCTGTCAAACTTTCTACATGTACAACTTCTGTACTTAAAAATTTTTATTAATGAACCCCAAATTTATCAATCAAATTTATCTTTAAATGTCATCAAGATTAAGGACAAAACAGATCTTTTCAAAGTTAGAATTATACTCTATCATTTTTTCATTTGTTACATAACTTGAAAAAAAGAACTTTTTATTTCTTGTAGAGCAGGGTTGTTCCTGAAACATTTCTCTTCAAAATGTTTTTATTTTCATTAACCAATCCTTCATTCATCCAGGAAATATTTATGGCGTGCCTACTCTGTGCCCAGCGTCGTGCCAGGTGCTGGGGACACAGCAATGAACAAAATGGGAATGGGCTCTCCACTTATCAAACCCATTGAGGAGAGGGACCCATTAATCAGATCAGCACAAAGTTTTGAAATTTGCCAAGAAAAAAGAGAAGCATGCAAATATTTTTGATGATAGCAAGGAGAAAACCTGTGTGAGTCTCTGATTTTCTTCAAGCGAGATATTTGAGCCTCAACTCGGATTGTCTGTGAACCACCAGAGTGCAATAGTAGGACCACAATCGGCAGTAAACAGAGAATATGAGAGGACCTCTGTACCTCGGCAGTGACCTCAGAGACTGGTCAGGCTGTGCTGGTGCATAGGAACGGAGTTGAGTGGGTTCTGGACCCTTCATTCAACCACCCAGCCAGTCATATTCACTGAGGATGTTCTATGGGCTGAGCATTGATTTAGGGGCAGAGGATGAATAGAACACTGTCCCTGACCACAGTCTCACCGTCTAGAAAGGGGGGACACAAAGTGATAAAAGTGAGTGTAAATCCATGTGAGAGTCCAGAGAAGGACGTTCCAACCTTTATCTGATTGTTATTTACCTCAGTGCCATTTGAACAGGGTCTCTGGGGATAAGAAATAAGAATTTGCAAAGTAGAAAAAAAAAAAAGAATTTGCAAAGTAGAGAGTGGAGAGGAGAAAGGTAATCTAGTAAAAGGGAATAATATCTGCACAGAATGTTCAAGAACAAGGGAAATTCTGAGAACTGTGAGTACTGTGTGGCTAAAACAAAGACTAAAGGTGGGGAAGGCATGCACTTAACAAATATTTATGCTGTGGCTGAAACTATACTAGTTGCTATGAATAAGTATGAATGAGACATAGTTGTTGGGGCTTACCCTGGTGGCGCAGTGGTTGAGCATCTGCCTGCCAATGCAGGGGACACAGGTTCGAGCCCTGGTCTGGGAGGATCCCGCATGCTGCGGAGCAACTAGGCCCGTGAGCCACAATTACTGAGCCTGCGCGTCTGGAGCCTGTGCTCCGCAACAAGAGAGGCCGCGACAGTGAGAGGCCCGCGCACCGCGATGAAGAGTGGCCCCCCACTTGCCGCAACTAGAGAAAGCCCTCGCACAGAAACAAAGACCCAACACAGCCATAAATAAATAAATAAATTAAAAAAAAAAAAAGATGCCGTGCTTATTTACCTCTAATGTCTCTATTGTGTTGTATTTCTAAAACAAAACAAAACAAAAAAAAGACATAGTTGTTGCTATCAGGGATCTTTGAGTTCCATGGTAGAGACAAGTAAGAAAATCAGCAACTATAATCTAGTATAATAAGTGTAGGGGGATGATAAGGAAGCTCCTGGACACTTTCCAGGATCAAGGTAGAGGTAAAAATGGGTAGATAATCATAGAGGTAAGCACAGGGTTGTACAATGGGAACACAGAAAAGGAACACTGGATATAGTTACATGGTTTCCTACAGAAATATTTTATTTTGCTCCCCAATTGCTGCAGATTTTGGGGCAATAAAGTTTTAAACATTGTTATTATAAAATAGTATATTCAAATAGTACAGCAGTGAAGAAAACAAAAAAAATCCTGATTTGATGATATTAAAGTTATTCTTTAGTTATTTCTATATAAATATACCTACTTTGAAAAAATAACAGATTCTGATGCTATATATACTGTTTTGCCACATACTTTTATCTCTTAACATATTGAACATCTTTGCATATGTTGGCCTACCTTATTCTTAACAGCTGTACCGTATTCTACTGTATGGATGTACCTTAGTTTTTTAACCAGTACTCGGTTGGTAGACATTTAGGTTCTCTGGTCTTCACTATTACAAATAAGTTGGAAATGAATACCTTCATTTACACATCATATATACTTGGGCTAACATTATTTTGGAGCAAGCTACTTAATCTCTTTGTGACTAATATTTATAAAACCATTGAAAGAATTACCAAACTTATTCAATATTTCTTATATAGGGCTTGGTTAAAAAAGTGTTCTTTCAAACTACTATAATGTATGTTCATTAATAAATTAAAATACTCTATTATGTGATAAATCCTTTGTTTAGATTTCACTAAATGAATAAAATAATGGAGAACATGTTACTGGTTGGAGACAAGTTCTTGTATTTAATTTTTTAGTTAGCTTTTTCCTAACGATTAGAAAAGTAACATAGGCCCTTAACAGGTATGAAGAATAAAGATCCTCTATTATTCTGCTACCTGGAAATAAGCATTGGTAACATTTTGGTATCTATTCAGTCAGACTTTATCCTTTGATATATACTTTTTTTAGATGACAAAAAATGGACAGTCCTGTAATCTACCTCTTATTTTTCTTAATGGTATGCTGTGAACATCTTTTCATGTGACCTTTTTTTTTTACAAAGAAGTATATCCTCATTTTTAATGGCTTCATATTCCATCTATGATGTACCATTATTTACTCACTGTATTTATATGCATTTGGGTTGTTTCCTTTTTTTTTGTAATTTTAAGCAACTTATCAATGAGTATCTTTATAAATTATTGGACACCTTTCCTATTTTTTTTTTTTTAAAGAATTTCATATTTATTTATTTATTTATTTATTTAGGCTGTGTTGGGTCTTCGTTTCTTCATCGCGGTGCGCGGGCCTCTCACTATCGCGGCCTCTCCTATTGTGGAGCACAGGCTCCAGACGCGCAGGCTCAGTAGTTGTGGTGCACGGGCTTAGTTGCTCTGCGGCATGTGGAATCTTCCCAGACCAGGGCTCGAACCCGTGTCCCCTGCATTGGCAGGCAGATTCTCAACCACTGCGCCACCAGGGAAGCCCACCTTTCCTATTTTTTACAAATAAAAAGACTAAGATGTAGAAGATCAGCTGATACGGGTTAATGCAAATGCCTATTCCTTATACCTTCATCTAGGTTTTACTCTTAAATCTTTGCCGATCTGCTAGGAGAAAGTAGTAGGTCACTATTAGTTTTATTTTCGTTTTTTCTGATTTTAGTGAGGTAGAGCATCTTTCCATTAAGTACTGACACATACATGATTAGCTTGTTCATGTCCTTTGACTTTTTAAAAGAGTCAGTATGGTTATCTGTTCCTTAATTTCTAAGAGCTCTTGATGTATTTATTATGTAAATTAAACATTATTAGATATTAAGGATAGCAGCCAAGTGTCTATAATTAAGTATTAACCTTTTTGTCATCCATG
The DNA here is from genome assembly GCF_965194825.1 of Balaenoptera physalus. Taxonomy (NCBI): domain Eukaryota; kingdom Metazoa; phylum Chordata; class Mammalia; order Artiodactyla; family Balaenopteridae; genus Balaenoptera; species Balaenoptera physalus. The sequence continues at coordinate 133,228,345 of NC_138890.1, read as the reverse complement.
TTACAACTGTTTCTCTACTTCATTATTTGGTTTTCAACTTCACAATGTCTTTCGCCATAGGAAAGGCACAATTCGTGTTTTTAAATTAAATAAATAATTTTCCTTTGTTTATTGAATTGACATCATGCTTAGAAACAGAAGGAGAAGCAGGTCTTGTCCCAATACATAAGTTACTTCTACGGAAGCAATGTGGTGTGGTGGAAAGAAGGTGAATTAAGACCCAAACGGACTTGCGATAAAGTCTGGTACAGGCAAGTTGTAGCACCCAACTTCCATGTCGTGTAACCCGAAACAGTTTCCTCATCTACAAAATGAGGAAAGTAACACCCACTTCAGAGACTGGAATAAGGATTAAGTGCTTGGCACAGACAAGGAATCTAGCAAGTGTTAATTTCTTTGCACTCCGCGAGGCATTATTAATTGCCAAGTGTCCACCTCCCCTACGAAGACTAAAAGATTGGGAGGTGTAATTTTTGGTGAGTTTACATTCAAATATTCTTTCAAGGAGCTTTTAGAAGCAGTCCATTAAACTACAAACCCCATAATGCATATAAAAGAACCATAAAGTTTCCGTGTATGAAGTCTTCGTGGCTTGGAGGAGGGCGAAGAGCCAAGTACTTTTTATTCTCTGGATTTTCCCTCGTTAAGACACCTTCTCCCCACATAATCCGTAAACAAACATGGTTACTTTTCTTCCTCTTGGAAGGCTAATTTCACAGGTTTCAAAGTGAGCCTTCAGTTACAACGCGAAAAGGTATCGCAACTAGAAAATGGTGACGCCCACAGAATTCTACACAAAATCGTCTGAGCTGTGTGGGACCGAGTCACTTGAAATAATTCTCCCCTGCTGTAGATTTAATAAAGAGAGAAACGATAATTAGCGTGATTATATCCAGTAGCCATTTTTATCCCTTGAGAATCTGGGCTTCGTTTCCAACGAGCGAGTCTCGCCTCTTCAGTCACCAGCCTTCCATACGTATATTATTTATGTCCGACACCCTCTAATATCTGCACACGGTAGTGGATCCACTGCTTCAGGGCGCCCGATTAGCCCTGCGCCAACCCTGCCGGCACCCCGCCCGCGGAGCGGCCGTGTACAGGCGAGCATGTGATCTCGCAGCCGCCCAGGCCCCAGCGCGGTACTCGGCGCATCGCGCGCGCCGCGGCACCTCCGAACATCGAGCAGTGGAAGACGCTGCGGCGCGCGCCACTCGAGCCCGCGCGGCCGCCTCCCGAAACATCGTTCCCCTCTGGCACCACCCCCCCCGCCCCCCCCACCCCGACAGCTCCACCATCCCAGGCTCCGGGCTGGCCCCGGACTGGGGGAAGGGCGGGAGGAGGGGCTCCTCAGGGAGCAGCGGGGAATTCCCCCTTCCACCGAACCTTCCCGATTGTTCACCGTCCTCACGTCAGCAGCAGGGGGTAATCCCCAACTCCAGCTGCTCCTGACGTCACCGCGCGGAGCCACCGCCCCCTGCGCGCCCCTGCCTCCGGGACCTCCTCGAAGCCCCGCCCCTAGGCATAACCACGCCCTCCTCCCCTCCCCCCAGCCGCCCGACGTAGAGGGCGGAGCTTCTTTGGCCGGGGCGTGAACGGTTGCTTGGGCCAGAAGGTTCTTTGGTGGAGGCGCTCCTCCTGCTGCCCCGCCCAGTAGGTTTGTTCGTACCGATTCTTCCACACCCTATCTCCCTCCTCCTTCTCCTCGTCCCGCCTTTCCCCTCCCTTCTCCTCAACTCCTCTAGTTCCTTCCCCGCCTCGCCACCTTCCACGATCTCGCGAGACTTGGCCCAGAACATTGCGGATCGGGTCGGCGCCATTTTGGGACTGAGACTGGTCGTGGGGGAGGGAAAAGCGGCAAAAGGGGATTATTCAAAGTACCGAAAACCTCCTCCCGGGATCGAGCGCAGCGGCACCCCCAGGCCAGGGGCACCTCTGGTGTCGCAGAAGGTAACAGCGTCCTCTGGGCTCGGCGCCGGGGTCTGGGGAGGGGAGGGGAGGGGGGGGTGCCCGTGTCGGCGTTAAGGTTTGAGGGGTCGGGAGCGGCGTTGGCGGCGCGAGGTGTGAGGCTGCCCGCGGGCGGCGGGGGGGGAGGTGGCGGGAGAGCAAGGAGAGAGAGGGAAGGACAGCGCGGGGAGGCCCCTCTAGGTGTTGGCCCGGGTGGAGCGGAGGTGGCAGTCGTGGGGAGGGGGTGGGTGGCTTAGCCTGGGCGGCTGGTGGGGGGGGGGTGTTGTTTGGCGGAGGCTGGGAAAGAGTCCGGCGCCGTCCGTGCTTGGTCTTCCCTCCTCCGGCCTCTCGCACGCGCCCGCCTCCTTCCGCACCGCTGCCGCTCCCGGAGAGCTGAGGGAGTCGAGGCCGAGTTGTGGCCTTCGGTGGTTTCTCAGCGCGCCCGGTCAGCCCGCCTCTCGAGGTCCGTGGCCCGAGCTGTGGACTGAGGCGAGCGCTGCCTAGTCCCTCTGATTCCCGTGGGGTCTGAGGGGACTGGTCTGTTTGGGGGAGAGAACCACTCTGAACGCGGTTTACGAGAAGGGCTAGGTTCTTCCACCCCCTCAGTGTTGTGAGAAGGAAATCTGTTTCCTTAATTCAAGGAAATTGGGAGCCCTCACATCTCCTTGCTGCCCTTAGAAGCCGGGTAAGTCTCACCTTCGGGCGAATTTAAGGAATGTTCTCGCCCCACTTCTCAGGCACTAACCTTCCTACTCTGAGCGGGGAAAACATGCCTCTTCTTTTGGACATTCTGATTTGGAGGGAGCGTCTTTCTCTTTATATCTCTCATTCTCTAAGTTGCATTTAGTAATGCTCGGTGGCAGCACACCTTTCTATTCGTTTTCCTCTGGTAGATTGAATAGAAAATACAGAAGGTCTTTTGTAAGATTGTTTGCTTGTTTCACAGTTTGTAATATTTACTCAAAGTATAAGGAGGTTTGCTTATATAATCCTGTTAGCTTATATCCGCACCCCCTTCCCAGTTGAAATCAGCGCTTGCCCTCCATAATACCATCTCCCATCGTTTTTCCCTTGTCTCTACATATCCTGAAGTCCTTTTCATACTGTTGACTTTTTTTGGGTGCTTGCTTGGTATAGAAGTGCATTTCTCTCCAGAGGTTGACTGTTTAGGATGGGGATTAATTTTTAGCTCAAAATTAAAGCTCACTGTGTAATTTAAATTGTTTTTTTTATAACTTTTACAGGTGATTGAATTACTCAGATATGAAGATCATCTTCTAGGTTTTGTGTAAAAGGCCCCGGATATTTCAAGTGGCCATTTTGGAATTACAATGTTTCTGGATAATTTTGCCCCAGAAGTTTATTAAAATTGGCAAGAATCATCTCTGAAGTGAATTGATAGTAGTGAACAATTCTACAAGCTTTAAAGAGACCCAGGCATTTCTTCAGTATTTTGGTTCAGACGGATTATATAACTGGTTAAAGTATTTCAGCTGGTGGTATTTTTGCCTCCCCCCCACCCCCCAATCCCTCCCCTGTTGTTGGTGTTCTTCAGCCAGAACTGTAAGATATGTTTGATTTGTGTACTGAGTAGTTTCTCTGCAGTTTCAAATTACTGTTTAAATTTTGCTGAAGTTTCATGGCAGTTTATTTTTACCTTTATTTAAAGTTTTAGGAATTTTTGACCTCAGCCCTTTTCATGTCACAATGGGACAGCTTTTCTAAATGAAGACATTGAACGAATACAGAGTTTTTTTGCTTTTATCTTTTATTTACATGGAAATTTAAGATGTTGCAGTTTCCCAGCAGCATGGTAGTATTGAGATAGCTGTGTGTCTCTGTTTATGCTGATGTTTAGGAATGCTCTTCAGATGTGAAATTTTCTTTTTGTTTTTGCTTTTTGGCTCGTAAATTGGATATTTCATCTGGAGTGGATAAGTACAACAGTGACAAGTACATGGAATAATAAAGAAGACTTTAAAATCTTAAATCCAAGGAACTTGGCTAATTCTGGAGATAGCCATATGAAAACTTTAAAACAGAAGTATGGGTAGCTGACTGAAGTAACTCTATGTCAAGTAGCCATAGGTTAAGTATCTTCAAAGAACTTGGATTTTATTTCAGAGGATACAAAATAAAAAAACAAACTGGAAAACATAAAGATTACAGAGAAAAACCCAACACCTTCCTGTGCAGTCCTGTTGGAATTTGTAAGTACCGTATGGTGAGCAAACCAAATGTCCGTTTGTAAACTGTAATGAGAGTCAACTTTATCCCTGTGTTATTCTTGGAAGCCTTTCAGTTTCTTGCAGTAAGATTGCTTGGCTTCAGTTTCCTGGGCAGTCTGAAAACAACTATTAAGTAAATTGAAATGCAGAAAGAATTAAAAGTTAAGAATATTTCAGATGGAACAGTCCAAATTTGAAGTTTTCGTGCTTCTAAAGTAAAAGACAATCCATATGGTCAGTATGGCTTTATGGATTGGTAGAAAGGTAGGAAAAAAACACAACAAATAGCCAGTTTATTTTTCTAAATATGAGTGTAAATTGTGTTCTAAGTGCAGTTTAGTGTTCCAAATTAGAGTTAGGTAGTTGTTTAAAACAAATTATAGGGCTTGACTTTTAATCTGGTATTTCATGAAGTAAATTGTTTTAAGGGGTAACAGTTCCTAACTTTTTAATCCATTATAGAAATTTCTTGAAACAATTTTTGAAGTGGTTTTGTATTTCAAATTATTCCTTAAGATCTGAGTTCCAAAAAGTCAGTTCATTACTAGGAACAGAAACTGAGAGGAAGTGAGCAAGGTGCACTAAGAACCTTTCAAATAACTTAAAAAAAAAAAGAGTATGTTTTCTCCCTTGGAAGGTTATACTGCCTTAAGTTTATAAACAAAGCTTGTTAAAAAAGTTGTGAATGTTAATTGCTGTAATAGAAATCTTTTGACAAATAAGAGTATCATGTTTTAATAATATTTGTATATTTGAGTATTGAGTGGTGTTACGATTTGTTACTGCATTTAGTTTTTCAGTGAATCATAGGCATTGAGTAGAAGTGTTTGTTTTTAAAAAGTTAACTAAAGTTTATTTTTAAAGCAATTTATATTAACAGATCATTGTAGCTAAAATTAGAGTTTATTTCATTTAATTATTTTTCTGACATTAAAAAATTGTAATTTTTGAACACTTTGCCAAGATGGTCTAACTGGTCAGTTGCTCATTTATTTTGAACCCAGAGCTTTTTGTTGTTGTTATATTGTTGTATCTTGTTAGCTCACTTAGAGCAGAAGAGGTAGGCGAGTCCGAAAGATTGTAGGTATTTAGATATACATATAGTATTTATTTTCTGATGTAAAATTGAGATTAGAGTTCAATAAATCTGTTAGAATAGAATAGGATATTTGTGTTTTCTGGGTCAGAGCTGTGTGTAGTACTTCTAATTGAGTTTCCACCTTGATTTATGTAAAATTATGGTGAGAACAACCCCTCTTCCCCCCCCCCTCATTTTTTATGCTTCGGAGAGCCTGTGTTTTATGTATTCTTTAACTTAGTGGATGTTCAAGTTACTTGTTTAAGAGCATGCATTTTAAACGTGATTGAGAAGTTGAACTGGAAGTGAATGGCCTTTATTTATAGAAAAGAACCCCATAACATTTACTATTTGTGATCATTTTTCTTTAAATTTTTCCTATTGATGTTGTTACTCCAAGGAGTAGTATCAGGATAACGATTATTCCGTGACCAGGGTTTTTTTTAAAAATATAAATTTATTTATTTATCTATTTATTTATGACTACGTTGGGTCTTCGTTGCTGTGCGTGGGCTTTCTCTAGTTGGGGTGAGCGGGGGCGGCTACTCATTGCGGTGTGCGGGCTTCTCATTGTGGCTTCTCTTGTTGCGGAGCATGGGCTCTAGGCCCGCAGGCTTCAGTAGTTGTGGCACGTGGGCTCAGTAGTTGTGGCTTGCAGGCTCTAGAGCTCAGGCTCAGTAGTTGTGGCTCACGGGCTTAGCTACTCCGCGTTATGTGGGATCTTCCCAGACCAGGAATGGAACCTGTGTCCCTTGCATTGGCAGATGGATTCTTAACCACTGTGAGACCAGGGAAGCCCGACCAGGTTCTATTAACTTTAATCCTTGGGTAGTCTGACATTTGTGAAATTTGCTTACAGCAGTTGTTCAAGGACACATTCACTCAACTTGAGTTTTTGATAAATATTTCATTATTTTCTTTGCATTGAAATATACAGTACCAGTAGTAACTGGAACAATTGCTGGGTTGTTTCTTTTCCCCCCTTAAGTACCTCTGTGTCCCCACTCCCATTTTTTTTCCCCTTTTTTTCCCCTCATGTGCCTGAACAATATATAGGTTTAAAATAACAATTATAATGACTAACGTTTATAGATGATTGTGTCATGTATTTTGCTGTGTACATAGTATATCTTAGAGGAAAGTACTACTGTTACAGTGGTATAGGTGAGAAATTTAAGATTTTAGGGAGACTGAGACTGGGAGAGAGTTACTTGGTTATGACCAAGGTTAGGTTGGAGTCTTGACCAAATTTCCAAGTCTGACTCCAGAGTCCCAAATGCTTAATCACTAGTCATATTTAATACTGCCTTCATGTGGATTTAACTTTATTAACTCATTCTGTTTGAGCATTATCACTGATGTTTTTGTTTTTCTTCTTATTTACTGCTTCTTTTTGGTTAATATTGATTACTACTGGAGCTTGGGGGCCAGCTGAAAGAAGATAAACTACTGTTAGTTTTGCTATTTGTTAGTAGCTATTTGAGTGATAACTTTGGTTAGCTAAAAATTAAAATGTTGTTTCAGGTTATGGAGTGAACATAAGAGAGAAAAAGATAAAATTTGAAGTTAACAAGAGAAGGGAATAAGGATGGGAACCTCTAATCTGAAAGTAAAATTACAAGTGAGGATAGAACCTAAACCCAGGCCAGATTATCTTTGAGTCAACCACTTTTTTTGCTTAATTTTTGATGAAAATGTTTTGATAACAATTTAGATCCAGGTAAGGGTAGTGATGTAGAAAAAGGGTGATTTCTGGAAGTTAGGAGATTTTTGGTCTGGGATTTGGAATATCTAGAAAAGGGCCTGTATGACCTTGTATATTTACTTATCTCTTTTGGCCTTAGTGTCTTCATAAAATTGATGGTTTTGTTAATTGTGAGGTGTAATATAGAGGTAAAGTTTTATTTTAATTGTAATATTTTAAAATTCTGCTTAATGTATTTTACATGTCAAACCAGTATTTTAGTTTCTGAAATTATTCTATCTCTTGTTTCTGTTAATGGCATTACCTGCATGCCAGTCATGCCCTGCCTACTCATTTCCAGTTTCATTTATTGTGCTAGTTTGGTTCTTGACTAAGGAAATAACCTCCTAACTCATGTGTTAGCCTTTAGTTACATTCAGTTCTCCACAAAGTCTCCTGTGGCCAGAGAAGTCTACTAAATTATAGTTCTTGGTATTGTTGCTTTAGCAGCCTTTAGGGTCATGTATTTGGAATATTTAGGGAAGAGTAGGTTGGAAAGAGATGTATTCCCTGCCCTCCCTGCTTTTAATGATGTATGTGTGAGGGGCTCCTAACATGAATTCTTTTTGGCTATGTGGTTTGAGAAGTCTCCGAAATTGATAATTTTGGTGGTGCTTCTATGTATTTTCTTGGAGAGCAGGTTCATTTCTTTCAACAGTAGCATCGTGAGAAACAAAATGTTAAAATTGTTGAAGACCCTTTGTGGTTGGGTCTGTCTTTTTCAGTTTTACCTGCTTGCTTTTTCCCTTTTTGTTAGCTGCCCCACCTAGCAGAATAGTTATAGGCTTTTGCTCTGTATCTTTTCAAGTAGTTGCTGGTTTCTGCATCATTTTATACAAGATATCCTACTCAGTTTCTTGTTCTTTAGTCATCTTTCTGTTCACAGCTTGAGGAGTGCAGTGTTTTTGATCTTCATTTTCTACCCTTTAATCCAGTTTTCAGGTTATATATTTTTAAAACCATATTTAAAAGTTTTTTCCATACTTAAAACAATTTTTTTAAGCAAGAATAAGAATTTTAAAAATCTTACATAGGTTTTTTTCTGTTGAAAGTCAACTTGCAGATATGTTAGAAAACATTCTTCAACTGAAAAAGTGTCATTTTTGTCTTTACATATGTGTACTAGTAAAAACAAGTTAGCTTTTCAGTGAACATAAATACGCAGTTGACTTTTGAATGATGTGGGGATTATGGGCACCTACCCTTGAAGTGGAAAATTCACACATAACTTATAGTCGACCTTCCGTTTCTGAGGTTTCTCAGTATCTGCAGTTGTGCATCCACGAATTCAACCAGTTGTGGATAGTGTAGTATTTACTGTTGATAAAAATCCACATATAAGTTGGCCTGCACAGTTCTAACCTGTGTTGTTGTTTAAGGGTCAACTGTATATTCTTCTAACCAGTGAGTTTAAAGAAAAATAGTATCGCACATGGATTTTCTGTGGGTCAGAAGTTTGGTAGCAGTTTAACTGAGTGGTTCTGGCTCCCTCCATGTCTTTTCATGAAAATCTCAAGGGTTGCACTCATTTGAAGGCTTGATTGGGGCTGCAGGATCTCCTTCCAAGAAGGTGTACTCATTGGGCTGGCAGGTTGATGCTGGTTGTTGTCTGGAGAACTCAGTTTCCTTACTATATGCCTTACCATATGCAGACCTGTAGCTGTTTTGAGTTTCTTGACATGGCAGCTGCCATCTCCCAGAGGAAGTGATCTGAGAAGAGAGGTAGGTAGAAGCGTGATGCCTTTTATGACGTATTCTCAGAAGTCACTTCAGTCACACTTTCTTCATGAGAAGCAAGTCGTTAAGTCTAACCCACAGTCAAGGGGTGAGGAGTTAGGCTCCACCTTTTGTCAAAAGAATTTGTGGACATAGTTAAAAACTACAATAGGGGTAATTCTTTACAACCAGTAGTTGTGTCAGTATAACTAGCTAAGTCTTCACCCCACAAATAGGAGGTTGAGTTGTTGTAAGTTTAGAGAAGAAAGTGTATTCTAAATTTGTATCACTTTAGAAGATTTAAGTCTTTCTACCTTATGAACCACTGTGAGATATGTAAGGTTTTCCACCCCTTGCACTAATCTCCCAATCTGTGTAATAAGGAAACTTTTTTATCATGGTAAAATAAACATAAAGTTTATCATTTTAGCCATTTTTGAGTGTGCAGTTCAGTGACCTTGAGTACATTTCCATTATTGTGCAATTATCATCACCATCCATCTCCAGAACCATTTTTATCTTCTCGAATTGAAACTCTGTGTACCTATTAAACATTAACTCCCCATTTCCCTTTCTCCCCAGCCCCTGGCAATCACCATTCGACTTTCTATGAGTTTGACTATTCTAGGTACCTCATACCTATTGATGTTATACTCTTCAAAACGCTTCTTAAATGTTCTGAGTGAAATCTTTTAGGAAATCAGTTACGTTTACTTCATAATAAAATAGACTTCATTGTCCTAATTAAAAATTTGTGGCAGAATAACGCATGACATATTATGCATAAATAAAACAATAAAATTTACCAATTCAACCGTTTTTAAGTGTACAGTTCTGTGGCATTAGGTACATTGACATTGTTATGCAGCCATTACCACCACTCAGCTCCAGAGCTCTTTTCATTTTGTAAAAGTGAAACTCTGTACCCATTAAACCATAACTCTTCATTCCCTGCTCCCCGCAACCCTTGGAAACCACCACTCTACTTTTTGTCTTTATGAATTTGACTAGGTACCTCATATAAGTGGAATCATGAAGTATTTGTGTTTTCGTGACTGGCTTATTTCACTTAGCAAAACGTCTTCGAGGTTCATCCATGTTGTAGCATGGGTCAGTCAGAATATCCTTTTTTTAAGATACAATAATCCATTATATGTGTGTACCACATTTTGCTTATCCATTCATCCATTGATGGACACATGGGTTGCCTTTACCTTTTGGCTATTGTAAATAATGTTGCTGTGAACATGGGTGTACAAATATATGTTTGAAGATTTGCTTTTAATTCTTTTGGATAGATACCTAGAAGTGGAATTGCTGGATCATATGGTAATTCTATTTTTAATTGTTTGAGGAACCACCATATTGCTTTCCATAGTGGCTGCACCATTTCTTATTCCTATCAGCAGTTCACAGGGGTCCCAGTTTCTCTTTATTTTTTCCCAACATTTGTTGTTTTCCACGTTTTGTGTTCTAATGGGTGTGAAGTGGTATCATTATGGTTTTGATTTGTATTTCACTAATGATTAGTGATGTCTGATGTGCTTATTGGCCATTTGTATGTCTTCGGAGAAATATTTATTCAAGTGTTCTGCCCATTTTTAAACCAGATTGTTTTTGTTGTTGAGTAATAGTTCTTTATTCTTGATATCAGCATTTACCATAATGAGTGGATTTTAATAACTAATATTTATTAATGCTTACCATGTTCCAGGCAGTGTTCTAAGCTTTTTAACTGTATTAACTAATTTAATCTTCATAGACACGGTGTGTGGGAAGGTTCTATTGTCCTAATTTTATAGATGAGAAAATGAAGTCAGATTTTAAATTGCTTGCTAAGGTTACACAGCCAGTAAGTGAGTGGTATTTCTGAATCCATACATTCTGTATCCAGAACCTAGATTCTCACCCATTATGGCTCATAGTTAGAGTTGTAGGGTGACAATATAAAGAAAGTTAAATACTATTTTGTTTCAGGAACTTAGAAGATATTTTATTCTTAGCCAGCAACTAAATTTTATTTTCCTTAATATGATACAGTTGTGACTTGTTTATAATAAAATGTTCTAATGGGTTCTTTTTCAGGAATATTCTCCTTTAGGATCACTTCATAACTAATGTTATATAATATTTTAATTTAGAAAGTGCTTTTCCCAATTATCATGTAGAAGAAATGCTATTTCCATTCAATGGTTTAAGAAACTCAGTCTGAAATTAAATAGTTTACCCAGGCTTCTCAGTAAGTGACAGAACCATAATTTGAATTCTGTTTATCTTCATTTTTCTGTTACAGTTACCTTCCTTAGTGTTCTAAGTAGTAGGTTGTATTGTAAGAGCAGTGCTGTCCAGTAGAACTTTGTGAAAAGATGGAAGCATTTTTTTGTCTATACTGTTCAGTATAATAGTCACTAGCTGTATGTCATTTTGGAGTTTTGAAATGTGTCTAGTGCAGATGTGGATCTGAATTTTAAGATTTAATATTAGTTTAAATTTAAATTACAATGTATGGCTGTTAGCTGCCATATTGGAAAGCACAGCTCTAGAGCATTGGTACAGAATCCAGTCAGATCCCTGACCTTTTTAAAGTGCACTTTTTAAAGTGTGTATACTATCCTGAAATAAAATATCCTATGCATATAATATCACAATGATATACAGGTATAAAAAAAAGGACATTTATAATAATGTATTTCAATATGTAATAGCACAGACACCCACCTCCCTGCCCCCCACTTTCCAAAACACCCTGTACAGGTTATTTGCCCTTCTTAAAAGAAGCAGATGATCTATTGTTCTTAAGTACTCTTGTCCTTTAAGGAAGAAAAGTACTTCAAGTTGATTAATAATACAGTGATTAATTGGAGTACGTTTTCATTATTTTTATAGTATTTACTACCAGGGTAGTTGAGTGCGTAGTTATCCAACATTAAAGCTATCATGTGGTGTAGTGACATGATGAGCATCTTTTTATGTGCTTTGGTGAAGTGTCAAAGTCTTTGGTCCATTAAAAAAAAATTAGCTTGTTTTATTAAAAAGTAAGAATTCTTTATATATTTTCTCTACAAGTGTATTAGATACACGTTTTGCACATTTCTCCCATCTATGGTTTGTCTTCATTTTCTTAACAGTGTATTTTGAAGAGCAGGCAGTTCAAACTTTGTAGTGAAATTGGTTACTTTTTTCTTCATGATTTGTGCTTTTTTTTTTTTTTTTTAAATTATTTATTTATTTATTTATTCATGCATGTATGCATGCTGTGCCGGGTCTTAGTTGCAGCATGTGAGATCTTCGTTGCAGCATGTGGGATCTTTAGTTGCGGCACGTAGGATCTTTAGTTGCGGCACGTGGCTTCTTAGTTGCGGCATGCATGAGGGATCTAGTTCCCCGACCAGGGATCGAATCTGGGCCCCCTGCATTGTGAGTGCAGAGTTTTACCCACTGAACCACCAGGGTAGGCCCTGATTTGTGCTTTTTTGTGTCATAAGAAATTTCTGCCTAACCCCAAGTCACAGGATTTTCTCTTGCTTTTTAGCTTTCTTCTAAAAGTTTTGTAGTTTAGCTTATATTTTTATGTCTGTGATCCATCTTGAATGATTTTTTGGCCTGTGAAAGGGTTTAGGTTCATTTCTTTATTATTATTATTTTTTTTAATTTAGATGTTCTACTCTCCCAGTTCAATTTGTTGAAAAGACTTCGTTTCCCATTGAATCATGTTGGAATACCTCTGTTGAATATCAGTTGACCTTATGCATGTGGAACTATTTGTGGCCTCTTCCTTGATATGTATGTATTACGTCAGTTCCACAAAATAGTAGTCGATAAATACAAATGGTAGTTTTTGATCTTTTTTTCTGCTCTATTGTAAAGCCTGTTTGACATCTTTTCTTTCCTAAAATCTTTTACAGGAAATTCGGATTAAAAGGGGAAATTGTTTTTATGGATATGTGAAGTAAGACTGGTTGCAAAATAATGCCATCCTGAATTCATAGAGCAATCTTCTTTTGAGTGGCTTGAAATGTTAGATATTATCTAATTTATACTTGAGCATACTTGGAAAATAAATGACAACATTTCTATATTGGAAATGAGAAAGTAGGATACAAACATACCATCTTATTTACTGTAAAACATTGGCTCAACAGTGGATCTGGGATTTTTATTTCTTGAGTACGAGTTTAGGCTAGAGATGTTCATTGCCTAGTAGATATTTGAGTGTCTATGTGCCTGTACTTCCACTGGTTCTTGTTTAGTAACAAGGCAAAATTGTAAGGTTCTTGAACTCATGTAGTTTGTCTGCTCTGAAGTTCTGTGAATACAGAGTAAACAGAGTCCTTAAATTTGAACGCTGATTTCATCCCATCTAGTAAATAATAGCTATTTGTTGTTGGCCAGGCCAGCCTTTGTAAGACTTTTATATCCTGCTGTAGTAAAACTGGTTCTTTTCGTGCTTCACAAAGTTATCATTAGAATCAAGTGAAATAATGAATGCTAAATGCTTTGAAATTGTAAGATGATAACAAACAGTAGTAGTAGTAGTATTGTTATGGCTGGGTCAGATAGATAGTAGTGTTTGAGGATCATATGATCAACCAGGAGGAAGATTGTGGATAAGGGAAAATAGATAAATGTAAGTTGACGGGACAGAACTGAGCAGAAACCAGGTATATTTAGGTTGCATTATGACCAGTTTAAAATTGTTGAAGCATAATGCATTACACTCTTCTGAGGTAATTGTTTAACCTGCAGTATGGTACCATAGTTTTAAATGGCATCTTTATGCAAAAGATCTTCCCCATATTCTACTATTGTAATTTAACTAACCTTGATTTCTCCATTTAGTTTACAAATTTAACATATCCAAAACTGAACTTTTTTGAGTGTTTCACAGCCCCATACTTTCTCCGTTCTTCCCTAGCTCAATAAATGGATACAGTATCAACCTATTCAAGCTAAATAACCAGGGCTCACTTTTGATTCGTTCTTTTCCTTCCATCTAATCAATTAGCAAATCTATTTGCTCTCCCAAATATGTCCATTTCTATTCCTCTGTCACTGGGCTTATACAAGCCGCCATCGTCTCTTATTTGAACTATTTGCTGTATAGCCTTGTAACTTTGTTATTGTGCTATTCTTACACTCCTGTAGTTCATGATTCGCAGAGCAGAGTGTCTTTCCATTGGCCCCTAAGAATAACATGCAGACTTCATAGCCTACCAGCGTCTTCATTGTTTGTCCCCTTCCTTTCTCTGCAACCTTGTTTACTGTCTTCCTAGACCACTGACCTTTGGCCTTCTTTCTCTTCCTTGACTACACCAAGCATTTTCCTTCCTGTCTTTGGGCCTTTATGTTCTGCCTCTTTTTTTCCCTTGTTAGCTCAGTTTTGACTCATGTTACATTCTGAGTGACTTTCTCTAACCATTCTATGTAAAGTGGTCAACCCCCTTCCTGTATCCTTTGATTTCTCTTGTTACTGTATATTATCCTGTTTATTTCATTCAGGTCAGTCTCTTAGTTACCTTATTTACTCTCACCCATGTTTATTGCATAAACTTCTGAGGGCAGGTACCTTGTCTCATTTGTTTATTGTTATATGCTCAGTGCAGTTACTTGCAGAGCAAGAGAATTGTTAACAGCAAAAGAATTGTTAACATCTTAGATAATGTAACTTAACTCTTTTTCCCCCCAAATTGAGTATATATAATTGGTATTTTTATTATAGAACTGCTGTTTAACTGCTTGGGGACTAGGTAAAATTTGTTAGGAGATTATTTACAGCCGAGTTTCTTTGCTGTCTGATCATTTAGAAGCGGTTTTATCTGCCTAGACTTAAATTGTTACGTGAGCTTCTAGTCTGTTTGCTAGATTCAAGGCTGGCTTTGGATTTGCTGTTGCCTTTCTGAGGGGACTGCCTGATAAAGACTTCTTTATTATGACCCTGGCCTTTCAAAAAATTTCCCCAGTTTTGAAGTGTTCAGTCAGAGGGATTGAAATCTAGTGAAATTGCCCTCTCAGGTTTAAAAAGATAAAACACACTTTAGATTTCAAGGAGTGATTTTGAAATATGTGGGTGGCTAATTGAGACTCCTCATTTTTGGAAATCAGGAAGGCCATAATAGTTCACTTATATTAACTAATGTCTTTATTTGAGGAAACATAATCCTTTTACATTGTCTCCTCAAAGGTGCAAATGCAGATTTATGTCCATAGAGCTTTAATTATTTTTGGTATTATTACAAATTTTCTCAGTTTGGTCTAGCTTTGGATCTTACAGATCCCTTGCAGGGGGCCTTATTTACTAAAGCTCTAGCAGGATGCTAAACTTGAGGCTACTGCAGCAAGTATCATTAGGTGAATAATGAAATCATTGCTTCATGCACGCTAGCTAGGTTGAAAACTACCTGATAATCAAGATGTCTTAGGGACTTTTCCTGTGCAAGCTTAGTTGCCTCAAGTTTTTTTAACTCAACTGATAGTTTTAGATTTGTAGTCTCTGGTCTTTCTTCATTTAAAATGAGTACCTTTTATACGCACATTGTGGGAATGGGGAAAAGTGAGTAAAAATGTTGTCACCTTAGTCCTTAAAATTAGGGCCTTCCAAAGACTGAATTTGATGAGAGGGCAAGAGTCTTATTTGGAGACAAAGTTGGCTAGGTTAGTGGAAAGCAAGTTGTGACTGCTGTGGTAGTTCAAATTACTCGTTTTTTTGCCACGTAAGAGACTTTTTGTCTAGCAGATTGAGATCTGTATTTTGTATGGTTTGATATAAAGCTATAGCTGAAGACAGTGCCTGACAGGTAAGATTAAAACTTAAACTCAGAACTTAAAGACTGACCTAGGTGCTTGTTAAACTTAAAGCTAATATTTTATATAATGCATGGTCTCTACCTAATGTATCCTGGGTTATTTACAGCATGTGTAGGGTGTGTAGAGTAGTTAAGAACTTGAGCTGCCACTGACTGTACTGTGACCCTGGGAACTTTAAAATGTGCTTCACATCTATATAAAAACCTGTTTTTCTTGTTTTGTAGAAAAGACAATATCAACCTCCTGGGGATGTGGTGAGGACTAAATGAGATAGTACTTGTAAAGCCCTAAAGCAAATTGCCTAGCAGATTGTGTGTGTGTCTGTGTGTGCATGTGTGAGAGAATATATATATATTCAGTGTATATTTTTGTCTTATAGCCATTTATGTCGTTAAATTAAGGTACCTGAATTTCCCAGTCTTTTTCATTTTCTAAAAATTTATTTATTTTTAGCCACACCACGAGGCATGTGGGATCTTAGTTCCCTGAGACCAGGGATTGAACCCATGCCCCCTGCAGTGGACGTGCGGAGTCCTAACCACTGGACCGCCAGGGAATTCCCCAGATCTTTTCATTTCATATCAAGGGTCCTGTATCTCTTAGCCCTTGGTGAACTTATTCATAGGGTTAGGCTTTATAAATTCATTTGTTGAAACTTGTTTGCTGCTCTTGGGATCCTGCTCTTCAGCCTAACTTGGCTTCAGAAAAAGGTGGATTATGTTAAAGAGTTTGAGGATTCAAGAAGTGGTAAAGCTGAGTCAGACTAAAGAGAATTTAAAATTATTTTGGATACATGCACCTCGTGCGAATTACAAATAGTACAAGGGTTTTTATGGAAAAGTCACCCTCTCTGTCCTTTTGTCCAGCAATAGTTCTTGTCTGAAGAAACTTTTTTATGAATTTTTCTAGGGAGACCTTATGTATATATAAGCACATTATATTTTTCTTTCTTATACAAGTAGTAGCATGATGTCCTCTTTGCTCTGTAACCTGTTTTACTAAGGAACTATCTTGGAAGTTTATTCCATATTAATACCACTAGACCACCAGGGAACTCCCGAGAATGAAAATTTTATATGTAAGATCTTTTCCTGTGAACTCTTTATATTCTTTCCTCATTTTTCTGTTGAGTTCTTTTTCTGTTGATTTGTAGCAACATTTTATGTAGGAAGGGAAAAGTCCCTTTATATGTGCTTTATGTGACAAGTATTCCCTGCCCCCCCCCCCCCCCCCCCAGTATGATGTTTTCTTTGATCTTGGTTGTGAATTTTATCATATAGATCGCTTTTTGAGTTCATATGTAAACATATTTTTATTACTTCTGTTTTTGTGTGTCATACTTAGAAAGGCCTTCCTTCCCCTTTCTGAGATAATAAAAATTTCCTCTACTTTTTATATGACTTTGCTTTTTTCTCCTTTAAGTCTTTGATCCATTTGATGATTATATTGAGTAAGCTTTGAGGTAGGGTTGTCCCAGCTTTTCTCACATACTAAATTTCTGTATGTGTCAGGTATATTTTGTCTACCAGTGATGTTTCTTTCAATTCACATATTAATATTATGGTGAAATTGTGGCTTTTAAAGTGGAGTTACGTTAGATAAAAAGGAGGTAAAGAACTATTTAATCTGGAATTAAAGAAACTATATTCTTAAATTTATGGTTTCCTAATTCTAGAAAATTGATTTGAAATGCAAATTATCAAGCCCATTATTCTGTAAATAGGACAGTTGTATTTTAAAAAACGGATTCTATGCTGTAATTTAGATGAAAAGACTGAGTAAGATTTTTGTGTTTGTAACTCCAAACAGCTGGTTTGGAACTAGCTGTGACACCATGGGTATAACCTCTTCAAGCTAACTTTTTTTTTTTTTTTAAATTTGTAAAATACTTTTTCTTATTAAGAAGATTGAGTTGTAAAGTGTTAACATGGTATCTGCACTGTAGATGCTCAGTAAGTATTCTCTTTCCCTTCTCTGTAATGTTCACTTTTGTCAGTAATTTTTTACCTCTACTTCCCTTCTTAAAGATTTCTACTGTTCTTTGCTAATAAATCTACTTACGTGGAGTTTCAGCACAAAGTAACCAATTATGGAATTAAATTGATACCACATTCATTGTAATTTAGTCTGGTGGATTTCACGTTTTTGTAGTTTGAGGATAATCATTACCAGTATTGCGCCTCTGTTTTTTTACGTGTAATTGCCATTTCTGATACCTGGGAAGAATGAGCTGATCTCCCCCCCTCCCTCCCTCCTGTTCATTCATTCCATACTAGTATGTGTTCTTGTGGAGAAAGTTGTTTAAAGTGGTGTTTTGGAGTATCTGCTCCATAAATGTCATTTTTGTTGATGAATTGTGTTATTCAGAAAACATATGTCAAATATTTTTTTATGAGAAGCTTAATTGTGTTGAATGGAATAGCATATATATATATATATATATATGCTGAATCTTTTGATAAGTAATTTGAAGTGAAATGGTTAAGGTTTTTCTTTAAAAATTTTTTTATGCCTTGAATCTTTTCAGTTTTATTGAGATGTAATTGACATATATGATTGAGTAAGTTTGTGTACAACATAATGTTTTGACTTAACATATATCGTGAAATGATTACCACAGTAAGTTTAGTTATTATTCATTATCTCATGCTGTACATTACACCCTTAGTACTTATCTTGTAACTGGAAGTTTGTACCTTTTGGCCACCCTTATCCATTGGCCTCCTCAGTCCACCTCTGTAACCACAAATCTAATCTCTTTCTATGAGTTTGGTTTTTTTTTTTTTTTTGATTCCACATATAAGTAAGATCATACAGTATTTGTCTTTCTTTGACTTATTTTACTTAGCATAATGTCTTCAGAGTCTACCCATGTTGTCGCAAATGGCAGGGTTTCCTTGTTTGTTTGTTTTTTAGCGTGTACCACAGCTTCTTTATCCATTCATCCATGGATGGAAGAGTTTTAAAAGTGATAGTTGCTTTATCGCATTGAATTAAATTTTGAATGCTTGATATTTAAAGTAGAATTTAAATTCTAAGCCAGTCTTAATGTGTATTTACCCTACAGTACTGCACAAGTTCATACTGATACTTCCAATTCAATTTTAGGACCACAGGGTTTTTATTTATTGCCTTTTGTCTTACCATGTGCATTTCCTTCCTTCAGTGCTTAGAATCTTGGTTCTCAAGGAGACTTTTGGACTGGTTTTTTTGTTTGTTTGTTTTTTGTAATGGAACGCTTTCATGGTAATTTGTTTAGGTTTTCTCTTTACTGGGGATATTTTTAGTAAATTGTATTTTTCCAAAAATTGTCCATTTCTATATTTTCAACTTTATTTACATAGAGTCGTTCAGATGATTTCTTAAGATTTTTTGTCATTTTTGATTTTATATTCTAGTAGCTTCTCTATTGATCTCTGCTCCCCCCCGCCCCCCCAAGAACAGTTTTGGGATTTATTTGTAGTTCTTCAGCTTTTCCAGTTTGTTAACTATTGGTTTTGTGAATTTGCTTCTTTTCGCTTACTTTGTTTTAAAATTATGTGTAGAAGAGTCTTTTTGTTGTTTTGATTTTGTTATTTTTAGTTTCATTGAATTGTGGTCAGATAATGCTGTTTGTAGGTATATTTGAAATTTATTAAAGATTTTTTGGTGGCCTAAGATGGGTGCTTGAAGAAGATATACTTTCTGTATTTGGGGGCTTAGTATTTGATATATAAAATCTGTGAACACCTAAATGAGTATGGTTTAAATATTCTATACTCTTACTAATTTTTTATCCATTAGATTTTTATTGGACTGAGCAAGGTGTGTTCAGGTCTTCTATGTTTTTCTTGTATCAACTGTATTTTCTGGTTTATAAAAGTGTCTCTTTGTTATTGGGTGCATAAATATTAGAATTATCTTGCTAAACGTACATTTCAGTTATAAAGTGTCTGTCTCCTTTAATGCTTTTTAGTTTGAACGCTACCGTAGCAGTACGCTTACTGATCATTTTCTTTTGCATTGTCTAATCTGCCGTTAATCCTATTCAGTGTTTTTCATTTCAGATATTACTTTTTTTTATCTTTAGCAGTATCTTCTGTTTTTCCTTTGTGTTCCTATTTTCCCTTTCTTTAAACATATAGTTGGTTTAATTACCTTGTCTGCTAGTTCTATCATAGCCATCATTTCTGGATATCTTTCTATAAAGATAGTTTTTCTTGTTATTGGTAGCATTTTCCTGCAGCGCCCCCCCTTTTTTGCATGACTGATAATTTTTGATTGGTGAAAATTATGAATTTCATTTTGTTGAGTGCTAGATTTTGTTGTTGGACTTTGCTTTGGGAAACAGTTAAATTGGAATTAGTTGGATCCTTTAAAGAAAAATTCCATGGGAAAATTTACACAAGTAAAACATTCAATTTAGTGAAAATCCTGTAGTGTTAAAATTGAGTTGGCAGGGACTTCCCTGGTGGTCCAGTGGTTAAGACTCTGTGCTCCTAATGCAGGGGGCCTAGGTTTGATCCATGGTCAGGGAACTAGATCCTGCATGCTGCAACGAAGACCCAGCGCAGCCAAATAAATAAATAAATATTTAAAATAAAATAAAATAGACACGTGTCTGTCTGGTAAAAAATTAAAAAAAAATTGAATTGACGTGCAGACTTTTACTTCTGGCTGTGATGGACTAACAGGCAACCAGATAACCACATTTACCCACTAATCTGAGAAATCTAAAAAGCCAGGCAAAATGTATGAAACAGGCTTTTAGATACTGGTTGACAGGAGGTGGTCAATGTTATAAATGCCCCAGCTCATTGCTTGAAGAAAATTAATAGGTTACAGCACAGGGAGGGTGAGTTCAAGCATAGTCTGGTGGTCTTACTAAAAGTTAAGGAGACAACTGAAAATTTGAAAAGGTCGAAGTAGGTAGAATTTGTGGGGCAAATTATTATAATAGGAAACTTGGCAGGAGAGAGAACTCAAAAGGGTCCACTCAAGGCTTTGACTTAGGACTGACCTGCACATGCGCATTTGGAAGCGACTGAAGCCAGGGAATAGAACCACCAGAAAGGAGTAGGTGAAACAATTCCAAAGATTTACATAGGACTAGGAAAAGTCTTTGTTTCCATCAGCCTCAGTGGAAAGACCACCTAATAGATGGAGCACCGGCAGTAAATGGAGTATAGGCAAAGTCTTCAAAAGGATTAGCTCCAGTTAGTGGGGCAAAAATTAACTCTAGACTACAAGCTTTTCTGGACCCACCCTAACAAAGATTTTTGCAAGTTTGGTAGGTGAGTAGTTCCAGTATTTTAATTTGTGCTTCTCTTGTTATGAGAGTAGCAGGGCATCTTTTCCTGTTTAATAGTTAATTTTTTAATGGACTGACTAGAAAATGTTGGTCACTGGTCTTTTTCTTTCTTTTTTCTTTTGGCTGCACTATGCAGCATGTGGGATCTTAGTTCCCTGACCAGGGGTTGAACCTACAATCCCTGCAGTGGAAGCGCGGAGTCTTAACTGCTGTGCCGCCAGGGAAGTCTCACTGGTCTTTCTCTTTCCTCCTGGCTGTTAGGAACTGTTTGAGAATGTATTTATCTGCCTCACACTTGATATTTTGGGTATGGCTTTCGTGATTCAAAATACTTTTTCCCTCAGCACTTCGATTGCTATTTTGTTGTGTTATAGCAGGAGATCTTTAAGAAGTTTGATGCATTCTGATTTTTTTCCTTCCTTTACAGGAGTGTTCTCTTTTTTATTTCTCCTGAAGTTGCTATTTATCTTTGGGGTTCTGAAAATTCCATTTCGCTAGTTATTTCTTGAATTATTTGTTTCCTTTGTGTTCGTGGTTTTTAGTGGTCTCTCTCCTATTGCCACTTTTCCTTAAAATGTTTGATTATTATTTCATATTCAAGAATGAGGTGATAAAAAGCTGTTTGGGACTTTTGTGTATGTGAGCAGTGTTTATTGAATGACTGTTATGTTGAAAGACTCTGAAAAGCCAAATATCTTTGTCGTGTCAGCGCTCATGTTAGCTCTTTATTTGGAGAATCTACCCCGATTCCTTTTTTTGTTTTTTTTGCGTGATAGTTAGATACTCTTGTGTGCATTCATATACCAGACAGCAAGCAGTTCTCCAATTTTTTGTGGACACACTTAACTGGGTGTTCTACAGTTGAATTCAGTTAGGATTTTCTGACACCAATTACCTGGAGTTAGTATAGACCCTTTAGTATAGACCCTGCAGGTTAAGGGCTCAGTCCCATAGGACTGCCCTTCTGCCCCCAATTCAGATACCAACCTCAAGTAGTAGATTCCCAGGTTACCCACACTTCTGTCTGATTTGGCTGCAAATTGGAGATTCCCATGCCCGCAAAACCCTCCTCCATCCTTAGGTTCCATATTTTGCTGTAATGGTTTACAGAATACAAGGAAACACCACTGTTACTGGTTTATTCTAAAGGATATGCTAGAGGGCACGACTGAACAGCCAAATGAAGAGGTACATAGGGTGAGGTCTGGAAGGGTCCCTTTGGAGTTTGGGGTGTACCACAACTTGGAAGCTCTCTGTACCCCTTCCTTTAGGGTTTTTACAGAGGTTCTAGTACCTGGGCATGAATGGTTAAATCACTGACTTTCAGTGATTCACTCCAAGTTACCAAATAGTTCCTGGGAACTTTGTTCCTGGTTTTCTGTTCAAAAAAGGTTTGCATTTGAATGTTTTATTAATTGTAACACACATGCACTAATGTGCACAGATTTTAAATATACAGCTTGATAAATTCTCACAAAATGAACACACGATGTTAACACCATTTACTAGCATCCCCAAATCTTCTTTGTGTCCCCCTCATTTCCTAACTTTGAAATGTTTTTCATCTTTGGTTTCTCAGCCTCCTTAGCTCTCCACATCCAGTCATCTACTATCACTCACCTGTAGATTGTTTCTGCAGTCTCCCTCTCTCTGCCATTTTTTCCCCACTCCATATCCATTGTTACTACCCCCTTATTTTTATTTTTATTTTTTTGAGTTTTTTCTTTAATTGAAGTGTAGTTGTTTACATCCTTGTTGTTTATCTATTTTATATATGGTGTTGTGCATCTGTTAATGCCATACTCCCAATTTATCCTTCCCCACCTGCCTTTGGTAACCCTAAGTTTGTTTTCTATGTGAGTCTGTTTCTGTTATGTAATAAGTTCATTTGTACTGTTTTTTTAGATTCTACATATAAGAGATATAAGATAATATTTGTCATTCTCTGACATATCACTTAGTATGATAATCCCAGGTCCAACCACGTTGCTGCAAATGGCATTATTTCATTCTTTCTTATGGCCGAGTAATATTCCATTGTGTGTGTGTGTGTGTGTGTGTGTGTGTGTGTGTGCACGCATCTCCTTTATCCTTTCATCTGTTGATGGACATTTAGGTTGCTTCCATATCCTGGCTATTGTAAATAGTGCTCCTGTGAACATTGGGGTGCATGTATCTTTTCGAATTAGAGTGTTCGTGTTTTCTGGGTATATGCCCAGGAGAGGGATTGCTGGATCATATGGTAACTCTTTTTAGTTTTTAAAGGAACCTCCACACTGTTTCCACAGTGGCTGCACCAATTTACATTCCCAGCATCAGTGTAGGAGGGTTCACTTTTCTCCATACCCTCTCCAGCATTTATTATTTGTAGACACTCTGATGATGGCCATTCTGATCAGGTGAGGTGATACCTCATTGTAGTTTTCATTTGCATTTCTCCTAACACTTAATGATGTTGAGCATCTTTTCATGTGCCTGTTGGCTGTCCGGTATATCTTCTTTGGAGAAAAACTTATTTAGGTCTTCTGCCCATTTTTTGTTTGGGTTGTTTGTTTGTTTTTTTTTGTTATTGAGTTGTGTGAGCTGTTTGTATATTTTGGAAATTAAGCTCTTGTTGGTCACATTGTTTGCAAGTATTTTCTCCCAGTCCATAGGTTGTCTTTATGGTTTCCTTTGCTGTGCAGAAGCTTATAAGTTTAATTAGGTCCCATTTGTTTATTTTTGCTTTTATTTCTGTTGCCTTGGGAGACTGATCTAAGAAAATATTGGTACAATTTATGTCAGAATGTTTTGCCTATGTTCTCTTCTAGGAGTTTTATGGTGTTATGTCTTATATTTAGCCATTTTGAGTTTATTTTTGTGTATGGTGTGAGGGAGTGTTCCAACTTTATTGAATTGCCTGTATTACTCCCTTACTCTTGCTCTCTTTACTTCCATTTTTTATAAGAGAGCTTTGAGTTTGGCTTTTATATTGTAGTTTTTAGAAAGTTGAGGGAAGTTCTTTTCCATTGGAATTGAACTCATGAATAGTCCTTTAAAAGAATTAAGTAATGAAACTTTTGAAAACATTTGTTATGAATGGGTGGTAATGGGAACTAAAGTTCTAGATTTTAATACCTTTTCCTCTCCAGGTGATCATCCCCACCCCGTTTATTTTACAGCAAGCTACCAGATTTATTTTCTGAAAGCACATTTCCACACATGTAATTGCAACTTTAAAACTTCTGAGTACTTCCCTTGCCTGCTGAATGTAGTTCAGATTTCTTACTCCTGTGTGCTGTTCAAAGCACGCTGCTTACTGTCCCCAGAGTATTTTCTCTACTCGGTTTTAGATATACCTGGCATATTAAGTGGTGTTTGGTTGACCTGTTCATTACTGGCTTGATGTGTTGAGAGTGTAGTGACTAGATTCATTAGTTCAGATATATTTGTAACATAATGGTTTAGTACCATTTAGAAAGGAAGCCCCCAGTAGTTTTAAGAGACCTGTTCAGAGATATTCCATGCTTACTCTAAATTCTTCACACAGAGTGACTGATTGCTTCAGATTTTTTATTTTTTAGAATTATGTTACTGGGCAAGGTGTGGGGGCAGGCGGGGAGAAACAGTGATAAATTCCATTTCCTTCCTGCATCAGTGCCGGAGAGGGTAATTTTGTTTTCTGCTTAATTGAAATAAAACATTAAGCATTATGGTTTTGTGTCTTGGGCTAAATAAAATAAGTTTGAACATATTAAATAAGAAAGACTATCCTTGAATCTTAAGGGACGGTAATTTAGAAGTTTCTTGTAGTATATAATATCCTGGTTTTTTAAAAAATCCAATTCTACATTATATGAGACATTGTCAGTTGTATCCAAGATATTTTTTCTTAACCATAGTCATATATACTTACGTTCTTTTTTGTTCATGTTGCTATTCCAGCTGAACTAAGTCATCGCTGGGATTTTACATTGTTATAGCAGTGTTTTCTCACACACATGGTTTAAGAAACACATAGGGTAAACCAGTCATCTCTTGCTGCAAGGTTATTTTACTTGATGGTAAGTTAAAATTTTTTATATTAAAACATACATGGATATATTATAGTATAATGCAGAAATTTCATAAGTTTGTAAAAAAATAGGACTTGAGGATGAGTTATTTTGATTACTTTCTGAAAATACATTTTGGTGGCGCAGGAGAATGGATTTGTTATTAGCTTTAAGTAATTTCTGTGGGAAAGTTTGAGAAATATACTGGTAGTGAACAAAGAACATGGCTTTTGAGGTAGAAGAATCTGAGTTCATATTACTGGCTGTGTAGCTTAGCGGTAAATTATTTATCTCTTCTGATTCTGCCCACTTTTCAGAGAACATATCTAAGCTGATCCCAGCATATATATTTTTTTACGTGTATATGTTTACTCTATTTGAACCCTGATAACGTTGGCACTTTTCTTATGGTTAAGTGCTTCAGATAAATAATTTGCTTATACGTTTTCTGATAAAGGATTTGAGGCAGCAACCTTGTTTTCCAGTTGTTAGCTTGTTAGCTGTTAGAAGGAAAACTGCCCTTGTATATTCAGTGTTTAGTACCTGTTTTTGCTTACATTGGCTATTTAGTAAATGAGTTGATTTGAATTAAATTTTATGCCATTTAGTCCATATTGTTTGCAGTATAATTCTGAATTAAAGTTTACCTTTACCAACCTTTAAAAAAAAAATCTCATTCAGGGATGACTTAAACTGTTTAGTTTTGTGAGGGAAAGAGAAGCTCAATGAGTAAAAATTTGTTTATAGAGTAAGACTTATTTTTTTGTAGTGGTACATTTTATATGAAAATTAAGTCAGCTCATTATAAGTTTTGGAGTACTTCAGTTACGTTTTGTGTGTTAAATCTAAAAACTTGAGAATTGAAAGCATGCTGTTTCCAGTAATGTGTTTTTCTCCTTAAATAAAATTCTTTTTTGTAGGGGTGAAAGTAGTAATTTTCCATATGTAGCAATTTAACAAATAATAACAATTCTCATAACATTCCTCTTCTTTTTTTTTTTATGATTTTTTTTTCACGTAAGTAAAGCATAGGAAGGTTCTGAACAGCTTAATGAGGTAAGCTGAGGGGGATAGGGGGGGTCTAACAAAATTCCAGGTTAAAGCAAGCATTAATAATATGAAACTTCTTAAAGGATGGAAATTTCTAATAGTCTAGATTTCTTGTGAAATTTGCTAATGTTGTTTTATATTTGAGAGAGTCTAATCTGTAATTTTGAGTTTGATAACAGAAGATATTGGACACTGTGTCATGACCAAAACTGCAAAAAATAGTAAAGTAATAGATTATTTTGCTTCCTTTAGAGGTCATGTTCCATAGGCAAGGATTTTTTTTCTTCTTGGTAAATATTTATGACAGTATTTACCATCTTTTCCTGATTATCATTACTTTAAGTGCTTGTTTAAGAACAGAATTCTAGGCCTTGCTTAAGACCTGTTGAATCAGACTCCATAGGGGAGGGGCCTCTTACTTTTTATTAGGGAAGTCTGGAAATCACCTAGTGCTTACTAAATATTAATAAAACTTTATTAATGGTGTTGCAGTAGTGAAGCAAACAAAACTGAATGGAATAAAATGTCAGTATACTTTCAAAAGTTAAAAACATGACTCATAAAAATATAGAATAAATGTGTCACAGTGTCACCATTTTTAAAAAATGATTTTTCTTGACTTGCATAACCTGATTCTTGAAGATTATGGGCCAGTTGTTTTAGTACATGTAATGCCTCTCAAGTTAGCTTTTCTCCTGTTTAGACAGGCTGTGCTTCTTTATCTTTGGTTAGGGTATTATAAAAGTGAAGTGGTGCTCTGTTTTGCTCATTGGCACACAATTTCAGTTTGTTCTGTTACTGATGATTCACTTTGATCTGTTGATTAAGGATTTCCCAGGCTATTTGCCAGGCCATTTCACTGCAAAACTGTAGTAACTTTTCTTTTTTTGAGGTTCTTAGAAATTGAATAAATAACCTCTTCCTCCTAAAATTTTTCAGTGTATGTATTCATCTCTCTGGATTCATATGCTTTATTCAAGGTGTTGTAATACAGCACTTTTATTTATTTTTATTGAGGCAAAAGTCACATTACATGAAATTGACCATTTTAAAACGTATAATTCACTGACATTTAGTACATTCACAATGATGTGAAATCACCAGCTTTACCAAGTTCCAGAACATTTTCATCACCCCAAAAGAAAAATCTGTATCCATTTAGCAACCAGTACCCATTCGTTCCTCCCTCCCAACAGTCCCTGGTTGTCTCTGCTTCTTGTCTCTATGGATTTGTCTATCTTGGATATTTCATAAAAACTGGGATTTTGCAACATGTGATCTGGCTTCTGGATGTGTCTGGCTTCTTCTTCTTAGCATGTTTTCATGGTTAATCCTAATAGAATGTGTCTTTTTCCACTGAATACATACACAAGTTGTGTTGAGTATGATGTTAGCTGTGGTTTTTTTCATAGATGTTCTTTATCAGGTTGAGTGTTTTTATCATGAAAGGGTGTTAGATTCTGTCCAGTGCCTGTCTGCAGCAGCTGAGATGATCATATGGTATTTTTCCTTCATTTTGTTAATGTGGCATATTATTATTATAGAAAAATTATAAAAAATTGAAGTACAGTTGATATACAGTGTCATGTTAGTTTCAGATGTACAGCATAGTGATTAAGTATACATACATATAAATATCCCTTTTCAGATTCTTTCCCTTATAGGTTATTACAAAATATTGAGTATAGTTCCCTGTGCTGTATATAGTAGGTCCTTGTTCATTACAGTGTGGCCTATTATTGATTGAGGATCCCTTTTATGCCACCAGTTGCCTTTGGCCTTTGGCTCCCTGCTTTGCAGATTCTCTGCTTTTGACAGTTTGGTTATGTTTCTTGGTGTGAATCTTTTTGTGTTTATCTTTCTTGGAGTTTGGTTAGCTTCTTGGATAAGTATATTCTGTGTCTTTAGTTAATTTGATAAGTGTTTAGGCATTATTTCTTCAGAGGCTCTTTCTGCCCCCCTCCTTTTCTCTGCGTCTGAAACTTTCATTATCTGTATGTTGGTATGCTTGATGGTGTCCCACAGGTCTTTTCGGCTTTGTTCAGTTTTCTTTTTCTTTTTTTTTTCTTCCAGCTCCTTAGACTGATAATTTTAATTGACCTCTTCAAGTTCTCTGATTCTTCTTTTTGCCGGTTAAATCTGCTGTTGAAACTGTCTAGTGAAACTTTCATTTCAGTTATTGTACTTTTTGGCTCCAGAATTTGTTTGGTTCTTTGCTGTAATTCCTGTCTCTTTATTGATATTCTATTTGTTGAGACATTGTTCTCCTGGTTTCCTTTAGCTCTTTGTATTTAAGACAATTGATGTCTGTTCATCATCAGGGACAGTGTCTGCTAATATCACAACCTCCCCTCCACGTTGCCCCCCCGCAGTGGGCCATACTTCATTGTTTCTTTGCACGCTTTGTAATTTTTGTTAGAAAATCGAACATTTTGAATATTGTAATTTGGAGACTCTAGGGATCAAATGTTTTTTTCCCCCATCCTTGGAGATTGCTTGCTGTGGATTGTGGTTTTGTGTTCATTTAGTGACTTTTCTAAACTATTTCTGAAAGTCTGTATTCTTTGTGTTGGTTAGTTTCTGAAGTCTCTGTCCCTTAGATTGCGATCACCTAGTGTTTTGTTGTTGTTTGAGATAAATAACATTTTAATGAAATTTAAATTAATGCAAAAAAATCCATGATGAACAAAATATAAAAGTTATCAGGGTCAATATATTATCTTGTCTAAAGGTTGCAAATCCTTCACACATGGGCCAAGCCAGAAACCATCTTGGTGCTCACAGCACAGGTGAGACAGGTTGCAGCCTTTAGTAAGACTTTACTAAAGGTTCAGTGGTTACAAAAAGTAGTTTCAGGGCTTCCCTGGTGGCACAGTGGTTAAGAATCCGCCTGCCAATGTAGGGGACACGGGTTCGAGCCCTGGTCCGGGAAGATCCCACATGCCGCAGAGCAACTAAGCCTGTGTGCCACAACTACTGAGCCTGTGTTCTAGAGCCCGCGAGCCACAACTACTGAAGCCCGCGCGCCTAGAGCCCATGCCCCCCAACAAGAGAAGCCACCGCAATGAGAAGCCTGCGCACAGCAACAAAGAATAGCCCCCGCTCGCCGCAACTAGAGAAAGCCTGCGTGCAGCAACGAAGACCCAACATAGCCATAAATAAATAAATAAATAAATAAATAAATAAATAAATAAATATTAAAAAAGTAGTTTCAGTGCAATACAATAGCAGTTTTATTTCAGCTGTCCATGGATACTGCTGTTCTCCGAGCTCTTCAAACAAGAGCCATCTTTACCTTGTCAGCTAGTGTTTTGTTGCAGATGCATGCCTGGAGCCAAAAGGGAATAAAAATAAAGGGAAAGGAAAAAAATAAGAACTCTCCCACTTTTTTCTTATTATATCTGTGTTAGGGCATTTCTTTACACACTGTTTATAACTGTCTTAGCCTTCATGTACTGGTTTTGCTGAACCTAATGATCAGCCAGGGGTGAAAGCTTAGGACCTTCTCAGGTTTTTTTTTTCCTGAGCATGCATCTTGCCCGGAGCGTTGGTGTGGTTTTCTAATTTCCCTTATAGGGCATGAGGGAGTTTGTTGGCAATGCCATAACTCTCCCCCACCCTCCACCCAATTCCCTCTCAGTCTTTTCTCCCAGGCTTTGGGTGTGCTATTGTTCACTGAATTGTAAACCTCTGTCCTTGGCAGGGGGCTCTGCATTTGCCTTAGAATGTTTTGGAGGATTGCTCTCTGCTTGACACATTTTCCTTCCCTGTTAGGCAAAACGAAGGCAAGTGCCTCTCCTTGATCCTCACGTAGCCCCCAGACAGGTTTACACAGACAAACATAATTCTGCGAGAATAAGGTCTACTCTGCTCACTCTGGAACCAGAGACCAGAGCCCTACACTGGGTCTTCAAAACTTCCATTGTGCCCCGGAGATGTGGGTCAAGGGCAAGTGAAAATGCCATAAAGCTTTACTATTATTTTAAAGTTTCCATTTTCTTGATTCAGTGCTACCCTAATTGTTGTAAACCTTTGACTTTTTCAGAGTTCTGATAAAGTTGGTTCTGACAGATTTTGCTTGATTTTTTGGTGTTTGTGTGGAGGGGTAGGCTCTTGGAGTTCTGTATTTCACCATTTGTGTTGATGTCCTTCCCATATATTTTCTCATTTTTAATGCTCAAATTGTCCCTGATTTGACCAATGGGAGCTCACTCAAGCTGGTTTCTGTGTCCTTTTGATATTTCCCAGTCGTTATTTGGACACTTCTTTGGTTTTTGCCACAACAAAATATTCCAGACTGACTTTGTCGTCTTTTCCTAGCCCTGGAATCAGCTGTTCATTTCTCAAAAAAGCCCTGGTTTCTTTCATTGGAAAATGGTTTTTGGAAGACAAGACCTGGATGTTAAGTATGCTTGTTGCTATTGGAGTGTCACTAAGCTCAGGCCTGGCCCGTTCAGTGCTCAGAGCTGGGGAAGAGGAGGGATATATATACATACACACACACACACACACACAACCAGAAAATATTTATCTTTATGATATATATGAATATTAGTATTTTATTAATATGTGACTTGTGTTAATCATACAACACATCATTCACTCTAGTTTTCATCCTTTCCATTATTAGTTCCCGTCTTCTTTAACAGTATGAAACTTATTAGCTTTCATCATTCTAAATATATTTATTTGATCGTTCTCCTTGCATATAACCAATTTTTTATTGTAGCCCCAGCTGCCACTTCCATGTGGATACCCTTCTCTCCCTGCTTAGTCTTATAACTCCTTATTCTAGCTGCTTCCTTTCTACTGCATGGATGCCTTCCTCTTTTTGGGCTCACTGCCGCATCCCTGGTTGTCCCTTCTTCATGGATGTCCTTTGTTGCTCTGCTTTGATGCTGACATCCTGTGCTGGGCCAGTTTCATGTGTTGATACCCTCTCATCCCTACTCTGGCTCTAACACTTAGTTTTAGACCCTTGGCTCCTTTGCTCTGCCCTGTATAATGGCTTTAGGCCTGAATTGGGAAGAAGACTACTTTTTAAAGGAAATCTGTTAATGTATTAAACTAAGCTTACTAAAGGAGTATTCCACAGGTTTACTATTAAGAGAACTAAAGATGACTATGAATAGTGGTCTTCTGATTCTTGCCTTCCTAATGAAGGAATGTTAGCTGTTTAATGTTGGAAAAACTTAACCTTATTTAAGGGTTGTTATAAAACTATTATGGTGGTGAAGGGTACTAGTTTTTTTTCTTTTTTTTAAAATAACTTTAACAGTTTTCAGGATGAATTTTATTGGGTAAGTAAGTAGTAGTTATCTTAATTTTAATGAAGAGAGGAAACTGAGACTCAGCCTAGTAACTGGTTGAGCTGATTTGAATCCAGGCCTGTTGGACTCTGAAGCCCATGTTCTATTTTTCTTTTTCTAAAAAATATTTATTTTTGGCTGCGTCAGGTCTTAGTTGTGGCATGTGGGATCTTTTGGTGTGGCACGCGGGCTCTCTAGTTCTGGTGCAGGCTCAGTAGTTGTGGTGTGTGGGCTTAGTTGCCCCGCAGCATGTGGGATCTTAGTTCCATGACCAGGGATCAAACCCGAGTCCCCTGCATTGGAAGGCAGATTCTTAACCACTGGACCTCCAGGGAAGTCCCCCCATGTTCTTTTTTTAACGATGATCTGTATTCTGCCTTTAGTTAGAATGCTTTAGCTATTGGTTGATTTGGGTGTTTTTGATAGGCTTCGTGACTTTTAAAGCTTATCTGAAATATAAACCGTTATAAAGATGTAAGTTTGATGCTCATTCTTTGGCACAAATTTTGTGGATTCAGAAGTAAAACATTACCAGAAATAGGAAAGTCCCATCTATTTGTGTATTTCTTGCCAAAGTATATTAGTTTTCAATTCAAAGAACTATATTTGGGACTTATAAGTAGTTAGTGGTCTTTCTTTTTAAAGTCAGGCATGTACACTTAGAACGTATAGAGTTTAGATTTGGGTTATTTCAGAACCAGTGTTCCCCTGGTGGATTTTTTTTTTTTTTTTTTTTTTAAATATTGCTTTCCCTCTTTTTTTTTTTTTTTAATAGGGAGCATTTTCTTTTTTCAAATTTTATTTATTTATTTTATTTATGGCTGTGTTGGGTCTTCGTTTCTGTGCGAGGGCTTTCTCTAGTTGTGGCAAGTGGGGGCCACTCTTCATCGCGGTGCGCGGGCCTCTCACTGTAGCGGCCTCTCGTTGCGGAGCACAGGCTCCAGACGTGCAGGCTCAGTAATTGTGGCTCACGGGCCCAGTTGCTCCGTGGCATGTGGGATCTTCCCAGACCAGGACACGAACCCGTGTCCCCTGCATTGGCAGGCAGATTCTCAACCACTGCGCCACCAGGGAAGCCCACCCCTGGTGGATTTTTATTGTCAGTGGTGAACAAGTTGTAAATTGGGTGAGATGAGAAATAAGGATTTTCATACTGGCAGCATTTTTCCCTCCTTCCCTCCCTCTTTCTCTCTCTTTCCTTCTTTCTTTCTACATTCTGAGGTATGTTAGGTTTCAACATGATGAAATTTTGGTCAGGGGGGCTGGGCAATGGACACAGTTCAGCCTATAACATACAGGGAAAGGAAGATGGAATGAAATCAGATGGCATAAAGCACAGTTAAAAGGAAATGGAGGGGGAAAGTGGCAGGGGTGGTGGTGGTGGGATGAATTGGGAGATTGGGATTGACATATAAACACTAATGTGTATAAAATAGATAACTAATAAGAACCTGCTGTATAAAAAATAAATAAAATTCAGAAATTCAAAGGAAAAAAAGAGAAAATGGATAGGGTGGCGCTTTTAAACTTTAATTTGCTTTTATATGTGTAGGGGGTAAAATTTCTTTTCTACCTTCCTAGGTTCTCTGGCTGGGGCCCTGTAAATTAGACTGAGGAAAGACAGATTAACAAGAGAAAACAAACATAAGTTTATTAGCTTGTCCTCACACCTGGCAGTACTTAGCAATGAGTAACTCAAAGAGATGAGTAGAATTTGGGATCTCTATACCTAACTTCACAGGGAAAAAGGATACTTAATAGAAAAAGCAAATGACTTTTGAGAAAAGATAGATAACTGGGTCCTTAGGAGTTTGTGGCAATGTGTGGGTGTGGTGGTGCTGGATTTTATTTTATTTTATTTTTTGTCTCCCAAAAGGAGAAGATTAGAGTTGCTCCAGGGGACTGGATTAATAAATTCTTTTGGGAGGCTCTGCTTTGAGGTAGGTAAGAGATTTCAGGAACTCACATGCCTTCAGCTCAAAATTTTTCTCATGTCCAAGTGGCATATTTTGGGGATAGCATATCCTGATCCTTTCACACACTTGTGTAAATGTCCTAACTTAGCTAGTATTGCTCTTTACCTTTTTTCAGAACAGGAAGACCTATGCCATTGGCTGTCCATGCTTTATTCTTTAAGAACTCGATTTAAATTAGAATTCATAAGGACATTGCAGAAACAGAGACAGTAGTAGTGGTTTGCCTCCTAGGGATAAGTTTTAGAATATAACTTCTCATTTAACCATCATTTGGGATGAGACCCTGTATAAAATGAAAAAGCTTTAAATTATTGGTTATTTTATTTAGGTCCTTTGGAGTTTTTGTGAATTTTTATTTGGAACAAGCTATAAAAATAATTTTTCATTCTCATTGAGTTATTGGACCTGTAATTTTAAGAGTTTCCAACAAAAAGTTTCTAAAAAGTTGTTGGAAAAGTAACATCCTATCACAGACACCTCAAAACAGTATTTAGCTTCATGTCAAAATAGATAATAAAAATTTTTATACATCCTAAAACACTTGAGTTTTCATTTTTATTTCAGAAGACTTTAAAATATAATGTATGGTGGTGGTAGAATTAGAGCTCAAAATGTCCAGATTTTTGTGTAGTTCATTTTGATTTAGGTACAGCCTTAAAATATTGCATTTGTTTCATAAGTGTTTTATTGGTATTGGTAAATTGTATCAGGGTTTTTTTTGTTTTTTGGGTTTTTTTCCTTAACCTTTCTTGTAATGAACCAGTACAGTTTGGGATAGAAGTAGAATGTTTCTGTAGTATCTTGACAATTTTTAAAGTATTTTAGGAAATTGGTATGACGAATTCTGCCATGGCACTTACTTATATTTGAAAGAATTTTGAAAAAGGAAGATTAACAATGGTATTGATCATTTTGCTTTTTAAAGTTCCACTTTTGAGATTATTATGCAGTTGTAAATATGAAACGTTTATTAGTAAACTTAGACATTAATGTTCAGAAAATTTGATTTCTTCATTGACTAATATGTAAGCTCTATATTGAAATGAGTACAGTTGCCCAGTTGGCTTCTCCCTCATTTTAAAAAACTATGAGTTTACTGTGTTTAGATTGGGCTGGCAACTTGAAATTTTTATTGATGCAATTGAGAGAGGCTTCCAAAAAGTTAAGTTTAGAATGCAAGAGCAGTGGATACCCATTGTGATGATTGTAATTTAAAAAAACCTTTTAATTATGGAAATTTTCAAACATGTGTAAGTAGAAAGACTATACACCTACTTGTACTAACATTTATAAACATATGGACAACCTTGTTTCAGTGACACCCGTATTCAGCATTCCCTGTTGTGTTTTTTTAAAGCAAATTCCAGATGTACTGATTTAATTGCAAAGGCTTCTGTGTATGTCTTTTTATGTACAGATGACCCTTGAGCAGGGTGGGGGTTGGGGTGCTGTCCATCCATGCAGTTGAAAAGTCTGACTTGAAAAGTCAGATCTTTACAGTTGGCCTTCCACACGCGATGCTCCACATCCTTGGATCCAACCAACCTCAGGTTGTGAAGGGCTATAGTATGTATTTAGTGGGAAAAAAAAAAAAAATCCATATATAAGTGTACCCTCACAGTTCTAAACCTTGTTCTTTAAGGGGCCACTGTACCAGCATTGCACTAACAGTCATCACATCTAAAATGATTAGTAATTTCTTAAAGTCATTTAATATTCAGCTCATGTTCAAATTTTTGACTGTTTCATAATTTTCACTTTTTAAACTTGGTTGAGTAAGGATTTATGTAAGGGCCACATGTTGTATTTGATTGCTCTGCCTATGAAAGCTATTTATTTGTTGAAGAAACCAGATCATTTGACTCGAAGAGTATCGTGTGATCTGCATTTGGTGGATTACTTCCTTCATTTGCCCTTTAATTTGTTTTTCTATGTTGAATTTCCTGCAAATTGTTAGTTAAATCAGATTTTAGATTCTGTATAGGTTGGCCGCAAGAATAACTTGTGCTGTGTACATAGATAGTGCTGCATGCATCCTATTGTGTCACATCAGGAGACACTTGATAACTCATCTATTTGTGATAAGACTATTGTAATTAAAAAAGCGTCATTGAGATAGTTTATTTATAATAAAATTATCCAGTTTTAAGTGCACAATTTGATGAGTTTTAACAAGTGTATAGTTTGTATAATCATCACCACAATTAGGATAAATACTCAATTACCCTTGAAAATTTTTTCCTTCCCTTTGTAGTCATTTCCGTCCTCCCCAGGCCCTTCACCTGCACTCTGCTGATCTAGTTTCTGTCACTGTATTTTTGCCTTTTCTAGAATTTCATTATAATTGAAATCTTGTAGTGGTCAGATCATTGTAATTTTAAAGGAGGTATAAGAAGATAATTTGGGCCAGGAGCTGTATAGATCTAATGCCTTCTATTTTTATACGACAGGGACTTGCCATGAGGTGTTGAAGCCTTGTTTCGCTGAGTTGGAGAGACTGGACCTAAATGGCGCAGCATGACTTTGCTCCAGCCTGGCTTAATTTTCCTACCCCACCATCATCAACAAAGGTATTTTTCCTTGCATCTCTCTTTTCTTTTTGTCTTTCTGTCTGCCTCTGTTTAGTTCATGTTCTACACAGATGTAGCTAAACTAAAGCTTAATGTTTTTGTCGTAAAATACTTTTTATATTATTTTCTAAGTTATTTTATATTTAATCTGTTGGTTTTTATTATTTAAAAAGTCAATTTTCAATATACCATCAACATACTAGACCATTTTTTTCAAAAGTTGTCTTTTGAAAGCTCTGCATTTTAAAATTCAAACCAGGTAAGTACATTGCACATTACTTTTGCATCTTACCTTTTCCTATACTATTCTTCTGATAACTTGCTTTACTTACTTTCCTATAGATAATGTTTTTAAAAAAAATCAGAAGTTTTTGAAGTCTTTTCTCATAACCGGAAGACTTCTTTTTCAAATAAATGAGACTGTGAATGGTATATTACTCAAATTTTAGGAGTTCTGAGAACTTTGCAGTGTTGTTACGTATCAGGTGACTCACTAATTTAAAAATGTTCATTTTACATAACCAAAACAGAACATGGTTTGTATAAGACTTGCTTGACATTGAAATTGTCACCCACTTACAAGGCATGCTAAGAGGGACCTTGAAATTGATTAGAATCAATCTGTCTGGCTCAATAGCTGTCTTCCACTTTGTTTTTTCCATGGTGCAAAGGAATCAAGAGGGGGTCTTGATCATCTGCTTGCCTGTTAATCAAGCTCTGCCATGCTAGGCATTCATCTAGGACCTTTTGGGAGTACAGGCAGTTCTTATAAAAGAGTTTACTAAAACAGCTCTTATAGGAACAATTTTACAATTTGGAAGGTTGTTCCCCAGTAAGGACTTGTCAAGTCATAATATATTGAAAAAGCTGCATTGGAGAGAGAAAATTCTCCTAGACAGGGGAATTTTAAAGTTTGAAGATGGCTCTTAATGATCATGTGAACTGACTTTATTTTATACAGATGGTTCTCTGGAAGGTTAATTGACTGGCCTGTTTTCGTGTAATTAGTGTGAGCCTAGACTAGAATCTAGGATACATTTTCTATTCTGTAATATTTCCATAGGACTCATTTTGGAATTTCGTGAAATGATTGAACATTTCATTTCATAGACATAAAATGGGATCATAGTTGTTAGGAAATGTAGACTATTACTGAGAAGCAACTGAGATCACTTCTTAGTTACAGACTCTGCCCCCTTTTCTCTTCTGTTTAGGTCTCTGGAATTTGCTTCGCTGTTGCTGCTGTTGTTTGTGTCCACCCCCCACCCCCCAGGCTGCTCTCAGTTATGCTTTTCCTGGGTTCGTTTTTTTCCAGGCCTACTTCAGAGCCTGGATACATATGAGTTTCTTGCTCCTCCCTTTGTTTCCTTTTTCTCTTTAGTTCATTTTCTCTGAAATGAGTATAAGACTTGTTTTCATTTTTTTAAAATGTCTATTTATGTACTTTGCCTGTTTTATTTATTTATTTATTTATTTATTTTTGGCTGCATTGGGTCTTAGTTGCTGCACGCGGGCTTTCTCTAGTTGTGGCGAGCGGGGGCTACTCTTCATTGTGGTACGTGGGCTTCTCATTGCGGTGGCTTCTCTTGTTTCAGAGCATGGGCTCCAGGCGCACGGGCTCAGTGGTTGTGGCACGTGGGCTCAGTAGTTGTGGCTCAGGGGCTCTAGAGCACAGGCTCAGTAGTTGTGGTGCACAGGCTCCGCGGCATGTGGGATCTTCCTGGACCAGGGCTCGAACCTGTGTCCCCTGCATTGGCAGGCGGATTCTTAACCACTGTGCCACCAGAGAAGCCCTAGAACCAGACTCTTGAATCCTTACTGCTTTCTAGAACCAGACTCTTGATGTGGATATATAGATCATGAATGAAGATGATGATTTTGAGACTTGGGATTGCCTGTTCTAAATTATCAATTATTCTAATTTATTTTAAATTATCTACAGAAAGTAGTATCAGTTTGAACTCTTAACTAGCAGTATTTGAAACTATCTCCTTAGACCTTACCCAAAGTGGTTTTGACGAACACAAACAAGTATATACTTTTAGTAATGACTTCTTATACTGTTTGTATCGCTCAAAATCACTATTCATGGATTCTCAGTTATAATTAACCTCTTGTTTTCTGCCGGAGCCCTTTTAATCTTATCCTGAATAAATAAGATAGACTTAAATTACTGTTGGGTTCTCTATTTCAACTTAGCGGGGTTTTTTTTCTGAATTTTATTTTATTTTTTTTATACAGCAGGTTCTTATTACTTATCTATTTTATACATATTAGTGTATATATGTTATATGTCAATCCCAATCTCCCAATTCATCCCACCACCACCCCCCCTCAATTTAGTGTTAAGTCTTTTCTTTGTTATTTGAAGGGATGATAGGAGCACTTGAGTTAAGGGTAGCAGTGTTTTCAGCACTGCACCTGAGCAGTTTTCGGAGGTGTGCAGAAGTTTAGCCCCATCATGTGGTGAAATTTTAAACTGCATGTGGTTGTTTATGTCTATGAAATGGGGCATTGGCTTTTGAACTGTTGATTGGGACCCAGTAAGAAATTTTACATAATGTTTTTATATGCACATTGATATAACTAAAACAAAAGTCATATACCTGTGTTCTTCTTTCTCTTTTGGTCTTCTTTTTTATTCCAATAAAAAATGCAAATTGCTACTAATTTCATATCCTTTATAATAGGTTCTGACCTGCAGTTTGAAAAGTAACATTGTAATTATTTTCCTTCAATAATGTAAGCAGTGTCAGGTTGCATTGAAAATGTGTGCTTTAGGCTAAGAGAGGATGAGAAAATGTAGTCAGACTTGTAGTTGAGTTCATTGAAACTTTTGTTTACTACGTGGTTTCTGTTAACCTTTGATTTAGGTATTCTGGGAATCAGAAAATGGTGCTATATTTTGAAAAAGAATTCAGAAAAAGATTTAAAATGTAATAACTGGTGTTTCTTGAGTCATTACTGCATACCAATCACTGTGTAAAACACTTTATAAGAAGGCTAACAAAAATCGTAAAAGGTAAAGTACGGTTTTCTTCCCCCCACTTACAGATGAGGAAACTGAGGTTGAGCAAGATAAGTAACGTGACCCAAAATGCTAGAATTAGGATAGGAGCCCATGTGTGCCTGACTTTAAAGATTAATCAGCTTAATAACTTTCTTTTCTTGATTATTAAGTAGACCAATTTTTAGAAGTGAAATACCAGGATGTTTTTATGCATACACCAGAATATATTTTTATCCTGGTTTGGATAAACAAATGAAATTGCTTTTTTTTTTTTCAAGGATAGCATCTCCAGTATATTTCTATACTTTGTACATGGGTATCTAACTCTTCAGTGGCTATGTACAGTTGACCCTTGAACAATATGGGTTTGACTTATTTGTGTCCACGTATGCGGATTTTTTTCCAATAAATATGTACTGTAGTACTGTGTGATCTGTGGATACAGAGGGCCGACTGTAAAGATATACATGGATTTTTGACTGCACAGAGGGTCGGTACCCCAACCCCCTGCATTGTTCAACTGTCAACTGTAATCTTCTATTGAGTGAATTTACAGAGATTAATTGGTTACTTATTAGTGGATTAAGCCACAGGAATGCCTGGGCATCTCTTGAATATATTTGTAGGGGAAATTCCTAGCAGCAGAATCAGCGAATTGGAAGATTTATACATTTTGGTAGGTAGTGCCTAATTGCTCTCCAAAAAAGTTGTACCAACTTATAATCCTTATAAAAATTTTATAAGGGGGGACCAGTTTTTTCAGTTTTGGCAACACTGGATGTTTTCCCATTTTTTTCATCTTTGTGAAATTGGATGAAAAATGGCACTTCATTGTTTTGATTTGCATTATTATGGTTGAGCATATTTTTGTGTTAGGAACTGTTTTAAGAACTTGCTTATTCATGTAATTTATTTCTTAGTGATTTATTTGTAGTAGCTCTTTTCATATTGAGGGGTTTGTTTGCTATATATTCTGCAGATATTTTCCTCCAGTGTGTTTGTCTTGATAATTCTAAAAGAACCATGTGGATGGTTCTAATAAAATATTTAAACATACAAAGAAGCATAAAGAATAATTAAACAAACACTTAACCATCCAAGAGTCACATCTTAACATTTTGTCATGTTAGTTCTGTATCTCTTCTAGAAATAAACAATTGAAGTCTGCTGTATACTTCATCACGGTCCTTTTTCTGTCTTCATTTTTTCCCCAGAGGTATTCTCGATGCATGTTCTTATATTATTACTATGTATGTGAATATCAATAAATAGTATTGTTTTGTATGTTTAAAAACATTTATATAAACGATTATCATTTATGTCTGCACCTTGTTTTTATATTCATTATATCTTTGAGATTTTTTTCCCCCATTGATATCTGTAGATATGCTGTAATTATCTTAAAACTCTGTACAGTATTCTGTTTTGTGGCTCTATATCACATTTCATTTGTCTCATTAATTTGAGATTGTTTATGTCTTTAGGCTATTCTAGAGAGAACTGTATTGACTATTCATGTACTATCTCCTTGTATACATGGATGAGAATTCTTATATTTGTTTGTTTGTTGCGTTGGCTCTTCATTGCTGTACACGGGCTTTCCCTAGTTGCGTCGAGCGGGGGCTACTCTGTTGCAGCGCGCGGGCTTCTCCGGTGGCTTGTGTTGTTGCGGAGCATGGGCTCTAGGCACGTGGGCTTCAGTAGTTGTGACTTGCAGGCTCAGTAGTTGCGGTGCACGGGCTTAGTTGCTCCACAGCATGTGGGATCTTCCTGGACCAGGGCTTGAACCCGTGTCCCCTGCATTGGCAGGTGGATTCTTAACCACTGTGCCACCAGGGAAGTCCTGGATAAGAATTCTTTTGGCCTCTGCTTCTCAAACATTAATGGCTATGAAAATAACCTGGGAATTTTGTTAAAATGCAGATTCTAATTTCAGTAGGTCTCTAATGGGGTCCTAGTCCTAATAGTCTTCAAAATGCTGTTGATTCTGCTTGTCTGTGGACCACACTCTGAATAGCAAGGCTCTAACCTATAGTTAAAAGAAAAATTGCTGGAATTTAGTTCTATATTGCTAAATTCCTCTTCCATGTGGTATGCTGATTTATACCCCTGTATGCTGTGCATAACTATTGTCTTTACTTTGTACTCTTGCCAAAACTTTGTCAGATTATCAGTTAACATTTTTGCCAATCTTTGTCGTGAAATGTATTTTCACTGTTTCTTGGACATTGGCTTATATTTCTTTGAATTGCTTGTTCACATTGTTTGTTATTTCTTTTGGGTTGTCTTTTGGGGGGGGATTGGTTTAGGAAGTGTGTGTGTGTGTGTGTGTTTGTGTGTGTGTGTGTGTGAGATCTTTAATGTTTTAAGTGAAGTCACATAGTTCTTTTTTTTGTCTCCCATGTATTTCACTAGATATATGTTCAAGTACTTTATAGTACTTGTTGCTATCTTAAATGCTGTTTTAAAAAGCTTTCATATTAAGTCTTTGTTGCAGATATATTGTCTCCTGTGTTAGTATTGTTTCTAGCAACCTTCAGTAGTTTTTACTCTAATGTCTTGGATTTTTTAATGTGGAAAAACGTTCATTCACAAATAATATCAGTTTTCTCTCTGCATTTTCAGTCCTCTTACTGTGTTTCTTATTCATATTTTATTGTGCTGGCTATATGTCAGGGTCTGTGAAGGGTCTGAAATTTTATCCTACTTTCAAGGTAACTATAACAAGGTAGCCTGTTACTGTTTCATGGATGCTGGCAAAAGACGTGAGACTTCCGGGTCAGAGACAAAGAGCTTTATTTTTTATTTATTTATTTTTATTTATTTATTTTTGGTTGCATTGGGTCTTCGTTGCTGCGTGTGGGCTTTCTGTAGTTGTGGCGAGTGGGGCCTGCTCTTTGTTGTGGTGTGCGGGCTTCTTGCGGTGGCTTCTCTTGTGGAGTATAGGCTCTAGGTGCGTATAGTGCCACAACTTCAGTAGTTGTGGCACATGGGCTCAGTAGTTATAGCTCGCGGGCTCTAGAGTGCAGGCTCAGTAGTTGTGGCGCACAGGCTTAGTTGCTCCGCGGCATGTGGGGTCTTCCTGGACCAGGGCTCGAACCCGTGTCCCCTGCATTGTAGGCGTATTCTTTTTTTGTTTGTTTGTTTGTTTATTTATTTATTTATTTATTTATTTATTTTTTGGGCTGCATTGGGTCTTCGTTGCTGCGCGCGGGCCCTCTCCAGTTGAGGCGAGCGGGAGCTACCCCTCGCTGCGGTGCGCAGGCTTCTCGTTGCGGTGGCTTCTCTTGTGGAGCACGGGCTCCAGGCGCACGGGCTTCAGCAGTTGTAGCACGCGGGCTTAGCAGTTGTGGCTCGCGGGCTCTAGAGCGCAGGCCCAGCAGTTGTGGCGCACGGGCTCAGCCACTCCGCGGCATGTGGGACCCTCCCGGACCAGGGCCTGAACCCGTGTGCCCTGCATTGGCAGGCGGATTCCCAACCACTGCGCCACCAGGGAAGTCCTGTAGGCGTATTCTTAACCACTGCGCCACCAAGGAAGTCCCAGAGAGCTTTATTACTCTTAGCACAACAAGCAGCACAGCATGATTGTGGCACTGGTTCCTCATGTCCCTTAAAACCTCTGGGAGTTGACATGGAGGGGGCCCAGGTGGATGCTATTCTTGCACTGCGAGGGAAATCTACCGCATTTATAAGAAGCCTGCTCTTTGTGTCAGAGTAGGACGTTACCTGTTCCTCAGTGTTCTCTGCGAACATGACCCTGAGAAATGAGCCATACAAAGAGCTGTCAAAGCCTTGCATTCTTGGCATTCGATAAGAACATGCAGGGGTGCTCAGGGCCCATGATGGGTTGCCTGTCCCAACAGTCCACCCATCAGCCATACATGTTTTTGGCCAAACTTGAACTTTCACATGGTTGTACCACTCACTCAACTACTCTGATTAATCTGACAAACAGAGGCTAGAACCAAATCCATTTAATTTGTTTTACACAGCATTTAATGAAGGCTACTACCAGTGTCCCAAGCAGCACAGTGAGTGAAACCAGGATTTAGCCAATTGTGAATAACTTGGGGGGGGGGCCAGTAAATGATTTATTTCAGCCAACCAGTATATGGTCTAAGACCACTCTGTTATAGCCATTAAAATCCATTCAAGGGAGGGACTTCCCTGGCAGTTCAGTGGTTAAGGTAAGACTCCATGCTTCCACTGCAGGGGGTGCAGGTTCCATCCCCAGTCAGGGAACTGAGATCCCGCATGCTGTGCAGCGTGCACCCCCCCCACCCCCCAAATCCACTCAAGGGAAACTGACTTGAGGTTTGGTGTTATTACCTACAGTTATAGGGGCAATAAGATGGGCCAAAAAGCAACACTTATCCTCAATAGAAGACATTCTGTGGCTTATCCTCCCCTGCTCCTTTTACAAACATACCACCCAAAGGGGCACAGATCACTCCAATTTGTTGTTAAACTTGATTTGGATTACTATTACACTGGTTTGGTTAAGAGACAGGGACAGTGTCATCATTAGTTGCAACCTCAGTTGCCATACATGGCATAACCTAAGACCACTTAAGTGTTAAGAGAATCATATGAATTTTTATTAGTCAGAATGAAACAGGTTGTACAGGTAGGGAATATGTAATGTCCATTGAGTACTTTGAATATTGGCCCATGGCAAGGTTATCTTTTTGACAAAAAAGGTACTGTTTTTTTTTTTTTTCCTTTTCTTTTTAATTAATTAATTATTTATTTATTTTTGGCTGCGTTGGGTCTTCGTTGCTGTGCGCAGGCTTTCTCTAGTTGAGGCGAGCGGGGGCTACTTTTCGTTGCGGTGCTGAACTTCTCATTGTGGTGGCTTCTCGTTGCAGAGCACGGGCTCTAGGTGCTCAAGCTTCAGTAGTTATGACACATGGGGCTCAGTAGTTGTGGCTCACGGGCTCTAGAGTGCAGGCTCAGTAGTTGTGGCACATGGGCTTAGTTGCTCCATGGCAGGTGGGATCTTCCCAGACCAGGGCTCGAACCCTTGTCACCTGCATTGGCAGGTGGATTCTTAACCACTGCGCCACCAGGGAAGTCCCAAAAGAGGTACTGTTAATTGAACTGTTAGCGGTCTGGAACGCCAAATTCATAACATGGATTAAATTTAAGGGTGTTTTTTACACATTAATGTTCAGGAGCTGATGTTGACATCAGGTATAGCAGAATAGTTAAGGACTGTCCATGGCCACATTAATTTTTTTGATTTCAAAGCACATGGATGGGGATGACAAATCGACCAGTGGGTCAGAATCTTATCCCCAGCTGCTGTTGGATTCAGGCAGTAGTGCTGGTTCTAGGGGACAGGGAGAGCCTTAATTGTTCTGCTTCCTACCTGCGCCTTCTGGGGTCAAAGATGTTTCTTCTCCAAGTGCTAGGGTTTTTGCTCTCCCTCTACAGCCATGAAATCAGTATGTCCCGTTCCCATAGCTCCAACCTCACTTAAAACAAAACAAAACGGACACCCTTCTTGCACCCAGGTTTTTTTATCTAGAGGGACTGGACGTGACTGGAGAGGGGCATTTTAAAATGATTTTCAGAGACCCATTATAAAGGTGTCTCACCCTCACCTTGGTCCACATTGGACACTGTAGTGGGGACTTGGTGAGAAGTGTACACAAGCAAATGGTCATTGTCTGTATGTGTAGGACCATGCCAATTCAACAAGAGAATCCAGGTGGCCAAACCAGATTGTTTGAATTCCTTTTTGGTTGGCCATCAGCCTGAGGGGTGGCCTGGCCTGCAGTTGTTCTTAGGGGAAAGAAAGAAACATCATGTCAAGATAACCAGGGCAGAATCTTGAATTTTTAATGTAGGTCTGTATAATCTCATAACTCTCCACTTATTTCATCCTGATTATTACCCAGGAAGTGGCTAAGAGGACATGATCCTTTTTTGGCTATGCTGCATTCATTGACCAGACTGTCTTACTAAGATGTGAGAAGAGATGAGGGATGTGTTAAAATGCTTGTCAGTACTTGT
Source organism: Balaenoptera physalus (assembly GCF_965194825.1). Classification (NCBI taxonomy): domain Eukaryota; kingdom Metazoa; phylum Chordata; class Mammalia; order Artiodactyla; family Balaenopteridae; genus Balaenoptera; species Balaenoptera physalus. The sequence goes on along the minus strand of NC_138890.1, from coordinate 133,183,574 downwards.
GGATAGGGAATATGGAATGTTCATTGAGTACCTTGAATATTGGCTCATTTCAGGGATGACCTTTTTGACAAAAGATGTACTGTTAGTGGACTGTTAGTGGTCTGGAATATGCCAAAAACATTACATGAATTAATTTCAAGAGCCACAATAGTGTGACCAGAGTTAGCCCATCAGACTGCAGCAGTAACAGTGTAGCCTGAAAGTTTCAGTGGTAGTGAGACTCCGTTGAGAGCTCCATGAAGTAGTCAAAGGTTTGATGTAGTTCTCCTCGTGTGATATGGTCTTCTTCACAGTGAGACAAATGGACCAACTTTTGGCAGGAGTTACAAGTTGGCATGCAGTGGTGGCTTCTGCATCAGAAAGATAAAGTCCTTTATTTTGTAGTCAGTCTATGATAGTGGATGTGTTCCATGTCTGGTGTGATGATGGATCTAGGTGGTATGCCAAAGACTTGATCAGCATTGTAATTTCAGTCATTCTCAGTGCCATTCACTCTCATCAGACAACAAGCCTTACTGAATCAACATGAGTGACTCAGATTGCCTCAGCAACAGCTGCAATTTCCCACAGTGTGTGACCCTAAAGAGATGTTTTTAATCTGCTAGTCTGTAGTTTTTCAGGTGACAGACAAGATGACTAGGCCATTGGCAACAGACCAAGAGTTAGAAAAATATAAAGTGTCTTGTCCTTAAGAATATTATCTAAGGCGAGGGTCGCAGCTTTTATTTTATTCTGTTTAGCTGATTAGCACTTACCCATTTGGTTTTCCAGAGTTGTTGGGGCTGGATGGCTGCTGTGTGCACCATCATCTTTTAACTTAGTTGAAGCATCAGTGAACCAGGCTCAGGCATTTAAGGGAACTTTTCTGATTTGAGAGCCTTATCGAAATAGTGGCTTGTTACAGGTGACAGGCGGGGGAATAAAGTTTACTCCAAAGCGTAGTTGCCACTTCTAGGGCTAGGCCAGCTGTGCTGTTGAACACACGATTTCCATTTGGTCAAGAGCCCTCTTGGGCTCTTTATTGGTGTACCACTTTATTGGTGAGTCCTTAGTTTGAGTTGTTTGCTTTCAATAAGAGCTCAGCATTAGGGCAAGAGCCACTTTTTCTTCTTTTTTTTCTTTTGGCTGTGCAGCTTCTGGGATCTTAGTTCTCTGACCAGGGATTGAACATTGAACCTGGGCCACGGCAGTGAAAGCCCAGAATCCTAACCACTAGGCCACCAGGGAACTCCCCGCATTCCATTTTAAAAAGGAGTGTACTTGGTGCGTGTTTCAGGCAGATGGCACTGCCGTACTGGGAAATAGCCTCTCTGAATACTCCAGAGCCGTCAAGTCTTCAACCACATAATCTGATTTTCTTTTCTTTCCTTCTGGGAGCTGTGCTTTTTATTAGACCACTTGGAAGGGGATGGGAATCACCTGTCAACCTGTGACATTTCCTGAATGGGAGAATCTTGAGCATTTTCAGTACAAGCGTGTAACATTAGCACTAACTGTAAAACACAACAGTACATTGAGTTGGCCTAATAGCCCCACCTGCAAGATTGCTTTTAATTTCTCTCTCCTACTGCTGAGTTTTTTGCAAACTATCGGCCACGTTGGGGCACTGAGGTCCCTTTTCCCACTATGGGGACACAGACTAAGGAGTTTAGTACATGCATATCAGAGTTACAGTCTAAGCTTTCAGGAGATTACATGATTTCTTTAGCTTGGAATGTGGGAAAGTACAGGGTGGAGAGAAAGACTACCCCTTTGGGGATTGCATGGGTGGCTTGGAGGCTTTTGCTGTTTTGGCTTCTGAAGCCAAGATTGGTGTTGCCTTCTCTCTTGTGTGCCTCCTGGCCCCAGCAGACACTCAGGCTGGGGCCTTTCATGCCCCCATGTACCATACTGCCATGGCTTTGCCCCATACTGAAAACTTTCAGCCACTCTTGTGCTTAGTACTGTCTCCCCTCCATGGGAGTGTTTAGGATGGTATCTTGGGTACTTGTGTGCAACAGAACTAAAAGAGTTTGTCTCTTTCTTTCCTTAAGTTCTCGCACAGTTGACTTTCTTGTTAAAGCAGCTGAGTTTGATGTGGGGAAGGAAGGGATCAGGGAGTACGAAGAGCACAGAATACTTCCACTCTGCCTTTTCTTTGTTTCCAGTAGTAGCAGCAGTTCAGCCTTAACAAACTTACTTCTAACGTTTTCAGTCTTTCCAAAACTCTCTATATTCATTGCTGTTCCGCTTTGGAGACCTCTTGACTTCGGCAGCCACAGCCATATTGCCTTTCAGGTGGGACCCCATCTCATGACAGTACACCCCTTCCTTCTACTCAGAGTAGATTTGCAACAATCAGAGCACTGTATGGACACCTTGTTTCAGTCCTGCCCCTTGCCACTTGGTCGCTAAACAGTGAGGGACCCTTACTTCCACCCATCACTTGGGGGAGAGCAATTGCTGCCAGATTCTGGAGAGTCTTCTCCTATGCCCCAGTCTGGCCCAAGAGACCATACCCTTGTTTTTCTTTTTCCAGAAGGTTTTAACTCTGAGAGCGTGACATCCTCATCACCAAAACTGTTAGGGTCTGTGAAGGGCTTGGGTTTTTACCCTACTTAAAAGCCTAGCCTGTTACTGTTTCATGGATGCTGGCAGAAGACAGATAATCAAAGGCTTTACCTTTCATGCACAGAAGCAGCATGAGGATGAAGCCAGGGGCAGTAGGGGAACTTGCACCAGTTAAGTCCCACAGCAGCCATGTGGAGGGGCCCAGTTGGATGAAATGGGTATGTGCAGTGGGTTTGTATTGTAACTGAGGAACTCTACTCTTTGTCCTGGAGAGAATTGTAATATTAGTACAACCCAGAGGAATGGTCAGGGCATTAAAACAAAAAAGTTCTGGAGTTCTGATTGTGATTTTATCAGATTAATGGGTTAATATTGGGGAAAAACAGCAACCTTTATGAATCGTTGTGAGTTTTTATGTTTTTATACATTTCTAATTCTTTAAAATCATTTTTACACATTCTTCCTTTGATAAATTCTTCTTAAAACATTTGCTTTGGAGAAGAGGAGTTTGGAAATAAATCTACAGAACTTAAAATAGAACTAGCTTCATTTGCCATAATTTTCTGATGTTGAAGAAAACCTTGAGCTATTTAAATCAAATAGTGTGTGATACACAATATTACATTTTGTTATAAAAGAAGGGTACTGTATTTGCTTTGATTTCCTTACAGCGGTCTTTTACCTTTAAAGTTTTTGGATGAATATAGTTGTTGAGCTCAGAATGGTGCTCTTGTTTCTCTTAGGTAGAAAAAAATAGATGAACAATGGAACTCACAAGTTACCAGTTACCAAACACATTGAAAATAACTATAAAATGTTCTTCTTAACGATTTAAAATTCTTGGAAATAAATTAAGCCAGAGTATTACTGGTTTTTCAAGTTATAGTCAAGTTTTATATGTATGTTTACCTGTATGCTTATAATCTGTTTCAGTCGTCACTGAATTTTGAAAAGCATTCTGAAAACTTTTCATGGACAGAAAATCGTTATGATGTGAATCGTCGACGACACAACTCTTCAGATGGCTTTGATTCTGGAATTGGACGTCCTAATGGAGGTAAAATTTGCTAAGGAACAGTAGAGTTTAAGAATAATTTTCTTCGCATTCTTATAAGAATGTTTTGATTGTGATTAAATCTTTAAGCATAACCGTCTTCTTTGAATTTATAATACTTTACCATTATTAAATAAAGGTAACTTTGGAAGGAAAGAAAAAAATGGATGGCGTACACATGGAAGAAATGGTACTGAAAACATAAATCATCGAGGGGGATACCATGGTGGAAGTTCCCGTTCTCGTAGCAGTATTTTCCATTCTGGAAAAAGCCAAGGCCTACATGAAAACAGCATACCTGACAGTGAAACGGGGAGGAAAGAAGACAAGAGAGAACGCAAACAGTTTGAGGCTGAGGATTTTGTAAGTTTCTTATAATTTTAATACAAATGAGGTTTCTGTAAGTGCTATGTAAGCATCAAGTCTCTCTCAGATTTTATCAGTACAGCTCATTTTCTACAGAGATCACACTTGACAGGTTCAATTATTTATTTATTTATTTTTAAAATAGTTATTTATTTATTTGGCTGCACCGGGTCTAAGTTGCAGCACGTGGGATCTTTAGTTGCGGCGTGCAGGCTCTAGTTCCCTGACCAGGGATCGAACCCAGGCCCCCTGCATTGGGAGCTCGGAGTCCCAATCACTGGACCGCTGGGGAAGTCCCTCAATTTTTTTTTTTTTTAATTTTATTTATTTATTTTATTTATGGCTGTGTTGGGTCTTCGTTTCTGTGCGAGGGCTTTCTCTAGTTGTGGCAAGCAGGGGCCACTCTTCATCACTATCGCGGCCTCTCTTGTTGCGGAGCACAGGCTCCAGACGCGCAGGCGCAGTAATTGTGGCTCACGGGCCCAGTTGCTCCGTGGCATGTGGGATCTTCCCAGACCAGGGCTCGAACCCGTGTCCCCTGCATTGGCAGGCAGATTCTCAACCACTGTGCCACCAGGGAAGCCCCCTCTCAATTATTTTTAATCCTTACATTTTGTGAGGCTTTTTGTACATAACTCTTCCCTTCCCCAGTCTTCTTCCTCCTTCCCTCCTACTTATATTCCTGTATCTCACTGTGTGGTTTTTTAAAACTTTGGATAAATTTATGTCGTTTTATTCTTCATAGCAATTTAAACAATTTCCCTTTTCTAGAGAGTAAACATCTAATAAGATTAGCTTTAGAGTATACATTCAGTGCTCAGCTCAGTTTTCTTTTTAATACCCTGAGCATCACTTTTTGAAATATAAATTTGTACTTTGCTTTGAAAATGAGCATGTTTAACTAAACATGCATTCAGTGATGCAAACCTAACAGAAGAGTTGAGGAATGGTCTGGTTTTCCTCTTCCCTGCTCTTGACCTTATGCTAAGAAAGGATGATTTCTCATATTGATGCAAAGACATTCTATTAACATTTGCTTTTTTTAAAAATTCATACTTTTTCCTCACGTAGTTGGGGATGAGGAGAATATTTAAAGACCCTTCCTTTGTTTTCTACAACTTGGAGTGAGTGTAGATAGTAACCATTTTAATTGTTAGCAGAATAAGCAGAAAGTAAGATTTATGAATAATTAGTGTTTAGTAGTAAAGAGTTCATTATATTATGTCAGATTTTTCCATATAGTTTTGAGATTACCTTTATTTATTTTTTATTTTTAAAATATTTATTTATTTGGCTGTGCCGTGTCTTAGTTGCGGCACACGGGATCTTTAGTTGTGGCATGTGGGATCTAGTTCCCTGACCAGGGATCAAACCCTGGGCCCCTGCATTGGGAGCATGGAGTCTTAGCCACTGGACCACCAGGGAAGTCCCTGAGATTACTTTTAAAAGGATTTTTTTCTTAAATGTGGGCAGTTTAAACATTTATTGTATTCTTTTTATTCCAACTTTTTTTCAGCCATCTTTAAATCCTGAGTATGAGAGAGAACCAAATCAGAATAAATCTTTAGCTGCAGGTGTATGGGGTAAGTAATTCTTGATCTATCTTTGAGGGATATATGTTATTTTTAGGTTTCACATTTGTGTTGTTTAAAATAAATAGGCTAGAATTAAACTTTCTCTTTTAAATACCTGTTTTTGATGTGCTGAGCTACAAAAAAGGTAGCACTTACCTTTTAAAAACCAAGATATTGCAGATAGGAGAAGATCTTGATTTGGATAGTTGATTTACATGTTAGTACCATTAAGTACACTCAAATACGCATTTTGAAAAAAATGGTTGTAAGTTAATGTAATGAATTAAAGTCATTTTGAGAGCAGCCTGATAATCTAATGAAACAAAAAATTTAGTTTAACTTAATCTGTAGTTTTTCAGAGTTGAAAACTTAACTGGAAAGATAAGTACTTTTAATCAATCATAGTGTGATATAAAAAAATTAATTTTTTTTACTTATGAAAATGGTTACACATAGACAGTATTAAAAAATAATTGTATAAATTTTGCCTACGGAACTAGTTTGTTTGAAATTATTTGCCTTTTTGATTGTCAGATCTTAATGAGTTTTTCTGGTAATAACTCCCTTTTCTTTAAAACTGCTGAGAGTTTAATTTGATAGCATCTTACAGAAGATTAAACTGCACTCATATAGTACAACTTAGTTAGCTTTTTAGAGATTCAAGTGAAGTTTAAAATAATGGAAAAAACTTAAAATATGAAGATTTGATATCTGAAAAATAAATTTAATTATTTGATACCAAATTCAGAGGTGATGTATCCACTTTGGAACTTGTACACATGTTCATTTGTGTTTTCTGTTGAAAATCAACAGCTTACCAAAACAAAAGGATTGTGGCTTATGACAGCATACTAGTCCTAACAGTAAAGGCATTATTTTAAACTTTGCCACTTCCTGTGCTGTTCTTTATTGTATTTATGGGGTGATACGCTGGAGGAATTATTTTGTTTCTTTTGATCTCCCAATTTAAGGGCTTCTTGTGGGTGGGGGTGGGGGTGGTCAGACACTTTTGTTAGAACCATGTGAATGGCATTGTTTTTTCTGTATTGCAAATTAGTATTTCTGCCACTCTCCCCAGGCCTACACGCCCAGACACACACATACCCAACCAAAAAAATCTCCCAAGCTCCTCTCTTAGGTATGTTTCCTTATTATTCAGTTTTTCTGGGAACAGCTGATTGCATAAGAATATAGAACCACCTGGAAGGTGTTAAATAAAATCTAAGAAATTAGGAATAATTTGGATTTGATTAAAATGAAAGTAAATAAAAAATCAAGAATGTTAGTGAGCATTTGTCATATAAAACTACCTATAGATACTATTGGTACTGATCCTTGGTTAATATAATAATTTTAGAAATGATTTAAAGGCAAATACATCTTTGAAAATATTGAGAATAAAATGTATTAATATAAAGATTTTGGTTCTCCTGTTTCAGGGTTGGTCTAAGGATTTTGGGCACTAGTTGAAAAGATGTTTAAAAGGAAGATGTACTCTTTACTGTGTCTTAGGTAAACTAAAAAGTGTGTCTGCATTAGAAAAAAGAAAATGGTTAATTGTGGCTTGATTAATTGTTAAATTCCCAGTACTTCCCATAGGAATACAATGAAACTTTCATTGTATCACACTTCACTAGTCCTTTCTTACTTTACCCCCTGGGTTCCCAAATATTGTTTTCCCCATTGCAACATTTAAAATAGCTATGTTCCTGAGGAAGACATGAGAGAATTTTAGGAAGGACTTCAGTAGAACTTTTCTAGTGCTACTTCCTTCCAGGTAAGTCAAAATTTAATAACGGAAATGTAATATGTATTAAAAAGCAAACACCACCAGTTTGTCCCTGAAACTGTCCTTTTGTAGATCAAAAATTGCAAGAGTCTAAACATAATATCCCAAATAAAAAATACTTTGAGTGAAAGTAGTCAAGCTATTTAAACTATAGTTAAATATAAGTTTAATTCTACTTAGATCTTAATTAGCTTTATTGGAAACACCCTACAGTTTATATCTGTAACTTCTGTAGTGTTTTGATCTTAACCAGGATCACTGTTGCTTGATGCATAAGATTAATATTTACTAATTAATTTATCTCATATACCTAATGATTTAAAAGTAAACAAAAATTTAGGGCACTTCACTGTGCCTGTGAGAATTTTAAAATAATTTACCTGGGTGACTGATTTGGGTAGTGAGAAAGAGAGAGAGAAAATGATGTGTTTGTGTGTTTGTATGCAATTTGAGACATTATTGACTATCAAATTGATTTGTGTGTTTTTAGAAGTCCTGCTGTCTATTTGTGTTGGCGTAATATGTCAGGAACATATCACTAGCAGAGCCTAACGTTTTGTGCTTAAGATACTAAATAATGAAAAACTTCAGTCACTAGTAATTAACTTAAGCATAGTCTTGTTTCAGCTCAGCATATATATTTGTGTTTATTCCTTGAGAATTTGATGAATTTATTCCTGAGTTTTTCTCATATTTGATACAGTACTTAAGAGCATCAAGGCTCATCTTTAAGAACTTTATTCATTTTTTTAGCCTTCTAAATCAAAGCAAATTGGTGACCAGCTCTTTTTTTTTTTTTTTTGGCTGTGTTGGGTCTTCGTTGCTGCGCACTAGCTTTCTCTAGTTGCGTCAAGCGGGAGCAATTCTTCATTGTGGTGTGCGGGCTTCTCTAGGGGCTCATTACGGGCTCTAGGCGCACTGGCTCCAGTAGTTGTGGTGCACGGGCTCAGTAGTTGTGGCTCGTGGGGTCTAAAGCGCAGGCTCAGTAGTTGTAGTGCACGGGCTTAGTTGCTCCATGGCATGTGGGATCTTCCCTGACCAGGGATTGAACTCATGTCCCCTGCATTGGCAGGTGGATTCTTAACCGCTGTGCTACCAGGGAAATCCCTGGTGACCAGTTCTTAAAGGTGGCTTGTTTTCTAGAGAGAATTCTAATGGTATATTAACCACTAGCATACAGGTTGAGTGACATGATTGCACTAAATGCGTTTAGGTCATGAAACAAGTGAAGTTTTTAAAGTGACTTTGTAAAAGGATTAAGAGAAGGGAATAATCTTTATCAGATTTCTTTGTATAAAAGCATTCTGTTGGTAGATTGTTTATATATTGATATGACTACACTTTCCTTCAATGTCTTTCTTATATGAAAACAATTGCTAACATTATAACAAGAAGAAAAGGTAATGCAACACGTGTTCAAGGTTGAGAAGGAAAAATTAAAATAGTTTGATTAGACAACTTGACACAAGTAAGTTTTATTTGGTCAGAGTTACACGTAGCGTTCATTTAAGTTGTTTTTGTTCTAGAAATATATTTACTTAAGCCTACTCTTTTTTCATATGAGTAACATGGGGACCTTGTTAAAGGAAAGAATAGCATACTCCTGCTTTGACATAAATTATGTTAGTGAAACTCATTTGATTAAAACTCTCATACTACTGTAAAACAAAAGATTTGTACATTAAATAAAAAATTCAAAACCAGCAAAATTCAAACAACATCAATCCGTATAAAAATAATCTTAAAAATATTTTTCTGTTTTAAAATTAGTGTTCAACTGGATTTAATTGCTGTGGTACTGATTGTTTGCTTTTGATATTTGTATGTTTTTGTATCTTATGTGGTTAAGTTTCCTCTTCAAATTAGTGTGAAAACTTAATTAAAATACTGTTTATCCTTCCCTTGGCTGTATGCTTTTATTCACACATTAAAGTTGCCTCTTATGTCAAGATGAGCAAATTAAATTATTAACTGGCTGATTAAAAAGAAAAATATATTAACTGGCATCACTGTGATGGTGAGGGAAAGGGCGGACCCCTGACTTAGTAGTGTATACTTACAAGCCTCTTAATTTTGACCATTCAGTACAGGCTTGTTATTAGTATTTTTAGTTGGAGATAGTATACATTTTGAAGTATCTGACCTAGCAATACTTTAATTTCCATTTTCTCCAGTAGTATAATATAGTGGTTAAGTGCATTGGTTTTGGAATCAGATAGGTCTGGGCCCTAATGTTAGGTCTTTTACTTATTAATTATTTAGACTTTGGGAAGATTACTTAATGTCTGAGTGAATTTTCTTGTCTGTGAAATGAGGAGGATCACTATACTAACACTAATGGAAAAAGCACTGTTAATATTAAATTGTCTACTGTGTCATATTCTTGGTCATGTCACAGGTTTTTAATACATGTTAGCTAATTATGTTCAAATCCAATAAGTGAGGGAGATTCTGGTAGATTTATTTAATAAAAGGCAAAAAAGAATGTCCTAAGTGATAGATTGAAAAATAAAAGTAAAAACTGATTGAATCAGAATGTATATATGTATGTATAAGGCAACTATATGGAGAGTATAGTTAAAGACAGAAAAGAAGATGAGGAATTGAGATGTCAGCTCTGACTTACGTCTGGCCAGCTTACTTTGTATCAATATTATATGTGGCAGTATTTTAATTCTAATCTTTCTTCAGAGGCTTGAGCCTTTCCCCTCCACCATTGGCTTTGGATTTAAAGGAACAAAACTAATTGTAACATTCAAAGATACTGGGAGAGCGTGAAGTAACAAGATAATAAAAGGATATTTAAAGTCAGTTATTATCAGGTCACAGTTGTCTGTGAGGATAGAGGGAAACAATGATATGAAAATCCAAAACATTTGCCTTGAGGTATTTTGAAGGCAGTTTGAATAAGAGTAACTGTTTATATGAGCTTGATAATAAGCACATATGACTTAACAGAAGGAAGTCACCAAAGTCACTTACTTTCTAATTCTTGTTTATAAGTGTTAAAGTCTTTCATCAATATATAAATTTTCTCTTTAAAAAAGTGAACAATTTGGGTCTTTTTCCTGTAGTTTACCAGTTGATAAAGTAAATGGAGAAAGTGTAAGTGTCGTCATTGGATACTGTTTGAATCCAACAGATTCAACACTTTAACTCAGAAGGTTTGTGTGAGGAGAATTTGTAGAGATAATCTATGAATAGATGAGCCAGTTTATAAGTAATATAAATGAGGCAAATTTAAGTTACTAGTGCTGCCATCACCTTTTCCATTACTTATATGTGATTATTACCATCAAGAACTAACTTTCCCTCCCTCCCCTCCTTCCTCCCCTCCTCCCCCTCCCTCACCCCTCCCCATCCCTCCAATACTCCCCCTGCCCCCATTCGTTCTTTTTGGCTTGTTTGTTCATGTATTGATATTTAACACATTCTTATTAATTCAAGCTCTCAGATAGGGTGTCTCCCGATCAAAAGCAGGGTCTCTGGAGTCCAAGTCCTCGATTTTGGTCAGTCAGTCTCATGATACCAGCAGTTCAATAACCAGCAGCTGCTGGTCTTGGAGAGTCTCTCTGGAGAGGCTGCAGCTCATCCTGGGGGCACACACACTTGGGAACACTCTACAACGTGAACACCACTGCTGGTGGCCGCCATTCTGGCCCATTAGACTAAGAACACTTTTCTTGTTCTTAAACAGGCAGGTTTATGTAGTATGTTCAGCATAGTTATATAGGATATAGGTTAGTCTTTATTAAAGGTGTTTATTTCTTTTATAGTTTTTCTCATCTTCCATACTCTCTTGGATTTTAGGTTTAAATTTTAGGTTTAAAATTCTTGAAAAAGGACACCTTTAATTTGAAATACAATTGGAAGCCTAGTATAGTGGAGATTGTATATGACTTCTGGACATTTTTTCTAGTATTTGGTTTAAAGAAAACATTTCACTGCAACTCTGAGACAGGAACTGTTTTTCATTTTACAGATGAGAGATAAACTAGTGAGGTTGGAGCAAGTATTAAAATTCTGTAAATCTGGCACAAAAACACATGGTCTTAACCTCTGTACTGCTTGACTGTGAATACTTCTAAGCACATCAGCAAGCACTATGTCTGCTTCTCTTTCCTCCCAATCCCTATCATCATCTTTTAGGTACCTTTAGGTGTCTAGAAATCCTGTTTTAGGAAAGGTGAACTTTGTAGTCAGGAATTATATTGAGGCTTAAACAATGCCTGCTTGCTTATCTGTTCTCTTCTTCTGTCTTCTAGTTTTGATGAATGATGATTTACGTATAAAAATATTTTCTTTTTCTTCTTGTACCTTCAGCCTTCAATGTGGGATCATTTTACTTCTGCCTAAAGTATCAGTACGTTGTTTAGGATTTACTTTAGTAAAGATCTTTTCTTGGTGATTGATTTTTGTCTGAAAAGATTTCATTTCTGTCTTCTGCCTTATTATATGGCACTTCCAAGTCCCAGTTCTACAATCTAGGATTCTACAGGGCAGATTAGCCCCCTCCTCAGCTGTTGGGTTCCTTTGTGCACACACTCTAAGCTGAAGTTTTTTCCTTTACTTCACTCTCTAGAAATATGTGTTGAGGTCATCCATTGCTGATGAACCTTCTCCTGTTCTTTTTTTTTTTTTAAATAAATTTATTTATTCATTTTTGGTTGCGTTGGGTCTTCGTTGCTGTGCACGGGCTTTCTCTAGTTGCGGCGAGCGGGGGCTACTCTTCGTTGCGGTGCACGGGCTTCTCATTGTGGTGGCTTCTCGTTGCAGAGCAGGAGCTCTAGGCGTGTGGGCTTCAGTAGTTGCGGCACATGGGATTAGTTGCTCCGAGGCATGTGAGATCTTCCCGGAACAGGGATGAAACCCGTGTCCCCTGCATTGGCAGGTGGATTCTTAACCACTGCGCCACCAGGGAAGTCCCCTTCTCCTCTTTTTTACTGTTGTATTTGTTTTCCTCCCTTATAGTAATTTTAACATAAGGATCTAGAAGAGAAAGAAGATAAACTTGTGTGCTTAGTTCGTAATATTGGAATAGAAGTCTTCATCAGTCATGTTTGAACTTACTTAATTGTGCTGTACTGATAGAAACACCCCTTGCTTTAACACTTGAATTCCTCTGAGATCAGACCTTGCAAACTCTTACTACCTTTTGCATTTCCCAGCATCAGTCAGTCATTCTTCAGATTCCTGAGCTTCATTTAATTTAGATTTTGAGTACTAGACTGTTAAGATTTTCTCTTATATTTTAATTTAAAGAATTGCTAATTTCAAGAATTTTAGTTATGCTGTAACCATCTGTTTACCAGAAGTAATTGTAACTTAAATTGTTTAGCACTATTTCTAGTGTTCTTCATTGGCCTCTGTTTGAGATCATTATTCTTCATTTTCGTTTTGACTTCATTTTGTTAGTTTTTCAGAAAAACTATATATTGGTGATATAATTTGTGTCCTTATGTGCCTGAAAATATCTTTCTTAGCCTTAATATCTTGGGCCTTTGTAGGCAGCTGAGCAGTTGGAATGTTTGCCCTAGTAGATAAACTTTCAGTGTTTAACTTTCAGAAAGATGAATCTTTTCTCACTTTGCTTTAGGTTCTTGTTGTGTTTGTGGGGTTTTTTTGGCCGCACCACATGGCTTGCAGTATCTTAGTTCCCTGACCAGGGATTGAAGCTGGGCCCTGGCAGTGAAAGCACAGAGTCCTAACCACTGGACTGCCAAGGAATTGCCAGGTCCTTGTTCTTTAATCCTTTAGCATTACAGTAAATGACATACCATATCAGGTCTATAGTTTGAAGAGTTCGGTTTCAGATGGACTTCGAGAGTCCCTCCAAGTCCCTAGGAGTCCTTGTTTAGTTTAGTTTTTGAGATAATCCTGTAGGAAAGTTTGGTTTGTTTGACGCAGGGCATCATCATATACATCTGTGCTACTCACCGTCTCACAGAGTCGTATCTTAAGCTAATTTTAATTTAGTTTTTCTGCGATTTCTTTCTTTGAGTTAATTCTTTTCTTCTAAACTCTCCAACTGTGAAACTGATGCTTTCAGAGTTTTTCTAAGGGAAGAAAGACATACGTCACTGCCATAATTGTGAATATGCTCACTGTAACATCTGTTTGATTACACATTGACTGATTAAACTCTAGGAGTAATTTTTCATATTTTAGCAACTGTGGGTGTACTGAGAAAAGCTTTCAGTTAGCAACTATTATTTCTAGTACTATCTTCAGAAGCCAGGACTGAGTTGGATCCCCTATGACTTGCACAATGCCTTCAGTGTAGTTTGGATGGCCAGTAAATATTTGAATGAATTGGTATTATGAAAACAATTCCCCTCTTCATTAGTCATAACTTAAGTAGGAATTTAGAAATAGAGGGACTGTAGTTTCTTTCTAATTAGTAATAACTTTATGAGTGAGATAAAAAGAATGAAGGAATTAGGAAAATTCTCTTTTCAAAATGGAGAAGAGGAAAATATAATATATTTTATATTTTAAGTCTTAAGAGCCATTAGGATGAAATTTGTAATTTAAAAAAATTAATGAAAAGTATGCTAGAATGTAGTTAATTTTGGCTGGGTCATAGTTAACCATTCTAGGAACCTATCTAGTAGCTTAATTCGTCTTTGTTACTTGACATTGCTCAATTCTTGCTATCACTTGTTTGATTGTTTTAGCTTCATTTCTCAAGCAGGAATATAGTTCATACTTAGCTTAATTATTTTACTCAGGAAGCAGCTGTTGTTTTTAAATATAATCAAGTTTGGAATATACGATTTTTTTGGTGGTTTAATTTTATGCTAAAATTTAAACTGTGTAACTATTGCTCGTGCTTTATTTATGCAGAATATCCCCCGAATCCTAAATCTAGAACTCAAAGGATGCTGGTCATTAAGAAAGGTAATACAAAAGACTTACAGCTATCTGGATTCCCAGTAGTAGGAAATCTTCAGTCACAGCCAGTTAAGAATGGGACTGGTCCAAGTGTTTATAAAGGCTTAGTCCCTAAGCCTGCCGCTCCACCTACAAAAGTAAGTTCTAAGTTGTTAAACACGCAAGTTTTAAGTTGATATCAACTGAATTACTTTGACAGAAAAAATGTTAAAAATTTCACGTCGAAGTGTGGGGGTATTGGTGGACTGCTGATTTCTAAGTGGAAAGTGTTGTTGGCCCACTGTGTGTCATTGATTTTAATTGTCTTGTAAGTGGCTTGTGTGTTTGTCCATGTATGTTTTCTTATTTTAGTAGTCAGTAGTAAATGAAATCTATAAATAACTTGTTTTGCAAGATGTATCTGTGATATATTTGCTTAATAATAATGTATAAAATACTCTGTCCTTCGTGTTCAGTTTTAGGTTTTTGAAACTCGGTCACTTGTGTTTTCTTGGTATTAGGCAAAAGAAACCTAACTTAAGGTTTATAAAACTTTGAAAAAACATCAATGTAGTTAGATGTTTTAGCTGAATACCAGGTTTTGATTTTATTTGTAAAAAAAGATGGACGAGAACCATGTAGAAATGATTAAGGTATAATACAAAAATAATTGTTTTTATGAGCCACATTTAGTCATCTTTATGTGTTCAGTTTGTTTTCTCTCTCTTCTATGTACTCTGTTTTAGATACAAATTAACGTTTGTGTGTTTTTCTTTAGCCTACACAGTGGAAAAGCCAAACTAAAGAAAATAAAGTTGGGACTTCTTTCCCTCATGAGTCTACATATGGTGTCGGAAACTTTAATACTTTTAAATCAACTGCCAAGAATTTTAGTCCATCAACAACTTCAGTGAAAGAGGTATGGCACTTAAAATTACTCCTGAGGAGCGAAATGTGTCTTAATCATGGTAATTTAATTAACAGTGAACAAAAGGCATAGATGCATTAAATGAATGCATTAAAATGAGATATTTTAGTTCTTTCAGAAAACTTGATTCAGATACTTCCCTCTGTTTGCTAGCTTTTTTTGCAGTTTAAGTAGGGATAATTTTTAAAATTTCTAACAAAATTCCAAATATCCTAAAATGTAGAGAAAATCATAGAGTGAAACACCCATATACTTATCAACCAGAAAGAGTAATTTTTAAGAGAAGAATTGTGAAAATGGATATTTTGACTTTTGCCACAGAGTTATGCTATGCTGTCTGATTGAACCTTGACTAAAAATAAGGATTTTTATTATATAATTTTCTTTTGGGGATGATGGACACTAAGAGAGGGCAGAGAGGAGGAAGAAGAGGGAAAGGTGCATATTATTATTTTACTGACCTTGAAGTAGCTTATGTATTTCTTTCTCATTTGGCCAGCTTTCTGAAACTCCTAGATCAGGGACTTCCCTGACCAGTTCAGGGTCAAAAGACACTTGTGACTGAGATTGTGACTGTATTGTTATAACTGAGATTGGTCTGGGTACTATAGTGGAACATTATAACCCCTCATATGCTAGTTCTCAATCATAGAATTTTAGAGCTGTGATGGAAGGACCAGCATTCTCAGCTGGTTGGTTGTGGCTTACATTCATTATAGTCTGCAGACTTTATTGTCAACAGTTAAGCATTTTGGTTTATTCCCATGTGACAGAATTAATTAATTAATTCTTAATTAATTAATTAATACCTGTGACAATTATTCCCATGTGACAGAATTAATTAATTCTTAATTAATTAATTAATTAATTAATACCTGTGACAGAATTCTAACGTTCTCTTTTCTTTTGTACTCCACTGTCAAAATATCAAAAACAAAAAGGACTCCAGTACGTGTTCTGTTACTGTCCCCTCCTGCTCTTCCACAAAAATTTTCCCTCGTAAAACCCTATCTTGTGTACCTGTGTGTAAAGAATTATAATAGTTCGTACGGGAAGCTGTTACTAGAACCTTAGAACTCTGTGGAACACAATTTTAAAAACTGCTTTTTTTTTGAATTATAGAAATGTTTAAGCAATTTCAGGATTCATTTTATAAAATAGTATTTAAAGTCCTAATTTAGAATCATAGTTCTTGGTATTATCAGACCTTAATTGTTTCTGGGATAAAATTTTTATGTTTACTCATTCAGTGGGATAGATAAAAATGGCAGTCATAGTGGAAAACAGGTTTAAAATAGAATTTAAAATCAATTTTGTATTGGGAAGAAGGTGAAATAGAAAGTCATGGTAGTTGTGAACTTTATATTGATATTAGTTCTCTGTCTACATTTATCAACATTTTTGATTTCTTTTCTTAGTGTAATCGCTCAAATTCCTCTTCACCTGTTGACAAACTTAATCAGCAGCCTCGTCTAACCAAACTGACACGTATGCGCACTGATAAGAAGAGTGAATTTTTGAAAGCATTGAAAAGGGACAGAGTAGAAGAGGAACATGAAGATGAAAGCCATGCGGGCTCAGAAAAGGTAGTTGAACTTGCAGTGTAATTCTTGGTTTGACATTAGCATGTCATTGGAATAGGTGGGCCAATATTATTTATTTAGGACCTTTGAATATTTTCATATTTCTGAAAGCAAGGCTAGCTGTCTATTTGCATAAATAATGAATTCATTTCTAAAATAGATTTTTCTTACTCTGTAGTTCCTGTGCAAAAATGAAATTAAAAAAAATTCCTGTTGATGTTTGTGTTTTTGGTTTTCCCCATCTTGCCTACCTTTATTTATCCTTTTAGTTTTGTCTTTATTGAATAGATGTGAATACATAGAGTCAGAAAGCTGTTGGTACCCTTCACAACTTAGTTTTACATCTTATGAAACTGTCTCCTAAATGATTATATAAGCATTACAGTTGTTTTATCAATGAAAATCTAACCAGGATCTATTAAAGTTTTTTTTTAAAACAATTCTATTGTCTAACTCATTTTTTTTAACTCTTCAAAAATCAGGATGACGACTCATTTAATTTGCATAACAGCAACAGTACTCACCAAGAAAGGGATATAAACCGAAACTTTGATGAAAATGAAATTCCACAAGAGAATGGCAATGCCTCGGTAATTTCCCAACAGATCATTCGGTCTTCAACCTTCCCACAAACTGATGTTCTTTCTAGTTCACTGGAAGCAGAACACAGGTTAGTATTTTTACTTTTGTCTCTACCCAGAATTTTGATTTTATTATAGAAAATTGATTTATTTTTTAACAGCTTCATTGAGATATAATTTATATACTATAAATTTTTTACTCAATTCACTAATTTTTGGTGTATTTGAAGTTGTGTAATTGTCACCACAGTCTAATTTTAGAACATTTCTTTCACTCCAGAAAGAAACCCTGTGTTCATTTACAGTTACTCCTCATTGTTACTCATTGTCCTTAGGTAACCACCAGTCTGCTTTCAGTAATACTTTATCAAGGTTCATCCATGTTGTAGCATGTGTTTCTCTGAAAATTGAGTGATATTTCTTTTCCATGGCTTCAAATTTTATGTAATTTTTTTTTTTTTTTGGTTGCGGGATCTCAGTTCCCAAACCAGGGATCAAACCTGGGCCACGGTAGTGAAAGCCTGAATCCTAACCATTAGGCCACCAGGGAACTCCCTGTAAACTTTCTGATTCTTAAGTTACATACATATTTAAGTACTCATATTGCTTGAATTAACAACTTAGGCATCAGTGATACAGTTCTCAAGGATGACAATTTTTTTGTTAAAAAATATAAAATATGAAATAGGCACATATATTACTATTATTATCAAGTTTCAGTATGTCGTCAGGGTATTGAGGATAGCTTCAACATCAGAGGGGTAGTTGTTAACCTTGTCTAAGCACCATATGAATTAATAGAAATGAGTGCCAGAGAAATTCAAGGGAGTTTGGGGGTAGATAGCATATGGCTTGAGTACCAGTCAGCGTTTTAATTGGGACCTAAATTAAATCTTAAAGGGTGAGACAGTACGGGCAAGGGTGCTGGGTAGTCATTTTGGAATACAAAGGGGCATGAAAGGATATTTAGAGTTGAATACATACCTAGTTTGTTTTAGGGTTAGTGAATAGAATATCTTGACAGGAGTGTGGAGTCCTTAATGGAATTAGAGATAAATTGAAAAGGCAGGGCCTTAGAGATCTATTCAAGCTCTTTCAATGCTTCAGATGAAGAAATAGGGAAGTGAACAAATTAGCCTGTGTCTTATACCTGGTTTGTGGAGAGGAGGATTTGTGACCCAGGTCTTCCACTTCTAGTCCTGTGCTTTTTCTAGTGTAAGGAATTTGAATTTGTGGTCATGGTGTTAAGGTTAAGGAGTTTGTTCTTTAGGAAGTGGGAAGCCATTGAAAATATTTAGTGGAGGGTGGTAATTGTGAAAATGGTATCAGGGTGATTTGGTAATAATTTGAAAGAGAATGGGAAGAAATGCTAATGAAAAGGCAAAGTGCAGATCACTGTTGTGGTGTATTCCTAATTGTGGGGAATAGAGAAATACAGAGTATTTGTTTTGAAAGCTATTCTAGAAACAGTTAACAGTTACAGCCCTTGGAGGGAAGTGGAAAGAGGAGAGAATGGACAGTTAGGAATACTTGTTTTTCATAACATTTGAAATAATTTGTTCCATCTGCATTATTATTTAGTTATGATTCAGTTTTTAAAAGTGAAACAAGTAGAAGTAAGGATCTAGTGAAAGGTGTGAGATTGTTTTTACCAGCCTAGATCTGTAGACTCTGGACTGGGTGGCATTGAGAATGGAAGTGCCACTCCACAGGGAGGCCATCTAGGTTACAGTGAAGACAAAGCATTAAATGATTAAAAGAAATGTGAGAAATAGTAATTAACAGTGATGGTGACTGTGACATTTTAGTCCAGAGGCAGCAGAGTTTGGTGCAATGTATACTAACTTAGGAGGCAAAAAACCAGAATTCTCCTCCTTTCTTTGCTGTCAAGTAGGCAAATTGTTTTTACTTAAGTGATCCTGGTTCTTCATCTGTAAAATATGGGTATAGTGTTACATTTTATTTCCAGTCTCTGAGCACTGTTATTTTATGAGATTGTTTGAAAATGTGTAAGGGCTACAAAGTAGCCAATATGTGACAGGTTCAATTTGAAAGATGAGTTAGGTGTAAAAAGGAGTATGCTTGGGGCTTCCCTGGTGGCGCAGTGGTTGAGAATCTGCCTGCCAATGCAGGGGACACAGGTTCGAGCCCTGGTCTGGGATGATCCCACATGCCGCGGAGCAACTAGGCCCGTGAGCCGCAATTACTGAGCCTGCGCGTCTGGAGCCTGTGCTCGGCAACAAGAGAGGCCGCGATAATGAGAGGCCCGTGCACCGCGATGAAGAGTGGCCCCCACTTGCCGCAACTAGAGAAAGCCCTTGCCCAGAAACGAAGACCCAACACAGCCATACGTACATACATACATACATACACACACAAAAACCAACCAACCAATCAACCAAAGTTTAAAAAAAAAAAAGGAGTATGCTTAAGGGATGTTATTATGGAATCTTAAAAAAAAATGGTTCTGAAGAACCTAGGGGCAGGACAGGAATAAAGACGCAGACATAGAGGATGGATTTGAGGATACGGGGAGGGAGAAGGGTAAGCTGGGATGAAGTGAGAGAGTGGCACTGACATATATACACTACCAAATGTAAAATAGATAGCTAGTGGGAAGCAACCGCATAGCACAGGGAGACCAACTCTGTGCTTTGTGACCACCTAGAGGGGTGGGATAGGGAGGGTGGGAGGGAGACGCAAGAGGGAGGGGATTTGGTGATATATGTATACATACAGCTGATTCACTTTGTTATACAGCAGAAGCTAACACAACAATGTAAAGCAATTATACTCCAATAAAGATGTTTTAAAAAAAAAAACAGTATAATCAGACTAGTACAAGATATGTGGCCATATAAGAAACAGAAGCTTTAAAGGCTCTAAGTCAGATGCAGCAGTCATGGCTACAGTATTCTTGTTTGCCCAACTAGAGAAAGTGGTTGATTCCCTGTTAATCTTTTTTTTTTTCAGTTGAAGTATAGTTGATTTACAATGTGTTAGTTTTTGGTGTACAGCAAACTGATGCAGATTCTTTTTCATTACAGTTTATTACAGGATACTGAATATAGTTCCCTGTGCTATACAGTAGGACCTTGTTGTTTATGTATTCTTTTTTTTTTAATTAATTAATTTTTGCCTGCATTGGGTCTTTGTTGCTGCATGCGGGCTTTTCTCTAGTTGCGGCGAGTGGGGGCTACTCTTCATTGCAGTGCGTGGGCTTCTCATTGCGGTGGCTTCTCTTGTTGCGGAGCACGGGCTCTAGGCGCACGGTCTTCAGTAGTTGTGGCACGTGGGCTCAGTAGTTGTGGTGCACCGGCTTAGTTGCTCTGCGCCGTGTGGGATCTCCCCGGACCAGGGCTCGAACCCGTGTCCCCTGCAATTGGCAGGCGGATTCTTAACCACTGCGCCACCAGGGAAGTCCGTCTTCACAAAACTTTTAATATTTTGAGCAAAGAACTGTTCCAGGTACCTTTTACAGTCTTCCAGGGAGTTGAAATTTTTTCTGTTAAGAGAATTTTGTAAAGACCAAAATAAATGGAAATCTGAAGCTGCAGTGTCTGGTGAATACGGCTGATGAATCAGAACTTCCCAGCCAAGCTGTAACAGATTTTGCCTGGTCAGCAAAGAAACACGTGGTCTTACGTTATCCTGATGGAAGATTATGCATTTTCTGTTGACTAATTCTGGATGCTTTTCGTCGAGTGCTGCTTTCAGTTGGTCTAATTGGGTGCAGTACTTGTTGGAATTAATCGTTTGGTTTTTCGGAAGGAGCTCATAATAGAGGATGCCCTTCCAATCCCACCGTATACACAACATCACCTTCTTTGGATGAAGACTGGCGTTTGGTGTGGTTGGTGGTGGTTCATTTTGCTTGTCCGATCTCTTCCGTTACACATTGCTGTACAGTATCTACTTTTCATCGCCCGTCACAACTTGTTTTAAAAACGGAATGTTTTCGTTATGTTAGTTAAGTAGAGAATCGCATGTGGAAATATGGTCAAGAGGGTTTTTTTTCTTCCGTTTAACTTATGTGGAACCCAAACATCAAAGTGAGTAACATAACCATGCTGGTGCAAATGACTTCCAGCGCTTGATTTAGATATTTTGAGTATGTTGGCTATCTCCCGCATGGTATAACGTTGATTGTTCTCAATTAATGTCTCGATTTGATCGCTGTAGACTTCAACTCGTCTACCTCACCATGGAGCATCGTCCAGCGAGAAATCTCCAGCACGACACTTTGCAAACCTCTTTTGACACGTTCGATCAGTCACAGCACCTTCTCCATACACTGCACAAATCTTTTTGTGCTTTTCAGTTGCATTTTTATCTTCCTTGAAATAATACAGCATAATACGCCAAACATATTCTTTGTTCCATCTTCACTGTTAAAATGGCTACACAAAAATTCACCAATTTTGATAAGCTTTTTTTAAAATGCATGCTGAATATGACAGCTGTTACAATACAGTCTAACAAAATTGTTTCAAATGAAGTTAAAGACAACTAAGCGCTACTAGAGCCATCTTACAGAAAAAACCGAACGAACCTTTTGGCTAACCCAATAAAATGGATCATGTTTTCTTGCTCACAGTGTAAAAGGAGTTATCTTACTTGGGTTAAGTTCTAAATTAAATTTATTCTTTCCCCCCTTTCCAGATTGTTAAAGGAGATGGGCTGGCAAGAAGACAGTGAAAATGATGAAACATGTGCTCCCTTAACTGAGGATGAAATGAGAGAATTCCAGGTTATTAGTGAACAGGTAAGAAGAGCTGAATCATATAAATTCACTTTAAAAATTGCCCTTCCTTAATCAGAACAACATATAACTAAGCATTTTTGGGGGGTGGGGAGAAAGTTTTACAGTTTTATTTAGGAATTTGTTAAACATCACACTGTAGGTCAGATTTGCCTTTGTTTTAAATAGGTCTGCAATGCTGACTTCTTTAAATCCATGGATCTGCAGTGCTTAGGAATTAGTGTAAAGAATATGATTTGTCACTTTTCAGGTATTTAAAAAATGACTTGGGGATAAGAAGTAGAAAACAACAGTAGCTTTGCCAAATGTAGCTTCATTTTTTTATCCTTTTCTTGGCATAGGAATATTTTATATTCTAGAACATCTTTTTTTTAATGTCTTCATAGTTGCCGTTTTGAAAGAGTATTCCTTAGAAAATGTACAATAGAGTGTCAGGGAGTTGAGATTTTTCTTTTTCAAATCCATTATAGTTTTTTAAAATAGTTCTGGTCATGCAGAAGTGATTTTCTATATGGAGATATTATAATTTATATTATAATCTTCAAAACACTTCTTAAATGTTTTGAATGAAGTCTTTGAGGAAATTAGTTACGTTTACTTCATAATAAAATAGACTTCATCGTCCTAATTAAAAATTTGTGGCAAAATACGCATAACATAAAATTTACGATTTCAACCATTTTTAAGTGTACAGTTTTGTGGCATTAGGTACATTGACATTGTTATGCAGCCATTACCACCACTCACCTCCAGAGCTCTTTTCATTTTGTAAAACTGAAACTCTGTACCCATTAAACCATAACTTCATTCTCTGCTCCCCCAACCCTGGGAAACCACCACTCTACTTTCTGTCTCTGTGAATTTGTCTGGGTACCTCATGTAAGTGGAATCACGCAGTATTTGTCCTTTTGTGACTGGCTTATTTCACTTAGCAGAATGTCTTTGAGATTCATCCATGTTGAAGCACGGGTCAATCAGAATATCCTTTTTTTAAGACACAATAATCCATTATATGTGTATGTACCACATTTTGTTTATCCATTCATTCATTGATGGACACTTGGATTGCTTCCACCTTTGGCTGTTGTAAATAATGCTGCTGTGAACATGGGTGTATAGGTATCTGTATCTATCTATATCTTTCTATCTATAGATAGATACCTATACACCCATGTTCACAGCAGCATTTATATCTATAGATAGATAGATAGTGTATAGATAGCTGTAGACTCTATCGGTATCTGTAGAGTCCCTGTTTTTAATTCTTTCAGGTATTTACCCAGAAGTAGAATTGCTGCATCATATGGTTATCTATTATTAACTTTTTGAGAAGCTGACCTACTGTTTTTCTGTAGTAGCCACACCATTTTACATTCCCACCAGTGGTGCTCTCTTCCCTCTCATTTCTTGTATTTTTCTCCCAACACCATTTGTTGAAAAAGACTGTGCTTTCTGTATTGAATGGTCTTGGCACCCTTGTTAAAAATCATTTGTATATGCAAGGGTTTGTTTCTGGGCTTGCTATTCATTGGTCTTCAGTTCTGTTTTTGTGGGGGTTTTTTTCCCTATAAATTTATTTACTTATTTTTAATTTTGGCTGTGTTGGGTCTTCGTTGCTGTGCACGGGCTTTCTCTAGTTGTAGTGAGCAGGGCTGCTCTTCGTTGTGGTGCACGGGCTTCTCATTGCGATGGCTTCTCTTGTGGAGCAAGAGAAGGTTCTAGGTGTGCGGGCTTCAGTAGTTGCAGCACGTGGGCTCAGTAGTTGTGGCTCACTGGCTGTGGAGTGCAGGCTCAGTAGTTGTGGCGAATGGGTTTAGTTGCTCCATGGCATGTGGGATCTTCCCTGACCAGGACTCGAACCCGTGTCCCCTGCATTGGCAGGCGGATTCTCAACCACTGCGCCACCAGGGAAGTCCCTTCAGTTCTGTTTTTATGCCAGTGCCACATTGTTTGGATTGCTGCAGCTCTGTAATACGTTTTGTTTTTTTGTTTGTTTGTTTTTTTAAAAAGGATGGAGGAGGCTATGTTTAGTGTTGAGTTCAGCTAAATTCAGGACCCTGGGAAAGCCAGGACCTTTTTCTTTTCTTTTTTTTTTTTTTTTAAATAAATTTATTTATTTTTGCCTGCATTGGGTCTTTGTTGCTGTGCGTGGGCTTTCTCTAGTTGTGGCTAGAGGGGGCTACTCTTTGTTGGGGTGAGCTGGCTTCTCATTGCGGTGGCTTCTTTTGCTGTGGAGCACGGGCTCTAGGTGCGCTGGCTTCAGTAGTTGTGGTGCGTGGGTTCAGCAGTTGTGGCTTGCAGGCTCTAGAGCGCAGTCTCAGTAGTTGTGGCGCATGGACTTAGTTGCTCTGCGGTATGTGGGATCTTCCCAGACCAGGGCTCGAACGCGTGCCCCCTGCATTGGCAGGCGGATTCTTAACCACTGTGCCACCAGGGAAGTTCTGTAATATGTTTTGAAATCAGCAAGTATGAAACTTCCAACTTTGCTCTTCTTTTCAAAAGACTGTTTTGGCTATTCTGGAATCCCTTGAGCTTTTATAGGAGTTTTAGGATGGGTTTTTCTGTTTCTGCAAAAAATACCTGTGAGATTTTGATAGGGATTACATTGAATCTGTAGATTGTGGTAATATTTGCATCTTAACAATGCTAAGACTTCTAATCCGTGAGTATGGGATGTTTGTTAATGTTTTTTAAAATTTCTTCCAGCAGTGTTTTGTAGTTGTCAGTGTAGAAGTCTTTTGCCTCCTTTGTTAAGTTCATTCCTTATACTTAGGGATAAGTATTTTTTCTTTTATAAGTAGAATTGTTTTCTTTTTTTTTATTTTTTTTAATTTATTTTTGGCTGTGTTGGGCCCTCGTTTCTGTGCGAGGGCTTTCTCTAGTTGTGGCAAGTGGGGGCCGCTCTTCATCGCGGTGCGCGGGCCTCTCACTATCGCGGCCTCTCTTGTTGTGGAGCACAGGCTCCAGACGCGCAGGCTCAGTAGTTGTGGCTCACGGACCTAGTTGCTCCGCGGCATGTGGGATCTTCCCAGACCAGGGCTCGAACCCGTGTCCCCTGCATTGGCAGGCGGATTCTTAACCACTGCGCCACCAGGGAAGCCCTTGTTTTCTTTTTTTAAGAATTGTTTTCTTAATTTACTTTTTGGATTGTTCATTGTTATAGAAATGCAGCTGATTTTTATGTATTGGTTTTATGTCCTGCAACTTTGCTACGTGTGTTAGTTCTCACAGGTTTTTAAATAGAATTTTTAGGCTTTTTACATATAAGATCATGTTGTCTGTAAACAGATAATTTTACTTCTTTTCCACTTTCATATTTCTTCCTTCCCAGTTAATGTAAATTTTTTATTTGGAAGTTAGTGAACCATGTTATTTTTCACAAGCTGATTATGGGTAATACTTCTGAAGGATTTTTTTGTTATGTTTATTATATTGTCCAATTTACAAACAAAAAATTCACGTTAGGTGTACAGTTGGGTGAGTTTTGACAAATGTATATAGCTGTATGACTGTGATCCCCAAAAGTTCTTCATTGTCCCTCTTTGCATTTAGTTCTTTCACTCCCAGCTCCAGCCCCTGGCAGACACTGATTATTTGCTTTCTGTCCCTATAGTTTTGCCTTTCCACAATTTGTTTTTCCTGAATACCTTTTTTTTTTTACATTAATTTTTATTGGAGTATAGTTGATTTACAATGTTGTGTTAGTTTCTGCTGTACAGCAAAGTGAATCAGCTATACATACACATATATCCACTCTTTTTTAGATTCTTTTCCCATATAGGTCATTACAGAATATTGAGAAGAGTTCCCTGTGCTATACAGTAGGTCATTATTAGTTATCTATTTTATATATAGTAGTGTGTATATGTCAGTCCCAATCTCCCAAGTTACACAGTGTTTTACTAATTGAACCATATATTGTTATAGTCCTGGATCTGGTTGCTTTCATGCTTTTGAAACTCACCCATGTTTGGTGAGTAGTGGTCCATTGTGTGGGTGTGCCATTTTGTGTATCTCTTTGAAGGATTTGTTTTGAATCTGAAGAAAGGCATCAAGAAAAACAACTTAGTATCATTGCCATATGGTAGTAGTCAAGGAAAACATAATATTGCCTGACCAAGATAATTGGCTTTAAAACCCTGTTATGACTGGGGCAGGTAGATAAAACCCTATTGATAATAAAATAATTAACTGATATAAAAAATTTGTGCATACTGTGGGTTGGAGAGCAATGGCCTGTAAGTATAACGTCCATTTTTTAAAAAACTAAAGATAAAGACATGGGTATATTTATGTTAATGATGACATGTCATTTGACATTTAGATGCCTAAAAAACCATTAGGGCCTGATGCTGTTTATAAAAGTATTCATATTGTATCTGGTAACAGTTGAGAATCTGAGTTTAAACTCCTTCTCTTCAAATTCTGCAAACATTTATCAAGTGTTCACTATGCCCAAGATTTTAAAGTTTATAGAGATGCGCTCCTTCATAGTGCTGCAGTTCAATGAAGATAGGTAGACTCCCATATAAAGCAGAATGTGGTAGCAGTTTTCAAAATATTTAAGGTGAGGACAGGAGAGAGAGTGTCATGCAAATTCATGAAATGTTTCTTGAGGTCCTATTCTAGAGTGCTGGGAAAACAAAAATATTTTTGCCCACGTAGAATTTACATTAATTAATCTAGAGGTCAACACTAGTTGCAGTGATCTGGAAGAGCATAATTGAGTTGGGTTTGGATTGGCCTTTGTCAGGTAAGATGAGGGAATGACATTCCTGGTGTAGGGAGTGAACAAAGGCAAAAGTAAGAGTTCAGGGTATGCTGGGGTTCAGAGTGGCTGGAGCATGGGGTAGAAAGATTTTAATGAAAGATCTTGATATCAGTAATAAGTAGGGTGAGTCTAAGTCCTAGTTTGCCTTGGAGAGTCCCAGTTTATGCATGTTAATCCCACTGTATTTATTAATGGCACATGTTTACTCATTCTCAAAAGTGCCCTAGTTTGATAAATTAACGTGGCCTCCCTAATTGTGAGTAACGTCATGTGAACTCTTAATGTCCTCTAGGAAATTGTGCTAAGCGCATTTTTGTAGTATTTGTATGAAGTAGGTAATACCATTAGTCCTGCTGTGTAGATGACAAAACTTAATTAGGCTCATAGTGGTTGGGTAACTTTCTCTAGGTCCGTACAGTGTATCATTAGTGGAGTTGGAATTTGAGCCCAAGTCTGGCTAACTTCATAGCCTGTGCCTATAACTGTGATATAAGGTTGAAAAAACACATTGTGGTCATATTAAGGTTTTTGTTTGCCATGTCAGGAGTATAGATTGTGTTTTATTATAGGAAACCTTTTGAGGTATTTTTAGGTATGTGGAAGTACAGGTATAGTGTAAGGTGTATATTGGAAGTGTAATTGGGAAGACTAGGATCAGGATGGTTAGTTGGGGATATATTGTAATAATTAGGGAAGGGGTAAATGAGGGCCTGAAGTAGAGAAATGACAGTAAAACGTGGTCTTGATGAGACTGAGATCTGAAATAGAATCAGCAGGATTTTGAAATTTCAACCTATGAACTGATAATTATATCATTATTATAGACAGGAATGGAGAAGGAGGAGCTGGTTTTAGGAGACTGTGTGTGTGTGTGTGTGTATATATACACACACACACATATGTATGTATATGTGTAATTCTATGCATTTTACATATATACATGTATATGTAAAATAGACATGTGTGTGTGTATTTCCCCCAACCCCGGGGTGGGGGGAGGGTGCAGGCATTTAGAGAAATCAGAGATAAAGATCAGATTTGGTTTTTATCATAATTGTCCACAGTTGATTTTAAGCTGTGGAAAGATTAGGTGGCACTGGGTGATAAATCATGTGAAACAAGGATAGAACTTTGAGGGATTAGAAAGGTGTACCTTTAAAAGAGAGATGAGGCGTATTTGTAACCATCACAGTGGCTGAGAACGCCAGAGACTGAGAACACTGAGAACATGGCTTTTGTTTTCCTTAGTGAAGATGGTGGTGAGGTCATTTGTTCAAAGTAAAGGGAGGTAGCTAAATAGGGAGGGGAAAAGGAAAACTGAGAGCTAATAAGACTCTAGACTTGTTATTTCTAGTTATCAAGGTCTGTAGCAAAATTAGCTATGATCTAAGTTTCCCCTTGGGTTTGGATCTTATCCTAATCCTTATGACTTAAAAAAGCCCTCTAGACTATGACACCTATAGATAGTTCCAAATATTAACTTATTATATAACTGGATTTGGTCTTACAGAAATTTGTATTTCTCATTTTGATAAAAATTACCAGAGTCTCAAAGACATTTTTCTTACTTATACCATACTTACCATACTAACCCATCAGTTCTGATTTTCAGAAATAACTTATTATTTTTTTCAATATCTTAATCTCTGTGGTTAAGCAAAGGCCTCTGTTTGATTTTGTTACCTTGTACTTACCTTATTTGAATACTCCTTACTTACTGGAGTACTTTGTATTCTGGTTATTCTGCAGATTATGAATAAAGCAGATTGTGGGGTATGTTAATAGCCCAGTTAGGTCAGAATAATAAAAATAACAGCTGTAGCTTAATGGTTGCTGATTATATTGTAGGTAGCACCTGAAGATATTTATTACAGCTTTCATTAAGGAAATGAAAATTTGGGAAGGTTAATTCCTTAACAAGTGACAGACTTAGAATTCACACCTACCCTGTCTGGATCCAAAATCTTTTCACTAGACTAGTACTATACACCATATATATATTTTTTTAATAGTGGTTTAATAGTGGTGATAAATGCAGTTCTCCCAAAGGTAGTGATTTATTCATAGGAAATACTTTGTTATATTGGTTGGATCAATTACCTATATCTAACTAGTTTTTCAAAAATGGTATCATAATCTATGGAGTTTTATTACCTTTATTGCATTCATGGGTACATTTGATTATTAGAGCATTTTTAATTTGTAGTAACTCTTGGAGGATAGTTTATTTATTCACTTTATTTTTGTTGACATTTTAGTTACAGAAGAACGGTCTGAGGAAAAATGGTATTTTGAAAAATGGCCTGATCTGTGACTTCAAGTTTGGACCCTGGAAAAACAGCACTTTCAAACCCACTATTGAGAATGATGACACAGAGACAAGTAGCAGTGACACATCAGATGACGACGATGTGTGAAGGATTTCCTAACAGCTTTAGAAATTTTAGTGTGATACATCTCTCATACAGTTTGGGGTGAATTGTAAAAATGAAGAACTATAATTTATGTAGTAAAATACCCCATTAGAAGATGATTTTTTGGGGGAACTTCAATATGAAGAAAACCAAGAATGTTGTGTTGGGCTGTGTTGAACATTATTTCTTTGTTAAATGAATGTTGTAGAAATGAGGACTTTGGTTGATCCAACATTGACTTTCTTCATCACTGCAGCATTTCTCTGACTAGCAATGTGACGATGTAACAAATGAGATTTTCTCATTTAATAATAAAAAAATTGTGTAATGTTTTGCAAAGCTTCTGTCTTAAAATGTCCAGGTCTTAAGAAAAAAGGCAGCTTACACTGTTTTGCTTGCAGAGTCATATCTTTTTCGTACAGTGGAAATCCTCAAGTCCACTTTGTGCGGCTCCCCCCACCCTCACCCCTCCCCCCCTGCAAAAAAAGGACAATGTAGCATGTTGGCTAAAACTGGAGCAAAGTGCACTAAAACATTAATTTCCTGAACTCAACTATTGTACTAGTCACCTTTTAAAACATAAATTGCTCTTTAGCCATTTGTAGTTCAGTAAATGTTACAGGAAAGACTTGCCACATTTTCTTCCAAATTTTAAGAGGTGATTTTCAAGAGCTTTATTTGGGTATGTTATCAGACCAGAATTTTCAGAGTTGATGGAAAAGAGTCTTGTGGGAAAACTTATTTTGATAAATTATTACACATGCAGAAAAACTGATCACACTGACTGGATCTGTCCACAACATGAAAAATAAACTGGATTTTCAGAATATTGTCGTTCTCTGTAGTGTTAAAGGTATTGGTCTGTAAACATAATGTGGTTTATTCACTTATTAAAACAAAGTTAAACTTTATTAAAGATGGTGATTACCTTTTGAGTTTAGAGAAAGAAAGCTATGGGAAATAGCTTTTTTACTATCAACTGCTTAACAAGTTTATTAAATGAATGTTAACCACTTTATTTTTCATTTGCACATTAATTTTAGAATCATTTCTGTTTACTGCTCACTGGAAGAGTAATTTTGCTCTTTTTTTTTTTTGTATTTTTGATTTTTCTGATTTTGTTTATCCACATTTGCTTTAGCTTTCTCCATCCCACTCCCATGTTTAAATACATTCTGATTGTAAAGAGCATAATCTTAGAGCAAAAATGTTTTAGGTTTTATGTCTGATTGAGATAATCCTCAAGATTTTTAAATTGTGTTTTCTCAGAAGGCTTCAGTGTTTTTGCTGTTTCCATTTCAGTAATCCTACTCAAGTTCCCCAGCTTCCACCAGAAGCCAGATTTTTTTGGTTCACATTGAGACTGGTGATGTTGGGGAAATTTAAACAAAACACAATTTCAACCCCACAAAACTTATGGAGGGTGGCTTAGAGTGGTAACAAAGTATTAAATATATCTTAAAGTTATCATTTAAAATCAGCTTTTATTATATAATATGCCACAAGTCAGTCCAATCACTTAAAGTAAAATGTAGCATTAGCCACAAGAGAACCTGAAAGTATGCTTTCACAAAGCCTGTCAGTATCATATATTGAATGTTTTTGGGACTCTTAGATTTCACTATTTCGTTTATGGGTTAATAAAATCTATCAGATGCAAATTGTATTTGCTAACACAAGCTAGAAGGGATCTGAGAAATGTGGTTTACATTTGAAATCTAATGTGTTTTCTAAATAGCTTTCAGAAAAGATTCTGGAATTTTTAATTTTCTGGCATTTTCTGCTTTCTATTCAGATTTTTTTTTTTTTTGCCTTAACTCTTTATCAGCAGTTATTGTTTATTGTGCATTCACACACATTGTTATATTGAATGTGTTTAGTGTGGCAAGATACAACAGTGTGATTATGTGTTACATTATAGGCTTAACCAGTTTGGCTACTGAGTGGGTGGAGCCATACAAATGTATTTTGATAGAATGGTTAAAGCTTAGCATAATTTTAAGTTGCTGTTGAAATACAGGCAGCTGGTAGAGTTTGAACTGTATTGTTTGGAAGGGAGCCCACAAGTAGTATAGAAACTAGTTAAATTGTACATCTAGTGTGAAATTGCCAAACCCAGGACATGGAATCCTGAAAAAAAAAATGTACTACTTTTGATTGCTTCAAACTCAGTTTCTCTGCAGCACGTTCTTTTTTACAACCACTTTATTGTGGTATAAATTGGCATAAACTACATATTTAAAGCATATAATTTGATAACCTTTGACTTGTGAAACCATTGCTGCAGTTAAGGTAGTGAATACATGTCATGCTGAAAAGCTTTTTAGTGTTTCCTCCTTTGTGATCCTTCCTTTTTACTACTACTCTCCTGTCTTCCCAGCCTTTTTTTTTTTTTTTTTTATTGAAATGAGCAAAATTCTTATGGTAATGGGTTTAAAATAGCATTTCCAAAATTATATCTTGTTTTATATTAAGGGTTAGAATAACTTTTATTTCCATAAATATATTTTTATTAAAGTTGAAATGTAGAAGTGTTAATCTAAAAATAATCAGATCGATTTGATAATAATAGGTTTACCTTAATTACAGTTCAGTATGTTGAAGGGCTTGGTATCTAAACATTTTTAGTTCCTTTTGCTAGTGTTTATATGTAATGTTGTTAGAATATGATTATATAAACATTTTAAACTTATTTAGGAATAAGTTTAAATAAGAATAATGTCCTAAATAACTTATTGACCCCCCCCCCAAAACATAATTAACCTTAACCTGACATCACATTATACTGGGATGATCCATAATCTTTTACTCAAAAAGTTTGTAAAAGATGTTTTATTAAAATGTGCTTTTATTAGAATTCAGATACTTGGATTAGAAAAGGCACTTGTGAAATTTTTCTTCAAAGTGAGATTTTTATTTTGGCTTATAAATTTAGAGATATATTGCTAGGCTTTTAAATAGTAGAGTATCACCAATTGTGAGAGGTGGATATTGTGACTTTTTCTTTTGCACAGTCGTGTTTCTGGAGGTTATAATCCTTACTTCGCTGTTGAGGAATGAGTGAGCAGGGCATTTCAAGCAATAGTAAAATCCCTAAAACCTCCAAGTGCTGCAGTGAAGTTTCAATCCTACTTTGTTATTTAATGTTAATTTCCTTGCCTTAGGGCTGAATGCTAGAATTTAGAAAAATGATGGAGCTCCCAAGAGAGCTTTGATTATTTTAATATATAATTCTGGGTGCTATCTAACACATGGATCTGAAAAGTTAGTAGTTAAGGGCTTGAGAATATGTGTAATTCAGTCATCACCTACTTTAAAAGGTTTTGTAATTGAAGTTCTCTTGTGTACTTGTGAGGCATAACTTGTGCAGTTAATCATTTGCTGACATTTAACTTATCCTGTACGTTTCACTCTACCTTATCCATTTGTAATATTTGTTTTGTAGAAACCTAATCTGAAACAGTGATTGAAATTTGTAATGTGTCAAATCATTAGGTGTGTTAGGACATTACTGTAGCATGTTTAATGCAGCCATGTCCTAACTCTTGGTATACGTAAGACCCCATGTTGTAGTAGTTTCCAAATTTGCACATTGATGTCATTAGAGAGCTTTAAAAAATGGTGATTCTAATGTTTTGGTTTTTTTATAAATTTATTTATTTTTGGCCGTGTTGAGTCTTCGTTGCTGCTCGTGGGCTTTCTCTAGTTGTGGAGAGAGGGGGCTACTCTTCGTTGTGGTGTGTGGGCTTCTCATTGCTGTGACTTCTCGTTGCGGAGCACGGGCTCTTGGCGCGTGGGCTTCGGTAGTTGCAGCACGCAGGCTCAGTAGTTGTGGCTCATGGGTTCTAGAGCACAGGCTCAGTAGTTGTGGTGCATTGGCTTAGTTGCTCCACGGCATGTGGGATCTTCCCGGACCAGGGCTCGAACCCGTGTCTCCTGCATTGGCAGGTGGATTCTCAGCCACTGTGCCAGCAGGGAAGCCCGATTCTAATGTATTGACATGCAGTATGGTGGAAGTAGTTACACCTGGATTTGAATTCTGGTTTTGCCTTTTATGTGAGCTGTGATCTTAATCCAGATAGCTTCTTGAGATGTTTATTCCGTAGAGTTACTGTAAGGATGAAGAGAATCACTAACACTTGGTGTAAATCCTGAGTACATAGTAGGTGTTCCATAAATTTTAGCTGTTTAATCACTACTGTTAACACCATGTTATTTAACAGGAACTCCCAGTAGCATGTAGTACATATTTTAAAAAATTATGTTAGATTAAACAGGCAGAAACTGTTTTAAATGGTTGTGTATGGTGTGAAACATCTGGTTGAGTTCTCACAGTGAACTAAAACTGAACTGTTTCATCTCTGCTTCACTTGTTTGACATTATGCTCAGTTATGAACTAAGCTTGATAATTTGGTAAACCTCACCTTAAAGATTAAGTAAAATCAGTTTTCTGAAATGTAATCAAACTTTAGTGGTAAATCATATTCTTGTGAACTAATTACAAAGATGGGCTTCAGTGCTTTCAAACTTTTAAAAATAGATTTGCCTCCAACAATGACATCATTTCATGTGATTTGTGGAAATAACAATTCAAAGCTGGAGTTTGACTTGCTAACTCCATTTCTGTCAAGGTTTCTTCCTTTTTCTGGGATGCTAAAGATGAACAGATAATGGGCTGGAGATGGTGATGAGAGGAATATGACTTTTTAAAAGCTGCTTACCCTTCTTAAATGGACACTAGATCATGGAATAAGCTCATTAGGTCTGGGAGACATTGATGACTTGAGAAAATTAGATTTAGGTATCAACTTTTGTGTTAAGAGGTTTGTGATTCTGTAATGACGTTTTCTTTTTTTAAATTAATTTTTATTGGAGTATTGTTGATTAACAATGTGTTTCTGCTGTATAGCAAAGTGAATCAGTTATACGTATATCTACTGTTCTTTAGATTCTATTCCCATATAGGTTATTACAGAGTATTGAGTAGAGTTCCCTGTGCTATACATATACATCAGGTTTTTATTAGTTATCTATTTTATATATAGTGTGTATACGTCAATCCCAATCTCCCAGTTTATCCCTCCCAACACCCCCCCCCCCGCCCTTCCTCCTTGGTAACCATAAGTTTGTTTTCTACATCTGTGACTCATTTCTGTTTTGCAAATAGGTTTATTTGCACCATTTTTTAAGATTCCACATATAAGCAGTATCATATGATATTTGTCTTTGACTTAACTCAGTATGACAATCTCTAGGTCCATCCATGTTGCTGCAGATGGCATTATTTCATCCTTTTTTATGGCTGAGTAATAATTCCATTGTATATATATACCACATCTTTTTTTTTCTTTAAGATTTAATTTTTTATTTATTTTTGGCTGTGTTGGGTCTTCGTTGCTGCATGCGGGCTTTCTCTAGTTGCGGCGAGCGGGGGCTGCTTTTCATTGTGGTGCACGGGCTTCTCCATGCAGTGGCTTCTCGTTGTGGAGTACAGGCTCTAGGCTTGTGGGCTTCAGTAGTTGTGGCGCTTGGGCTCAGCAGTTGTGGCGCACGGGCTTAGTTGCTCTGCGGCATGTGGGATCTTCCCGCACCAGGTATGGAACCCGTGTTCCCTGCATTGGCAGGTGGATTCTTATCCACTGCGCCACCAGGGAAGTCCCTACCACATCTTTATCCATTCCTTTGTCGATAGACATTTAGGTTGCTACTATATCCTGGCTATTGTAAATAGTGCTGCAGTGAACATTGGGGTACATGTATCTTTTTGAATTATGTTTTTCTTTGGATATATGCCCAGGAGTGGGATTCCTGGATCATGTGGTAACTCTCGTTTTTTAAGGAACCTCCATACTGTCCTCCGTAGTGGTTGTACCGATTGACATTCCCACCAACAGTGTAGGAGGGTTCCCTTGTAATGACATTTTAGATATGAGAGTGCCTTTTCAGTAAGGAATTTGTTGTCAAATTCAGCCTTAATGCATCTTTAATGTGGTTTTCTTTAAAGACTGGAGAAATGGGCAAACTAGCAATTAACTGATGTTTTTCTTCGGTTAGTCTGGATACTGTAATAGTAGTAGTTGCTTTATAAGAAGTTAATTTGGTGAGGTGAAAAAGTATTTTATTTGGAGTTAGTATTTCCCCTCAAATTTGAACTTAATGTCCTGACAATGTTTAGCATTTATTATTTTGGTGAAGTGAGTTATAGAGTGAGTCATTTGGCAGAATGGATAAAACCTGGGTACTGAGCAGTAAGGCATATAGGGACCATCTTTATGCCCAAAGAGAGGCATAGAGGCTTCATGCCACCTATTAAGATGTCTGTAATTTCCTTCTGGGAGATTTTTTTAAAATTGCGTGTTGGCAGACTTTCTATAAAGGGCATATGGTAAATATTTAGGCCATATAATCTGTTGCAGCTAGTCAAATCTGCCATTATAGCATGAAAGCAACCATAGACAATATGTAAATGATTGGATGTGTTCTGTGTTCGAATAAAACTAGCTATCTAGGGACAGTAGTTTGCTGATCCCTCTTCTAAGTCTTAAGGACCAGACCTTTGGAAACTTAAGTAAAGTAAAAGTTGGGTTGTGGTATTTGATCTTTGCACCATTACCTGGATGATTTTTCAGTCTTGCGAAATACTTTTAAGAAAATATTTTTCCTGTTTTTGTAAAGATGATTGTAGTATTTATCCAGATAGAATACATTGAATCCTGAATCACACTGAAGGAAATGCAGATTTATCAATGCAATACAAATAGAGACTTCTACTAAGAAAGTGGGAAAACTTTAGTAAAACATGGAGAGTTTTAGAAGGACAAACTTTTTTATCCCCTAAAAGTGCAGTAATTTCTTTCTTGACTTCCGTTACTCTGCCAGCATTCTGTACTTTGTGTGTTTATAAACATAAAAAAATGTCTTTTTCATTCTTGATTTTGTCGACAGTAATATGAATCAGTTATTTTAAAGGAAGAGCCTTTAGGCAAAGCCTTTGGTAGAAATTAGAGCTTTTCTCTGAAGCGATGGGGGAGTTTGCGGTGAAGAGTATGTTATCCTCTTTGTTAGACATGAGTCGAGAATCAGAAGCATCTCTGTACCAGCAACAGGA
This sequence comes from Balaenoptera physalus, assembly GCF_965194825.1. Lineage (NCBI taxonomy): Eukaryota > Metazoa > Chordata > Mammalia > Artiodactyla > Balaenopteridae > Balaenoptera > Balaenoptera physalus. The sequence goes on along the minus strand of NC_138890.1, from coordinate 133,147,220 downwards.
AATAAATTGGAACAAGAGCTTTGAAACAAGTCAGGGTCCAAGGTTTGGTATTGGAAGTTACTATTACGAGGCATCAGGTTCCCATCAGATTTTTGGTGCCTGCATTTGAAGTCTGGTGGATGGATGCTTATAAGACTGCCCAGATAATAGCTCAGATAATCTCTGAGTAGTGCATATTCAGGCCAACAATTTGGCACAGAGGACAGTACCAAAATTATTCCTGAGGTTGGAGTGAGAGAAAGGTCTCATGTCTGTGATGGGGGAAAAAGGTAAAATCAGTGTATTGAATCTGAACCCGGAAACTAGAGATAGGAAACTTCCTCAGCTAGTAAAGCTGCGAAACGATGTAGTTAAGCCATTCCACAGGTACCACATGGGCTCTAAATCCATAGAAAAGAATAAGGAATAAGTTGCTGCAGCAAGGACTGAGAAACCCTACCATACCTCACTAGAGGCAGGGCTAAACAGAGTCTTAACTGGTTCCAGGTTCAGTTAACCTGCTCTGTCATCCAACCTAGATAATAAGGGGATCTGATCCAGAATGGAGAGTGAAAAACTGTGGAGGTACAAACTCTGTTAGTTTACATTTACATTTTTTTTTTAAAGGAAGCCCCACCTCCTAGAGTTCTTTTTTTAAAAATTAATTAATTAATTAATTAATTTTTATTTATGGCTGTGTTGGGTCTTCGTTTCTGTGTGAGGGCTCTCTCCAGTTGGGGCAAGCGGGGGCCACCGTTCATCGCGGTGCGCGGGCCTCTCACTATCGCGGCCTCTCTTGTTGCGGAGCGCAGGCTCAGTAATTGTGGCTCACGGACCCAGTTGCTCTATGGCATGTGGGGTCCTCCCAGACCAGGGCCCGAACCCGTGTCCCCCGCGTTGGCAGGCAGACCCTCAACCACTGCGCCACCAGGGAAGCCCCCAGTTTACATTTACATTTGATCAGTGACTTTTTTAGTAGTAAATATTTCTTATATCTGCAACCTCCCAAGTTAAAACAAATAGTAAAGTCAGTAAAATGAGGGCCTGCTAGGCCAGGCCCTGTGCTGAAAGTACAAAGAATATAAAGATAACCCCTGTGCTGAAATTGATCACAGCGCTGTAGGATAAACATATTGCAAATGACTTTTCAAGTATGTGCAGTGTGTAGGGTTACTTAAGGGCAGGGTAAGAGGGTTCAGGGGAGGCTTTCCAGAGGATGTCGTAGCTCAGTTTTAACGAATAATAAGGCACACAGAAGGCAGAAGGGAATTTTAGGCAAATTTTAGGCCTGTGTAGACTATCGAGTTCAGGAAACCTTATGGGGTTCAGTATAAGCTGGAGCTTTAAAAATCCTTTAACATCAAGGTTCATATGTATGATTTCTTACAGGTAGGAGGGAAAACTTGGAAATGCCTCATGCAGGTGTGAGTAGGTAAAGAGTCATCTAGGTTGAGGGGTACATGTTAGCAATAGAAGAGGAAACTATAACTGGCACGTTGGGGGTTAGGTTGAACAAGGATCTGGCCTGTACAAGAGAAGTTCCCCAAGGCAGTCCATCAATAATACCTTGTTAGGTAATGACCCCACAAAAATGAGGTTCTAATAAGTAATTTTTCTCTTTTAATAAATAACCTTTTTTTCTCTTGTCCAAAGTAACTCGTACTAAAAAGCAAGTAATTGAATAATTATTTGGCAATTACCATAAACAAAATGTAGTGTTAGTGAATGAGGAGGCTCAGCATATAAAGACGTGGCCCTTCCTCAAGAGACATGACCTTTTTACCTAAATATCTGTATTTATATCTATACATAACTAAGTCCAGGGTACATAAGTCTTAGATTCTTTGTATAGATACCTAGGTACATTCTTAGTACCTGAAAATTTGTTTAAAAAAAAATCTTTGAATAGGTGCTTTAGGTATTTCCAAAAATAACATTAAATTTACATTTAAAGCATGTTCAAATTCTTCATATGTTGTATGTACTTTTCCGTGGTTTGTTTCACAATTGAGAGGAAGGAAACATTTCACAACTTGCTATGCAGTGTCCTCTAAGGCCAAGAAGTGCTGCTATCAAAGATTATTTAAAATAAGTCTTTTTAAAATTTTATTTATTTTTGGCTGCGTTGGGTCTTTGTTGCTGCGTGTGGGTTTTCTCTAGTCGTGGCGAGCGGGGGCTGCTCTTCATTGCAGTGCGCAGGCTTCTCATCGTGGTGGCTTCTCTTGTTGCGGAGCACGGGCTCTAGGCTAGCGGGCTTCAGTAGGTGTGGCACATGGGCTCTGGAGCACAGGCTCAGTAGTTGTGGCGCATGGGCTTAGTTGCTCCGTGGCATGTGGGATCTCCCCAGACCAGGGAATTTTTCTAAAAAATGTGTCACATGAATAAACATTTTTATGTTTACCAAGTAGTTTTAAATATATTCTTCACTGATCCTTGCACCAATGACTGGAGTGTAGTTGAAAGGATTAGTACTTTTTATTTTTACAAGCTGAAATCCTAGGAGGTTAGTAATTTGCCCAAAGTCACCCTGCTAGCATGTGGGTACAGTGGAAATTATGAATGGGGTCTTCTAATTTCCTAATTTAGTGTGCTTTCCACTATGTCAGGCTACCTTAAGGGCCAAGCGAAGAATGTTGGAGGAAAGATGGAGATTTCAGCTCACTGAATGAAAAATCTTGCAATTAGAGTTCTTACAAAGTGGTTTGCTTGAGGTGGGGTGAGCAGTGGCAGTAGTCAAGCAGGAGCTGGGTGACCAATTTTGATATTATAAAGGACTTTTTGTATTTGGGAAAATCTTGACCTAGATAACTGAAATGGCCCTTTTGACTTAGATTGTATGCTCTTACATAGATGAAATTTGTTAACTCATGCTTTTTAAAGTGTCATTTTTCATTGTGACTTATTACAAGGTCATAAATAACTTCAACTGCTTCTCCCTTAGATATTCTGTATAATTTATTTGCCTCATACTTTCTTATTTATTTATTTTTGGCTGCGTTGGGTCTTCGTTGCTGCACGTGGGCTTTCGCTAGTTGCGGCGAACGGGGGCTACTTTTCGTTGTGGTGCGTGGGCTTCTCATTGCGGTGGCTTCTCTTGTTGCAGAGCACAGGCTCTAGGGTGCGCAGGCTTCAGTAGTTGTGGCACACGGGCTCAGTAGTTGTGGCTTGCGGGCTCTAGAGCACAGGCTCAGTAGTTCTGGCACATGGGCTTAGTTGCTCTGCAGCATGTGGGATCTTCCCGGCCCAGGGCTTGAACCTGTGTCCCCTGCATTGGGAGGCAGATTCTTAACCACTGTGCCACCAGGGAAGTCCCTACCCAGTTTCTTTGGAGTAAATTCCTCCCTTCAGTGAGATAGAAAACACTTGGGTGTCGGTTTCAGCTCTTTCAACATCTTTTCTTTTTTTTGAATAGATCTTTATTGGAGTATAATTGCTTCACAATACTGTGTTAGTTTCTGTTGTACAACAAAGTGAATCAGCCTTATGCATGCATATATCCGCATATCCCCTCCCTCTTGAGCCTCCCTGGCACAACTGTGCACTGAAAAAAACCAGTCTTTCAATCTCCCTATTTTAAGCCATCTATTCTTAAACATAAGAAACATAACATATAGTTAGTTAATTTTCATATAAAAATATTGTTATGAAATAATATTTTAGGTAAAAAAATCTAAAAGTTTCAGGAATTTAAAAATATTGAATTTTATATTCAATATTAATATAAAAATATCAAGGTATACTTAGTAGTGTTGTTTCCATAGAGGTACAAGAAAAACTTGTGGGCTTCAAAACCATGATTTATTGGATAATGAGTTTGCAGAGATCACAGTAAGTATAACTGAAGATAGTTAGCAAGAGCCCAGTAGGAGAATAGAGAACAAACTTAGTTAATCTCAGAAAATGCATGAATTCATACCCTAAACCAACTACACCTTAGAGATTTCTAAAAAAAAAAAAAAAAAAAAAAAAAATTACAATATGCGAACACACATTCCATTAGTTAGCAGAGCAATAACATTATCACATGTCACTTAGCTTCTGGGAAACTCCACTGTACATGCACCAGGAAATGAAAATTACAAAAGCAAAAACATCTTAGTATTATAATGAAAGTAGTTCTGCCCTCCCCAAACCCCGAAAGGGACTCAGATGAGTCTCAGGAGTCTGGACCCTACTTAGAGAACCACTGTCAAGGATAGATTAGATATGCTTATACCTAATGCCAATAATTAATTCAAAAAATTACATTCTCCGTTGTAGTGCTAAGGCCACTCCCACCAGACCTTGAGCTCGCTCACCAAGGCCAGTGATCATGTTTTGTTTATCTTTGTATCGTTATTACGGCTCCTTGTCCATAAAATATATTAACAGTAAATTCAATAAATGTTCATTGAAAAAATTTGAGAACTTTTTATTTCATCAGAAAACGTGAAAATGTTTTAAAAATCTTTGGTGCCCTCAAGTGGCATAATACTACAAAGCAGCTTAGGAAAAATACTGCATGCATTATTTTTTAATCTTGAGCCCAATTTGTGTTTGGGTTGCTGCTTCTCTGTATTAATAAGACTTTTCTTCCACTCCAAATTATCTTGCTAATGTCAAACAAATTCTTTGCATGTATTCCATTCCTACGTGCCATTTCATGTTGATACAGGTTGAAATGATAATATTCATTACTGAATAGTTTCTCACTAGCATACTTCTAACCAAAAGAGCGAGGGTGACCACATTCACAGGGAACTCTTACGTAGATGGAAAATGTGGGTACTCTTCCCAGTTATTATTAAGAAATTTGGCAATTCTGATGACATACCTTAGATGTATTGAGTTCCTTTTGCTACCCAAATTATTTTATTTTTTATTTATGGCTGTGTTGGGTCTTCGTTTCTGTGCGAGGGCTTTCTCTAGCTGTGGCAAGTGGGGGCCACTCTTCATCGCGGTGCGCGGGCCTCTCACTATCGCGGCATCTCCTGTTGCGGAGCACAGGCTCCAGACACGCAGGCTCAGTAGTTGTGGCTCACGGGCCCAGCCGCTCCGCGGCATGCGGGATCCTCCCAGACCAGGGCCCGAACCCGTGTCCCCTGCATTGGCAGGCAGACTCTCAACCACTGTGCCACCAGGGAAGCCCCTACCCAAACTATTAAAAAAACTTTCAGGTCACTCAATCACGCTGATGGTCAGTGTAGTGGAAAGAAGCAAGAGTAATACACTTGCTTTAGGGCTGTTCACTTCAGGTTGAATGCAGTATGATGAAGCTGGAGATTTTTTTCTTTTTTTTTTTTTTTTTGGTGGAGGTTCACCAAAGTGTTGAAAGTTTGGAAGAACTAAAATTCTTTATCTAGATAGGGAAAAGTCTAGGGTAGAAGCATCCACAAAGTATATTTACAATATGACTACCTTCTACTATTTAAACATTTTGTTTCATTTTTTGTTCAACAAATATTTATGGAGAATGGAGTACATATCAGCCATTGTCCTAGGCTCTGGGAACACAGATATTGAAAAGGGAGTCTCATCCTTCATGAAGCTCTTCATAAAGGCATGTCAGAAAATTCTCTGCAGAGGTAAAATTCTGATCCTTTTTTGAGGAATAATTAGGTGTTAGCTGGATGGTGGAGGAAAGGGTGTTTCAACAGAGGGGTTAGTGTGTGGACAGTATCGGAGGACTGTGTGTGGAGGAATATCTAAAGGCTAAAGTGGCAGGCAGAGATCTTGACAATCCAACTAAATGTCTGGCATGTTTTCCTGGAGGCAATGAACTGCTAAAGGGTTTTAAGCAGAGGAGTCATATGAACAGATACATATATTTCAGAAAGATCACTTTGGCCACAGTGTAAAGAAAAGATGGGAAGGGGGTAAACTGAAGAATAGGGAGTGAGTTTGGGCTGTTACAATAATACTGGCAAAGAATGGAAAAGAAGTGAGCTCAGGCAATTCAATTCAATGGGAATGAAATTGAAGTGTTAAGGAGTGAGTGTCAGTAGGATTTGGTAGGTAAGGGAGTGAAGAAGTCAGAGATACCTGCCTTGTGTTTGGCTCAGATGGTTGTGTCAGCCATTAAGATAAGAAATACAGAAGGAACATTGTACCTTGGGAATAAGAATTCAGCCTTGGATGCTGGATTTGAGATGTTCAAATGGCAATGTCTAGTCATACAGATTTGGAAGGCAGAAGAGGGGCACTGGAGAGAGACCAGCCAGCAAAATCTGGAGGGAGTTTGACTCTGGAGAAATGAATGGCACTGTCTGAGTTTCCTGTTTTCATGGCTTCTGTCTTGAGTCAGGCCCTAGTTAGGAACAGCTAAAACCCCAATAGAAAACCTGTAGTTTTTCTGGCTGAATAACCACAGGACAGAAAGTTAGGGGGGAATTCCAGAAGGAAAAGACCCACAGAAGAGGAGCTCCAAATTCTATCTATGAAGTCTGTTTAAATCTTTGGACAGACTGAGGTTTGAGCCTTGGTGTGTGACCTGGGGCAAGGAACTTCAGCTCATAGAACCTTAGCTTATTCATTTTTTAAATGCAAAAAAACTAATATTTTGCCAGGTGGTTGTGAGGATTAAAAAAGCCCAAGTACATGTGAAGCGTTTCGCAGTGCTTGCCATATAGTAGACTCTCAATAAATGACTGAACTATTAATCAGGATTCTGCTGGTGGCAAGTGACAGAAACTGAACTCTAGCTTGCTCAAGCAGAAGGGCAAGGAAGAACAGGGGGTGGAGTCAGGAACTCGGTGTTACCAGGGCTTATGAGTGTTCCCTCTCTCTCTTTCTCTCCCTGTCTCCTCTCCTTCTCCCTCTCTTCAGTACACACCTTGCCTATCTCCTGAGGTTTACCCTTATTCTCCCTTCTGTTGATAGCTTCAGCCTTTGGGTGTGGGTATGGGTGTGGAGAAGCCCGGTGCACAGTGGTCCAGGCTTACACCCTCTGTGGAAGGCAGAAGAATAACTCCCAAAGATGCTCACGTCCTGAGACCAGGAACCTGTGAATTTGTTACCTTACATAGCAACAGGGAATTAAGACTGCGGATGAAATTACAATTGTTAATCAACTGACCTTAAAATAGCGAGACTATCTTGGATTATCCAGGTTGGCCCAATGGAGTCACAGAGGTCCTTAAAGGTGGAAGAGGGAGGCAGGAGAGTAAGTCAGGGCGCTGTGAATACTGAAGGTCAGAGTGATGGGATGTGAGAAGGACTTGACCGTCATTACTGACTTTGAAGATGGAGGAAGGGCTCACAAGCCAAGAACGGCAGACAGCCTTCAGAAGCTGGAAAAGTCAAGGAAGCAGACTCTCCCCTAGAACCTCCAGAAAGAATACAGCCCCGCTACTGATTTTAGCCCAGTGAGACCCATGTCGGACTTCTGATCTACACAATTGTAAGGTAATAAATTTGTGTTGTTTAAGCCTCTAAGTGTGTGATAATTTGCCTGTACAAAACTAATATACCATCCCAGCTTAGTTGGGGTGATTCAGGTTTTGTGGAATCTAAATCTTATGCAGTTTGGGGGACTTCCTTTAAGAAAAATTAAAAATTACACAAGAGACTATTTAGAATGAGAACAAATCACAACAAATTATAAATTTTAAAAAGATGACAAGTGCTACAAACTCACAAAATCCAGAAAAATAGCATTTTAAAATTAGTTCACAAAATGACTATACTACCCAAAGCAATCTACAGATTCAATGCAATCCCTATCAAACTACCACTGGCATTTTTCATAGAACTAGAACAAAAAATTTCACAATTTGTATGGAAACACAAAAGACCCCGAATAACCAAAGCAATCTTGAGAAAGAAAAACGGAGCTGGAGGAATCAGGCTCCTGGACTTCAGACTATACTACAAAGCTACAGTGATCAAGACAGTATGGTACTGGCACAAAAACAGAAATATAGATCAATGGAACAGGATAGAAAGCCCAGAGATAAACCCACGGACATATGGTCACCTAATCTTTGACAAAGGAGGCAAGAATATACAATGGAGAAGAGACAGCCTCTTCAATAAGCGGTGCTGGGAAAACTGGACAACTACATGTAAAAGAATGCAATTAGAACACTCCCTAACACCATACACAAAAATAAACTCAAAATGGATTAGAGACCTAAATGTAAAGCCAGACACTACAGAACTCTTAGAGGAAAACATAGGCAGAACACTCTATGAAATAAATCATAGCAAGATCCTTTTTGACCCACCTCCTAGAGAAATGGAAATAAAAACAAAAATAGACAAATGGGCCCTAATGAAACTTAAAAGCTTTTGCACAGCAAAGGAAACCATAAACAAGACGAAGTGACAGCCCTCAGAATGGGAGAAAATATTTGCAAATGAAGCAACTGACAAAGGATTAATCTCCAAAATTTACAAGCAGTTCATGCAGCTCAATATCAAAAAAACAAACAACCCAATCCAAAAATGGGTGGAAGACCTAAACAGACATTTCTCCAAAGAAGATATACAGATTGTGCCAACAAACACATGAAAGAATGCTCAACATCATTAATCATTAGAGAAATGCAAATCAAAACTACAATGCGATATCATCTCACACTGGTCAGAATGGCCATCATCAAAAAATCTACAAACAATAAATGCTGGAGAGGGTGTGGAGAAAAGGGAACCCTCATACACTGTTGGTGGGAATGTAAATTGATACAGCCACAATGGAGAACAGTATGGAGGTTCCTTAAAAAACTAAAAATAGAACTACCATACAACCCAGCAATCCCACTACTGGGCATATACCCTGAGAAAACCATAATTCAAAAAGAGTCATGTACCACAATGTTCATTGCAGCTCTATTTACAATAGCCAGGACATGGAAGCAACCTAAGTGTCCATCGACAGATGAATGGCTAAAGAAGATGTGGCACATATATACAATGGAATATTACTCAGCCATAAAAAGGAACGAAATTGAGTTATTTGTAGTGAGGTGGATGGACCTAGAGTCTGTCATACAGAGTGAAGTAAGTTAGAAAGAGAAAAACAAATACCGTATGCTAACACATATATATGGAATCTAAAAAAAAAAAAAAAAATGGTCATGAAGAACCTAGGGGCAAGACGGGAATAAAGATGCAGACCTACTAGAAAATGGACTTGAGGACATGGGGAGGGGGAAGGGTAAGCTGGGACAAAGTGAGAGAGTGGTAGTGTATATATGGACATATATACACTACCAAATGTAAAATAGATAGCTAGTGGGAAGCAGTCGCATAGCACAGGGAGATCAGCTCGGTGCTTTGTGACCAGCTAGAAGGGTGGGATAGGGAGGGTAGGAGGGAGGGAGACGCAAGAGGGAAGAGATATGGGGATATATGTGTATGTATAACTGATTCACTTCGTTATAAAGCAGAAACTAACACACCATTGTAAAGCAATTATACTCCAATAAAAACGTTAAAAAATAAAATAAAATAAAATAAAATAAAATAAAATTAGTTCACAGACATACCTCTATAATACTTTTTTCCAGTACAGTTTTTGGCTGCATTTTCTCTGATCTCTTTTTCATATGACACCATTTTCTTATTTTTTAAAGTGGAATAGAAAGAGAATCTACTCTTCCCCCTAATGTCATTAACTGAAATTTATCTTTCATTATTGATAGTTTAGAAAAGTTTCTTTTAGTTTCATAACTTACACATTTTTAGAATTGTTAATTGGAGAAAACCTCTCAAATGTGTTTCACACATTTCACACAGAGAACTGTTAGGTTTTAGGCATTTCTATTTTTCTTGTTCAGTGGCTAATCTTTTTTTTTTTTTTTTGGTGCACTGCTTGGTATGCGGAATCTTAGTTCCCTGACCAGGGATTGACCCTGTGCCCTCTGCAGTGGAAGTATGGAGTCTTAACCACTGGACCGCCAGGGAAGTCCCAGTGAATAATCTTAATCTTTAAAAGGGTGACACTTATAAACCAGGTTGTTGTCATTTTTCTTGTCATAATGACATGTAAATTATATATTTTCTTTAAGTCAGTATTTCATTTAAAATCAGCAAGAAATTAACAAGGATCTGTGTCGACAGGACTGAGCTGGGAGAGGAGCATGTGCAGAGGGGTAGCCCAGCAGAGGAAGGCCAGGTGCAGGGGACATGAAGCGAGTGAACAGGCAGGGCAGGAAGGCAAGAAGACTAGAAGGGTATGCTGGAGCAGGGGAGGGAGGTGGACGATGGCGTCAAATGCTGGCAAGTGGCTGAAGAGAGAAGACTACGTTTTGAGTTAAAGTGTCAAAGGCCGGAGGTGATTGCTAACCACATGAAGAACATTATGGGAAATGGTAAGGTAATTAACACTAGAGTTGGGAAAGCTTTGCTTTGAACCCTAACTCTGCCCACCCCCAGCATATCTCATGTCAGACACCGCCTCTTCCTCTGGACAGCACGTATGATCGACACAACCGGATCAGACCCCTAAAACCGCCAGCCTCCCTCTCCTTCAGGCCAGGTGGTGTTCTGTTTTCCACTGGTTCCATCATTTGGCTGCTCCATTGGCCTGGAGGGCGTGAAAGCACACACAGAAGCTCTTACTAAACTCTCGCAGCAAGTCTTAAATTGTAGCTATCAAAGCCTGTTTTTACTGAACCCTGAAATGCCTCTAATGAGAAAAGCTGTCCTTCAAAACAGAATGGCCTTGGACACTATGATGGCCTCACAAGGAGACACCTGTGCCATTATCCACATGAAGTGTTATGTGTTCATACCTGATGGGTCTGCTAATGTATCGTCTTTATTCAATCACATGAGGACACAAGTGATTGCCCTGGTTGATCTGACCCCCAGCCCTGTGGACTAAGTGATCAGTGCTTCAGATCATGGAGCTCTTGGTGGAAAAAATTACTTATTTCAAAATCGTTATCTTGATCTGTGTTGTCTCTTGCTTGTGCCTCTATTGCTGCTGTGGGATCTGCCTCCAGTGTAGCCCGAGAGCTGCCGGCCCAGCTGCCTGACAGCTGCCTCCATGCTGATGGACCCCCTGCTGAAGGATCGATTGCTACGGAAGAGGGTGGGTGTAAGGTTGTAAGAGCCTGTCTGAGGGGTGGAGTGTTGGAGGAGGTCATGGAGAGGACGTGACTGCGGGTTGACCCTTGCGCTGGACCCGGGCAACTGGCGGCCCCTCCCTTCTCCCCTGTCCTTGGAATATGCATCCCGCTTGCCTTCCTCGCACTAGGAGCTGCCCCAAGGACGCAGCCTTGAGAGTACGACGGGTGGCTGAGACCATCCGGATGGTCCGTATACGTGACTGAACCCCATTAAAGCCTTTATATACATTTTAAGGTTCTGGTGGCCTGTGCGGAGGTCTGCTCCATCTTGTGGCGCCCAAGACAAGCCTGGTATGTAAGTTCCCTGCTTATTAAACCTGCCACCTGCCCATCTGGAATGAGGGGCCTGCCTCTTGCTTCCGTCTCTCCTTACCCTCAGTGTATGGGGCCAGTTTTCAAAGCAACACCCTTCTTCTTTGCTTTCTCCAAGGAAGACACCTACTTCCCAAGGCCTGGGCTTTTGGTCTCCTTTTCCCTCCCTTCTTTTCCCTCCGCTGTGCCTACAAACCTTTTAGTGCTTTTTTATCCTAAAACAAACTCTTCCTTGAACCTGTCTTTCTCTTCTTCCTTTTGCTCTTTGTATGTTAGCAACACGAGGAATCTTTCACGATTGAGTCTCAGATGCTTTAAGAGATTCTTCCGTTCTGCAACTGCTAAGCCCAAGACTTCGAAATTACTCACTGCACTCTGACAAAATAGATATTTTTCACACTCACAGCCTAATCCCGCATGCCTGGAGTCATGCTGTTCCTCCTTGCTCCATTGCTTCAGTGCCTAATCTGGTGAAATACCTCTGACCTCCGCTAGGGTTAGGTGGCTCTCAAAGCATTTGGGGAATTACAATAAAAATTGTTAAAAGTTAAGAGCTACATCTATTAATTGCTTACTATGTATTAGGCACTGTGCCAAGCATTCTCTGCTTATTGTTTTGTTTAAATGCACCTTTGTTTAAATGCACAAATCCCATATGTGCTGTGCTCTGTTTGTTTATGTATCTGTTTCCCCAGAGACAGAAAGCTCCTAGAGGTCAGGGCCTGGATGCTCTTCATCTTTATACTCCCAGCACCTAGCCCCGTGCCTGCACGTAACAGGCACTACTGCATTAGGGAGTGTTTGGTTTGATGTGAAGTCTAACCCTCCTGGTAGACTGGTTTAATCCTTCTTCTTTTTTCTATTTTGTTATATTCATTAATTTGTTTTATAATTTAGGTTCCACATATAAGTGATAACATACAGTATTTGTCTTTCTCTGACTTATTTTACTTAGCATAATACCCTCCATGTCCATCCATGCTGTTGCAAAGAGCAAAATTCCGTTCTTTTTTCTGGCTGAGTAGTATTCCATTGTATATACATACCACAGCTTCTTTATTCATTCATCTTTTGATGGACATTTAGGTTGCTTTCATACCTTTAACCATGCTTCTCATGGAGGCATTATTCCCCAGCCTGACCCAGAATAAGGCAACTCTCTAGTTCAAAGGTTGGCAAATGTTTTCTCTGAAGGTCCAGAGAAATGTAAATGTTTTTGGCTTTGTGGGCAGCTACTCAACTCTACTTTTGTAGTGGGAAAGCAGCCATAGACAATATGTAAACAAGTGAGTGTGGATATTTTCCAGTAAAACTTTATTTACAAAACCAAGTGGCTACCCCTGCTCTAGACAACTAGGCTTATATCTGCAACCAACAGAACATGCATTTTCTTTCCAAGGGTCAGAGCAAAAGGCCAGAGGTACTTACTATTCCTCCTGGTATTTGTCCCCAAGTGGCTTGCATATTCCCAAAGATTTCTGGAAAACACTGTAATTTTAGAATATGTTTTTTAAAAATATTAATAATAGGCTCTTTAAAAAAATTATTTATTTTATTTATTTTTTATTTTTGGCTGCATTGGGTCTTTGTTGCTGCATGTGGGCTTTCTCTAGTTGCGGCGAGCGGGGGCTACTCTTCATTGCGGTGCGCAGGCTTCTCATTGTGGTGGCTTCTTTTGTTGCAGAGCACAGGCTCTAGGCATGTGGGCTTCAGTAGTTGTGGCATGCAGGCTCAGTAGTTGTGGCACACGGGCTCTAGAGCACAGGCTCAGTAGTTGTGGTGCACGGGCATAGTTGCTCTGTGGCATGTGGGATATTCCCGGACCAGGGATCAAACCGGTGTCCCCTGCATTGGCAGGTGGGACTCTCAACCACTGCACCACCAGGGAAGTCCCTTAGAATATGTTTATATCTTACAACCTATGAAGGCCATAGGTCTTTTTTTTCCATGTCAAACTTAAATTCATTCTGCTTTTAACTGAAACGTGATGCTCCTTATTGTACTTAAGGAAAGGAACCCACTAGCCTGGGATCTTGGCTAATGCTTTATCAGGTAATTATTAATCTTGTGCCTTTAGTTAGCTCTATGGTTTTGTATAGTTTTCTAGTATATCAGTTCCCTTAAAAATATAACTTAAAATTATCTTCAGAAAGAACCATAATGAGAAAAGTATATGACCGGGAATTTGGTGAATTAGGCAGAATTTGTTTTAGGCTACTAATGATGAAAAACAGACTGAAATTGTCTTCAGACTCAGATTGATCAAGCATGTAAACAGCATTGAGGAGGGAGCTGTTTCTATCCATCTCTTAGCTCTGTCCATCTCTGTGTTATTCTGTTCTCAGGCTGGCTTTCCCCTCATGGTAGTCCTGGGAAATGCCAAACTTCTATGCTTTCAGGTAAAGTCCAGTGAAAAATAGAAATTCTGTTTAGCAAACAGTTCCAATACAAATTTTGGGTCTGACTTTCATAGGCCAATATTGTTGACCTGCCGATCCATGAGTCACATAGGCCCGGGGCATGGCATATGCTGACTACCCAAGCCTGGGTCATATGCCCTTGGCTGATTTTTCTGTATTCCCCATCCAAACTATGGAGTAGGAAGCTGGTGCTTTCCCCATACTAGTTTCTTTTGCTGCTGTAACAAATTAGCGTAAACGAAGTGGCTTAAAACAACACCAATATATTATCTTACAGTTCTGGAGGTCAGAATTATGAAATGGGTTTCACTGAGCTAAAATCAGGGTATCAGCAGGGCTGCATTCCTTCCAGAGGTTCTAGGGGAGAATCCATTTCTTGCCTTTTCCAGCTTCTAGAGGCCACATGCATTCCTTGGCTCATGGCCCTCTTCTGTCTTCAAAGCCAGCAATCGTATCACTCCAGCCCAGATAAATCCAGGATCATCTCCCCATCTCAAAATCCTTAACTTAATCACACCAGAAAAGTCCCTTTGCCATGTGAGGTAACACATTTACGGTTTTGGGGATTAGAACATGAATATCTTTGGTGGCAACGGGGTGGGTAATATTCTGCCCACCACCCTCTGCCAGATCAGGGAGCTGTTACTAGGTGAAGGCGGAGTGAATGCCAGGCAAGTGACTTGGGATCTAGTTTCCAGTTCATTTATTTAGGTGCTGTGTGATTTGGGTAAATAATTTAATGGCTTTAGGTCTTAGCTTCTGCACTTGTAAAGCAAGGAGGTTGTAGTAGATGATCTTGCTTAGATGCTCTTCCAAATCTTGTATTTGGTAGCAGATTGATAACATCTAAACTGGTGAGCATGTGTGGGGGAAATGGGAACCCTCGTGTATTGCTGGTGGGTGTGTGAGTGCCAGGGTGCAGAGATAAATAGTTCTGGTTCTTTCTTTTTCTATTTCATATGAGTTTATATTTCTATATATACATCTGTATTTTTGCTGCCATATTATATTTAAATGATACATGTGTATATGTCATATACTTAAGCGATACGGTAGCAAGAAATCACTAGAAAAAACTGAAATGTTCATAAATAAGGGAATTTTGAATAAATTATGATGCATTCATACTATGGATTATAGTGAAACTATTAAGAAAGAATGAAATATATCTATATATTACCTGAAAAGGTGTCTTTGAAATATTACTAAGTGAAAAAAGAAAATTGTAGAATATTATGTATAGTCTGATCCTATTTTAGAAAATTAAAAAAAGAAAACATTGTATGTGCATGTATATTTGTATATCTTTGCATGAAAATAGAGAAAGTTATGGAAGGACTCTTAAGGTTGATTACTTCTGGGGAGGTGGGATTGGATGAGGATGGAGAGATGATTATCTTTACATTACTTTTTAATTACTCAAGTAATTAATGAATCCATATTTTGTAAGTTGCCCCTTTTGAATACCACTCCTGGCCCTCCTCCCTTCCCATTCCCTTGTTATGTGTTTCGTATGTGGCCTTCCTGATATTTTCTGTGTATTTACATGGTTATATATGTACAGGGAGAGAATTTATAGTATTAAAAATACATGATACCATGCTGTGTGGATCTTTCTACAATACACTTTGTAATTCAACAGTGTTTAAAAAAAAATCCATGTTAGTACATGTAAACTATCTTATTCTTCTAAATTGCTGAATAAGATGCCATAGCATAAGTAATCAACCATCTGTTTAGCTATTCCCCTGCTGATGGGCAGTTAGATTGTTCCCATTTTTTAGCTATTACAGTGTCACAGTGGCCACTCTTGTGGCCTTGTACATGTGTTCCTGTTTCTATAGGAGAGTCACCAAATAGTGAAATTGATGGATCCATAGGGTATAAAATTTTAAAAAAAGTTTTAAAATAGATCTGGAATTTCCTTTAAAAGAATCTTGCCAATTAAAAAAATATTGTCTAACTTTTAAAGCAAGCATGTATTACTTAGGTATTCAAAAATAAAGAGGTAAAGGTATTCTGTAAAGGTATTCTTTAACTGTCTATGTCCTACAGATATGTGGGTGAGACTAGGTAGATTTTCACCTGTCTGGGCTCTCTCCAGGGAGCCATCCCACCTGAGGCAGGAGGTGGAGAAAGTTGCCTCAAAAAGCAAAGACTAACAAGTCTTCAGACAGCTTGTTTCTGTCCACTTGGCATCTGGAACTTACCTGACAAGTTTGAAAAATTCATAAGTTTACAATTTGCTGTTCTCTTTACTGTTCTAGCACAAGAGGAAAGCATCTCTGAGTATCAGAAAATAAGATTTTATTCGAGTATGTGAAAATATTGGCTGAGGGGAAAAAAGGTTTTTGGAATTCACAGAAAAGTATGAAACTTTTCCTTCTATGACATCACCAGTGAATGTGGAACATACTCAGAAAGCTTAATGGGATTTTTAATGGAAATGAAACCACTCAGTTAATGAATTTGTTAGCTTACCTGAGGTTCTTAGCTAAGACTTTAATACTCTTTTACAAGTGTATCTCTTACCAGCAGAGGGGCCCAAAGAGCTTTCCATGATTTAGAAACACCCTGGCTATAGGAAGAGAGGCTCAGAATCACCTTTGCCTGCCTAAAGGTGCAGAATATACAGTGTTTAAACTTGGTGTTCAAGAAACAATGCCATAGTTTTCATTTTAAAAAATTAATTTTAATTTACATGTAGAATAACATGTACACTGTTTAAAATATAATACCAAAAATTAATATAAAAACCTTTTTGTATATAATAAAAACACAAAATGATATAAAATATCCCTACCCTTTCAACCCCTTCATTCTCTCCAGTCCTACTCTCCAGAGGCCATCATTTTCAACTCTTATTTCTTTTGCCTTGGGGAAAAATATGTATCTTTTTAATAATACAGTAACAAAGTACAGATTTAAAAAGTACAGATCCCCTCCAAAAAAAAAAAAGTACAAATCCCTTCGCTAGTGGCAACCACTGTAATTAGTTCATTGAATATCCTGCCAGAGAGATTCCATGTGATGAGTCTTTTAACAAATATAATAATTCCAGAAAGGCAATACATTCACATAGTTCAAAATTCAAAAGCTTCCAATAGGAATTCAAAGAAAAGTCTCCTTCCTATCTGTGTCTCTCAGAGTCCACATACTAAGTCCTATGTCTCCACTTATCAGCCTGAGAATTTAGCTACTGGCTTGATAACATGTCAGATGAAAGTTTGCTCTTGTACTCCCCATCCTACTCCCTTCCCCCACCTCCTGATATAAACATAATAATCACATTGTTTTGATAGACAGTATTCTTACTGCTGAGCTAAATACTGGAGTAATTTTTTTCCTTTTTTATAAAATATTTGGTTTTCCTGGAGTTCATTGCTTCACTTTTTCATTGGCTTGGCTTTTTTTTATGCCCTTGTCACTGATTTTTCCATGCATATCATCAGATTTGTCAAATGCCAATGACATTTTCCAAATTACCAAATGTACTGCATATCTTTTTCTACTCTCTGTCTTCTTGCTCTAAACGGAACTGCCTGTGCTCTGAGCCTGTACAGAGCTCTCACCCTCCAACTTGCCTTCGCCCCCTACCCTGTGGAATCTCCTCGTGTCTGGGTCCCATGTGTTAACTTAAGTATCAAGGAGTCCACCAGACAGAGGGGGCTCTAATGCCTTGCAGCCTACGTGAACAAACCAAAACCTAAGCCTGTAAATGCCTCAAGGTTAAGAAATTGAAACCTAAGGACAACTCCTCACAAACAGCGGACCAGGCTTTCAGCTATAGCCAGTCAATAATCTTGCTTTGCTTCTGCACCTTCTCCGTGTCAGTCTCCTCCTGGCTCCTGTTGGCAGAGTGCTCCTAACCACTTCTGGTTTGGCGCTGCTCAATTTGAATAGGTTTTTGCTCAAATCAACACTTAAAATTGTTAATAGGCCTCAGTTTCTCTTCTACCACACGTTTTCCTTTTCTTGGCTTATTCCCTCATTTGCTGGAGCACATCTTCCAGGAACTTCTCAAGAGAGCGTGCGTGGTTACTATTTTGAGTTCCTCACACGTCTGAACATGTCTTACTTCTTGATATATACTTTGGTGGGATATGTATTTCCAGGTTGGTAATCTTCTTCCTGCAGAATTTCTCCATTGCCTTCCAGTCTCTCGTTGTAACTGAGAAGTTTGATGGCGTTCTGATTTATGATCCTCAGTATGCGACCTGCTTTAATTCTTTCCAGAAGCTTTATTTATCTTTAGGCCCGTGGAATTTTCTGAGATATTACTTTGTGTGGATCTCTTTCACTTAATTCTGCTGGTCAGTGAGGCGGTCTTTTCAGTTCTTGGAAATTTTCTTGTGTTTCTGTACTTTCTTCCCTCCAGCAGGACATCTGCTGTCATGTCCTCCCCTGTAACTTTGTCCCTGCCGGTTTATACCTCTCATATGCCTCTCCTATTACTTTAGCAAAGTTGCAGAAGGGTTGAGGAGGTAATATGGTGTTCGGTTGGCCATAGTAAACCAGGTGTCTTTATGTCATCACTCTGTGAAGGTTTATTGGAAGAGGAGTTCAGTGTAAGTCTGTGGGAAGTATCTTTTGAAATACTCAGAAACAGCAGAATATCTTTAAGTAAATGGCTTTGTAAGGGAAAAGCTTTAGAATAAGCTCCTCTTTTGACCCTAGCTCCTGCCTTGGTACCAGAGTTAAAGTGGCAGCTGTAGACACAGAAGAGTCACATTTCAGAGAGATGGCTGAGGAAGAACTAACAGGACTTGGTGATGCCAAGCTGTGGAGGAGAAGACGGAAGAGCAAACTGTGAGGGGTGTGCGCCTTGGGGCCTGGACCAGCTTGGGGCAGACAAGCAGCATGAGTCCTCTCTCTTCAGAGCCCTCCACCCCTCCCATAAGGGCGTTCCTTTCACCTGGGTGCCATCTCCCAAATCCAAGTGTTACCCTATGTGGCCCCTTCTTGGCCCCAGACAAAGTCCCAAACTCCAGTAGGCTTCCTTACCCTTCTCTGCCATCAAAACTTGACTTAGATTTTTATATCCTCTCTCTTAGGCCTGTTCTGTACACATCAGTTCTTGCTCATGTAGTGGTTCAGTGTTTCTCAAACCAGAAAGTGTAGTGGAGTTATTGATAGTTGGGGAGTTTTAAAAAATACAGCTGTCCCAGCCCTACTTACTCAGAAGACCTGTGGCCAAGCCCCAGGACTCGGTATTTTATTTTATTTTCCTTTTATTTTTTATTTTTAAAAATTTTATTGGAGTATATTGATATACAATGTTGTGTTAGTTTCAGGTATACGGCAAAGTGATTCAGTTATACATATACATATATTCATTCTTTTTCAGAGTCTTTTCTCATATAGGTTATTACAGAATATTGAGTAGAGTTCCCTGTGCTGTACAGTAGGTTCTTGTTGGTTATCTATCTTATATACAGTAGTGTGTGTATGTTAATCCCAAGCTCCTGATTTATCCTTCCCCCCCAACATTTCCCCTTTGGTAACCATAAGTTTGTTTTTGTTATCTGTAAAGTCTGTTTCTGTTTTGTAAATAAGTTCATTTGTATCATTTTTCAAAATTAGATTCCACATATGAGTGATATGATATGATAATTTGTCTTTCTCTGTCTGACTTACTCCACTTAGTATGATAATCTCTAGGTCCATCCATGATGCTGCAAATGGCTTATTTCATTCTTTTCTATGGCTGAGCAGTATTCCATTGTATGTATGTACCACATCTTCTTTATCCATTCATCTGTCGATGGACATTTAGACTTCTTCCATGTCTTGGCTATTGTCAATAGTGCTGCAGTGAACATTGGGGTGCATGTATCTTTTCGAATTGTGTTTTTCTCTGGACATATGCCCAGGAGTGGTATTGCTGGATCATATGATAACTCTATTTTTAGTTTTTTAAGGAACCTCCGTACTGTTCTCCGTAGTGGCTGTACCAATTTACATTTTCACCAACAGTGTAGGAGAGTTCCCTTTTCTCCACACCCTCTTTAACATTTATTGTTTATTGACTTTTTGATGATGGCCATTCTGACCGGTGTGAGGTGACACCTCATTGCAGTTTTGATTTGCATTTCTCTGATAATTAGTGGTGTTGAGCATCTTTTCATGTGCTTTTTGGCCATCTGTATGTCTTCTTTGGAGAAATGTATATTTAGATCTGTCCACTGTTTGATTGGGTTGATTGTTTTGACATAGAGCTGCATGAGCTCTTTGTATATTTTGGAGATTAATCCCTTGCAGGACTCGGTATTTTAAACACTGTTCCTGAGATGCCCAGCTTGGTTTGGGAACCACTGGGGTGGCTGATGCCTTCCCTCAGGGAGAGAATTACACTCTCCTTAAAGAGACGGAGTCAGAGTGACATGCTGGTGACTTTGTAGTTCTGGCTTTGTCGTGTGGGTCCTTGGATTCCTTCCCATCTGTGATGACTCAGGTTGGTGAGTGGCGACAGGAGGAGAGGCAGACAGAGCATGTTTCTGTGCTGAGCAACTGTCATGTGTGTGATAAGAGGGCTCTTGTCTTTAAGTTAACTTTGTCATCATTTAATTTGGCTATTGCACTGACAGTCAAGGGATGATTTTCATTGGAGAGACTGGGAGGGAAAGGAAAAAAGACTAATTTGTGAAACTTTTAATAAAAGAAAATGAACACTAGGGGGCAGCAAATCACCGTTCAGAGTACGGGCTGCACAAATTCAGTAGGGCAAAAAAAAAAAAAAAAAAATTGTTTTCTTGAAAAATGTGATGTGTTTGTTAACTGTCTTCTATAAAGGGCAGCCCTGATGTCAGAGCTGCTCTCATCTGACTGACAGTTTCAATCTTTTCAACATTTCCCACCACATCATCCCAATATCCGCATATCTTCCCATGAAGTACATTCACACACTACACTCAATTGTTTCCTTTCAGGAAACTCCTGGTTCCTTTCCCAAAAACTCCTGGAGTTGATCCTCAAGGGCACATCACCTCTTCTGGAAAGAATCAGCTTGACTAGTACATTTCCTGTATCTTGAGGGATGAGGGGCTGGTCTCCACCCGTGGGTGTCTCAGTTAGTACAGTGTCTGCTAAGACCTCACAGGTGACGGGACTCCAGGAGACCAAGTCCACTGTGTGTTCACAGCGGCAAGCAGGAGGTGCTGCACTGTCCTGAGGGACATTCTGTTTAGTCAAAGGCTAAATTGCGTTTGGCTAGATATTTTGTTCTGAATCACCTAAGTCTGTTTTCTCTGCTAAGTCTGGGAATTATTACCCAAGATATCTTCTTAACTAGAACTTTCCATAGTTCATCCAAACTGGAGGAAAAAAAGGGGTGTGCTGCATTCTGATTGTTCAAGTGGCCAGGTGTAGTTGTTTTTGGCAAAAGAGTGGAGGTCTTCATCTGGGACTCATAGAGGCCTTGGTACCATGTGATGTTTTCTCATAAGTGCTTCTAATGGTGGTTCCAGCATAAACTGGAGGGGTGGGCTATGGTGTTGCACCCCCATGAGCTGTGTGATGTTGACAGGTCATGTAACCTCTATTTCCTCATTTATAAAATGAAGGCATTGGCCTAGATAGTGGCTCTTAATCAGAAGCATACCTCTGAATCTGACTTGAAGCATGTAGATCCCCAGGCCCTTGTCCTCTCCCACAGAATGATAGTCTCTGGGGCTGGGCCCCTGGCATGTGTATTTGGGTGGTGGGGGTGAGGGAGAAGGGGAACTCAACCCACTACAGGTGATTCTGGTCAGCTCCCCGGGGTGTGAACATCCAGGCTAGAACATAGCAAGTATTCCTTCTAACTGACATTCATTCATTCATTCACTCATTCGTTTATTCATCAAAAACTTAGTAAAAATGTGTTGATGTAAAGGTCTTTATGAGTCCATTTGCAATTCAGATCCAGTTAAAAAATGGCTAGGAAGATTATACCGACTATGCCAAACACACACACACACAAACCACTGTTCCAATTTGTATAGTAATAGACACTTGGTTAGGTTACATTAATATCATTATTTTACTTTCTAAGTCTCACTGACCTGGTAAGTAGCTAACAAAATGAAACCCCCTAGGACACATGAACCGAGAAATGAGTGACATTGAATCAAGTAGCTGATGCATGAAGAGCTCTGGAGAGAGAATCTGAAGTTCTAGTGCCAGAAGCTACTCTGCCACTGACTCTTCAGTGTGATCTTGGCAAGGTGTCTTGAGTTTCTTCATCTTTGCTCATTATTACTTTCCAAAGGGGATTATAAAAACTCTACTGGTTATTGCTCGGGATGAAGATTAGGATCAAATGAGATAATGTGACTTTGTAAATTATAAAAACCCATAAAACCTTAATGTTAACATTGCCATTATTGCTATCACGAATTCTATTGAGCAGAAGCGTTGGGATTTTTCCTTTCAGGCTGCATCTCTTAAAGGTAGCAACAGACTAGTTTGGATTTTAGTTTGTCCATGGTGAATGACATCTCTGGGTTTTCTCTTTCACTTTCCATGAACCATAACAACCCACGTCTTTATATGCTTGGCCTCAGCTGCCTCCTCTCCAAAGCTCCCTTCACACGCATGTTGTTCATCTTCCAAAATATGTACCCTGTGGTCCAAAGTACCTCAGCTGAAGCCTTCCCCATTTCAGTTGTTTACTTTCTCTGTAAATGTTAGGTTTTATGGCTTTGGAGATACAAAAGCTCCATCCTGGTTTATTTGGGATAGGCTTTCCAAGAAAACAAACCCGTGAATCTGAGGGACACTGACCCCAGTGTGTCCTGTACTGTCCTCCTCATCCCTCCCCCGTGGGGCAGGGGGGCTTTCATCTACCCATCTGGGGCTTCCAGTTACTCCTTTCTTGCTTTAGATGTTGAGGGTCCTTTTCCACGCTCCTTTCTTTCTTTCTAGACTGAGGAGAGGGGTTGGTGCATTTGTGTCCTGTTTTACAAGGAGGAGGGAACACAAACATCATATTTATTGGGAGAGGCATTTTGGGATCAGAGGAGCCAAGGAAATGGGCTTGCAGCTGCCACAGCGACTGCTGTTGTTCCTGAGGAACATGGTGCCCTGTCCCCTCATAGTTTCATTCCCCAAGGGAAAGGAGAGGCATTAGACGACCTTGTTTAGGGTCACTTATAGCGCTAACATTTTTACGGATCTCTGCAGGACACTGAAACACAATTTCTTCCTAAAATTACATACCTACTGCAGCAGGAGAGTTCTGGGATCACCAAAGAGAACTTAGGAGATGGCCAGCCTTGAACCCGTGCACCCCCAACATCCCTGGCTCCCATGTCTTCTCTGTGGTCATTCTCAGTGGGCAGGTGGCCCCTTCACAGGACACGAGCTCTGCCACTAACAGCGACCCCTGCTGGAGACAGATGGGAAGCCAGGGTCCTGCTCATCAGCCCTGAACTTGAAGGGTCCCTGAGCTTTGGGGCCAGTCTTCCTCACACTCTATGTGGTGAAGAACCTGCTTTTTTTTTTTTTTTTTTTTTAAAGCAAATAGATATTTATCTTTATTTTTAAAAAATTTTTATCAGGGTATAATTGATTTACAATGTTGTGTTAGTTTTAGGTGTACAGCAAAGTGAATCTGTTATACATATACATACATCCACTCTTTTTTAGATTCTTTTCCCACATAGGCCATTACAGAGTATTGAGTGGAGTTCCCTGTGCTATACAGTAGGTTCTTATTAGTTATGTATTTTATATATAGTGTGTATGTGTCAATCCCAATCTTCCAATTTCTCCCTCCCCCCCTTGCCCCCCAGTAACCATAAGTTCATTTTCTACATCTGTAACTCTATTTCTGTTTTGTAGATAAGTTCCTCTGTAGCCTTTTTTCAGATGCCACATATAAATGATATCATATGATATTTATCTTTCCCAGTCTACCACAGACTGTTACTTGTGTAACAAGGAATTTTTACCTTTGCGAAAAGTGATATTAAAAACCCAGTACTGGGCTTCCCTGGTGGCGCAGTGGTTAAGAATCTGCCTGCCAATGCAGGGGACGCGGGTTCGAGCTCTGGTCCGGGAAGATCCCACATGCCGAGGAGCAACTAAGCCCGTGTGCCGCAACTACTGAGCCTGCAAGCCTAGAGCCTGTGCTCTGCAACAAGAGAAGCCACCGCAATGAGAAGCCTGCGCACCGCAACGAAGAGTAGCCCCCGCTCACTGCAACTAGAGAAAGCCCGTGCGCAGCAACAAAGACCCAATGCAGCCAAAAATAAACAAACAAACAAACAAATAAATTAAAAAAAAAATTTAAAAACCCAGTACAAGCCCCATTTAAAAAATGATTCAATTTAAACAATAATAATATTACTCTGTGGCACACTTCTATAAAATTCTCAGAAGACTTACATTCAGTTGCTATCTGAAATGGAACCATAACAAACAGTCCTCCACCTGGGACAGGTGTGTGGACCACGCTTTGGGAAGCACTGTTGGAGGGCTTGGCTGGCAGCCTGCCATCCTGGGCTGACCACCGAGTGAGCGTGACAGGGAGCCCACTCTGTGCCTCGGTGCCCTCACCTGTAGATAGAATACGGGTAAGACGGCGGTGCCTGGTGGAGCTGCTGTGATGACGAAGTGGGTTCTCAGACTGGAACATCGCTCTTCCTATTAACGTATGAGCCCCGTGTGATCAGTCTCAACTGGCAGCCACCTCCTTACGCTGGAGGCTGCTCGTGCCCCTGGGAAGCGAGCCGAGCTGGGAGTAAGGGCAGAGACACATGCCTCGTGCTGTCCTCACTGGACAGCAGGACATTCCTTTTCTCACACAGACTCATTTAGGTGCACTGGAACCGCAGCATTTCAGGCCTTTGCTTTTCCTGCCTTTTTTTACGGTTTGCCTGGAGCTTTGCTTGGAAACTGAGAATCTGTTGAGCCAATGTGTTTATCTTCTTTATTTCTGGTTAGTTTCTCTTTCCAGTTAAAATATACATCAATTTTTAGGCTCACAGTACAACAGGGGGATGTTTAGGTCTCAAATAAACTGTTTTGTCAAAACTAAAAAACAGCAAACACTCATTTAATCCGTGTACCTTTTCCCTAGCGATCCCAAATTTTCCCTTAGACTAAGAACGCTATTTCTTTTAGTTAGCATAGATCATCTTATTTCTGGTGACATTTGAGGTTTTGACATGTTCTGAAGGTGGAACATATTAGTGAGATGTTTCAGACAACTGAGTCATTCTTATCAAGTCATCAGCCTGAAGCTGAAATCTATAACCGAAACACTCTAACATGACCATCTTACTGTATTCCATCAGAACTTGGCCTCAGGTTTGCATTGGATTTTCCCTAAAATACAACCAAAAAACTGGGTGAGAAATTTCTGTTTACATTGTGAATCCTCTTTCTCCACTGGTTTCTGTTCTGTTTACCAGTTGCCTTCTCACAGGAAGTGTTTTGACGTGAGCATAAAATAAAGGCTGTACAGTATTTCTGTATTGAAATGTTCCATTCAGTCCTTGGAAGGAAAGTTGGTCAGATGAACAATTGGTCTTTGGCTCTCTGTACACCTAACAGAGTCAATACACCAGAGTAGATAAACCACAGCAAGCTAATTCTCGGGGATCTCCTTTTTCCGTGGTGATTCCTGAGGACCTCACCTGTGCATTGCTCGCCTCACCTGCTCTCGAGTTATAAAGGAGCCACGTGAATGGTACCAATTCACAATTCCCAGGGTTGAGTGTCCGCTGCAAATGCAGGAGGGCACTTGCTTCACCATGGCCACTGCCCCTGCTGCAGAGGGCTGTACCCTGAGCTCTTTGTTTGCTGTTTCCAGGTTGCTGACTGACTACCCCATTCTTTGAAGTCCTGCCTGAGGAAATGTCAAGTTGTGTTCCTTGATGAACTGGGGCCTGCTCCATCGCCAACTCTGAGCTATCCGCCATCCATGTGTACAGAGCAGTCTGCTGTGCCTTTCCTGAAAGCACTTCCTTCAGCTTCTGCCCAGAGGCCCTGACTGGGGTCCAGCCCTGAGTCTTGGGTGTCAGACTGCGCTGATGGCCCCTCTTCTGTCTTTTCGCTCAGGCACAGCCTTAGATGTACTCATTCAGCTGCTAACTCACGTTCAAATCAACCCCTTCAGAACCTTTCTTCCAAACTAGAGTGTTTCCTTTTTGGATAATGTGATAACCAACCACTGGTGTTGAATTTGTTATTTAAAGTAAGCATGAGGGGGCTTCCCTGGTGGCGCAGTGGTTGAGAGTCTGCCTGCCAATGCAGGGGACATGGGTTCGGGCCCTGGTCTGGGAAGATCCCACATGCCACGGAGCAACTGGGCCCGTGAGCCACAATTACTGAGCCTGCGCGTCTGGAGCCTGTGCTCCGCAGCAAGAGAGGCCGCGATGGTGAGAGGCCCGCGCACCGCGATGAAGAGTGGTCCCCACTTGCCGCAACTAGAGAAAGCCCTCGCACAGAAACGAAGACTCAACACAGTCATAGATAAATAAATAGAAGAACGTGTAAAGTAAGCATGAGGGAATTATTTAAATAATTGAAATATTTAAATTGTAATGGTTGAAAAAGTATTTATTTGAAATGGATAAATGCGATTGGTTCCTCTCTATCCCACCCCCTCCCCTTCCCGGGCACAGTGTCTGTCACTTAGTGGTTGATCGTAGGGTCTGTTCTAGGAGCCCATGAGAGAGATTCACTCCACCTGACAGAATAGGACATCCTATCTGCTTCTGGCCCTTTCTCGCTCCCCTTTTTCTGGGTCTCCAGCTAAACACAGGCTTGATCTTCTCACTGTGATTTTTTGTCTCTTCCACACTCCTTTCTGTATCCCATTCCTTTTACTATTTTTGTTTAATTCTGTTTTCTTCTGACATATCGTCCAGTCCACTCATTCTTTATTCAGCTTCCTCTAATCTGCTGGTAAACCAGTACATTGTTTTTAATTTTGGTTACTGTGTTTTTAAGTTCCTGAATTTCAACTTGTTTCCTTTTTAAATCTGCAATGTCACTTTTTCTCTTTTCCAATTCCTTGCTGAAACTGTTTAGTTATGTGTTTCTCTCTCTGAGCATGGTAATCATAGTAGTTTTAGAGTCTGTGTCTGGCAGTTTCATCATCTGGACTGCCCGTGTGTTCATTTCTGTTGTCATTTTGTGCTGGTTGTTCATATTGTCCTGCATTTGTAAAAATGAGTTGTTATTGGAGTATAGTTGCTTTACAATGCTGTATTAGTTTCTAGTGTACAGCAAAATGAATCAGCTATACATATACATATATCCCCACTTTTTTTGGATTTCCTTCCCATTTAGGTCACCGCAGAGCATGGAGTAGAGTTCCCTGAGCTGTACAGTATGTTCTCATTAGTTGTCTCTTGGTCCTGCATTCTTGAGGCCTGGTTATATTTGATTGTATGCTGGACACTGTATTTGAAAACATTATTCGTAAAAACAATTTGAGGCCCAGAATGATATCTTTCTCCAGTTTTCTTTTGCTTCTGCTAGGTGCCTGGAGGTGCAACCCAGGATCCTGTTGATTTAATCGCAGGACTTGAGACTCTGTGGGCACCCAAATGACTTGTAGTTCCACTGCAAATGCGAGCAGGTTTATTTGCAGTTTGCACTTATTTCTAGATTGCAGGTTGCAGGATAGATACCAACACCAAGCACTGGACAGTTCAGTGGAGCCACCTTTTGGCAGGGTCTACATTCTACCTTTTGCCCAGCTATCCTCTGAGCCATCAGAGGTACTAATAAGGAGAGCTTGTTATGACACACCCCAGCCCTCCTCCCCCAAAGTTTTTGGTTTAGTGGGTCTGGGCTGGAGCCTGAGAATTTGCATATCTCAGAGGTTCCATCAGATGCTACTGGTTTGGGGACCACCCGTTGAGAATCCCTTAGTTTACTTCATTCTTTAACTAGATTATATCAATACATGGCTTGAAGGTGGAGACTATAACTTATCCTCCTTAGTCTCTCTCCCCAACTAGCTCAGTGCTATGACCCATATGGAGCCTGTGTATATAATACTCACAGACTGAATAAATTCAGAGTTGTTGCTGTTGTTGTTTTTGTGTTTTGGCATTTCTTAAAGTGCCAGGTATCTCTAGCCACTGGCAGTAAGGAAGGAAATGCAACACACTCTGTCTTTTCATTCTAATGGGAGATGCCAGGGCACTGTGGCAGGGCAGGCAGGGGACAAGAATGAGTAAGTTGACTGTGTATTTCTTCATCCAAATTGTGACAGTGAAAGGGGACAGTAAAAAGTCACAGTGGAAAAGTGTAAAGAGGATGTGTGTCACCCTCTCTTACCAGGGGCTATGGGAACAAGAAGGGGCTGTTTAGCCCAACTTAGCCAGTGGGTTGAGGGGTGGGGGCTTGGAGTGGAATTCCAAATAGTTACTTCGAAGAGATTGTGCTTGAGTTGTGTCTTGAAGCCTGAACTTTTGCATTTTTTTCTTTAAATACATTTATTTATTTATTTAATTGTGGCTGCATTGGGTCTTCATTGCTGCGCGCGGGTTTTCTCTAGTTGTGGCGAGCGGGGGCTACTCTTCGTTGCGGTACGTGGACTTCTCATTGCGGTGGCTTCTCTTTGTTGTGGAGTATGGGGTCTAGGAGTGCGGGCTTCAGTAGTTGTGGCATGAGGGCTCAGTAGCTGTGGCTCGCGGGCTCTAGAGCGCAGGCTCAGTAGTTGTGGCGCCCGGGCTTAGTTGCTCCGTGGCATGTGGGATCTTCCTAGACCAGGGCTTGAACCCGTGTCCCCTGCATTGGCAGGTGTATTCTTAACCACTGCACCACCAGGGAAGTCCTGAACTTTTGCATTTTAAAGCAGGACCCCAGGAAAAGGTGCAGCTCTTTCCCCCAAATGCTAACTTGTGGAATTTAGGGTGCTATGACCCCTGTGAGTGCATAGGGTGAAAGCTTCCAAATTATACTACTTTGGGTGACTAGACCTTCTTTGCTTAATAAGCATTATCATTTGTCAGGGCAGCAAAAGTCACTTGATAGTTCACTGTTCCTCATTTCAGAAAAATAAAAGGTCAGTTGATTCACTCAGAGCTCTTACAAACAAGGAGAGGCACCTTGCCCTCCCCTGCTTTCCTCATCCTTTCCATGCTTCTTTCTCTCTCTTAGTAAGAAGTAAGTAAAGCTGACCTTTCAGCCAAGGTTGTAACAAGGGCAGTCCCAGGCTAGGAGACAGCTGATCTCATCATGTAACTCAATGTTTAGACAAAGCTAAATTCTTTGCATTAGAGCTAAGTGATGTCTACTCAGAGGCTGCAGTCCCTCACCTGGTCTCTCCCAAGTGCTAACTTCATTTCTAGGTTTCTTTCCTAATCCTTGCCTGGGTTCACTTTCTCACCTGCTGAGAGCACATTCTCACAGTAGCATAATTGCAGAGCTGTGGCTTAGATTTTGCTACTACTTTGGGTGCAGTTTGCTGCAAATAAGGACATTTACAGTCCCTGGGAGAGGTTGAAACAGTCCCAAAATAGCAGACATGCAAACACGATGGCTGATTAGCTGCTACTTATTAAAACATATGGTTTAAGGACTGAGTTTCCAATTTTATATTTCCATAAATTACTGTATGGTCTTGTATAATGAGGAAAATTGCAGAATACTGATTTTATGGGGCAGTCAAATCTGTGGACTTTGCAGGCACAGATCATGAATTCTAACTTGGAGTTTCATGTTAATATGAGCTTTTTGCATTATGTATTTTTAACATTTTTCACTCTTGTAAGGACTGAACTCTGTTTCCCTGGTTAGATTATACCTCAGTCTACTGTCTTGGACCTTATGGCAAGAGATGTTTTTGGGTGCACCCAAAATAGGAAAGGCTTAAGGTTTTCCTTTCAGAGTTTTTGCCCTAAAGTCCAGTGTCTGGTTAGGTAGACGGTGGTTATGGTTTGAATTGTGTCCCCCGCAAAAGATATGTTGAAGGCTTGACCCCCAATAACTCAGAATGTGACCTTATCTGATTATAGGGTCCTTGCAGATGGAATTAGTTCAGATGAGGTCATACTGGAGTAGGCTGGGCTCCTAATCCAATATGACTGGTGTCCTTACAAGAAGACGGCCATGTGAAGACACAGACACACAGGGAGGATGCCCTGTGAAGACGGAGGGTTGGAGTGATGCATCTACAAGCCAAGGAGTGCCAAAGATTGCTGGCAAACCACCAGAAGCTAGGATTCCCCCAGAGGTTTCAGAGGGAGCATGGCCCTTCTAACACCTTGGACTTCGAGCCTCCAGAACTGCGAGACCACAAATTTCTGTTGTTTAAAGCCACCCAGGGTTTCCCTGGTGGCACAGCGATTAAGAATCCGCCTGCCAATGCAGGGGACACGGGTTCCAGCCCTGGTCGGGGAAGATCCCACATGCCGCGGAGCAACTAAGCCCGTGCGCCACGACTACTGAGCCTGCACTCTAGAGCCCGCGAGCCACAACTACTGAGCCCACACGCCTAGAGCCTGTGCTCCGCAACAAGAGAAGCCCACGCACCGCAACAAAGAGTAGCCCCTGCTCACCAAGACTAGAGAAAGCCCGCACACAGCAACGAAGGCCCAACCCAGCCAAAAGGTTTAAGGTTTTTAAACCTTAAAAAAATAATAAAATAATGATGGCTAATGATGTCTGGGCCTGCGGTTCCCTCCTTTGGAAGCGTCACTCACAGAAATGGCTCTAGGTGACCTGGATGGTATAATAGGTGTGATAGAAAGAGGGCTGGTAGGAGGGTGGGACAGCCATCCTTCACACAGTGGATTCCTTTGCCTGGATTGTTTTAAGCCTCCTGCAGTGCTGACTGTTCTGCTCAGAGGCTTTCCCATCTCCCTTTGTCTTGGTTTTAACCCCTTTGATGATGGGTGGGGGGATGCGCAAAGTACTCATGACCCTGACATGGCCAGTCATTGTACTGCATCCCCCGGCACAGCGGCACATAACTTAGAGGCAAAAAGGATCCTTCCTTGTAATTGATAGAGAAGCACTAAGCAGAGGGGGGTGGTGCTTTCTCCCCTCTGGCCGCTAAGCTGGGACTGCAGGCACCCATATACAGTAAACCCTCTGTATCTGAGGTTCTGCATCCGCAGAGACAGAGGGAGGGCTGACTGTCAGGGACTTGAGCGTCTGAGCATTTTGATACCCGCGGGAGTCCTGGAACCAATCCCCCGCGGGTAACAGAGAGATGACTGTATATTTTTTCTGTAGTACAGAGGGCCTGCTTTTCACTGAGTGAACCCTGGAAGCCGTGTTTCTGAGTCCCTGGGTCTCATCCCCAGGCTCCGCCTCCTGCAGTTCTGATCTCCATCTGGTGAGCTACTCTCGAACTCTTCCTAGCTCCAAGATGCACTACATCCCATTTCTGCTTGAGCTAGCTAGAATTCCTTCTTGTTGTTTATAACAACCTAGCCCCACCTGAAGAACTTTCCTGAATCTCCTCCTTTTCCTCCTTGCAGGGAAAGACTTCCTTCCTTTTGCTTCCATCTCAACTTATAAGTCCTTTTATTAGAGTACTGGACAGAAGTTTTTTTTGGTTTATATGTTGTTGGATCCTGTTGGACCATAAATTTTTTGAGAACAGAGGCTGTGTCTTATTGGTTTTTATTTCTTAGTGCTGTGCCTGGATTATATCTGGGACCCCAATTTGGGGGGGATTAGCCAGATAAATCATCAAATGAATAATGAACCAGCTCTAATGGATCTCAGGATGTTTAAGCGGGAAAGGAACCTAGAGTTAGTCTAGTGGTTTTCAAATTCTAGAAGCTGAAACCTTTCCTCAAAGTGAAATTTTAGGTGGAAGCCTGTATGTAAAGCATGGGGGCATGGTGCTGCTCTGGTGGTAGCGGGGTTGGCTTCCTCCTAGGAATGCTGCCCCCTCATCCTTTCCTCTGATCCCCCTCACCCCATCCAGGTGGCCTCTGTGGACCTTCTGGGATTTGGTGATCACCGTTCGGTAACCATCTTTCTTAGACTCATGGAGTTCCAGTTTCCCCATCTGGCTCCCCTTCCTTATAAAGTGGATGTCAGAAATCATAAGTTGATGCTACTGTACTACAGCTACTTCCCTCATATGTGAGCATCATGTACACACACGCCCATGTATACCCCTCTCTAAAAATACCGAAGAGGGTGATTTGTACAGCTCAAGATCTCATAGGATGATCTATGGGGTTCACAAGAGCTACTGGCCTTCTGGGAATAGGACCAGCTCAAAGCATTCAAATTTGACTAAAGTTTATATGGGAGAATCTCCTTTCCAAATTATAACACTTTTCCAAACCCTTCTCAAGTGTACTCTCCAACCTACCACCCAACATCATCAGAACACTTCATATCCTATTGTAAACCACTGACCTGTCATGAAATATTGAAAACCAACATGGTAATGTGATCTTCCTCCTCCATTAAAAAAAGTTTTTGTTAGGGTTTCAACTTACCTTCCATTTTTAGGATTCTTGGTATCTGGTGTCACATAGCTACTAGTTGCTTTCAACAGAAAAGTCCTCAAATAGACGGTACTCCCAACATCTTGCCACCAGGGTGACCCTTTACAATGCCTGATGTTAACAAATAACTGTAAATACTGAGGCTGCTTGTTCTATCAACAAGAGACTGTACAGTTCATATTGAGGTGGGGTTTCTGAACTCATTTGACTAAAGGATACTTTTCAAATTATAGTGAACTGTAAAAGCACCAAAAGAACTTATTAAATAAAATTTGCACATGAATTATAGTAGACAGCAAATATGGAATCAATATGAATAAATTCCTGCAAGAAATAATCAAATTTTAGTTAAAATTTTTTATAATGGGACAAAATTAGATAAATGAAAATTTTAAGAATAAAAAGTAAACCATATTAAGATTAAGCAAAATTTTATTTTGCATTTTTTACTGAGAGAAGTATTTTTTTGAAGTATAATTGACATTATATATATTTTAAGAATTTTAAAATATTTTATTTGTTTATTTTATTTATTTGCTTAGCTGCGTTGGGTCTTAGTTGCGCTACACGGGATCTTTCGATGCAGTGCTCAGGCTTCTCTCTAGCTGTGGTGCGCGGGCTCCAGGGCACGTGGGCTCTGTAGTTGCAGCATGCAGACTCTCTAGTTGAGGCACGCGAGCTCAGTTGTTGTGGCATGTGGGCTTAGTTGCCCTGCAGCACGTGTGATCTTAGTTCCCCAACCAGGGATAAAACCCTGCATTGGAAGGCATATTCTTTACCACTGGACCACCAGGGAAGTCCCAACATAACATTATATTAATTTCAGGTGTACAATGTAATGATTCAATATTTGTATATTTGCAAAATGATCACCACAAAAGTCCAGTTAACATTCATTGCCATACACAGTTACAATTTTTTTTTCTTGTGATGTGAATTTTCAAGATCCACTCTCCTAGCTACTTTCAAATGTGTAATACAGTATTATTAACTATAGTCACCATGCTGTGTATTACATCCTCATGATTTATTCATTTTATAACTGGCAACTTGTACCTTTTGACATCCTTCACCCATTTTGTTCACCCCCAACCTCTCACCTCAGGCAACCACCAATATGTTCTCTATTTCCATGGGCTCCATCTTTTTTTAAGGTTCCACATATTAGAGATCATATGATATTTGTCTTTTTCTACCTGACTTATTTAACTTAGCATAATTCCTTCAAGGTCCATCCATGTTGTCACAATGTCAGGATTTCATTCTTTTTTATGATGGAATAATATTCATATATATATATACACATATATATAAAATATCTTCTTTATCTGTTTATCCATCGATGGACATTTAGGTTATTTCCATGTCTTGATTATTGTGAATCATGCTGCTATGAACATGGGGATGCATAGATCTTTTCGAATTAGTGTTTTCAGATAAATACCCAGAGGTGGAATTGCTGGATGATATGGTAGTTATATTTTTAATTTTTTGAGAAACCTCCATACTGTTTTCCATGGTAGCCGCACCAATTTACATTCCCACCAACAGTGCACAAGGGTTCCATTTTCTTGCCAACACTTGTTATTTCTCGTCTTTTTAATGATAGCCATTCTAATAGGTATGAGGTGATATCTCATTGTGGTTTTGATTTGCATTTCCCTGATAATTAGTGATACTGAGCATGTTTTCATGTACTTGTTGTCTATCTGTATGTCATCTTTGGAAAAATATCTATTCATATCTTTTGTCCATTTTTTAAATTGGATTGCTTGAATTTTTGCTATTGAGTTTATGAGTTCTTTGTATATTTATCAAATATATTATTTGCAAGTATTTTCTCCCATTCAATAGGTTGCCTGTTCATTTTGTTGATGGTTTCCTTTGCTGTGCAGAAGCTTTTTAGTTTGATATAGTACCACTTGTTTATTTTTGCTTTTGTCAAATCCAAAGACCACTGCCAACATTCATGTCAAGGAGCTTATGTCTATGTTCTTTTCTAGGAGTTTTTGGTTTTAGGTCTTACATGCAAGTCTTTAATCCATTTTGAGTTAATTTTTTTATATGGTGTAAGGCAGTGGTCCAGTTTTATCCACCTGCATGTGGCTGTCCAGTTTTCTCAACACCATTTGTTGAAGAGGCTGTCCTTTCCCCATTATGTATTCTTGGATTCTTTATTGTAAATTTATTGACCATATGTGCATGGGTTTATTTCTGTTCTCTCTATCCTCTTCCATTGATCTGTGTGTCTGTTTTTATGCCAATACCATACTGTTTTGATTACTATAGCTTTGTAATATAGTTTGAAATCAGAAATCATGATGCCTCCTGCTTTGTTTTTCTTTCCCAAGATTGCTTTGGGTATTTGGACTTTTGTGGTTCCACACAAATTTTAGGATTGTTTGTTCTATCTTTGTAAACAAATGCATTGGAATTTTAAGTCTGTATGAGAGCAGTGTTTATGACCATTTTTCCATGTCTGCTAAATTATATAATGATATTGCTGAGTCAGATTCTCATATCAAAAGCAGTATAGAGTCCATTCTTACATATTTTAAAATTACAGTCTAATTTGGAAATTCCATTTGCATTAGGAATGTTGTAGCAAAAGGAAGATGAACTTCATTTGTATGTTTTATAATATTCAGGTCAATATGAACTAGACTACTTGAAAATTCATGAATTATTTTGTCTTGGACAACCTATCTCTCAGTTTCTTACAAATCAAAGACAGAAAATTTTCATTTTTACTTTGGAGAATTTTGAACTTTTACATGTTTGATTTAGACTCAGTTTGAGAGCCACAAACCTCTACATTTTATGCAAAATATCTTTCTTTCAGAAAAAGCACTGTGGGAAATGAGTGTGTAAGGTATACATGTTCAGTATCCAATAAAATGAAAAATATCTGTTGGTATTTTAAGATCAAATCAATATTCCAGACCAGCCATAATTTAAGAGACAAGTGTTGGTGGGACAACCTGCCTTGGAGATATGATTTGCCCTGCCCAGGATCACCAAGAAGTGCCCTGTGGGCTCACAGTTTTCATGAATGCCTGGTGCCTGGAGTCCTAGCTGCCTGGAGGTCAGGTCATGTGACCTCTCATATGGTTACATGATACAGTATTTCATTGCTTTGAGACTCCTGTGGCCACACCATTTATTTAATAATAGCTTTTCAGGAATAAAATTAAGTGCCACGTGTCAATTACTAAGTACAGGCTGATTTCAGAAGCATTAAAATGCAAAAAAAATTCTTCATCTTAGACAACTAAGATAAAGCTATATATACACATGTATTTAGCATTTTCTAATTTTTATATATCTAAAAGAAAAATATTGCCTTTATGTATCTCTATGTCTATCTATCTGTCTACCTATTTATCTATACACATTTTATTTATTGTTTATTTATTTGGAACATAGTTCAGAAACACCACTGTAAGTTAAAAGGGAACAAACAAAATAACCCTCATAAAAGTGGTACATAAGTGGTACAAAGAACCCAAGTTGGTGAGGAAGGCAGGTTTGAAATATTCAAGGCCCTGTAAGCAGTATGAAAGCATAGCCCACTCTGCTCCCATGGAATGTTCTTACAAAAGGAAATTAGTGTAAAATTTGGTCAATTGTTTTGAACACCACAAAAGAGTATCTGAATCTTGTGTTGTTTACCATGTTTGTTTCTGCTTATCTCAGAACGGGAAGCTGCAGGTGGCCATTGGTCACACAAATTTTGAGATTTGGGAGCCCTTTCCTGGCCTTTGGGGCAACTTTTGGGAAGGGCCAGATTCTCGTGGCACCCAGTCCAATCAGTGGCCTCTCTCCCTCTTTCCTTGGCCCCATCCCTCTCAACCCAAGGTGCCCTTGCTGCTCTGTTCCTGTGTGGAATCTGCCTTGCCAGGGGCAGGGGGGTTTCTCAATATAGCTCCACACTTTCTTCAATCACAGCTTCTTTGCGGCCTGATTAGCAATTTGGAAAAGTATCAATTCCCATTCTCTCAACCCTCAGGCTTTCAGGTGTTACAAGCTTCATTAGAACTTCCTGCAGAAATTTGGCCCAAAGAGGGAAAGGACATGGTTTTAAATGTACATGTCTATTTTCTGTCTCTGAATTTGACTACTCTTAAAAAGATTTATTGGAGAAGCAAGTTGCAATTGATGAAGAGAAGTTTTCATCAACTGTATGTTAGGATGTTGGCTGACTTCACGTGATTATCAGGATTCAGATTGGGGCTTAGAAGTGTGTGAAGCATGCTGCGCCCGAGTATCTACGGGATTCTGGTGCATCTGTTCTGGCCCTCTTAGAAGATAAGGAGGATAGTTAGTGACAAACGTTTCTCCCCACCCCCATTTATTGCTATTTTACTTCAGTATTATTGTTATTTATTTATTGTGGTAAAAACCACATAAGATTTTCCATTTTAACCATTTCTAAATGTACGGTTCAGTAGAGTTAAGTGCCTTCACATCATTGTGCAACCAATCTTCAGAAATCTTTCCATCTTGAGAAACTGAAACTCTGTATACATTAAACAACAACTCCCCATTTCCCTTGCCCTTCGCCCCTGGTAACTCCCATTCTATTTTCTGTCTCTGAATTTGACTACACTAGATAGTCATATGAGTGGAAGCATACAGTATTTGTCCTTTTGTGTCTGGCTTACTTCACTTGGCATAGTGTTTTCAAGGGTCACCCATGTTGTGACATGTGTCAGAATTTCCTTTTTGCTGCTGATGGGACAGACGTTTTTTAAAGATTCTAGAGAGCAGACTACATTAGCTGGGCACATAGAGGGCACTCAATACTCATTAGATGATTCCTATTTTTCTGGTAACGTTTCCTAAAGTCTCTTAAGTATTTGTGTTTCCAAGTTCCAATAAGCAGGACCAGTTAGAATTCCTCGTGGACATGGATGGGGGTGAAGGAGGGGACCAGGCTGAAGATGCTGTGAGAATTCCTGAATGGTCTCCAAATGGTCTCTTCCCTTGCTGGCCTTTATAAGGAAAAACTTTCTTTTTAACTTTGAGTGGTGGTCTGAACTCAGGGCGTGATTCTGCCCTCCTCCCAGGGCACATTTGGCATCATCTGTAGGCATTTTTGGATGCCATGACTCGGGGGAGGGGCGCTACTGGCATATGGCAGGTAGAGGCCAGGGTTGCTGCCAAATGTTCTATGATGCACAGACAGCTGCCACAACAGAGAATGATCCGGTCCGAATGTTAATAGTGACCATGTTGGGAAAGCCTGACACAGAGGCGGAAACTCAAGGTCAAACTGTGTACGTAGGTTTAGTCAACAGAGAGCTTTCAAGCAACACACACACTGATGGTTCCCCTCTCGGAGAAGGTCTGGCACATACTGCAACGGAACAGCTTCCATCTACGTCAGATGCTCGAAGTGCATAGAAAAGATCACATCAACAGCGGCTTTCTTACCTAAACACCATTTGTCTAAACACAAAGCCTTCAAACAGCTGACATTCAGGGAGCTCAGCCTCTGCCCTGCTCTGGGAGCCCTAACTCAGACTATTTCACGCTAACATAAACAGGATAAGCCTTTTCAGCTGCAGCGCTGTTTACCAGGAACCTGCTGGAATAAACTGGGTTGTTAAATTTTAGTCCGCAGCCGTAATCCCCGGGGTTCTTCCATTGTTGAGAAGCAACAAATGTGTGGGCACATCTGACAGATGCTATAATCTGGATTTGCCAAATGCTGAGGAGCACTTTGCAGGGCCTTTTTCCAGGTGAAGGATGAGAACAATGAACTTATCGATGGCAGGCTCCCTCCCTGACAGGGAAGAGCCAACCTACAAGCGAAGGAAGCAAGTCTAAAGGCTCTCCCTCTCTGAGGGCGGGAGTGGAAACGGCCTCTGGAGGGCCCTGCTACAGCGGGGAATCCACGAGTCACTGACTGAGTTGAAAATGAAATACGGACGATTTGGATATTATTTTTCTCCTTCTAGGTGGAGAAAACACCATTTAATAGAAATTGTACCAGACTTTTTCTGTTTGCCACATTGGATTTCCCCTCTAGAGAAGAGCAGGGGAAAAGCTCTCAGCGGTGAGAGGATATACAGCGTAGCCCAGCACCCCTCAGGGGTCCAGTACTATCCTACTTAGGAGCAAAGGCACCGCTTTTGATAGTTGTAGCCATACTGCAGTGCTGAAATGGGCCGCATTTTGTGCAATCTCTGGCCAGCCTGGTTGAGCTAGAGAAAGGTTGTGTTGAAGAGCAGTAGACGCTTCACAGGGAAACACAAGTGAGTTCATGTCCACAGGGCCCCATTTCGGCTACACCTTTTCAATTATTTCCTCCTGTCTTTTGCTCCGTTTGACATATTAAAGTTACAGTTGGTCCTCCATGCGGTGGTTAAGACCCTGGACTCTCTATATTAGATGGAGCAGGTTCAAATCCTGACTCTGTTACTTGCTAGCTAAATAAATTTATTTACCATATTTGCTAAATAAATAAAATGATGTTTTGTTACCAAACCAAACTTGGGTCCACTGGCCCGTGTGCAGTAAAGCCAATCAAATGACACTGGGTTATGGTAAGGGAAGGTGCAGTGTTTATTACAAGGCCAAGCGAGGCATAAAGGTGGTAATGCTCAAAAGACCCGAACTCCCTGATGGCTTTCAGGGAAAGGTTTTTAAAGACAGGGTGAGGGAGAGGGTTTTAGGGTGCCTCATCATTCTTCTAATTGATTGGTGGTGAGGTAATTGGGAGTCCACGTCATCAGCCTTCTGGTTTCAGCTGGTCTGGGGTCTACGTGCTTGTGGTCAGCAATGCAGTTAACTTCTTCCACCTGGCGGGGATTTTAGTACCTGCGAAACAACTCAAGGATACGGCTCAGGATATTATCTATAGCCCTTGATGAGGAACTAAAGGTCCTTGACTTTGTTTTATGGCTATACTATTATTATTTTGTATTGCTGGATGGTTTTCCTTTGTTTCTGCATTTTCTCACTTCTCTGATGGTATTTGCTCTTTGGAACTCCGGGAAGGCCTAGGAGGCTAAAGCTTTTCTACAAACAAGAGGCTAGGGACATGGGGGTTTGTTCTAGGAAGCTCCCCGCAGGGTCCTGCTCAGTTTCAGTTTGACAAACCGGAAGCTCTAAATTCATGGATTAGACTGTAACTTAACAGATTTTGGAATCTGGAGCTAACATATTACAGGGAGCATATATACTCCCTTTTAATACATATTAAAAGTTAATATGTATTGACTAAATAGCCCCCAGCTTCCCCAGGGCTGATTTTAATTGATGGCAAAGGGTTCTACCCTCTCAGGCGTGCCCATGCTGAGGCTACCAGATATCCTGGGAAAAAGTAGCAGATGGTTTTCATCAGGTGAGACTGATTGTCTGCCTTTCCATCCACTGGGTGTGTATGGTGTTGGACTAACTGCAAATTGGGTGAAATGGAAGTTTTGCTGGAGCAGGGACCTGGGATGTCAGAGGACAAAACCTGCAGTACCTTTGATATGGAGGCATTTACAGCAATTCAGGCAGGAGGTGACAGGGCCTGGGTCAAGGTGTGGTTAAGATCTATAGAAGGGGCAGAATCAGGAGCTGGCCTAAGTTGTAGGACATGGCTGACTTCATGGTCAGCTGTGATGGGAGAGACCAGACAACTGACCTATCCAGTGGAGAAACGGGAGTCATGAGAAGGGGCACTTGCTGCCTCTGTGGAGTGTTTTAATGCCCACTTCTCCTATCACAACCTCCTGGACAGTGAGGGCTTTACCC
Source organism: Balaenoptera physalus (assembly GCF_965194825.1). Lineage (NCBI taxonomy): Eukaryota > Metazoa > Chordata > Mammalia > Artiodactyla > Balaenopteridae > Balaenoptera > Balaenoptera physalus. The sequence continues at coordinate 133,107,284 of NC_138890.1, read as the reverse complement.
TCTTCCTCCTCTGGACCCCTGGAATCCTCCATCCTAGCCTTGCATCCCCCAGGAGAAGGGGAGATATCCTCTCTGGGGAAACTGGCATTTGGGGGTCCCTCAATGAAACAGTGAGGTTTGGCATGATTACCCTACAGCTAAGCCCACCAGTTGACCAGCTGTGTTGGTGCCCCAGAGCTCCCGTCCCCGTTTTAGTGCTTTCTCCTTAGATGTGAAGGCAGGTCAGGGACTGCTGGGGCTCAGCCGGCCCGGGCATGGCCACAGGAGAGGAGGCCGGCTTCTCCGTCTTGTCCCTGGCTCTCCTGCACCTTCTTTCTCTAGAGCCCTCCTCTTGCACTGCGTAACAGAGGGAGGCACAGATGCTTCGAAAGAAGCAAACAAATGACTTGGAAAAGGATTCTCCACAAATAGCTTGCCTACTCCTTTGAGTCCTGAGGAAGTTCAATCAAAACAGAGAAGGAAAAAAATCCTCAGGTCCCCACTGCCTGCGTACCTGCCAGCATGGACGGGCCTCCACGGCTGTGGAATCCAAACGAGCCGGGACTCCGAGACATCAAACATGTTGCCGTCTGCAACATTGTTACTGTCTCACTGTACTTTCCTTCGAATTTCCTATGGTCAGCATTCTTGGTATTCAGGGTTGAAGAGAGCGGAGGAGAAGGAAGCAGGAAGGAGTGACTGGGAGGGAGGAAATCAGCGTGGAATGCAGACAGGCAACAAAGGCTGGTGATTAGTCCCCATCTCTACCTTCCCTCCTGCCTTGCATCTCTGAGAAGCAATGGGAAAGGCTGGTTCTGAACAGGGGAAGCCTAGCACCCAGCAGACCTGCAGCTCTCTCAGATGTAGCCTAGTTTTTGCCCACCTGCTTGCGGAGAGATGGGACCGGCACTCTGAGAACCAGAGGGCGCGGGGAGAGCTGCTCTTCTTGAGTTGTCCGCTTTCTTATTCTTCAAGAAAACCTTTCAGCGCTTAGCTTTTCCCGGAGGATCCCTGCGGCCCAGAAACCTGCTCTTCCCAGCCCAGGGAGGCCACAGCTTTTTTTGAAAGGCTGACACCTAATCATCCCACTGGCTGTTCCCTGGGCAGCATTTTCAGCCTTGTGGTCAGGTGCTTTACACTGGGCAACATTAAGGATTGAATTGTGGTCCCCCCCGCCTCCAATTCTTATGTTGGAGTCCTAACCCCCAGTACCTGTGAATGTGCTCTTACTTGGAAAGAAGGTCTTTGCAGGTGTAATTCATTAAGATTAGGTCATTAGGGTGGGTCCTAATTCAACATGACTTGATGTCTTTATCTAAAGGGGAAATTTGGTGATAGACATGCACACAGGGAGTACTCATCATGTGAACATGGAAGCAGAGATCAGGGTGATGCTTCTACAAGCCAAGAAATACCAAAGATTACAGTAAACCATCAAGAACTAGGCAAGAGGCGTAGAACAGATCTTCCCTCCCAGCCTTAGGAGGAACCAGCCCTGCCAACACCTTGATCTCGGACTTCCAGCCTCCAGAACTGTGAAGCAAGAAATTTCGGTTGTTTAAGCCATGCAGTCTGTGGTACTTTGTTACAGTAGCCCTAGAAAATGAATCTAGGCACCTACTTGAAGGTTTGGGCTTTCTGGAAGAAAACAAATCCATCACTGCAGGGTTAATCAGCTGCACATTGTACATACAACCTTAGATTTGGATTTTGCCCAGAATGTTTTGTGCAGTGACCCTTGGTTTTGTTCTGCTCCGGATCCCCCTATATCTCTCCGGTGGAAAATTTCCTCACAGCTCGAGGGTATGTAGGGGGGACCGAGAATGGAACTCTTTGTTTAGAATTTGCGTGGTATACATAAATAACGAGCATATGGGGGATTTTCAAGCCAGAGGCATTTCAGAATTAGGCAAGGGAAGAGAGACTTCATTTGTTTAAGACATTTCCTGTTCAAACTCATCAAGAGCTTTCCTACATCCTCCCTTCCCCGTGTCCTGCTCCCCCCACAAACCCCAAATATCTAAGAGGCTTTCTTAGCAGCATAAGCCCAACAGGATGTTGAGAGAAAGGGATAAGAAAAAATAGTACATGAAACCAGATGAATGGAAAAAGCCCTGTTTCTTTTTATGTGTATAACTTCAGAATTGTAAAAAAGAAACGAGTAAGAAAATTTCCCTCTAAGTGAACATGCCCTTAAGTGTGGCTGAATTGTTTATACAAAGGGCAGCCTATAGAAATTAACCCTGGTTGCTTCCTTTTAGATACAGGGACCTGCACTGAAATTCTACCTTCAGGCTTTAAATGGAGACGTCTTATACTACTGGCTTATGTGCCTGTCTGCTCCAGGCTGGAAAGTAGGGTGAGTGGGTCAAGCTTAAGGTACAAAAGTTGGTCTACCCCAGCTCAGCCACTCCAAGAAAAGAGAGTTGGGCTTGGCCCTGGGCTGGGGGTAGGGGTGATTTTGGACTCCTCCTTCCCTGAATGCAGGCTGCCTCACGTAGTTAATGCTCTTTCCTATCATCATGCGAATGCTCTATAGCAGCTTCATCTTTTGCTCTGGAAAAGCCCTTTCGAAGTAAAATATTTAGTTAGCTGCCAGGGACTTAGGGAGGCAAGCTCTGAAGAAGGCAGTTCCATTGGCTTGTGTCTGGGAAGGAGGTTGCCTCCTGGTTGGCACGAGCATACCAATTTCACACCCCATTAACACAGTGTTTGTCTGATTTCTTCTTTTCAACCCAAACCACAGCCCCAGGGAAGCCAGCCAGCCTTCCAGTTGCTTCTGGTGCAGATCTTCATGGCTTCACGGTTCCACTTAGTCGAAGAGATTTCTTACAACGGTTTCAGAAGAGACATTTCCACATTCAAATGTAACCACAGAAACACATTTCAATGACATATAGACATTATATGTGATTTCTTTGTACTTTGAATTATGGTGCCTTCTGGACGAATCTCCTGAAGACCAGTGTGTGTAATTGGTAATTTCCAGCAGTATTAGAAACACAGAAGTAAAAAAATAGTCATGATTTATACAAATATAAATACTTATTACATGGTATGATTCAAGAGATAGAATATAGAACGTAGAGCATAAAACTGAAGAAGTCACATTTGGGGAAAATTTATTGAACACTTACAACGTGCCAGGAAATGCACTCAGTTCTTCGTGTATCCTTAGGATGTGTGTATGTGAGTGTGTGTGTGTGTGTGTGTGTGTGTGTGTGTGTGTGAGAGAGAGAGAGAGAGAGAGAGAGAGAGAGAGAAAGAGGGAAAGATTAGATCCCTTTGGAGAACTTATCCTGTATCATTGAAAGAAGGGCAATTTATATGAGTGTTATGAAAAGTCATTTAAGAGTTTGAGAGGAAGCATAAAGAAGGTAATTATGTATCAAAAGAAGGCATTTTTTCCCCTGATTTTCTGAAGGGTCTAATCCTTGAATAATGTTTTTAAGGTCAAGGCCCAAACTTGGCTTTGAGATAATTAATTGGCCTATTGCCTGGAGTGAGGAGTTTGGTTTTTAGAGACAAATACGCTATCCAAAAACAGCTTTCAGGAAGATTTTATTCTGTCCCAAGCCTACCACAGTGACTTGCACATAGCATGCCCTCAAATAAGCATTTGTCTAATGAATGAAGAGAGGATTTTATATTGAAATGTTGTTTGTAGCAGGCAGTCCCTGTACTTCTTTTTCCACTAAAGGTGAAGAGGGACTTGTCTGAATTGCAGTAAGAGAAATATAGGTTAGAATTACCAGCTGCAAGCAGAAAGAAATATTGGTAAGAGCTTCAAGAAGGTTAATGTTCTTTCTGGAGATACCTATGACAACAGAAAGGTTAAGCATAGCCCTTGTAGAAGAAAGGGGTAGGACCTTGATGCTCTGCTCCCTACTCCCCCTTCCCCCTCCATTTGCTACCTGCTAAGAGACACAGCCAAGCCCAGAATGGTACTAGATCCTCCTGAGTAATGGGATTTTTTTTTCTTATAGTCAAGATACTCTGCCTGTCTGAGGACACAGGGGTCACTAAACTCATGTTGCCTGAACCATATTATAGTATAAAGGGGGTACAAATCAGTTAGGAATTGGTTCAACTGAGAGTGAAAGAAAACCCCAATGAAAATGGGACAAACAAAATAGAAATTTAAGAAGTCCAGAAGTAGATATCCAGTTCATGATGTTAGGAACCATGATTCTCATCATGTAGCTTCTACCTCATGCTCCAAGATGGCTGCTTAAGCTCCAGCCATCATGTCTACATTCTAGCCAGAAGCAAAGAAAGGATGAAGAATGGCATGCCCCATTCCTATAAGGACACTTCCCAGAAGTTGCAAAAGACGCTTTTGCTTACATCTCATTGACCAGAACTTCCATGCACACGCCGTCAGCTTTGGGGTGGCTGAGTAATGTAGTTTCTATCTCGGGCAGTTAAATACCAGCTAAACACCAAGGGTGCTATTAAAAGAAAGCAGAGGAGAATGATTAGTAGGGGACAAGTTGTAGTCTCTGCCATAGGGGTAAAATGGATAGGTGGGATCTTCAATGGCAAGGCTTGTCACCCAGCTCATGAAAACATTATTTTCCTCTCTAACTGTCTACGCTACACTCTGCTAGGTTCTTCTCTGTGTTTTTCTGAGTACCTTAATATGATTTTGAAATCTTGACAGTAGGAATTCCTAGGCAGATCCTGAAGGCATTCACAAGGCTTGGGGTCAGCCTGGATTCACTGGAGCAGAACATGGTTTCCAAACTCTAATGGACAAATGCACTCTGTGGCTATAGGTCTGGCTGGGGCCTGAGATTCTGCATTTCTAACTAGCTCCCAAGTGGTGTGATGCTGCTGGAGCACGGACCACGTTTTCAGTGCAAGGGTTTAGAGAAGGTTTCCGATGGCCTTCCGCGTCCCAGTCTGCAGTAGGGTATTCAGGTAGAGATGGGCTGGTGGTGGTCAGAGTGTGTCTGTCAGGGGTTCGCGTATACTACTGTTCATAAGACTGCCCTGGGGAGTTGTTAAAATACAGACTTCTAGGATCCCAACTACTGCTTTCTATGTAACAGGTGGCAGACATCTGATTTTTAAAAGAATTTTTATGGAGTATAGTTGATTTACAATGTTACGTTAGTTTCTGCTGTACAACAAAGTGAATCAGTTATATTCATATATCCACTCTTTTTTGGATTCTTTTCCCACGTAGGCCATTACAGAGTATTGAGTAGAGTTTCCTGTGCTATGCAGTAGGTCCTTATTAGTTATCTATTTTAATATATAGTAGTGTGTATATGTCAATCTCAGTCTCCCAATTTATCCCTCCTCCCCTTACCCCCTGGTAACCATGTTTGTTTTCTACATCTGTAACTCTATTTCTGTTTGTAGATAAGTTCACTTGTACCCTTTTTTTAGATTCCATATACAAGCAATATCATATGATATTTGTCTTTCTCTGTCTGACTTACTTTACTCAGTATGACAATCTCTGGGTCCATCCACGTTGCTGCAAATGGCATTATTTCAGTTTTTTATGACTAATACTCCATTGTATATATGTACCACATCTTTATCCATTCCTTTGTCGGTGGACATTTAGGTTGCTTCCATGTCCTGGCTACCGTAAATAGTGCTGCAATGAACATTGGGGTGCATGTATCTTTTCAAAGTATGGTTTTCTCCAGATATATTCCCAGTAGTGGGATTGCAGGATCATATGGTAGCTCTATTTTTAGTTTTTTAAGGAACCTCCATACTGTTCTCCTTAGTGGCTGTATCAATGTACTTTCCCACCAACAGTGCAGGAGGGTTCTCTTTTCTCCACACCCTCTCCAGCATTTGCTGTTTGTAGGTTTTTTTATCCTAGCCATTCTGACCAGTGTGAGGTGATACCTCGTTGTATTGATATAGTTTTGATTTGCATTTCTCTCATAATTATGCTGAGCATCTTTTCATGTGCTTTTTAACCATCTGTAGATATCTGATTTTTAAAAATTGAAGTATAGTTGATTTATAATATTGTGTTAGTTTCAGGTGTACAGCAAAGTGACTCAGATAGGTATATATATATATTCTTTTTCAGATTATTTTCCATTATCAGTTATTATAAGATTGAATATAGTTCCCTGTGCTTTACAGTAAATCTTTGTTATCTATTTAATATATAGTAGTGTGTGTCTGTTAATCCCAGTCTCCCAATTTATCCCTCCACCACCCGCCTTTCCCCTTTGCTAACTGTAAATTGGTTTCCTGTCTGTGAGTCTGTTTCTGTTTTGTAAATAAGTCGATTTGTATTATTGTTTTTTAGATTCCACATATAAGTGATATCATATAATATATTATACAAGCTTTGTTCTTTTTCCTCAGGATTGCTTTGGCAATTCTGGGTCTTTTGGTTCTATATAAATTTTAGGATCATTTGTTCTCGCTCTGTGAAAAATGTCATGGGTGATTTGATAGGGATCACTTTAAATCTGTGGATTGCTTTGAGTAGTATGGTCATTTTAACAATATTAATTCTTCCAATCCAAGAGCATGGGATAGCTTTCCCTTTCTCTGAATCGTCTTCAATTTCCTTTATCAATATTTTATAGTTCTCAGTATATAAGCCTTTTACCCCCTTGGTTAGGTTTATTCCTAGGTATTTTATTTTATTTTTTTAACACAAGGCATCTGATTTTTATAACAGACACTCTGGGTAATTTCTGATAAAGGTGGTCTAGGAGCTACGTTTTGAGAAATATTGGCACCAGGTTCCCCAGCAGTCTGTGCCAGTGAGGGTCTTAACCTCTCAGATCATAGGCCTATGAGATCTAGGCATTCTGGGATTTTTGGTTTTTAATTGTCTAACTTAATTCATTAAAGGAGAGACATTTTAGTAATCTTTATGGCCCAGGAGTATTTCGTCAAAGGCACATTCATCTTCCTTTCCTGTTTTGGAACTAAGAGTTTTATTCTTCCAGGAGGTTTAGGGTGTCTTTATCAGCTAGGGATGCCACAACAAAATACCATATGCTGGTGGCTTAAACAACAGACTTTTATTTCTCACGGTTGTGAAGGCCAGGTGCCTGAGATAGGGTGCCAGCATGGTCAGGTTCTGGCGAGAGCTCTCTTCCAGTCTTGTAGACCGCCGTCTTCTACCTCTGCTTTATGGCTGTGTCCTCACGTGCTTGAGAGAGAGGGAGATCTTGTGTTGTCCTCATCTTACAAGAGGACACGCCACTCTCATGACCTCATCTAAACCTAAACACTTCCCAGAAGCCCCACCCCAAATGCCATCACACTGGGAGTTAGGCTTCAACATATGAGTTTTGGGGGAAACATAACGGAGAGGAATTCTGCATCAATGAGAATGGTGCTGGCAGATTACCCAGAGGATTGGCTGAGTAAAGGCAGATGTGGAGGCAGAGCTTAGGGAGAATCAGAGACGAGAGGAAGGAGAGGGTATGGGAAGAAGCTGACCTCTCCTGGCACCTTCTATATGCAGGCACTGTGCTAGCCATTATCTAAGTATTGCTTCATGTAATACTTGCTACTGCCCTGTGAGGTAGTGGGGCTATTCCCATTGACCCCAGACGTATGTTTTAATATTCTTTTGCATATATTCAATACTTAATTTAACCAAGAGTCAGAGAAAAGGAATGGCTTTTTTTTTTAATGTAAAGAAGATATAATTTATTAGAGGGAAGGGTTGCTGCCAGAACAGCGGGCCGACTTCCTAGCAGTCTGGGAGAGTCAAGCCCGAACATGTGCTATTGATCAGTTTTTATAGCCAGAAAACAAAGGAATGGTCCGAGGTGAAAATTTCATTTACTGATTGGTCAAGGCACATATACCTTCCTTCTATAGGGTGGGAGTGGGACAGGGCAGATGCCTTTCCTTATTTGGGACCGGTCCTGTTGCCCAGGTGGGCGTCACCCAGGTGGGCTCAGGAATTTCGTAACCATCGCAACATGTTGGGGAGGGCGATTAAGAGTCCGGTAGGGGGTGTAACGTTGAAACTGTTTCAGGAAGGGTCATCCTTTGTCCTTGAAGCACCATTGTTCTTGGAGCACCACATTCCCCCCTCTATTTATAGGGCCAATTCCTGGGCCCTATTGAACGTCCCCTGCTCATATCTACCTAACTGCTTAATTCCCTCTCAGGCATTCGGGAGCCCCTTTTGCGAGGAGAAGGAGTGGCGAACTCTCTCTGGCTGCTTCCTGCTGAGTGGGGGCGTCATGAGGCCCTGGGTTCCCATTGCCTGCTGTCTGTCAGAGTGTATCTAGGGAGGAGTGCGGGCCCTATAGAAAGTGATGGCGGCTTGTTCAAGGGTTGTACGAGTGTTGTCTGGCTGGTATTCTTGTTGCATTACCATTTGGAGCTTTATTTGTTGTATTCTGGAAGAGACAAACTTAACCAGGAGGTTAAAAATACATGGCCTGAAGGTTGGTCTGGACCTTACCCAACTGGCTGACAAAAAAACAACAATCCTCCTTTAACATTACACAAGTCCCTCCTTGATTAGCTGTTAGGAGGTCCAGAGCTCTTCTATTTTGTAAAACCACTCCTGCTAGAGAATTTATTTGTTCTTGTGGCGTGTTAATTTGAGCTGCTAGGTAGACAATCTGTTGTGTGAGTTCAGGAGAGAGCTGTCGGGCGGTGGAAATAGAGTCTGAGAGTCCTGCGGAGCCTGTTCCCATCCCGGTTAGGAGGATGGAGGGATGGCGAGTGGGACCAGAGAAGGAGGTCAGGGCTGAATAGGTAGCCCCAGTGTCAATCAGAAAGGTTATAGTAGCCCCTGCCACATCCAGGGTTACCCGGGGCTCCTCCGGTCTTATGGGGAACATAGGGGCCTGTAGATTGAACCCCGGGCACCTTCAGTCATCACATCCAGGAGCCCCGGATCTAGAGCGCAATCCGGTTCTTGCTCCTGATAACCAGTTACCACCGACAGGGGCGATCGGCCTTGACCTCGGCCCAGGGGGCGGGGCCTGAAATACCCCGGGTGTTGGGTGGCTGTGGCGTTGGCCTCCCCGCTTGAGGGCGGAGGGACAACTCCTCTTCCAGTGGCCCTTTTGGTGACAGTAAGGGCACGGGGTATCGGGTGGTGGGGTGCGGCCATTCCTGAGAGTGTGCCCCTGCTGACCGCACTGGTAGCAGGTCAGTGGTGGTCTCCGAGACGGGAGAGGGGCTCCCGTGGGTCCCTGTTGTGGGAGGGACTGAGCAATGGCAAGAGCCGTATATTGAGCGTGTTGTTTTAATTTTTCCTCCTCTCTTAGTTCTTGTCTGTTCCTAGAAGCCTCGTCCCTATTGTTAAGAACCTTGAAGGCCGTGTCAAGTAGGACAGAGAATGGGGTCTGTGGCCCTTGCTCTAGTTTCTGTAATTTCTGTCTTATGTCTGGGGATGCCTGGCTTATAAAGTGAACTGCAAGTATAGCCTGACCTTCAGGGGTCTCAGGGTCTAGGTATTTCCTCATAGCCTCTGCTAATCAGGTCTGGAAAAGGGCCAGATTCTCAGAGGGTTCCTGTGTGACTTCTCTGAGTTTATTATAATTGACAGGTTTGATGATTGCCTTTTTCATACCTTCTAGCAGACAGGTCATCATGTAATTTCTCCCAGTGAGCCCTCCTGCTGGCCCATTTTCATTTGCCTGGTATCTCCATCCTGGGTCTGCCCGTGGGACTGCCTCTGCCCCTGCTCGGTTCTCATTAGGATTTCGGGCGTGTGCCTCATCTGTCCAGGCCTGAGCCAAGGCCCCGATCCTGGCCTTTTCCTTGTGAGTGCAGTGGGTAGTTAGGACCACGTGCATGTCTTGCCAAGTTAGCTCAAAGGCTATAGTTAGGGCCTGGAATTCCCTGATGAACGTGGAGGGGTCCTGGCGGAAGGAGCGCAGTTTCCCTTGAGTATGAGAGAGATCAGACATGGGGAAGGGGCCATGAACCCTAATAGTACCTAGGTCTCCGTTAGCGACCTCTCGTAGGGGAAGCATATTGGGACTCGATTCAGAGAGTTGGGCCGTTCATGACCGAGTGTGGGAAGGGGAGGGAAGATCCGCTTCCGGCTACGCAGGTGGGGATTGGGGAGGAGGCTGGGGAGACCGGGGACAAGGAGCGTCCTCCAAGATACCTGGTGGAGGGGCAGATGGGGAGGGACGAGGTGGTGAAGCTGAAGGGGCGGGGGCGGACGAGGCATTAAAGCGGCAATGGAGAGACACCTGCGGCAGGAGTCCCCGAGGCTCGGATTCTGACTGAGAGCCATGAAGGCCTGGACGGGCCAGATGTGCCCATCCTTTTGGCGTCTGAGTATACCAAACTATCTTTTCAATGGTAATGATCTCCTGATCCATTGGTCTACCATACCTGAAAAGGAATAAAACCTACATTTTATTTATTTTTTATTGAGATATAACTGACACAATATTATATTAGTTTCAGGTGTACAACGTAGTGATTTGATATTTGTATATATTGTGACATGATCACCACAATCAGTCTAGTTAATATCTGTCACCATATATAGTTACAGAATCTTTTTTCTCGTGATGAGAACTTTTAAGATCCACTCTCTTCGCAACTTTCAAGTATGCGGTACTCCATTGTTAACCGTCGTCACCATGCTGTACATTATTACATTACACCATTACATATTTATTTTATTACCGGACGTTTGTACCTCCTTTTGACCCCCTGCACCCAAGTGGCCCTCCCCCACCCCCTGCCTCTGGCAACTACCAGTCTGCTCCCTGTATCTGTGTGCTGGATGAAGCTTACATTTTAGAACAACCCTGTCAAATCCCATAGGCCCTGAATCCCAAACTGTTTGGCTGCTGTGCTCTCCTGAGATTGCAGAGCTCATGAACGAAGCAACCCTCACTGGTTTCTTCTCCAGCGGACTCAATATCTCCAGGCTCTGTTTACTGGGAAATGAACCCATTTAGCTTCTAGGGAGAGAAAAGTCCCATGGGCCTAGAGGCTCATTTTTTTTCACCTGGCTCAGCCGGTCTGTGTTAGCTGGATTGAGGAACAGGCTGATTCTGGCCCCTGAGTTCCACAGCTTCCATTTCTAAAAGGGCCACTTCCGTGACACGAGAGCACCATGGTTATGCCTGCAGAGATATTCCCTGCCCTGTGTCCTTGCAGATGTTTGGAGCTGGATGGTGCTGGGCTCTACTCTACTGGAAGGCTGATGTAGTGAATATATTTAAAATTTTTCTGTATATTTTGATTTTTGACATCTTAGAAAACCTTTCTGGTGGGGGAGAGACTGCCACTTCTTAGAGATAGCAAGGGCTCAGCTGCGAGTATGCCTTTGATATCCAGAGCCATACTTCTTCTCTCTGGCCCGAACACCCCAGGAGGCAATATTCCTCTGTCTTAACCATCCCAGGGCCAGGTACCAGGCAACTAGGGACCACCACAATAGCCCAAAGCCTGCAGAAATTTTTCAAACAACTGATCCTAAGCTGTTTCCCCCTGCCTTGCCTTGCCTTTCCCAAGGACACCCCAATAACAGCCATGGCCTAAGTGCGCCCTCCCTCCTGTCTTCTGCCTCCTGACCGTGCTGGTGTTTTTCCGTGTGGTCCTGCGTGGTGTGGCATGCCTTCTCTCTCTAGGGCCTGTGAGTGTAACACATTTTATTTCCTGAGCCTCTCCTGTGTCTTTTCTCCTGGCTGTACCTCTGAGTATCTCATAAAAGAATATAAAACAGTTGACCCTGGGGTCGGGGTTAATATACGCCTGGTTGAAGCTCTTGGGATAAGGAGAGCAGAGGACTGTATACCCTCTGCTACTTCTCTGCTTGGCATCTCCCCCGGCCCCCAGTCCTATTTTCTGTTTGTACCACGCAGCATAAGTGATGCGTGTCATGGCCCCTTTGTAAAGCACTTTCCAATCTTTGGTCATTAGCCACTCCTGCATTTGAGGATCCGGTGACTTCTGTGGTGACAGGAAGTTCATTTACTCCTCTGATAGATTGTGGATTAATAACAAATGGTGGAACTATTGCTTCCTTCCCACCTAATAAATATTCCACGAATAATTGAAGCTTATTGAATTAGTTGGGCCACAAAGGCTGCTTCCTCCTTTGCTGGGAACGCAGCCAGCATTGTGCTTTAAAAGACACGTGCACACAGGCTCACGCTGAATAAATTCTCTGGCAGAAAGAAAGCAGAGGAGTTAGGTCCGGAGAAGCAGAAAGCAGCACCAGAGGAAGGAAGTAAAAGCTTCAGGAGATTATAAAAAAGGAGCGGTGATATATTCCCCGGGAGAAAGAGATGGTGCTGTTTGTGGCTTTGTACACCCTGTTTCTTTTTGTGATTCAACTGAAAGATGAATAATGTGGGGAGGGAGGGAAAGCTGGCACAAGTCCAGAGCCTGATATCTCGGGGTAGCGATGCTGTCTTTATCCCTGTCTTCTGAATGCCGACAGGAGTGGCTTCTCCGGCCTCGTGGAGAAACAGAACTAGTTTCTACACGGCCTAGAACGGCTGGGACTGGAGATAAGGTGCAGAGTTTTCCTTTTGTGGCCCAGCGGCATGGGCCTTTTCCGTCAGTTCAGCCAACCTGGGTGGGGACACCAGAGATAAAAGTGTGAATGTCTGCTCTGTTCTCCATCCACAGAGGCAGACTGCACACAACATTTGTGATCTGCTTCTCACAGGGAGGGGAGGACCATCTTAGAGGCAGTCCTGGTTGGGGGGAGGGAAGGGGGGAGAAGAGGGAGGACTCTGGACAAAGACTATCTGGGTGCAAGTCCTGCCCATTCAGGACCCCAAGTCCTTAAACAAATTCCACTATCTATTTCTTGCCAAGTAGAGTTTTGGGTGCTGAGGATAGAGTGCTGAACAGAGGAACTTTGATTCTAGTGGGGAAGTCTAAGGACAGGTAAAGAGAAAACAAAAGAAGAGCAATTATAATAAAGATTAAAAAGGAAACACAGGGGCTGCGAGAGTCAGATATGGTTCCTGCAGTCAGGGGGCTCATGCCCTGGTGGGAAGTGTGCGTGCGCGCACACACACACACACACACACACATCATGAAAAGCTACAAGGCAAAAATAAACAACAGCCCAGGAGAGGGAAAGAAAGGGGTACATTGGTGGATGAATCTACTTTAGGTGGGTGTAGGTGAGGGTGGGCTGGTCTCTAAGGAGGTGACAGCTGAGCTGAGAAAAGGTGAAAAGGCTCTTGCCCCACAACAGTGGGAGGACATTCTGATTCTGGGCAGCAAGAACAGTATCACAAAGGCCCGGAGGAGAGAGAGCTTGGAGCACAAGAGGAGGCGAAGGAAGGAAGCCCAGCGTGGCTGGAGTGTGTGAAACAGGATGTCTGAGTCTGGCCTGGAGCTGGGTGCCAGGTGGAGGTCTCATCACACCCAGCCGTGTCGGGGATTTTGGAATCTAAGTGCAGAAGAAGGCAGTTTAGGAAGGGAAGTGATATAATACAGTTTATTTTTAAAAGAAGTTTCTGTCAGTTAGTTTTTAACCTCTGCCAAATGGGAATACTGATAATACTGACTTCAGAGGGCTGTGAGAGGAGTAAATGAGATCTGATTATAAAGCACTTAGCTCAGGGCCCAGCACACAGCAAGGTCGAAGCATATTGTCATCATTATTACTCTACATGCAAAGCTGGCTTTTGGATGCATGCCCCCCAATGTTCACAGCAGCACTATTTACAATAGCCAAGACATGGAAGCAACCTAAGTGTCCATGGACAGATGAACGGATAAAGAAGATGTGGTATACGTGATTAATGGAATATTACTCAGCCATAAAAGAGAATGAAATAATGCCACTTGCAGCAACATGGATGGACCTAGAGATGATCATACTAAGTGAAGTAAGTCAGACAGAGAAAGACAAATACCATATGATATCACTTATATCCAGAATCTAAAAAAATGATACAAATGAACTTATTTAAAAACAGAAATAGACTCGAAGACATAGAAAGAAAAAACTTACGGTTACTAAAGGGGAAAGTGGGGGAGTAGGGATAAACTATGAGTTTGGGATTAACAGATACACACTACTATATATAAAATAGATAACCAGCAAAGACCTACCGTATAGCATAGGGAATTAGATTCAGTATCTTGTAATAACCTATACTGGAAAAGAATCTGAAAAAAAATATGTAACTGAAACACTTTGCTGTACACCAGAAACTAGCACAACATTGTAAATCAACTATACTGTACTCTAATTTTAAAAAAAGCTGGCTTTTGGAGCTACTAAACTCATCTCATTCTGACCATGGTCGTTTTCATCCAAGCCACTTGGAGCTGCCTGTGGGGACAAGGTGATGTTAGCCTCTGTTTGTCTATATCTGTCTGTCTACCTGCCCATCTACCTATCTTAATCATATAAAGATGGAATAGCTAGAGGTAGAGTTAAGATTTTTTTTCAGAACACAAATTTGGATCTGATCTGACACTCAGACAACTGGGCAATCAAGTTCAAAATTCTGGTCTTTCCTGTTTGTAATAATTTTCATCTAGGAGCTATGAAATATCTACCTTGGTCATAAAAGTGTCGTAAGGCAACCACAAAATCACTAACTTTAAGCTAAAGCTTTTCGGCTTTCTGGCGAACCCTCAGTGTTGGGTACTCTCTTTCACGCCCCACTCCATTGTCCACGCTGCTCTGTCCTGGGGAGCTGGCTCTATGGGCCACGTTCCCACCACCAGCGTGGCATGGGCAAAGGCAGGAGGTTGGAGGGCAGACAGGCAGAGGGGTCCGGCTGTTTATTCCTTCTTCTCCTTGCCTGTCCGACTGCCTAGAAGAAACTGCCTTCCTCTACCAAAGGCCTTAGCCCCTGTTGGAAAGGCCCCCTTCTACACCGTGGGTTTCTCTGGGTTCTGGGTTCCCTCTTTCCTCTTACATATGTAGGCCCAAAGTTTGTAGTCGTCTCCTGGTTTTGCTAGCCAGAGATGCTTGCTGGTTTTCTTTAACCCTACTCACACCTTGATAAACAGTATCTTTAAGAAATTCTCTTTAATCACCCCTTTTTGCCTACGCCATCTATTTTCTGCTGGAACCCTACCCATGTACTCTTTAAGATCAAATGTTTTCAAAATGTACCCTTATCATAGAGTACTAGCCAATAAAATGTAGTTATATTTAAATATATATCATATTTCAGTGATTCTAAGATGTGCCCCACCTCTCCCACATACGTTTCAGCATCTCCAAAATTAGGATGATTTGCAAGTGGTAGTTTTTACTCTTGCTACCAGCGAGGTAGTGGTTGTTGTTTCCCGTGGATGTGTGAACGTGGTCATTGCTGGTCCCAGAGTCCTCATTTTAAGTGAGTTATGTTCATTGTTGGTACTACTTAGTGCCGTTTGAAATGCTTTCAGAACGTTTACCTTATGATTCAGCTCTGGAATGAAGTAATTGTGTACACAAAGGCACGAAATAGAGCAGCGAGGCATAATTTTTATCTTGTTGAAGCAAATATTCATCTTGGCAGAATGGATACAATTCCATATTTTTAAAGGGTTTTATGGGGCGTAAGAAAGAAAGATCCCATAGCAGCTGGAGCTGTGTTATGCGTGTTACCGAGATGTGTGCAAAAGGATTGCCTAAACAGGACAAGTGATGCAGCTAAGGGCAGGCGTCCTTTGGGCATCCTTTGGGCGTCCCCAAATCCCTTAGGATAAATCAAAGAAATTTTAACAAAGCAAGGAGTTGGTGTCACTGATTGGTGGTGCTTTTTCTTTCTTAGTGGTTCATAAGATAATGGTGTGTCCTACAAATTGCTGACGTCCTAAATTCAGTGAAGTACAGTATTTCCTAGAGTGCCATTTCTGGATCTCCAGTTCATTTATTGACCCCAGTCCTACCTCTCTGGCAAATTTACAGAGAAAAAATAAAGGCATAGCATTCATCCGCAGTCTGGCAGAGGATGTGTTCCTCAATTTTCCCCCTCCCAGCCCCTGGTCCAACATACTATAAAGGTTTTGACTTTGAGGCCTGTTGAGGTATGGAACCTCTAGAGGGATCCAAATCTCCCTGAGCCTGGAGTAGAATGGAGAGGAGATTGGGTGGACAGTTCTCCTTAGCTGAAGTAATTGGACACTTTATTTCCAAGTCTTGGAGGAATAACTGAGAATAGGACTTAAAATGTGATTCCAGGAGGAAATCAGGGTGCAATCAAATACAAGTTTAATGAAGTAGGAACATGTGACCCATGGCATTGTTACTAGTTTTCATCAAGCTCCCAATGGCCAAGACCACAGTGTCTCACGGCCCTGCTGGGCAAGCTGGAGGGAATTCCCAACAAGGCAGCTCCTCAGATGTAGGCTATGAATTCATAGCACTTTATTCAAGAAGAGTTGAAGGCACTTAAACATACCTTTTCCCCCAAAATAAAAATAAACATGATCTTTGTATGTATGTGTTTAAAAAGTAATACCCTTTTCAAATATGATCTTTCCAGCGGCTACGTGTTAATGGATAAATGGCTTGAGTGTGGATTGTATTTGTGAAGATGACTTTAGATCTCTGTCCTCAAAATTGAAAAAAAAAATCAATGAGTAAAATCTAGAGG